>NW_027507784.1:163091327-163691327 GCF_037356315.1 Lithobates pipiens
CGTCCGACTCACAGAAGTAGCCGGAGTCCAAGACATAGATCTCCAATGGTTCGCGTCCTTCCTAGGAAATCGGTCACAGACAGTGAAACTAGGAAAATTCCTCTCCGAAACTCAGCCAGTCACCTGCAGAGTCCCTCAAGGCTCTCCTTTATCACCCGTTCTCTTCAACATTTACATTCGCCCACTTCTCCAAATAATCAGATGCTCAGATCTCTGCTTCCACTCTTACGCTGACGACACGCAACTTTATTTCCGGATCAATGGAAAAAAAGATCACCAACAACAACAACTTGAAAACTGCCTCAAATCAATAGAGGACTGGATGACCACTAACTCCCTCCAGCTGAACGAATCAAAGACAGAGCTTCTTATCTTACACCCAAATCATAAGCCTGCAACCAAAACCTCCTGGTCTCCACCAACCGTCTTTGGGCAGACTATCTCCCCAAAGACCAAAGCGAAGAGTCTCAGGGTTATTTTAGACGCACAAATGTCAATGGATGCGCAAATAGGATCTGTAGTCAGTGGATCTCACCATCTGCTACGCATGCTTCGCAGACTCATCCCTTTTATCCCAAAGAATGACAAAGCAGTGGTAGTTGGAACAATAATTAATTCACGACTGGACTACGCAAGCTCGCTTTACATAGGATTATCACAATATCAACTTGCGCGATTACAACTGATCCAAAACACGGCGGCAAGGCTGATAACAGGAAAAAAAACCTGGGAATCCATCTCTCCTTCGCTGAGGAGCTTACATTGGCTAACCGTAAAAAATCGGATCACGTTCAAGACCCTTTGCCTCACCCACAAATGCGTGCATAGAGAAGCTCCGCAATACCGAATGGAGAAAATAAATCATTACACACCAAACCGCAGTCTTCGATCAGCCAACAAAAACCTCCTCCTCGTGCCCAAAGCCCGGTATAAATCCAAGGGCGATCGGAGATTCGCTGTCCAAGGGCCTCGGCTATGGAATGCTCTACCAATCAACATCCGCCTGGAAGAAAATCACCTGGCTTTTAGGAAAAAACTCAAGACCTTCCTCTTTTAGCAGATGATCAAAGCTCGCCACACCGCCTAGAGGCGATTCAGTTCGCATTGTGCGCTATACAAGTATTTCATTCATTCATTCATTCATAAATAAAAGCCTTTTGTTTCAAGTTTAAACGGTTTATGCACTTAGTTCCACGGAGCTATTATCCCCAAAGTTTACAATATATATATATATATATATAATATATATATATATACATATATATACATATATACATACATACATACATACTCTCATCAGTCAGTGTCCCTAATCACTGCTGCACCAGTCACATTGTCCCAGCTCACTGCTACACCAGTTACAGCAGAGTCTGTATATACAGCTGTATATACAGCTGACCACCCATAAAGCAGAGTGAGTTCTGCAGAAACTGAGCAGACATGGAGCTATCATTTGCTGGCTGCTGATCAAAATGGAATCCGCCTTAGACCTGACTGTGACCTTTGACCCTGATCATGACCTTGATCCTGACACTATGAAGCCAATGACATTAAGCCCTGATCCAGCTTTTTTTTTTTATTGTTGTTTTTTTTTATGCATAGACTGTTTTTTTTTACATTCTTCCCCATTGGCTAGGTAAAAAAATACAATGTATCTTGTTCTCCATTCAGAAGGAGAAACAGAGTACAGGGGTACGTTTTAATGAGTGATCACTGTGATAGCCAATCTCAGGCTATCACAGTGACTATGCAATTTAGAGCTGGTCCTTCTAGCTCTTGATCATTAGTTTGAGATCAGGAGCTGTTGGTGACAGCTCAGTTTCCATCCTGGAAGCATGTTTCTAGTACAAACACAAATGTGCCTATAAGGTAGTGCCCTGGAAGAAGACCCACTTCCATATTTGTGGAATGACAGTGTCAACAGGTTAACAGAGTCTGATCTATTTAAATATATAGTACACCACACATGTACGTCAAATTCCTTGAGCTCACAAAATACCTCTTATTTACAGTGACACAAATAAGAGTCTAATATGAACGTTAGCACCAAAGATTACTTTTTTAAATGTTAACTCATTCCTTCCTCCTAGCAGCCACTTGGATGGTCTTCATACCCTGAGTACTGGCAGTGATGTTTTTGCATACAGAAAATACACAGCTACTGAGCAGAGAAACTTGAACTCTGGAGTTGAAGGGGTTACCTGCTATTGTTAATTGTTAAACTATGCTAGTGTTAATGGGACCTGCAGAGCCAGCAGCAGTGTGCAGTGGGGTTTCTATAAGAATGTGAATGCATAGTGTCTGTTGAGGTGCCATGAAATGTGCAGATAAAACACCTCTACTTCTGGCAGCTCTGGAAGAGGGGACTGGCTTCAGACTACACAGCCTCAAGCATCCTCAGCCACTAGCATGCTTTTGTCAGGGAGGTGGGTGTGTGTGCCACAAGAAATTGTGTTGTTTTGTCTCTGAAATGCATGCCAGGCTTGCCAAACCCTAGTCTACAGCAAAGCTAGAACAGGATAACTGCCTGGTGCTCAGATATAAACTCCTGTGATAAACTTGGACCCTACATGTTACAATTAACACTAAATCACAAAACTGTAATACACATCTTAGAGAGAAAAAATCTACAACAATTAAACTGTCCTCATTTTCCGTTTTGACCTTTTATTAGACAATTGCCTGCAAAAGAATAATTACAATTGCAACCTCAAACTCAAAATATTACAAAGTATTATTGGCCAAAAGAGCAAGTACAATTACAAAACAGCTTATTCTTCTAACAGTGCACTGCTGGAATATGCAAAATTTGTTAAAGCATCATTATGGCTTCACAAGTGTGCACAAAGTATGATTATGTTAGCAACAAAATAGAGGCTTTGTCAGCTTTTGACACATGAAGCTAACTGCTGCTAAGCTGGATGTATTTTTAAATAATGTTTGACACAGACAGAGATGTCAAGCTACCTTGAGTGGAATAAAATAGCGTATTAAAATCATAATTAGAAGCATTTGCTTAAACAATAAAGTGTTCCACATAGCAGTTTATTTCTAAAGACACTGTCACTGTAATTAGTCATCCTGGTACTTATAAAAGCACTTTAGCTTCAGGAAGTTGTGATTTCTGAAATTTTAGGTTACGCAAGGTTATAGCACCTCAACCCCTTCTGTTTAAAACTTTCTGACCTTGGGTGGTTTCAATGCCCTATTCGCATTCATGTGTTATTTCAAGATATGATTTATTGTATTGGAACATAACAGATTATGTGCTGAGCAGTATAATGGATGCCCATGCGGAATTTTTATTGTATACATGTGAATGCATTATTAGCCCAATGTTACACATCTATCCAACAGAATTTAAAGTTTCCTTCAGCTGTTTTTAAGTAAGTTTTTTCTCTGTCAGTTTTTTGAATACGCACTCTCCTGTGGCCTGAAAATGGAAAAGCTTTCAGTTTTTAACATATATCACTGCCTGCAAAGTCTTTTCCTAAATACTTTACAGCTAACAAACTCAAATGACATTGTGTTGGTGGACTGAAGGTTGTTTAATTTCTGCCCCCTCTCAGTAGCCCTTTAACTGGGTGTTAATTCTGAGAAGCAGGGTGAACTTCCTGATCATGTGGTCACTGGCTGTCAAAGTGTTCACATGATGAGGAGACTGTCCTTCTGCATGCACACAGTGAGAGTGCTCCTAGCACAGAAACCTAACCCACCATAAATACATATGTGTGGTGTGTTGATGTTAGGGCCCACCCTCGCTGCCACCACACATATGCATTTCATAGTCAGGAACAGGTTAAAGGGTTAGTTCACCTTTGCCTGTGCAGATAAGATATACTGTACCTGGGAATAAAGAAAGACTGTGCCACGACTGTGACACTTTATCTAAAGTTGATTCTACTCTTACTATAGGTGTAGACCATTTGCATATTTTCTATATTTCCCAAATCCTGACTAAAAAACTCCCAGAGATGGCATCATCCTTCCTTACTGCTAGGATGTTGCAAAGACGCTTCCAGATGTTACTGCTCACCCCCACCATCTTAGGAGTACACTCTAAAACCCGTATACATGTGTGGTTTTTTATCGTCTCCGTGGCAGCACATTGCTGAGCTCAAAGCTACTGTGAAAGTGGCGTGTATTAGCAATGTCCTAACAACAAGGCAGGACACGATGATACCATCTTTGGGAGTTGTTCAGTCAGGTTTCAAGAAGAACGTAAATTAAATACACATATAGCATGGGCATTATTTAAGTTTGCACAGTTTGTTTTTGTTTTTTTGGTAAAAGTAAACTAACCTTTAGACTCGGTTCACACTAGTGCGATGCGTGAACCCTGCAAATCCACTACGGGTTCCTGCATCGCACCTGACTCGCAAGGCAGGTCACACTGCACTATGCAAACTTCTGGGAGTGTCAAATAAATGTTATTGACACCCTCATTTGAGTTTGCATATTGCATGGGTGTGTGTAATGTGTTAAAGTGGCCACTTGAAGTCACATTAAAGTCACATTTGGAAGACAGGGACAGAGTGTTGACAACCTATAACAGGAAGTACCTAAGCAAGGACCTTCATGAAAGGACCAACAGCTATTATTTGAATCAAAGCTTCAGATGTCTATTTTTTTATAATTGTCTTTTGAAATGACATAACACATTAAAGTCCTGCTTTTTTTAACTTAAAAATAACAACGATGTTATATTTACCTGCTCTGTGTAGTGGCTTTGCACAGAGCAGCCCAGATCCTCCTGGCCCCTCCCTCCCGCCGAGTGCCCCCACAGCAAGCACCTTTTTATGAGGGCATCCGAGCCGAGCTGCTGCTCTGTGTGTCCATTTAGACACGGAGCCATGGCTCAGCCCCACCCCCTCTTTTTCCTCATTGGCTCCCTGACTTTGATTGACAGCAGTGGCAGCCAATGGTCCCGTAAAACTGAGTCTCTTGTGTAACATCGCTGGAACTAGATAGGGCTCAGGTAAGTATTAGGGGGGCTGCTGCAAAAGGTTTTTTTTCCTAATTCATAAAATGCGTTAAGATAAAAAACCTTCTGCTCTGTTCTAATCACTGTTTGGCTGGGTTCATACTAAGATAGCATGCGGCTCACAGCAGGGGTCCGGTGTGTCCTTGTTCTCGATTTGATTTTTGCCTCAATTCAGACCTGAAACAGAGCCAAAGATGCACAAGACCCCTGTACAATCCGCACCGCACCCGCCACGGAGCCACCATAGAGATCTCCTGTGATGCAAACTGAATGCGGAGAAACCCACATCCAATTCACACTAGTGTGTACCCAGCCTAAAGCTTACGCTATATAAGAGTGTAGTGATTGGTTTTACATATTCAATAATAAAAAAGTGATACACTTTAACTAAGAAGTTGTTAAGGGGTATAATCTAAAATTATGATTGCGTGTAACTTGTTTAGCAAATAATTCTTCTATACTAGAATTACTATCATTTGTAATGTTCTTTGAAATGGGTATTGATGGGAAAACAGCTGTCAGGTGATTTTCCCTCCAAAATACAATTTTTTTCATGGAACCTGATAACTTTCTTGTTAAAAGTCACAGTTGTAAGAATTGTAGCCATACATTAACCTTTATCTCATGTTTTCTGTTGTGAGCTTGCATTTGTAACACCTCTTAGCCCCTTTACACACGGTCAGAGATTTCCACAACCAAATCCGATTTTGCCCGTCGGATTTTGTCTGTCGGGTCTTGTCCGAAACTATTGCATACAAAGATATAGGGGCAAAAGCTTGCTTTTGTTCTGGTTTCCTTTGTTCAATTTTTCTTTTCTTTTTTTTCTTTTTTTTTTACAACTAGCCCCCTATAGTGTTAATTAGGTTTTTACAGATCAGAACTCTGAAGACAATAAGAAAATTATTCTCTGAGAAAAAAAGCTTATATTTGTGTCTAATGAGGCCTTTATTTCCTGAAGGGCATATTTATACACATGCAATATAAGTAATCACAATAAAGTAAACTGTGAAAAAAAGAATGTTTAATTTTGTTCATTGCTTGTTGGCATTTTAAGACACAGTGAGGCATCCCTAGAGTACAGTGGGAAATTATTAATAGAATATAGATAGGAGTGTTACACTAAATGTTAAAGATTTGCATTTGCCCTTAACATATGTTAAAATGTGCTTTCATGTTTGCATTTTGCAGTATAATTACTATACATTTTTTGCACAAAAATTAGGATTTTGCCATGGTCCATCTAACTAAAGTCTGAGACAAAGACAATTCCATAGCTCAACTCACCAACCAGTCTGCTGACCAACCAAATTAACCTGTCTAACCGTCTGTTAAAAGCAGGGGTTTAGTTAGCACACATTTGCAAACTCTTATGAAAGCTGCAAGGCCTGGTCACGCACCCTGCGTTGCTTGCAGTCCTTACACTACAAATGTATAAGTGTCTCCACAGTGGAAGCACATGCATGGAATGGATAGATGTGGGACAGGCGCATGGTGACGACCCAAGCCCCCTTAGGGGAACAGGAGCATACTGGACACCCAGCAAGAGAACAATGGCAGCGAAGGTGCCCAGTGTGTCCCTGGACCATATATAAAAACAGTAACAAAAAACTGGTCACTGCCCACACCCATAACTGGCCTTCACGATGAGAAGCCCATGGAGGGCATATACATATAAAACAAAGAAAATTCCATAGCTCAACTCACCAACCAGTCTGCTGACCAACTTTTAGTTGCCATCATCCCCAATGGCTCAACAATATACCTAAGAGCCAATTTTGCAGACTGAAAAAGAATTGTAAAAGAATTGATGATTACAATTATCAGAGTAAGACTTTAAAAGCAAAATTACTTGATAAAGGGTTCCCAGTAAAACTTGTGGAAACAGTATGTTCTCAATACAAAAATACAACTCCCTCTTCATATACCTCTATCCATGGTAGCAAAAATTTTAATGATTTACGCTTTATCACTCAATTTCATTCTCGTCACAAACAGATGGAGGATTAGTGATGGACGAACTTCCGACGGGACGTTTCGCGAACGCGAAATGCGAACGGACCCAAACGTTCGCGAAACCGACCGTTCGCCGCGGGCCCCATTGACTTCAATGGGAGGCGAACTTTGCAAACCTTCATGTCGAATTTGCGGCCACGTGGTAATTATTAGGGGGTAAAACGTAGTCCCACCATCTGGACAATGACATAATACATGTATGAGGTGAATTTGGGATCGATAACTACAAGCATTTTTATTTTATTTGGGAAATTGTTCTAACAATTCAGGACTATGGAGCTAATGAAGGCAATGGAGGAGAGGGAAGGTCAGGGACCAGGGTAGGCAAAGAAGAGGGTGCAGGAGATGATCACCAGCAGCGTGACATACCGGAATGACACATGCACCGTGATAGAGGCATCTGACAGCAGCACCGTAATACAGAGCACTGACAGCAGCACCGTGACATACAGCGCTGACAGCAGCACCGTGACATACAGCGCTGACAGCAGCACCGTGACATACAGCGCTGACAGCAGCACCGTGACATACAGCGCTGACAGCAGCACCGTGACATACAGCGCTGACAGCAGCACCGTGACATACAGCGCTGACAGCAGCACCGTGACATACAGCGCTGACAGCAGCACCGTGACATACAGCGCTGACAGCAGCACCGTGACATACAGCGCTGACAGCAGCACCGTGACATACAGCGCTGACAGCAGCACCGTGACATACAGCGCTGACAGCAGCACCGTGACATACAGCGCTGACAGCAGCACCGTGACATACAGCACTGACAGCAGCACCGTAAGCAGCCCCAGGAGGAAGTCAGCACAGCACAGGGATGGTGTGATCCCCTCATAATAAGAACCCCCAGGAGGAAGTCAGCACAGCACAGGGATAGTGTGATCCCTTCATAATAAGAACCCCCAGGAGGAAGTCAGCACAGCACAGGGATATCATAAGCAGCCCCAGTAGAAATATGACACCGCTCAACCTCTTCAAAGAGGAGGGTAGGGGCATATAGTACGGTGTGCTTTTTTGGGTCAAGGAAGTGAGCCAAATGAATTAAGAAGGTCTGTGTGCTTGATTAAAAAAATAGTTTATAGACATATACATGGTCTACTGGTCACATGTGTTGAATTCCTCCGAGATCCATGCCTCATTCATTTTTAGAAATGTGAGGTAGTTAACACTGTGGTGAGCTAGGCGAGTACGCTTATCGGTCACAATCCCCCCTGCTGCGCTGAACGTCCTTTCGGACAGGACACTGGATGAGGGGCAAGCCAACAGTTCGATTGCAAATTGGGCAAGCTCTGGCCAGAGGTCAAGCCTGCCCACCCAGTAGTCTAGGGGTTCATCACTCCTCAGAGCGTCCACATCGGCCGTTAACCCAATGTAGTCGGACACCTGACGGTCTAGGCGTTCCCTGATGCTGGATCCGGATGACACCTGTCGATGGGTCGGCTGAAAGAATGACCTCATATCCGAAGTCACCAACACATCTTCAAACCGGCCTCTTCTTGCAGGCGCTGTTGGATTGGTACCCGCAAATCCTTCTCTGGGAGTGGGAATTGCTCCTCTGCCAGCGCACGCAAAAGCAGAATGCAGCATTTCTCGAAGCAAGGCCTGGAAGTGCTGCATTCTGACAGCCCTCTGCGACGGCGGTAACATTTCCGCCATTTTGTGTTTGTACCGGGGGTCTAAGTACGTTGCCACCCAGTACTGGTCCTTGACCCTCATGCTTTTTATACGGGGGTCCCTATTAAAACACTGGAGCATGAAGGCCCCCATTTGCACTAAAGTGGAAGCGGTGTGGTGGCCTGGCTCCTGCTCATCATCCAGGATAATGTCGTCCTCTTCATTCTCCTCTCCCCATCCTCGCACAACAGGGATCCCAGAAAGGTTTAAAGCATGCTCTTCTTGCTCCTGCTCATCCGCCCCGGCACCATCCTCCTCTGACTCCTCATCAGACTCCTGTTGTTGACTTGTCTCAGATAGAGTAGCCCCCCCTGGGAATTCATCCAGCATTGCGACTTCCTCATCTTCCCGCTCCTGCTCCTCCACAGCCTGATCAATGACACGACGCAATGCACGCTCCAGAAAGAAGGCATAAGGTACCATGTCACTGATGGCGCCATGGCTGCGACTGACCAGTTTGGTGATCTCCTCAAATGGCCGCAGAAGTCTGCATGTGTCGCGCATGAGCAGCCACTGGCGCGGTGAAAAAAAACCCAGCTCCCCAGAACCGTTTCTTTCGCAGAGTTCATACAGGTAGACGTTAACTGCACGTTTCTGCTGGAGCAGCCTATCAAGCATATAGAAGGTTGAGTTCCATCGCGTCGGGCAATCGCAAATAAGACGTCTGACCGGCAGATGGTGTCGCCGCTGAATGTCAGCAAGGCGAGCCATGGCCGTGTAAGATCTTCTGAAATGGGCCGAGATTTTCCTTGCCTGCCGCAAGATGTCCTGGACCCCAGGGTATTTGACAAGGAATCGCTGCACGACCAAGTTTAAGACGTGTGCCATGCACGGCACGTGCGTGATTTTGCCCTGTTTCAATGCGCTAAGCAGATTGGCACCGTTGTCACACACCACTTTACCAACTGTCAAATTGAGCGGTGTTAGCCACTCATCTGCCTGTGAACGCAAAGCTGAAAGGAGTGCCGGGCCAGTGTGGCTCTTTGCTTCCAGGCACAACAGACGCAGCACGGCATGGCAACGTCTCACCTGGCATGTGGAATAGGTTCTGGGGAGCTTGGGCGGTGCAGTGGAAGAGACGCTAGCAGCGGAAAAGGAGGAGGCAGCTGAGGAGGAGAGGGAGGAGGATGGAGTAGGAGGAGGAGAAGAAGAGTCAGGCCTGCATGCAATCCGTGGCGGTAAAACCAAATCTACACGGGTGCCACGGGTTACATGCTTGACGGCCGTCAGAAGGTTCACCCAGTGGGCAGTAAAACTGATATACCTTCCCTGCCCGTGTTTGCTAGACCACGTGTCTGTGGTCAGATGTATCTTGGCACCGACACTGTGTGCCAGAGATACATTCACTTGCCGCTGAACATGGCCATATAGCTCTGGGATGCCCTTCTCTGAGAAATACTTCCTTCCTGGGACCTTCCATTGTGGTGTTCCAATGGCCACAAATTTGCGAAAGGCCTCCGAGTCCACCAGTTTATATGGCAGTAGTTGGCGGGCTATGAGTTCTGACAAGCCAGCCGCCAACCGTTGGGCAAGAGGGTTATCCGGCATCATCATTTTTTTACGCTCAAACATTAGGCCCACGGAAGCCTGCCTTTTTGCAGAAAAATGTGAGCTTGGCGTGATGGAAGGTGGAGTGGAGGACAATTGTGAGGAGAGAGGAGAAGGAGAAGTAGAAGACGAGGCTGGACGGTGAGAGCCTGCAGTGTGGCTTTGTGTGTTCCGTTGCTCCCACTGGGCTCGGTGATGGCTGCTCATGTGCCTTCTTAAGGCGGTCGTCCCTAGGTGAGTATTGGGCTTACCGCGACTAACGCGTTGACTGCAAAGATTGCAGATGGCAACGCTATTGTCAGCAGCGGACACGTTAAAAAAAGCCCACACTGCGGAGCCATGTGCCGGTGTCCTGGGAGCGCCAGATGTGACCGTACATGGTCGATGACTCGCTCCTGATACATTTGCAGTCTGCTTTGTCCCTGCTGTGCAATGTAAGTCATTGCTGCTTCTCCTCCCTATCTGCTGGTCCATATCTCCCTCTGAACTCCCCTCCTCTTCCTCTCTTGTGGGCACCCACGTGACATCACTAGACACGTCATCATCAACGTCACCTTCCCCACCGCTATAAGTAGAGATCTCGGAGTAGGCAGCAACACCGGGGACCAACCTCCTCCTTGGGCTGATCTGGGTACTGGCGTCAGACTGCTGAGTAGCGCTTGTTGCTACCTCCTCTTCCTGATCCAATACCAAGAGTGGCTGCGCATCAGAAATGTCCTCTTGATATGGATCGGAAAATAATTCCAGTGACTCAAGCGGAAGGTATGTGGTGGTGGTGGTGGTGGTCGTGTTGTTGGTGGTAGTGTCTTTGGGGGTGCACATAGCAGAGAGTGAAGAAGAGGGTGCAGATCGAGAGGATGAGGAGGGTGCAGAAGAGTAAGGCTGAGCGAGCCACTCAACCAAGTCTGGTGCATCCTTTAAAGTAATTGAACGCACCTTCTGCAACTTCCCACTTTGGCTCAAGCCTGTTGCTCCTGCCCTACCCCTACCACCCCTGCGGAAGGGCCTGCCTCTTCCTCTGCATGTCATTTTTTAAATGACCCTGTGACAAAACTCTTAGTCCCTATACCGCTGAAGGACTGCTGCAGTATAGGGCAGCGGTCAGCAG
Organism: Lithobates pipiens; assembly: GCF_037356315.1. Classification (NCBI taxonomy): domain Eukaryota; kingdom Metazoa; phylum Chordata; class Amphibia; order Anura; family Ranidae; genus Lithobates; species Lithobates pipiens. Next base: position 163,102,667 of record NW_027507784.1, read on the forward strand.
TGGTGCACGTCAACCCTATCTATTGTGGACCGATAGCGGTCCTTACAGAACAGCAGACTGTACCGCACTCAAGCCTATGTACCGTAGCACCCTATACCAAGTTACCAGTCCTTATAAGAACTTTTGTGGAACAAGCAGGTTGTGTGTTAGTGATTAGCAGACTGTACGTCAGTCCCTATACCGCTGAAGGACTGCTGCAGTATAGGTGAGCGGTCAGCAGTGGTGCACGTCAACCCTATCTATTGTGGACCGATAGCGGTCCTTACAGAACAGCAGACTGTACCGCACTCAAGCCTATGTACCGTAGCACCCTATACCAAGTTACCAGTCCTTATAAGAACTTTTGTGGACCAAGCAGGTTGTGTATTAGTGTTTAGCAGACTGTACGTCAGTCCCTATACCGCTGAAGGACTGCTGCAGTATAGGGCAGCGGTCAGCAGTGGTGCACGTCAACCCTATCTATTGTGGACCGATAGCGGTCCTTACAGAACAGCAGACTGTACCGCACTCAAGCCTATGTACCGTAGCACCCTATACCAAGTTACCAGTCCTTATAAGAACTTTTGTGGAACAAGCAGGTTGTGTATTAGTGTTTAGCAGACTGTACGTCAGTCCCTATACCGCTGAAGGACTGCTGCAGTATAGGTGAGCGGTCAGCAGTGGTGCACGTCAACCCTATCTATTGTGGACCGATAGCGGTCCTTACAGAACAGCAGACTGTACCGCACTCAAGCCTATGTACCGTAGCACCCTATACCAAGTTACCAGTCCTTATAAGAACTTTTGTGGAACAAGCAGGTTGTGTGTTAGTGATTAGCAGACTGTACGTCAGTCCCTATACCGCTGAAGGACTGCTGCAGTATAGGTGAGCGGTCAGCAGTGGTGCACGTCAACCCTATCTATTGTGGACCGATAGCGGTCCTTACAGAACAGCAGACTGTACCGCACTCAAGCCTATGTACCGTAGCACCCTATACCAAGTTACCAGTCCTTATAAGAACTTTTGTGGAACAAGCAGGTTGTGTATTAGTGTTTAGCAGACTGTACGTCAGTCCCTATACCGCTGAAGGACTGCTGCAGTATAGGTGAGCGGTCAGCAGTGGTGCACGTCAACCCTATCTATTGTGGACCGATAGCGGTCCTTACAGAACAGCAGACTGTACCGCACTCAAGCCTATGTACCGTAGCACCCTATACCAAGTTACCAGTCCTTATAAGAACTTTTGTGGAACAAGCAGGTTGTGTGTTAGTGATTAGCAGACTGTACGTCAGTCCCTATACCGCTGAAGGACTGCTGCAGTATAGGTGAGCGGTCAGCAGTGGTGCACGTCAACCCTATCTATTGTGGACCGATAGCGGTCCTTACAGAACAGCAGACTGTACCGCACTCAAGCCTATGTACCGTAGCACCCTATACCAAGTTACCAGTCCTTATAAGAACTTTTGTGGAACAAGCAGGTTGTGTATTAGTGTTTAGCAGACTGTACGTCAGTCCCTATACCGCTGAAGGACTGCTGCAGTATAGGTGAGCGGTCAGCAGTGGTGCACGTCAACCCTATCTATTGTGGACCGATAGCGGTCCTTACAGAACAGCAGACTGTACCGCACTCAAGCCTATGTACCGTAGCACCCTATACCAAGTTACCAGTCCTTATAAGAACTTTTGTGGACCAAGCAGGTTGTGTATTAGTTTTTAGCAGACTGTACGTCAGTCCCTATACCGCTGAAGGACTGCTGCAGTATAGGTGAGCGGTCAGCAGTGGTGCACGTCAACCCTATCTATTGTGGACCGATAGCGGTCCTTACAGAACAGCAGACTGTACCGCACTCAAGCCTATGTACCGTAGCACCCTATACCAAGTTACCAGTCCTTATAAGAACTTTTGTGGAACAAGCAGGTTGTGTATTAGTGTTTAGCAGACTGTACGTCAGTCCCTATACCGCTGAAGGACTGCTGCAGTATAGGTGAGCGGTCAGCAGTGGTGCACGTCAACCCTATCTATTGTGGACCGATAGCGGTCCTTACAGAACAGCAGACTGTACCGCACTCAAGCCTATGTACCGTAGCACCCTATACCAAGTTACCAGTCCTTATAAGAACTTTTGTGGACCAAGCAGGTTGTGTATTAGTTTTTAGCAGACTGTACGTCAGTCCCTATACCGCTGAAGGACTGCTGCAGTATAGGGCAGCGGTCAGCAGTGGTGCACGTCAACCCTATCTATTGTGGACCGATAGCGGTCCTTACAGAACAGCAGACTGTACCGCACTCAAGCCTATGTACCGTAGCACCCTATACCAAGTTACCAGTCCTTATAAGAACTTTTGTGGAACAAGCAGGTTGTGTGTTAGTGATTAGCAGACTGTACGTCAGTCCCTATACCGCTGAAGGACTGCTGCAGTATAGGGCAGCGGTCAGCAGTGGTGCACGTCAACCCTATCTATTGTGGACCGATAGCGGTCCTTACAGAACAGCAGACTGTACCGCACTCAAGCCTATGTACCGTAGCACCCTATACCAAGTTACCAGTCCTTATAAGAACTTTTGTGGAACAAGTGAGTTGTGAATGTTTAGCAGACTGCAGCAGAAGGGCAGCAGTCAAGTATAATATCCTTTCTATATTTGGAAGAAAGAATATTATACATGTACAAGCCTATTACTGTACCACTGATACCAGTCCTGAAAAGAACCTTTGTGGAACTAATAATAACAGCAAGTCTTTAAAATTACCCTCACTGCCTGACAACACTGCTTCCTTCCTGTCCCTATACAAATTGGCAAAAAAAGAGAACGATTAGTGGTTACTGGAACAGCTCTTTTGTGGACCTTGATAGTAACAGCTAATGATGATGATGATGATGATGATGATGAAAGACTAATCTGGCTGTCCCTGTAGCATACACCGTCCTTTCCCTTTCTCTAAACTAACAAAAGACACTCAGGCTGCTGCAAGAATCAGCAGCACAGCAAACCTATCAACACCTAACACCTATACCAGTCCTGAAAAGAACTTTTGTGTACCAAATAGCTAGTGGTTTATCTCTCCCTACTCCACACAGGAACCTGTCCCTATCTTAACAGAAGAAAGAATGTAAAATGGCCACCGGATCGGGTGTATTTATAGGTTAGGGGGAATGTACAAGTGTCCATGTGCTGTCATGTCTCAATTGGCTGTCCTGTATCACATGATAAACGTGTCACCAAAGGTTAAAGTTCTTGTATACATTAAACACGTAAGTCCGCCGCGGCGAACGACGGAAAAAGGCGTTCGAACGTGCGGACCGCGAATGTCGGAAATTCGCCGCGAAACGACCGCCGGGCGAACCGTTCGGCCATCACTATGGAGGATATTGTACGGAGACAATGGCCCTTACTGCTTCAGGATGAGTATCTCCTTCCTGTTGTTCCTAATTAGGGATGAGCTTGGTGTTCGAGTCGAACGCATGTTTGACTCGAACACAGGCTGTTCGCCCGTTTGGCGAACCCAGAACTTTGTGGGCCGTTCGTTCCAAATTCGCATGGCGCTCGCGGCATTGCAGTGCATTGCTGGCTCATGATTGGCCAAGCATGCACTGTGACCCCGCATGCTTGGCCAATCACAACGCCGGCAGCGAGGAGAGCCATAATTGGCCACAGGCACAATGCCTGTGGCCAATTATAGCTCAGGGGGTTTAGTACACGCCCCACACTATATAAGGCCGCTAGCGCGGCCGCTTTGTGTAGTGTGTTCTGGCATGCAGAGAAAGAGCTAGATAGGCAGGGACAGCGTGTTCTTTTCTCAGGCATCTGCAGGAGTTAGTGGGTGTTGTGTGCCTCCAGCGCAGTATACATCTGTATCTACTCTTTATTGCTGTTGTTCTCTAATACAGCCATCTACAGGAGTTAGTGGGTGTTGTGTGCCTCCAGCACAGTATACACCGGTATCTACCCTTTATTTCTGGTGTTCTATAATAAAGGCATCTGCAGAAGTTAGTGGGTGTTGTGTGCCTCCAGCACAGCACAGTATACACCTGTATCTACCCTTTATTGCTGGTGTACTCTCATACAGTCATCTGCAGTAGTTAGTGGGTGTTGTGTGCCTACAGCACAGCACAGTATACACCTGTATCTACCCTTTATTCCTGGTGTTCTTTAATGCAGGCATCTGCAGGAGTTAGTGGGTGTTGTGTGCCTCCAGCACAGTATACACCTGTATCTACCATTTATTGCTGGTGTTCTATACTAAAGGCATCTACAGGAGTTAGTGGGTGTTGTGTGCCTCCAGCACAATATACACTACCCAATTGCTGGTTTTCCCATCTCCCTGCAGGCCATTACTATGTCTGGAAGGCCAACAAAGAGAGGTAGACAGTCACGAGCCGATAAAAGAGGGCAAGCAGGCTCTGCCTCTAGAGACAACAGTGCTGGTCATGGACGTGGTGCATTGTCATCAGCACATGGCCATGGGACATGCTTGTCCTTATTTTCAGCAGCTGGACGTGTTGAGCTGCATCATGCCGAAGACTTGGTAGAGTGGATGACCAAACCCTCTTCATCCTCCTCATCCTCTCTCACCCAGGCTCAGGGTACTAGCAAAGCAGCTGCCAACGCATCCTCTTCCTTCGTCTCAATGTCATCATTAGTCACTCCTTCCCTAGACCCACCATGTCCTCCTGAGGAGTCCCCCGAACTGTTTGAGCACAGTAATTAAGTAAAGGGGAAAACAAAAAAAGGGGGGGAATGGGGAAGGCAAGTTAAATCACTTATAGTAAAATAATAGCTCTTGAAACCTTTGCCCCCCCCTGGGGCGTTGTTGCTGTAACCAATTAGCATATAGAAGAAAAAGGGAAGTACATGCCGGAAAGAACCGTCATGTAAAGTGGTTACTATTGGCAGCAAGTAATGGTTCCAAGAGATTTTTAAATGCCCAAAAAGGACAAAAATTATTTTATTTCAAAAGTGTATTCAATTCAAAAATATTAATAATAAATAAATATATACATACAATTCATGCAGTTTACCCACATAACATCCAGTATGCTCCAGCACCCACCAAGAGTCACTTTGAGGGCTTACAGTGTTGTGGCAACACCAACACCTTAGGCCCCCATTTCTGTAGAGCATGTAGGGCAGGCCCCTACTTTCAAACATCCAACTTACAAACGTCTCCTATTTGCAAACGGAAGGAGACAACAGGAAGAGAGATGAAAAAAGACGGACGGCAAAATGATACAGGGGTGATAACCCTTCCCATGTTTTCCAAAAAGCTTAAAAATAGATTTTTTGACTGAAGCTACACTTTGAAAATGTACCAGTTCAAAATTACAAACAGATTCTACTTAACACAACAAACCTACACAGTCCCTGTCTTGTTTGCACCGCCTGTATACTGCTGTTCTGAGTATATAGGGCATGGGGGCCCCACGCCTTTCCTTTTTTTAATTTTGGTACGGGGTTCCCCTTAATATCCGTACAAGACCCAAAGGGGCTGGTAATAGGCAGGGGGGCTACCCATGCCATTTTTCTCAATGATTTTCATCCATATTGCGGGAACCAGATATTACATTAAAACCGCAAGCAGTTTTAAATGACTTTTTTCCATTAAATGTCATTTTGTGCAGGGACGGTTCTAAACACAGGAAACCCGTGCCACTTCACAGGCATACTATAGACACCCCCCAGGCACGATATTTAAAGGAATATTTTTTCACTTTAATTGTCATTAAAATCAGTGCTCCCAAAAAAACGGCCATTTTTAAAAACAATTTTGGCATTGACTCATATCCCCTGGGGCAGTAGCCAGGTCCCCAAACCCTTTTTAGGACAATATCTTGCATATTAGCCATTAAAATTAGCACTTTTTATTTTGAACGTTCGAGTTCCATAGACTTCATTGGGTTTCTAAAGTTCGCACGAATTTTCGGTCCGTTCGAAAGTTCTGGTGTGAACCGAACCGGGGGGTGTTCAGCTCATCCCTATTCCTAATAGGCCAAGGTTTGCGTACAGAAAAACACCTAATATTAAGAGCAAGGTGGCACCAAGTAAACCTCCTCCCACTGGTAGCTCTATTTCCACTTTTCTAGCTATCGCGGGTATGTACTAATGCCGCAAACCATTATGCAAAACCTGTCAGTTTGTGAGAGATGGCCAGAAGGATTTTGTTGTAAAAGGAAAAACATACCCTATCAAGGGTTTTCACACATGCTCCACTGACCATTTGGTATACTGTCTAACATGTCCCTGCGGCCTGTTTTATGTAGGGAGAACCATTAGGCCGCTCCGCAAGCGTTTCGGTGAGCATCACCGTTTCATCTCCGGTGGATTAGATAATCACAGTGTTCCTAGGCATTTCCTCAGGTACCATCAAAAATCTACAGATGGTTTAAGGGTCTGGGTCTGGGCCATCAAGACAATGCCAAAGAACCTCCCCTCAGAAAACTCTGTCATAGAGAAATGTTTTGGATTTTTACTTTAAATGTTCTTGCCCCGGAGGGTTGAACGAGGACTTTAAAACTAGTGCCATTCTCTAGATTCCTCCTTTCCTAATATATTTGTGCAGGATTTTTTATTAGTATATCATTTTCTATTAGGGTATTATTTTAAATAATTTAAATATTTTTAAATAATTTTAACCATTTTGGTATGTATATATTCTTTAAATATATTTTAAATATATTTAGCCAATATATTTATACATATTTTTTACCTTAGATATATATTTTTAAAAATATTTTTTCCTTAGATATTTTTAAAAATATTTTCTCTTTGCCCTTTTATTCCCTGCCCTTTTTTCCCCCTCCCCCTTCAGTATATATATGCCTATTTTTAAGAATTATTGAAGACCGTGTAAAAATATTGATTCTCATTTTCATTTTATGCTTTTTTTTTTTTTTTTTTAATGTTGCTCATTGGTTGTTGTTCTGTATGAAATCATATATATGTTTTTGTTTGGATAGGGATTTTGTTTCTGTTACTCCTCCTGTCCTATACCTTTATATTGTGATAATGCTCCATTTACATATTCCCCTCCCCTAAGGTCCACCCATGTAGTATAAATTAGTCCCATACACAGGGACGTCTTTAACCACTTGACCACTGGGCACTTAAACACCCTTAATAACCAGACCAATTTTCAGCTTTCAGTGCTCTCACAATTTGAATGACAATTACTCGGTCATGCAACACTGTACCCATCTGAAATTTTCGTCCTTTTTTTCCCACAAATAGAGCTTTCTTTTGGTGGTATTTGATCACCTCTGCGTTTTTTATTTTTTGTGCTATTAATGAAAAAATACCGAAAATTTTGTAAAAAAAAGCATTTTTCTTCATTTCTATTAACATTTTTTGCAAATAAGTAATTTTTCTTCATAAATTTGGCCAAAAATGTATACTGCTAAATGTCTTTAGTAAAAATAACCCAAATTAGTGGATATTATTTATTCTGCGTGAAAGTTATAGGGTCTACAAGCTATGGTGCCAATCACTGAAAATGTATCAATTTGATCACAGCTGATGTACTGACAGTCTATCTCATTTCTGGAGACCCTAACAAGCCAGTAATGTACAAAAACCCCCCAAATGACCCCTTTTTGGAAAGTAGACATTCCAAGGTATTTAGTACGTGGCACGGTTAGTTTTTTGAAGTTGTAATTTTTTCCCACAATTCTTTGCAAAATAAAGATTTTTTTTATTTTAATTTTTTTTCACACCAAATTGTCATTTTACCAGGCTATTTCTCTCACACGGCATATACATTCCACAAATGAAACCCCAAAATACATTCTGCTGCTCCTCCTGAGTACGGTGATACCACATGTGTTAGACTTTTACACAGCCTGGCCACATACACAAGTCCAACATTGAAGTAGCAACTTCAGGCGTTCTAGGAGCATAAATTACACATCTAATACCTCAACCACCTAGAAGCTTGTAGGCTTCCTCACTAGTAAAATATTTTTTTGCCATTCTTGTGGCTGGTGAGGCTGCACTGCAGAGCACAGTCGTGGCACAGGCGGCACAGGTGGGCACTGATGGACACAGGCGGCACAGGTGGGCACTGATGGGCACAGGTGGGCACTGATGGACACAGGCGCCACTGATGGACACAGGCGGCACTGATGGGGCACTGCAGTGGCACAGGTGGCACTGATGGGCGCAGGTGGCACTGATGGGCACAGGTGGCACTGATGGGCACTATAGTGACTTTGGTGGCACTGGTGTGGCTCTGGTGGCACTGATTAGCACACAGGCGGCACTGGTGGGCACAGGCGGCACTGGTGGGCACAGGCGGCACTGGTGGGCACAGACGGCACTGATGTGGCACTGCAGTGGCGCAGATGAGCACTGATGGGCACAGATGGCACTGATGGGCACAGGTGGCACTGATGGGCACAGGTGGCACTGATGGGCACAGGTGGCACTGATGGGCACAGGTGGCACTGGTGTGGCACTGGTATGGCACTGGTATGCACTGTAGTGGCACTGGTATGCACTGGTATGCACTGGGGTGGCACTGGGGTGGCTCTGCTGGCACAGAGGTGGCACAGAGGTGGCACAGAGGTGGCAAAGGTGGCACAGGTCGCACAGGTGGCACAGATGTGGCACAGGTGATAGATGGCACTGGTCTGGCACTGGTCTGGCACTGTTCTGGCACTGTTGTGGCACTATTTGGGCACTGCTGGGCACTGCTGGGCACTCACGGTTATTTTTTAGTTTCACTGGAATGTTCTCCTCTCCTCTCACGCTGCATCGGTGTGAGGAGAGGAGACTGATGACCTTAGATTGACCCGGCAAGCCGAATTGTTTACATTTGTGATCGCTCCGTCATTGGACGGAGCGATCACGTGGTAAAGGACCGCTGCCATTGGTCCTTTACCGCGATCCGTGTTGCGCCGGGTCCCGTGAACTCGGCGAGCACGGATGTTCCGGCGTGCGCGCCCCAGGGGGCGCGCACGAACGATTCTCCGGGAGGCCGTTAATTAACGGCCTCTCAGAGATAGCAAACCGACCTATAGCCGTTAATCGGCTATAGGCCGGTTATTAAGTGGTTAATACTGATTGGACCCTGAGCAAAAATTTTCTTCGGGCCCCACATGCAATTTCCCTCTCTACCTGCTCTGAGACATACAATAAATAACAGCTAGACTTAAAATCAGTTTACTGTATCAGATCAGGCAGCAATTGTGATTGATTGCCAGCAGTTACAGCATTTCATTACTGCTTACTCACTGGTTGCTAGGGGTTACAGCACACATTACGGCTCACTCATTAGTTGCTAGAGGCTACAGCACATCATCTCCTCACAGCAGGGGAGCATGATATACATATGAATACCGCCTTTATTTACATATCATTGCAGCCGACCTCAGCTATTTACTTAGTATTGTCGCTGCTATTTACATATGAATGCCGGTTATTTACATGTAAACACAGGGTCTGCAGGTGAGTCATCTGTACACAACAATAGAGCAGAGCTGGGCAGCATTAGTACCAGCACTTCACACGGAGATATCGGGACACAGCATAGGACTAAAACTTCAAGGGACAAGGGAATTTAAACCTGCATAGTTGACAAGTATGAGGCAGCTGTTTTGGGCCCCAAAATAATGAGAGGGCCCAGGGCAGCTGCCCCTTTTGCCCTTCCTTAAAGACGGCCCTGCCCATACACATACAGTCATCAGGTTGATAAAGGAACCAATGAGATGTTCCGAAACGCGTCTCTCTTTGATGACTGCTTCCTGTTTTGCTTCCTGGTTGCGGTCCATGCTGGTTGCTGGTTATTGTCTCCTGCCAATGACATCACTTCCAGGATCAGCGTTTCTCGTGTTTTGAGACTGTGATTGCAGGCTGGCCTGTCAGTTCTCTTGGAGCTCCCTGCTGGTTTTCCCGTTGGCATCCCCGGGACCACCCCGCTACTGGACACACACAGCCTAAAGAACTTGTATATGCCAGTGACCTTCATGCTGGACCACCTACATGGATATTAATGATATGCTCTGCCAGTCTACATATCTTGTAAGTGTTTTAACCCTTTTTGGGGAAATTAAACAGCTTTTATTTCTACACTTAGAGGTGCCCTTTCTTTTCTGTTTCCTATTCAGATATTGCTTCTCTCCATAAGTGCAGCCCTAAGTGGGGAAGATACCCTATTATAGACTTTCTGGTTCATAAAGACATCTGTGTTTGCTTGGTCCTGAAGTTCAGAGCGCCTTTACAAACTGTATCTGATCTCCCATAATACAGCAGGATGCCTGACGGACATATCTGTTACTGCAGTGGCTCTGCAGCTAGAGGAAGAGGTTTGTTTCTCAGCAGACTCAAACATAAGTGTGTCTATGTGTCTGTGCTGATGGACTGGAGAGACGGAGGCTGTGCTGGGCGGGACAGGAGTGGGGCTACTTGGTCCAACTATGGTTTAGGGAAGTGCCTGTGAGCTGCCAAATTCAGCTCAACAGGCATACCATTGTCGGTAGAGAACAAGAGACTGCTGATTGTCTAGCTTAGACTACTGATTCTGAGATAGGCAATCAACAAATCACAAAATGCTTAATATCAAACTTTATGTTATATGACATATTAATCATGGTCCCCTTTTAATTTTTTAGTGCAACTCCCCTTTAACTTCTATTCTTTTTTTATATACTCTTTATTTCTTTTCTCATTTACAGAACATCATAAGTGCATTTCAATTACATACATTATTTTAATACCAATACTAATATACCCCACCCCTTAACAAAAAAAAAAAAAAAAAAAAAAAGGGAAAAAAACCCCCAATCCCCCACATCACTCCCCTCGTTCCTCTCCTTCCCTTCCCACCCATGTATGTTGCTCTTTTTCCAGAAATGCTCCCCATTGTTGCCATTTACTTAGATGTTTTTGGCCTGAGTCCTCCAGTCTCTGTATGGACTCCTCCATTACCCTTATATGTTCTACTTTCCGGATCCACTCTGATACTGTCGGTACCTGCACGGACTTCCAATGACACGGAATCAGGGATTTAGCCACGTTCAATAAGACTGGGGTCATTGTACCTCTGTATTGCACAATCCCTTTCTTTGTATCATGGAACAGGCATTCCCATGGAGAATTTCCCACTCTTTCCCCTGTCACTAAAAATGTCAATTCTCTTATTTGCTCCCAGAAAGGGGTTATTTTGGGGCAGTCCCACCATATGTGCTTGAAAGAACCTAGTCCCCCACATTCCCTCCAACATAGCTTCTGATTTTCCTCACTGAACCTCTGTATTCTCTGTGGCGTCAAGTGCCACCTCGCTATTAATTTAAAGGACATTTCGATCGTTTGCACATCTCTTGCCAAGGAATAAGTCATTTTAATTATTTTGCTCCTCTGCTCCTGATTTCTCAAAGGCCCTATTTCTTCCTCCCATTTCCTCAAGTAGTCTGGAAGCTCCACGTCTCCCTCTTGCTTTAATATCTTGTATATTTTGGAAATCCTTTTCTGTAGACATTGTGGTTCTTTAAATAATTTTTCAAGTGGGTTAAGTTGTGTCTTTCCTCTTAATGGTTGTGGTAATCCTTGGATAAAATGAACCATTTGCGTGTATCTCCAATAATCAAGTGGCCTACAACCCCATTCTTGTGTGATTTCCCTAAAAGTGATTATCCTATTCCCTTTCATTACTTCTAAAAGTGTTATATCATCCCTTTTTGTCCACCTACTGAAATATAAACGCTCCTCTTTCCCTGGGGGGACATAATTTGTGTCCAGGAGTGACATTAAAGGTGAGTTATAGTGCCACTTGTGTCTCTTATTTATTTTGTCCCAAATTTTTAACGTGTGCCTAGTTAAAGTGCAAGTGCTCGTCCCTAAGTCCCTATATTGAGGGGGAATCCATATCATTTTAGCTAACTCTGTATTACTTAGTGTGACTTCCAAATCTACCCAACTCTTCTCTTGTTTGTTATGACACCAGTCCGCTACCCTTGAGATTATTATCGCCTCATAATATTTAGTGAGATCTGGTAGTGCTACCCCTCCCCTCTCTTTCTCCTTCACTAGGACCTTATAGGCTATTCGCGGCCTCTTTCGAGCCCATATAAACGACAAAATCATTGATTTGACCTTTCCCAGGTAGCTTACGGGCAGGGGGATCGAGATCATTTGGAGCGTATAAATTACCAATGGTAATATGAATATCTTTATTGTATTTATCCTCCCCATCCAAGTGAGAGCTTTATATCTCATTTTATTTAACTTGTCCTTAATTTTGTTCAATAGAGGTAAATAGTTAGCCCCGAAGAGGTTAACCGTTTGTGCCGTCAACTTTATACCCAGGTAGGTCAGCTCTCCTTTACACCATTTAAATGGTAGCTGGGAGCTTAGTGCTGTCTGTTCTACCTGTGTTAAATTTACGTTTAGGATTTCCGATTTGGTCGCATTTATTTTAAAGTTTGATAAGTGGCCAAACTGTTCGAACTCTTTAAGGAGGGGTGGAATTGTTGTAATTGGATTGACTATGTACACCAGTACATCATCTGCAAATGCAGAGATTTTATATTCCCTCCCACCTACCCGAAGGCCCCGTATATCCTGGTTCCTCCTTATTGCAACCAACAGTGGTTCCAATGAGATCACGAACAGAATCGGTGAAAGGGGGCATCCCTGCCTCGTCCCATTGAACAATTGCAGGGGGCGAGACAGGGATCCGTTCACTCTAATTCTCGCTGTTGGCTGCAAGTATAGAGATTTAAGCCATCTCAGCATCTTTTCTCCCAGTCCTAGATATTCTAATATCCTATCTATAAACTCCCACTCTACTCTGTCGAAGGCCTTTTCGGCATCTACTGACAGAAGTACTGTGGGAGTCTTTCTCCTAGTAGCTTCCTGGATTAATGCTATGGACTTTAGGGAATTATCTCTCCCTTCTCGCCCCTGGACAAACCCCACCTGATCCGGATGGATCCATTCCGGAAGGAGAGTTTTTAGTCTTTCTGCCAGTATTTTCGAGAAGATCTTTATGTCCGTGTTTAGTAGGGAGATCGGTCGATAACTCTCCACGGCTGCTGGGTCCTTACCCTCTTTCAAAATCAGGGTTATGTGTGCGCACAGAGCTTCCTCCCGGAACCTCTCTCCTACTCCCACCGCATTGAAGTAATCACAGAGTTTTGGAATCAGGAACTTCTGGAACTTCTTATAGTACAAAATCGAATATCCATCGGGGCCTGGACTCCCCCCGAGTGCTGTATTGTTAATTATTCTTCTCACTTCCTCCGGTGTTATCGGAGATTCTAATGTCTCCATCTCCTCCTTTACTCCTCTGGGGAAGTCCATGTCCCGAAGATACTCCTCTATTTTTCCTTTCCTTGTCTCCTTATCTCCCCCTTTCCCTCTTATATTATACAACTCACTATAGTACGTGTGGAAATTTTCTGTAATTTTTGGAGTGGAGTATTGAATCTCTCCTCTTTTGTCTTTAATCATTGAGATATGGGTCCTATTCTTATGATCCTTGACTCTTTTTGCTATCCATTTTCCCGACCAATTCCCCCATTGATATCTCTCTCTATTTATTTTATAGAATGCCGACTCCCTTTCTTGTTCCAGAATTTTTTCCAGTTCTCTTTTTTTTCCCCTTAACTCCTGTCTCTCCCTTAGTCCCTTTGGTCTAGTTTCCTGTTCTAATTTGTTAATCTCCCTGTATAGGTGAACTTTTTGTTGTTCCCTTTCCTTTTTCTTCCCTGCTCCAATCCCGATCAAAACCCCTCTAATGACTACTTTGTGTGTTTCCCACAGGGTAGCTCTCGTTATATCTGATGTATCGTTTAGTTCATAGAAACTAATCAGTTCCTGTTCTATCTTGGCTGTAACTTCCGGATCCTGTAGTAGAGAATCGTTTAATTTCCATGTCCTCCCTGTTCCACTCTCTCCCTGTACTTCGAACTGGATTACTACTGGGGCATGGTCCGAAAGGGTAATTGATTTAATTTCTGCTTTTTTCAGGTTTGGGACTAATTGGTGGTCAAGTAGGATATAATCTAATCTTGCGAAGGAATTATGTGGAGCTGAGTAGTGAGTGTAATCTCTCTCTTTTGGGTGGGAAATTCTCCATGCGTCTATAATCTGTGCATTGGCTAAAGTTCTCTTTAAAGCTCTATATCTCCCCTCTGCCGCCCTACTACCGCCCCCCGAGTTGTCCAGTTTAGGATTTAGAGTCCAGTTCAAGTCCCCTGCAATGATTAATTTACCCGCTTTGAAACCCTCCAGCTTCTCAAGTACACTCCTTAAGAATCTGTCTGGGTTTCTGTTGGGTGCATATACATTCACTATAGTACATTTCATATCAAACAACTTGCCCCTAAGAAATAAGTATCTACCTTCCGGGTCAGCCAATCGCTCCTCTATTTCAAATCTAGTTGTTCTATCGAACCCCGTAGCTACGCCTCTTGAGTGGGCTGAAGGTGTGTCCCCGTAGAACCATAATGGAAATTGAGATGATAGCAGCTTTACGGGGGATGCATTAGTAATATATGTCTCTTGGAGACAAACCACATTCCCACCTAGGAATTGGAGTTCTTTATCTATCTTGAATCTTTTTTCTTTTATATTTAATCCCCTTACGTTATATGATATTACATTAATTGCAACCATCAAATACTTTCAGTATCACTCGGAGTCTCACATAGGCTGATCCGGGGGCGCGCCCCCTTTGAGACCCAGGGGGATAGGACATTGGGGGAATGAAAAAAAAAAAAGAAAAAAAAAAAAAAACAATAATGGGGGGACTCTACCCCCAAACCCACTAATCCCTCCCTCCCCCTCTCCCCTCCCTCCTCCCCTATTTTCCCTCCCCTTCTCCGCAACAGTACCCCTGAAAAGGGTGGTTGGAGTTCCCCCCAAACTTTGTTGATCATATGGGTTAGATACCTTCCTAGAAGGGACCTTCTTCTTCCCATATATACCCAGGGGCTCCCACCAGAGACTCCCCGAAGACCTCCTCCCTCCCTCCCTCCCTTTACCCCCCCAACGCAACCGTCCTCTCCCTGCCCCATTCACCCCCTCTTTGAGTCTTTACTTTGCTCTTGGCTCGGCTACTCTCATTCCTCTCCATCTAGGGATCCTTGGAGTAAGTCCGGTCTTTTCTTCAACACCCCACCCCAGTAACTGGGGGGGGGGGATGTCCAGCCTTTCGCAGAACCCCTGTAAATCTTCGGGGAATCGTAGAACTGCAGACCGGCCGTCTTTTTTCCCAATTAAACAGGCGGGGAATCCCCATTGGTAGGATACACCCGAGGCCATCATCTGTTGTGTGAGGGGCTTCAACAACCTCCTTCTCACTAATGTTTCTATAGCGAGGTCTGGGAAAACCTGCAGTTCTACCCCCTCGAAGATCAATCCTGCAGATGTTCTCAGTTTCTCCATAATGAGGCCTCTCTCTTCTACATAGTGGAACCTCACTATCACGTCTCTGGGTTGCTCTTCTCTTAGCCCTGTCCGTCTTGCTATCCTATGAGCTCTGTCTATCCTAAGGGTATCTCCGGGTTCTCTTCCCAATACTGGGTTGAATAACTGCTTTATTATACTGCCCAATTCCTTGCTACTATATTTCTCTGGGAGGCCCTTGATGCACACATTCTTCCTTCTCCCTCGGTTGTCCTGGTCCTCCAGTTTGTATTGGAGGCTCCTGTTAACTAACTGCAGGGATGTGATTTGTTCTGTTATCTCATCTAATCTTTGGTCCTGGTTGTCTAATCTCCCCTCTATCTCTTCCACCCTCCCCAGGACTAATCCTATATCTGACCTTACTCCTGCTATTTCCATTTTTAGTGAGTCCTCCATTTTTGTGAACATCTCCATTAGCATCTCCTTAATTGGGGGCCTTCCCTCTCCTGGGGTATAACTGGCGCATTACCTCCTCCCCTTGTACCCTCCACCTCCTGTCTTATTTCCTCCCTCGCATTTACTTCCTTTGGGGGCCCCGTATTAGCTCCATTTTCCTTTCCCCCTTTTCCTTCCTCTAACATCCTTTGCTTATTTGGGCCGGATCTCCGTGTTGTTCCTAATTTTGGGCTACAGGGGCCTTCCTCCGTTATACTAGAGTTGCTTGCCATGTAACGCTGGATTCCCCCTGGGCTGGAGGCCAGTGGGGTTTTTTTACCTGTTTTTACCTTCCCTCTCATCTTTCCCTATGGCTACACTCCCCTTGTTTTTAATCCTTTCTTGACTAACCGCTAGAAAGGGGTGAGAGAGTGAGAGGAAACCCCCCGAGCCAAGACCCTTCTCCCAGGCTCTAGGAGTTAACTCTCTCTCTTCTCCCTTCCACCCTTACCCGGGATCCTTTACTTGAAGACAATGCAGTAACCCCCCTACCAAACTGCATCACATAAACAGAGATCCACAGGTACACAAGCTGTAATCATGCTATAATTCCCATCAATATCTATGCAATATTTATACAGTCTCTTTATCAGCTTTTGTCCTAAAAACTTCTTCTTCTTCTTGGCCAGCGCCTGATCCTTATGATTACGGCTATTCGATAGAGGCTCAAAATTGGGCGCAGCTTAATTGGTAAAAGTCCCTTCCTCTGCAGACGGTGACCTTGATTCTTGAGTACTCCTCTGAATGACCCCTCAACTCTCCGTAGTCGCCAGTCGTCCCCCAATCTTCTCGGTGAGGCGAAAAAAAAAAAAAAAAAAAAGAAAAGAAAGGGGGGAGGAGGAAAAAAACAAAAAAAAACAAAGCAGAAGTTTTATGATCTTTGAACACTCTTTACTTATCTCCACCGGGATTCCAGTATCCTGTTTCCCTTTCCTTTCTCTCTCCCTTCCCCCCTATTGACATTGCTTGGGGCTGGGGTTCTTTAAATGTCCTGCTAATTTCAGCATGGGAACTGGGGTGATGATCCAAATGAGAGCCTGCCTTTAAGCATTTTCTTCATTAAATGGGCCCCCCCCCAGTGTTGTATTTGTGTTTAATATGTTTAATATATTAAGTCCTCCTCCGGATGAATTACATAGACTCCGACAAAATATACAGCACTTAACGCGGGGGAAGGGACTTGGTCTCTATGTCTTTATCTTTGCTGTTCTCTTCGTGATCCTACCAGCCCCCTCCTCATGCCTGCACAGGATTTAGGGGGATGATGGGGGGAGTCCTAAAGAAACCAAAGCAGGAAGCCAGCAGCGAATCTATACCCAGCCTTAGCAGTTTTCAGAGCTCATCTCCTTATGACACAGTTCTCACATGGCTCAATATGCAGCTCTGTCCTGCCTTTCCACATTCCACCCTTAGCTCCTACTTATTGCTTAATTACTGTACCGCACTCCAGTGTCCGTGACCGAGGACTTCCTCCGCTGTGATATACGTGGATGGTCCGGTGAGCCCTCTAGTATAGGCTTCTGGCTGCACGCCAGTAAATCGAGGCTCCCGCCGAGACTGCCGTCTCCTGCTTGTCTCCTGTGTGGGTTCCGTAGACTGGGTTCACCTACTGCTTGCGGCTTCGGGTCTGCGGCTGGTCCCGGGTATCTGCGGCTGGTCCCGGGTATCCGACATCCGGGTCGGGGGGAGCACGGAGCAATTCCAAAGCCGCGTCAGGCTGAGGGGAGGCGGCGTGGCGAACGAGAGCGAGCCGGCTCTCCTCGGACTGCCCACATGCCTGATCAGATCAGATCACCGCTCTGCCTCACGCCGCGCGTTAGAGAGGGGCGGAGTACGCCGTGGGGATTCCAGGTAGAGAGGGAGGGGTGGAGGAGCTCCGGACGAGCCTATCTTCTGGTGCTCCGCCCCATCCTCCCTTTAACTTCTATTCATCACTGTTCTCTCTAGTCTTCATTTTGATCACATTTACACTTTTCTTTTTCTCTATATCTTCTTCCCATTTTGCCTTCAACAGTCCCAGAATGTGAATGTTTGAGAGATGGGTCTGTGTACTCTGTCAGAAGCATATCAAATATTAGCAAAAAAAACTTTTTAAACTGAGTTGTGAATTTAAAGAAAATTATGGGCATGACTGTCACAATGAGAAAACAAGTATTTATTGGAGGATGGGATAGTCTCTCCAATAATTAATAATAGATTGCCTTAATAATATGTTGTACATCAAACATGCTTATCCCCTATTCCACTGTCCAAAATTTTGTGTATGGTCACCTTCAACTGTATATGATGTAACAAACTTTAGGTCATTTTCATGCACCTCATTTGGGGTTGTCAGATTATATCTGACTTAAGGAATCAAGGGATTATTGTGTTTACCACCTTACAGCAACTCCCTGTACACTTGGAATTTGCTAATTTGGGACACTATAGGTAGATTTCATGCACCTCATTTGGGGTTGTCAGATTATATCTGACTTCTAGAAGCAAGGCATTACTGTGCTTACCACCTTAGAGATACTGCCTCTTCCCTGTACACTTGGCATTTGCTAATTTTGGACACTATACTGTATATTAGTGCGAGAAACTTTATTTATGGCTCACAAGTCATAGCTATTAAATGGATGATTCCATCCTCTCCTACTGTAGCCCAGTGTAAATCATCGATTAATGTTACACTGTCAATTATTGTATATTCATTGTGCCACGATGAGCGGTGTGCTCATCACACTACATCATACATTGGTTTATAGAAAAGCTAGATACTGACAAAATTTACAGTGCAAAGCTTAGTATCAAAAAAAGTACAGATCTTGTAATGAAAAAAAAAAAAAAACAATTTGACTATATATGCAAATATGTTGAATGCTTAAAGCAGAGAATATTTGTCCAAAATGTATAGGCATAATCTCATGCATATGTGTGAATGTATTCACTTACTTCACAGATGTCTGGTGACTAAAATATGCCTTTTCATAGACATCTGATAAAAGGCATAGATGTTTTACAGACTATGATGACTGGAATATGTATTTATTGATACAGTTGCTGGCTGTGCAAGAATCAGCATGGCATGTAATATTCGCAGAATAAAGATGCAATTCAAGAAAAGCTGTTTGAATTGCAAAGTAAGTCTACTAGGGTTCCTTCGGTTCGGTGTTATATTTACTATGCTTTATGAATGCAGGTTTAGAATTCTGTATTTATGCATATGTTCATAAGAGGAAAAGTTGGGGTGTTACTTTGCATTTTTATTAACTTCTTAATTAGACACTTTTTATCCTGTAAGTTTCCATGCCGACAGGTTGTCACTTCACTTGCACTTGGGAGCTGATTGCAACATTTACACCTGGGTCTTGGCTGATTGAGCAGCTGCTCCTCTAGGAATATTATCTTTGTACTGGGAGCCAAATGCAAAGTTTAACACACGTCTGTTTTATACCTGATTATAATATGTAATGTTAAGAGTCTGATATTACAGGTTTTATGCCCAAAAGGACTTAGAGATCAAATAAACATGTAGAGTAGAAATGTTTGCTTAGGAAAAAAGATATTAAGAAGAAGGTTTAAAATATAATCAATGGCAAAGTAACAAAGCAAAATATTGTTACATGGCATATGCTGATGCTGCTCTACAGTTTATTGCACTTGGTATGTTACAAGTGTACCGTGCTTCTCAGACTGCATTGACAAGGTGAACATTTTATATCATCATTACAAGGCTCTCTCTATTAAAAAGAAATACAATCTAAATATTGTTGTAGTGATCTGCTGCCCTCTACTGTCCACATTTGTAAAAAGCAGTAGCTTATATTTTTCAGTTATTTATGTACATCGCTTTCTGTTCCTGGGTTAGAACCCCCAGAGGAAGGAAGTGCAGAGAGAAAGGAGCTGAGACCAGACCACATGTCCCCATGAAAGAACTGCGCCTAATCCAAACCAGAAGCTGGAGTTTTTAGGCAAGTGTACCTATGTTAATAGTTTACTATTGTTGCCCATAGCTTCTGAGTGTATATTTATATGAGTGTGTGTGTGTATATATATATATATATATATATATATATATATATATATATATATATATATCAACGTAGACTGGTGCAAGAAGTATATCTGCCCCCTTGTTGTTATCTCACATGCATTATAACAGATAGTTTGGTCTGTCACTCAGCGTACATGTGTAGTAGTCACCTTGCTGTATATTAGTAGGTGAGAAGGTGAATCTGTTTATTGCAATAGGGTTTATATGCAACTCCTGTTAGTGTAGGTAAACCTGTCCCCTCTGGTCTGAGATTATATTGCTAGTTTTAGCTCAGGGCTCAAGAACCAGGATGGGCTAGAGCCAGATTAGGTATCCAATGGCCACTTGGTAGTTAGAAGTCCAGTTGCATGACATGTTGGAAGCTGCTGGGGACTAAGATGCATAGTATATAGGCTGACTCTGAGTTCTGGTGCCACACCATGGTTTATGATGGTGAAAGGCTGCATTCCAGGTGGGTTGGACAATCGCTGGAGCATCTCCTCATCATTGTAGATCTTGTCTCCGACACCAAGATGGATGCCACACAGTGGCAGCTGGTGTTTTTTTGGGGGGGTCACGAGGGGCTCCCCCCAGATCACTCAGTCAGTAGGTCAGGGGCCCCTATTAGAAGCCTATTAGAGCCTCATCCTCATAAGCCCCTGAAACCGAACTTTGCTGCAACATTCATCTGGAGACATCTCTATTAATACCTATATATACCTGATTATGTGCGCACTGTTCCACCAGGACTCTTGTTGGGACCTTTGCTGATAATACATGTACAGTATGTACTATTATTTACTGTTTCCATATTGGTGTGTATCTATATACTTATGGTCATTGTCATATGTTGGCTTCAGTAGTTCATCTGCTTTCATTACTTTGATCAGATTACTAGTTAATTCCCTCCCCCCCCCCCCCCCCTTCACAGAGGCCCTGGCCCACTCTCCACTTAAAAAAGATTTTGGCTCCCTTATTTTCCTACAGGTTTAGTGCTCATTCTAAAGGCATATATGCAATTTATTGCCACAAAAAGTGTTTGGGGACCTAGGTCCTGCCCCAGGGGACATGTATCAATGCAAAAAAAAGTTTTAAAAATGGCAGTTTTTTTGGGAGCAGTGATTTTAATAATGCTTAAAGTGAAACAATAAAAACAAAATATTCCTTTAAATGTCATGCCTGGGGAGTGTCTATAGTATGCCTGTAAAGTGGTCCACTTTTCCTGTATTTAGAACAGTACCAAAGCAAATTGACATTTCTAAAGGAAAAAAATGATTGCGGCTGTAATAAATTGAGGGGTCTCAGCGATATAGATGAAAATCATTGAAAAAAAGGCATGGGTTCCCCCCAGTCCATTATCAGACTCTTTGGGTCTTATATGAATATTATGGGGAACCCCAAAGCAAAAATTAAAAGAAAATGGCATAAGCGTTCCCCCAAAATCCATACCAGACCCTTCAAGCCTGGTATGGATATTAAGGGGAACCCTATGCCAAAATAAAAAATAAAAATGACTTAGGGGTCCCCTGAAAATCCATACCAGATCCTTATCCGAGCATGCAACCTGGCAGGCTGCAGGAAAAGAGGGGGGGACGAGAGAGCACCCCCCTCCTGAACTGTACCAGGCCACATGCCCTCTAGATGGGGGGATGCTTTGGAGTCACCCCTAAAGCACCTTATCCCCATGTTGATGAGGACAAGGGCCTCATCCCCACAACCCTTGTTCAGTGGTTGTGGGGGTCTGCGGACGGGGGGCTTATCGGAATCTGGATGCCTCATTTAACAAGGGGACCCCCAGATCCCAGCCTCCCCCATGTGAATTGGTAACGGGTACATTGTACCCCTACCATTTCACCAAAAAAACTCCTGCTGAGTGACGCTTCTTCTCTGTGACATTTCTAAAGGAAAAAAATGTAATTTAAAACTGCTCGCAGCCTTTCAGGTCTGGTATGGATTTTATGGATTTTTTATGGGTACTACACTGACCGCTAATGTATGGGGGCATTTCAATGCTTACCACTAATGTGAGGGAGCATTCTGGTTTTAACTCTGTATTTTTATTTTCTGGACATTATTATTTGATTAATTTTAATTCTCAATTATTATTGAAAATAACCTGATTGTATAAAGCAAGGGGTTTTAAATATGATCCAGCTTGGGTGGACCACAGTCTTTGTTCTGTTATTATGATATCTGAAACTCACTGTAGCCTTCCATGTGCTGTCTTTATATATTTTTAACAGGGCTTCACTAAGGTCCTCAAATTTCTCTTCCCTCTGCCTTTAACCCCCCCCCCCCCCCCCAAATCATACCAGGTCACATCATGCCTTCATCACTGGGAGGGTACCTTGTTAAGAAGGTTTCCCTTGCAAGGCACCATGTCCCAAAGTTAATAGACAAGGGATGACACTAGGGATGAGCTTCATGTTCGAGTCTAACATACGCTTGACTCGAACATCGACTGTTCGCCCGTTCGGCGAATACCGAACGTTATGGGCCATTCGCGCCAAATTCGTGTGGTGCTCACGGCCCACAATGCACAGCGCCATCGCAGTGCATTGCTGGCTCATGATTGGCCAAGCATGCACTGTGACCCCGCATGCTTGGCCAATGACAGCGCTGGCAGCGAGGAGAGCCATGATTGGCCACAGGCAGGATGCCTCCGCCTTCCGACAGGGACAACTGACCCATGTGCCCTGTGTGGCTCACGTCCTTAACCTGGTGGTGCAGCGGTTCTTGGGCAGGTACCCAGGCTTACAGGATGTCCTGAAGCAGGCCAGCAAAGTCTGTGTGCATTTCCGCCAATCATTTAATGCCTGTGCTCGGCTGGCTGAGCTCCAAAAGGAGTTGAACCTGCCCAAGAACCGCCTTATATGTGACATGCCCACCAGGTGGAACTCAACGTTGGCCATGCTGCAGCGGCTGCACACGCAGCAGAGGGCCATCATGAGTACCTGTGCGACTAAGGCACCAGGACAGGGTCAGGGGAGCTTGGTTTTTTCTCACCATGCCAGTGGGGCATGATCAGGGATGCATGCACTGTCCTGTCACCGTTTGAGGAGGCCACAAGGATGATGAGCAGTGACAGTGCATGCATCAGTGACACTGTACCTCTTGTTCACCTGTTGGAGCATACGCTGCGTGGAATAATGGACAGGGCACTTGAGGCAGAACAGAGGCAGGAAGAGGAGGACTTCCTTGCCTCTCAAGGCCCCCTTTATCCAGACAGTGTTCCTGCTGTCCCACCCATCACACAGGAAGAGGAGGAGGAGGATGAGGATGATTGTGTCAGCATGGAGGTGGAGGCTGGCACTCAGCATCAGCAGCAGCAGTCTTGTATGGATGATTTACAGTCCCAAGAAACCCGTGGACTTGTACGTGGCTGGGAGGAGGTAGCTGCGGATCATGTTGTCCTTAGTGACGCAGAGGACTCCGGACCGAATGCCTCAGCTAACCTACGCTGCATGGCCTCCCTGATCCTGCAAAGCCTGCGGAAGGATCCCCGTATTCTTCAGATCAAGGAGAGGGACCATTACTGGCTGGCCACTCTCCTTGATCCACGGTACAAGGGTAAGGTTGCCGACCTTATCTTGCCATCGCAGAGGATGAGACATCTCCGGGAGGCCTTGCAGAAAGGTCTGTGCAACGCGTTCCCAGAGACTGGGAGGTTACAAACTCCTGGTCCTGGACAACGTGTTGCTGAGGCATCGGTCAGAATGAGCAGTGGAGAAGGTGGCCATCTGACCAATGTGTTCAGACAATTTTTTAGTCTGCAGCCCCAAGGTATGATTGGTTCCAGCAACCATCGCCAGCGTCTGATTTACATGGTGCAGGAATACCTAGGGGCAAGGTCAGACTTGGACACCTTTCCCACCGAAAATCCTCTGGCTTACTGGGTCTTGAGGATGGATCACTGACCAGAGCTTGCACAGTATCCTGCATCCAGCGTTCTTTCGGAACGCACCTTCAGTGCTGCTGGTGGCTTTGTTACCGATCACAGGGTGCACCTGTCCACCGTCTCAGTTGATTGACTGACCTTCATCAAGATGAATCAGTCTTGGATCACCCACAACTACCAAGCACCTGAAGCTGATGTAACCGAATATTTTTTTTTGAAATATCACATCCCTTCAAGACTGCCTATGCTGATGCTGAGTGACTGTCCTGTTATGTTGATTGTCTATCCTCTTCCTCTTCCGCTGATCTGTTGGAAGAACATTTTTGGTTCTGGGTGATGCCACCAGCCCAATTTTTCAGCCCCTGTTTAACAGGAGCGTTTAATTACAATTTTTGATGCAATGCTATGCAGCAGGGCTCATTCCTGCACTACAACTAGAATATATGGGAGAGGTTACAGTGTCGTGGCACCAGCACCAGTGCCTAAGGCCCAATTTTTTAGCCCCTGTTTAACAGGTGCGTTAAATTACAATTTTTGATGCAATGCTTTGCAGCAGGGCTCATTCCTGCACTACAACTAGAGTATATGGAAGAGGTTGCAGTGTCGTGGCACCAGCATCAGTGCCTAAGGCCCAATTTTTCAGCCCCTGTTTAACAGGGGCATGTAATTACAATTCTTGATATAATATTTCACAGCAGGGCCTGTTCCTGTGCCCACCCAGAATAACTGTGAGGGCTTATAGTGTTGTGGCACCAGCACCAGCACCACAACCACCAAAGGTCAATTTTTCTACCACTGTCCAACAATGGCATGTAATTACAATTCTTGATATAATCGTTCACAGCTGGGAGCTCCAGCGCCCGCCAAGAGTCACTTTGAGGGCTTACAATGTTGTGGCAACACCAACACCTTGTTCCGCCATTTCTGCAGAGCATATAGGGCAGGCCCCTACTTTCAAACATCCAACTTACAAACGTCTCCTACTTGCAAACGGAAGGAGACAACAGGAAGTGAGATGAAAAAAGACGGACGGCAAAACAAATTATACAGGGGTGATAACCCTTCCCTATGTTTTCCAAAAAGCTTAAAAATAGATTTTTTGACTGGAGCTACACTTTAAAAATGTACCAGTTGAAAATTACAAACAGATTCTACTTAACACAACAAATCTACACAGTCCCTGTCTTGTTTGCACCGCCTGTATACTGCTGTTCTGAGTATATAGGGCCTGGGGGCCCCACGTCTTTCCTTTTTTTAATATGGGTACGGGGTTCCCCTTAATACCCGTACAATACCCAAAGGGGCTGGTAATGGGCAGGGGGGGCTACCCATGCCATTTTTCTCAATGATTTTCATCCATATTGCCGAAACCAGATATTACATTATAAACGCAAGCAGTTTTAAATTACTTTTTTTCCGTTAAATGTCATTTTGTGCAGGGACTGTTCTAAACATGGGAAACACATGGCACTTCACAGGCATACTATAGACACCCCCCAGGCATGATATTTAAAGGAATATTTCACTTTCTTTTTTTCACTTTAATCATCATTAAAATCAGTGTTCCCGCAAAAAAACGGCCATTTTTAAAAACATTTTAGGCATTGACCCATGTCCCCAAGGGCAGGAGCCAGGTCCCAAACCCTTTTTAGGACAGTATCTTGCATATTAGCCGTTAAAATTAGCACTTTTTATTTTGAACGTTCGAGTCCCATAGACTTCAATGGGGTTCTAAAGTTCGTACGAATTTTCGGTCCGTTTGAAAGTTCTGGTGCGAACCGAACCGGGGGGTGTTCGGCTCATCCCTAGATGACACATACAGAAAGACATCTTTTTATTTAAATAAATGAAAAATATAAAAATAAACATTGCCCCCCAATGTTGATCCAACATCAGTAATATCATCCAGTGATGTAGATCCAAAGCCAATCACAATGAATGATGCCCGACAACTCAATGACACAATAGCCCAAGCCACAACAATCCTCTGAGTCTTACACCTGTTGCTAATCATTAGTTAAAATCTGTCACTAACGGGGCTTGGTCATGACCATATTCTGTTACACAAGCAGTAGCGAAGCTAGACATTCTTTCACCCGGTTGAAAAAGAGTTTGGCCCCTTCCCCCTCCCTCCGAAAAGGATGGTGCCAGTAGGGCATCTCATTGGCTCCTACTGCTGTCAATCAATAAATGAAAGAATGAAATCCAAAAATACAGACAAAGGAATCTATATATAAATATTCAAATGTTAGTCCATTTCCCGGTCAACAGTAATTCTGCTTATCATCTCCACCGTGTTTTATCACACCGCACCAATGAAAAGAAGTGTCATCAAAGTTGCAGAGAAAGGCTATCCACCACCAACAATACTGACGCTTACCAGCTATACTGATCACATCTCAGAGATCAGATATCGCCACTATTAAATCACTCCCTGTGAACATGGACTGCATGGAGGATGTATCTCTTTAAGCGCTCTGTTCAAGTGGATGGTATGTTCCTACGGCCACAGCACATTGCCCAGCACATGCATAAACAAGAGGAATCGCCATAGTGTGATATAATCAACAATTTTAATAAAATAAAAAGAGCTGCACTTACATCAAATATAAAAAGGATTCGTTTTTCAATAAAAAGATTTGCCGGCCGGCTTCATACAACGCTGCCCGTCGCTTCTGGGTTCAGCATAGATCGCGGTGACGTCAGCACGCCGCTCCTCCCTACGCCGCTTTGTTAGAGATAACGTCTTCCAGGGACACTGCGGTGTGATAAAACACGGTGGAGATGATAAGCAGAATTACTGTTGACCGGGAAATGGACTAACATTTGAATATTTATATATAGATTCCTTTGTCTGTATTTTTGGATTTAATTCTTTCATTTATTTTTTCATTTGTTTCACACATTGGTTTGATTCATTATAGCGCAGCTTTTTTGGGAAAAATCGATATTTGTAATTGTGGGTATCTCACTTTTAAGTTGCTGCTGTTTTTACTGTATTTATCATATATATTTACTAATTTTTGTCACATTTTTTTTCACTTTCAAAAATTTTTTTTTCAGTATCTGTATTTAGGAATAAGCGCTGTATTATATGGGTTTTATTTATGCTGTCAATCAAAGCCAGTGACAATGGAGCGGGAGGCGAGGGCTGAGTCCTGCTGTCTGTGTCAATGGATAAGTGAGAGCATGCACGAGTGCCCTCATGGGAAGCAGCTTCCCATGGGGGAACTGGAGAAAGGGGAGGGACCAGGGGCGCCGGCAGAGGACCTGAATAGAGGAGGTTTGCGGCTTCTCTTTGCAATCCCATTACACAGAGCAGATAAGTATAGACATGTTTTATTTACATTTTTTTAAATTACCTTTACAACCACTTTAAGAAGATTGGTTGGGGGTAGTACAAACATTGCTCAGCTACAAGTTTTTGCACCCCCCTTTTGCCTACCACAATTGTAAAGAAGCCCTAAAAGTGAAAACCCAAAGTACAGTGCCTCCTATATCTATCAAATAGCACATATTGTCATTTTAAGAATTCTTACAAGGATCCACTGAGCACATGAGCAAATCCTTAAAGTGTAGTTCCACCAAATGTGGAACTTCTTCTTATCTGATTCCTTCCCTCCTCCAATGCCACATTTGCCACTTTTTGAGGGGAGGACAGAGCAAGAACCTGTTTTTGATTTGTACCCTTCCCAAATTCTGGTGGACACCGCCACCGTCTGTCAGAAGTTCGGCCTCCTCTTCCTACCCCCGCCGCCAGGACATTCATGCATTGCACATGCATGTAGGGACCCAGCAGTGAAGCCGCAATCCATGCTGGAGGGCTAACATCGCTGAATTCCAGGATAGATAAGTGTCCTAATATTAAAAGTCATTAACTACAGTATGTGTAGCTGCTGACTCTTAATTTTTGGAGGGGGGGCTGGAACTCCACCTTAACTGGGTATAGCAGGTTCTCATTGTACTGTACCTGTACTTTGTGTGCTTCAGCAGTATGACATCTGTCTAGGTCAAGTCCTGGCATCTTCTTCTGGGTTCTGTCCCCACCCACTGTTCCACCCACCCGCTATCAGACTTGTTCCATGGAGCTCAGGAAGTGCTCCAAACCCCCCTTAGTTCTGCGTATAGGTTATGAGCGGCTAAAATACACAAAATCTGATCAGGAGAGCATTGGTACAACTCCTCTACCTGTCACAGTATGGAGCAGGAGAAGCCAGAAGCTCCAAGTGCGACTTCCTTTGTCCCAACCCTAGCTGGGAGGAGAGAATCTTCAGCTGAGCTCCGTCCTCCTGTGTAGTGAAGTTGACCGCCAAGCTGAAGCTCAGTAATGTTTGCTTGTGTTTCCTTGTTCTGCAGGCAAAGGAGCGCAGAGCTGCCCTGGCAGGGAGTAGGGGAGGAGGGACACGATCGGAATTTCTGGCTTCTCCTGCTCTGTACTGTGACAGGTAGAGAAGTTGTACTGATGCTGCCCCCAATCGGTGTTTGTGTCTTTTAGCCTCTCACAACCTATACACATAACTGAGGGGGCTTTGAAGCACTTCCTGAGCTCCTTGGAACAAGTCTGATAGGGGGGTGTGCAGGACAGTGGGTGGGGACAGAAGAGTGGGAGAAAGAGCACAGCACTCACTGCTGCTGGATTTCCTCCTCCTTGTGCTGACAGAAGAAATGATACCACTGTCACTACTCCTGTCAGCAGCGGCACCCCCCCCCAATGCAGCACCCGGGGAAGGTGCCCCCCTGCCCCCCCCCAGTTTTTGCCCTGTACATAATACATTGTGGGCATATTCTGTCAATGACATCACCTGGCTGGGATGCTCATTGGCTTGCTTACAATGTTAAACAAGCCAGTGGTTAGTTTAGCTGAAGTTGTAATTTAGTGGCAGTCTGCAAGAATGTGTACACATCATGCTTTCCTATGTAAAACGAATAGAACAAATGTTAGAAAACAGACGCAGTTAACTGAAGGCAGATGTGCAGCAAGTGGCCACTCTACACAATTGCACTTGAAGTGATAGTTCAGCCTTGTTTTTTTTTTCTTAAAATAGCAAACATGTCATACTTATATTCACTGCCCAGTGGTTTTGCTTTGCACAGAGCAGCCTCAATACTTCTCTTCTGAGGTCCCCCGCTGGTGCTTCTGGCAACCCCAACACACGCATGCTTGATTCTGAGCCTTGCTCCAAGTGTACATAGGACACACAAAGCAGAGGTCGGCTCCGCCCCGCTCTCCCATCACTGGCTCTGATTGACAGCAGCGCGTGCCAAGTCAGGAGCGAGAGACCTGAGAGAACCTCTTGTGCGCATCGCTGGATCAAGATCGGGCTCAGATAAGTAGTTAGGGGGCTGTGGAATGAGAATCCAGCAAAGTAAAAAAGACCTTATGTATTTACAAACACTTTACTGTGCATAACCTATTATCTGAGGAATTTTTCATTCTGTAAATAAACTCATGCTGTGTGTATTTGTCTTTGTAAACTTTTTTGGGATGCAATTAAAATAAGCAAACACATTAAACGGTATTTATAAATGCTTTGCAACTCGCCTAGAGAAAATGTGTGTATTTGATCATTAATTGTGTATACAAGCATGATTCTATTTTACTTTTTCACTGTGTGCTTTTTTTTTTTGTGAAAAAATTTTGTGAAACTAATAAAGAGCCATTTTATTGTGCAAGAACAGCTCCATGATTTTTGAAAGGAGCTTCTGTAGTCTATAAGAGCCATTTAAATTCCACTAGACCTTTTATACTTTAATTTTGACTATTCCCTTCAAAGCATTTCTCCAAAATAGTTTACCAGGAATCTCATTACTTGTGTTGGCATTTTGAGAAAACCCCCCAAAAATGTAGGTTTCTTATTCCTATCTCCCACTATTAATACTCAGTGACAAACAAATATATTAAAAAGAATCACTGTGCTTTACCCCCCACTCTTTTGTCGATACACTCATCTTTCCATTCTCTCATTAGCATTCTTGCCTATAGTTAACTGGTGCTACAACCACCTCTTTTTTGCCAGCTGCATTATTCTCCCTGTGCCTACTCCAAAGACATGCTGGTAGGTTAATTTGACTCCTGTCTAAATTGGCCCTAATATATGTATGAATGTGAGTTGGGGACTTCAGATTATAAGCTCCTTGAGGGTAGGGGCTGATGTGAATGTGCAATATATACAGTATATTTAAAGAGCTGCGTAAATTGATCTTGCTATATAAGTATCTATAATAAATAATAATAAATAATTCTAACACACAAGGGCTTAACTTTGGAGTTTTTACCAGTACAACACTGCATCTCACATACATTGCATTGGCTACCATTCATTACTCATTGCTCAAAGAACAAACAGTACACAAGGAACGCAGCCAAGCCATGATCTATTTTAGTTATGTGTTATAGTGGTGTTTAGGACACCTGAATGTAACTTGGGTATTATTGAGAGGTTTTGAATGAATCAATTGAAAACATGAAACATCTCAGGACGATTATGATCAGGCATTAATTAGAGATTGTTGACAAGCCTAAACTGATTTTATAGAGTGGCCACAGAGTCCCCATCTCATCACAATAAATCTACAGAGCGTTTCTAAGAAGTGTTATACATCTGCTTGTTGTAATTGTGGACATATTTTCAAAGCAAAGCTTGGGGATTAACCTGCTGTCCATTAAAACCACTGAGCCGCCTTGAGAAAGGGAAAGTGAAAAATCTCTAGATACTTGTTTTGTACTACAATACTCACTTCATTTTATTAAATTCTCAAGCTTGGGGGTTTTGAAATAAATAGGGTTGCGATTTTCTTGTTTTCTTGCCACTTGCTAGCCTTATCTTCCAGCAGAGATAGCCAGAGAAGGTACATACGAATATATTAAGCATTACTTTAGGCTCTTCTGTGCATGCAATAGATTAGTGCAGTTAAGGGACTGATTTTTACTATTGGAAATATAATTTTTTACCGCTTTTGAGAGCTTTTGCAACACCTTATTTGCAAAAACACTGGCAAATTCAGGAGGTTTACCAAGGCCATTTTTAATAATATATTTCTGTATTCTGGATAAAGGGTTACACAAACTGCTGAAATAGATGTACTGCATGTGTATTGATTTAACTTCCAGTGAATATGTTTATCCATTCTTTTGTTGTTCACAACTCTGCCACTGGACACAGCAGATGACAGATCAGTGTACCACCCCTTTGCTGGTACCATGGGTTGTCTGTGACAAATCACAACAGTTCACATGACAATTGTACACAATGAATGGATTTGACTCATGCCATTCATTGTGTACTATTGTTTTAATCTCTGTGATTGGTCACAGTGATCACATGGTACAGACCGGTCCAATCACATCTGCACCATTTGATTAGCTGTGGCCAATCACAGCTAATCACAACAATACACACTGAATGTGTCAGGGACGTGCTGCACGGTTGAAGCTCCAAGGCAAAGGCCAATGCGCAGGGACGTTCATGCAGGTTCCCATTTAGCTGGGCATATGCAAACAACTATGTGCATGCCCACAAATATTTGCACGCAGATGCAAGTGCCTGTGCACCTGCGTGCATGTGCTAGGCATTAACGTGGGGCACCAAATGGCCTATATAAGTGCAGCAGCTGCAATATTTCTTTGCTATCTGATCTGCAGCTTTACCCGTAAACCTGTGATCTCTGCTTGATTCCTGTGTTTGACCTGGCTTATCCTGACCACGCTTGCTCTCCATCTATCCTGACCTCAGTTTGCCTTGAAGACTTTGTTATATTTCTCATGTGCCTGATATCCTGTTGCAACCTCTTCCTGCACCATGACCATTCTCTACCTGCCTTTTATGATTGTTTCTGATCATCCGTTACTAACCTGGCTTGTCTGACCCTGTATCCAGTTATCTTTCTGTCCTGCTCTGCTTGGTGCCTGGTGAAGCCGGTCCTCCTTCTGCTGTGTGTCTGCATCTATTGCTGTCATTCGCCTCTTCAGCTATCCAGCCCAGCTCTGGTGACACACCTGCCACACACCTCTGTGACCAATGGAAAATCTTGCAGGCACTCTTACCTCACCATGTTCTCGTGGCCACTGTCGCAACACCAGTGGTCCTTGAGTTGGGGCTGTACAAGAGGTCTCCCTCTACACGTCAGGCTCTGCCACAAGGTATGTGACATAATGAACCTATTTCATGCAGCAAAAATTAATATAAAGATACATAATTGTTTTGGACTTAACATGCACCTCCTTGGGTGTAATAAACACTGACCACTTATTTTAAAAACAATTTTACATATCTTTATTCAAAATGTTCCACAATGTATTAAACGTTTGTTTTTAAAAAAAAGTCACTTTGGTTGTCCAGGATAGTATTGTCCTGGTCTTGAGATATGATTTTTGTAGCCAATGCATTTTGCAAGCTGACCTGTTTCGACAGGGCTTCAGCACGTGTTAATCACTTCAGCCCCGGACCAATTAACAGCCTAAGGACCAGAGGTCTTTTTACAATTTCGCACTGCACTGCTTTAACTGGTAATTGCGCGGTCATTCAATGTTGTTCCCAAACGAAATTTGTGTCCTTTTCTTCCCACAAATAGAGCTTTCTTTTGATGGTATTTGATTGCCTCTGCGATTTTTATTTTTTGCGATATAAATGGAAAAAGACCGAAAATTTTGAGAAAAAATTATATTTTCTACTTTTTGTTATAAGAAAAATCGAATAAACTCAATTTTAGTCATACATTTAGCGAAAAATTTATTCAGCCACATGTCTTTAGTAAAAAAAAGGTCAATAAGCGTATATTTATTGGTTTGCACAAAAGTTATAGCGTCTACAAACTAGAGTACATTTTCTGGAATTTACACAGCTTTTAATTTACGACTGCCTATCTCATTTCTTGAGGTGCTAAAATGGCAGGGCAGTACAACACCCCCCCCCAAATGACCCCATTTTGGAAAGTAGACACCCCAAGGAAGTTGTGGAGAGGCATGTTGAGCCCATTGAATATTTTTTTTTTGTCCCAAGTGATTGAATAATGACACAAAAAAAAAAAGTTTACAAAAAGTTGTCACTAAATGATATATTGCTCACACATGCCATAGTTATATGTGGAATTGCACCCCAAAATATATTCTGCTGCTTCTCCTGAGTACGGGGATACCACATATGTGGGACTTTTTGGGAGTCTAGCTGCGTACGGCACCCCGAAAACCAATCACTGCCTTCAGGATTTCTAAGGGTGCAAATTTTTGATTTCACTCCTCACTACCTATCACAGTTTCGAAGGCCATAAAATGCCAAAATAGCACAAAACCCCCCCAAATGACCCCATTTTGGAAAGTAGACACCCCAAGCTATTTACTGAGAGGCATGTTGAGTCCATGAAATATTTTATATTTTGCCACAAGTTTCAGGAATTTTTTTTTTTTTTTGCACAAAGTTGTCACTAAATGATATATTGCTCACACATACTATGGGCATAAGTCAAATTACACCCCAAAATAAAATCTGCTGCTTCTCCTGAGTACGGGGATACCACATGTGGGGGACTTTTTGGGAGCCTAGCCATGTACGGGACCCCGAAAACCAAGCACTGCCTTCCGGATTTAAATATAAAATGCTACCAAAAAAAACTGTTAGCGATCGCAGGGATCAGGCCTGACTCTGCGATCGCTGCAGTTATGTGTTTAGTGTTTTGTAAGTGACAGTGATCGTTGATACTGCACTTGGGTGGGCTGGGCAGAGGGGCAAAACGTAGGTGCCAGCAGGTATCTGGGCTGATCCCGCTAACAATGCGTTTTTTTTGGAACCCTAAACTGCTGGGGATGCTAGTATAGATCTGATCAGATCAGATATTGATCTGTTCAGATTCTATACCACTACGGGAGGTTTATGCTTTGCGTGTGGGTGTTAGCGGTACTGGCACTAACCTAGCGCTGCCTGGGGCGACGCAGACCCTGACCCTAAAACCTAATTGATATCACCCGCCGGGTTATCAGGGGGTTAAACCTTTATTGGGTAATAAATGGTGGGTGCCCTGATGCTATAAAAAGCAAACTAACCAGAGTCACCCGTAACACTTATACGGTGATCACTGGTGAAAGGGTTAACTAGGGGCAATCAGGGGGTTCAAATTTTTATTAGGTAGTATATGGGGGTCCCTGGCGCTATATAAAAACCTGATGGGGAACCTAAATAACTAACTGGCTAACCAGCGTCACCAGTGACACTTATACTGTGATCGCTGGCGAAAGGGTTAACTAGGGGCAATCAGGGGGTTAAAACCATTATTGGGTAGTATATTGGGGTACCTAGCGCTATAAAAACCTGGCGGAGAACCTAAAAAAATAACTAGCTACCTAGAGACACTAGCGACACTAATGCAGCAATCAGAAAAATGATCGCTTAGTGACACTGGCAAAAGGGGGTGAAAGGGTTAACTAGGGGCAATCAGGGGGTTAAAACCATTATTGGGTAGTATATCGGGGTACCTAGCGCTATAAAAACCTGGCGGTGAACCTTAAAAAATAACTAGCTACCTAGCGACACTAGCGACACTAATGCAGCGATCAGAAAAATTATTGCTTAGTGACAATGGAAAAAGGGGGTGAAAGGATTAACTCTAGGAGCAATCAGGGGGTTAAACCTTTATTGGGGGGTGGTAGGGGGCTACCCTGGAGCTAACACTAACTGCCCTGACAGTTTTTACTTTTACAACTGACACTGAATGCAGTGATCAGTAATTAAATGATCACTGCAATCAGTGACACTGTGACTGGGGGGGGGGGGGGCGATCGGGGGGGGGGATCGAGGGGGTTTGTGTGCCTGTGTGTGCCTACATGTCAGTGTAGTGTTGGTGCTCACTTACTTTCTGTCTTCTCCTCGTAGTCCGGTCAAAAAGACCACCCCGAGGAGAATGACATCACTTCCTCCCTGCCTGTGTATACAATACACAGTGGGAGGAAGCTTCTCATTCACCAGGAGCAATCGAGAGGGGATGGCCAGAAACCAACGGCCATCCCCTCATCCCGGATCGCTCCTGAAGCGAAACGGACCGCCGTATCCAGCGGGAGGGGATCCGATCGGACCCCCCACCCGCTGGGAGGCAAGCACGTACATGTATGTGCTTGTGCCTGTACATGCCATTGCAATGAATTACATTGGCAATACGGTGGTCCTTAAGTGGTTAAGTACTGTGATAATGTACAAGAAAAAATTACAAAGGAGACAATCAATATTTGACAGCAAATTAGGGTTTTTCACGGGTTGGACTTGGCCCCTAATTCCAGTGAAGGGAACTCCTAAGGCATTGGCATACCAAGACATTTTGGACAGTTTCATGCTTCCTTGTGGAACCAGTTTGGAGGTGGCCCCTTCCTGTTCCAACATGACTGCGCACCAGTGCACAAACAAGATCCATAAAGACATGCTTGAGTGAGTTTGGGGTGGAGGAACTTGACTGGCCTGACTTTAACCTGATAGAATGCCTTTGGGATGAATCAGAGTGGAGACTCTGAGCCAGGCCTTCTCGTCCAGTAGACCGTGCCTGACCTTACAAATGCGCTTCTGTAGGAATGGTCAACCATTTCAATAGACACACTCCTAAACCTTGAGGACAGCCTTCCCAACTCAATATTGAACGCTACCGACTAAGACAGGGATGCCATTCGTGTGTGTGAAGGAGTGTGTGTGAAGGCAGGTGTCCCCTGATCAGTGGCATCTCTTCGGGGGGGGGGGGGGGGAGAACAGGTAATCAGGTCACTGATTACAGTAAAGCCTCAGCAGTGCCATCCAGTGACACCAATCATTACCCATCAGTGACACCAATCAGTGCCATTAGTGGTGCCAATCAGAGCTGCCTTTCAGTGCCTGCTCATCAGTGCTTCCCATCAATGCCTCCCATTAGGGATGAGCTTGATGTTCAGTTCAAACATAAGTTTGGCTCAAACATCAGGTGTTTGCCTGTTTGCCGATAATGTTCCCGTTTGCCCCATAATGTTCTCCAAACAGTGAACATTATGGGGCATTCACAGAAAATTAGAGAACCGCGGAACGCCCCATAATGCACTGCGAGATCGCAGTGTACTGCTGTATGATGATTAGCACAAGCATGCACCTGACCTGCATGCTTTGTCCAATCACAGTGTGCTCTGCTAAGAGAGCCATAATTGTCCAAAGACAGGGTGCCTTTGAATAATCATGGTTTAGGGGGACCCATACACTATATAAGGCTGCTTACAAGGTGGCCCTGTGTAGTGTTGTTGGCATGGAGATAGCTTGAGTTAGATTAAGCAGGCAGGTCAAGTCAGTCTAGTATGTGTGTGTGTGTGTGTGTGTGTGCATATATATATATATATATATATATATATATATATATATATATATATATATACATACACACAGTTGCATGCAAAAGTTTAGGAACCCCCTGGCAATTTCCATGATTGTCATTTATAAATATTTGGGTGTTTGGATCAGCAATTTCATTTTGATCTATCAAATATCTGCAGGACACAGTAATATTTAGTAGTGAAATTAGGTTTATTGTATTAACAGAAAATGCGCAATATGCATCAAAACAAAACTAAACAGGTGCATACATTTGGGCACCCTTGTCATTTTGTTGATTTGAATACCTGTGACTACTTAGCACTGATTAATCAGAACACACAATTGGTTTGGTGAGCTAATTAAGCATTGAACTTCATAGACAGGTGCATCCAATCATGAGAAAATGTATTTAAGGTGGCCAATTGCAAGTTGTTGTTCTTTGACTCTCCTCTGAAGAGTGGCAACATGGGGGACTCAAAACAACTCTCAAATGACCTGAAAACAAAGATTGTTCTACATTATGGCTTACGGGAAGGCTACAAAAAGTTATCACAGAGATATAAGCTGTCAGTGTCCACTGTGAGGAACATAGTGAGGAAATGGAAGTTCTCTAATGCCAGAAGTGGCAGGCCACATAAAATAATGGAGAGGCGAAGGATGGTGAGAACAGTCAAAACAGCCAACGGACTACCTCCAAAGACCTACAACATCAACTTGCTGCAGATGGTGTCACTGTGCATCCTTCAACAATTCAGCACACTTATCACCAGGAGAAGCTGTATGGGAAAGTGATGCGAAAGAAGCCTTTGCTGCACACACACCACAAACTGAGTCGCTTGAGGTATGCAAACGCACATTTGGACAAGCCAGCTTCATTTTGGAATAAGGTGCTGTGGACTGATGAAACAAAAATTGAGTTATTTGGTAATAACAAGGAGCGTTATGCATGGCAGCAAAAGAACACAGCATTCCAAGAAAAGCACTTGC
This sequence comes from Lithobates pipiens, assembly GCF_037356315.1. Taxonomy (NCBI): domain Eukaryota; kingdom Metazoa; phylum Chordata; class Amphibia; order Anura; family Ranidae; genus Lithobates; species Lithobates pipiens. The sequence goes on from NW_027507784.1 coordinate 163,139,690, forward strand.
TACCCACAGTAAAATTTGGTGGAGATTCCATTATGCTGTGGGGCTGTGTGGCCAGTGTCGGTACTGGGAATTTGGTTAAAGTTGAGGGTCACGTGGATTCCAATCAATATCAGCAGATTCTTGAGAATAATGCTGAGGAATCAGTCACAAAGTTGAAGTTACCCCGGGGCTGGATATTTCAACAAGGCAACGACCTAAAACACTGCTCAAGAGCTACTCGGGCATTTATGCAGAGGAACAAGTACAATTTACTAGACCTGAATATCATTGAACATCTGTGGGGTGATTTGAAGTGGGCTGTCCATGCTCGGCAACCATCAAACAAAACTGAACTGGAGATGTTTTGTAAGGAGGATTGGTCCAAAATACATTCATCCAGAATCCAGATACTCATTACAGGCTATATATAGGAAGCATCTAGAGGCTGTTATTTCTGCTAAAGGAGGCTCTACTTCTACTAAATACTGATGTGATTTTTCTGTTGGGGTGTCCAAATTTATGCACCTGTCTAATTTTGTTTTGATGCATATTGCACATTTTCTGTTAATCCAATAAACTGCATTTCACTACTGAAATAATACTGTGTCCTATATCAGTATCTCACAAAAGAGAGTACACACCTCCCATTTTTGTCAATATTTTATTATATCTTTTCATGTGACAACTGAAGAAATTACACTTTGCTACAATGTAAAGTAGTGAGTGTATACCTTGTATAATAGTGTAAATTTTCTGTCCCCTCAAAATAACTCAACACACAGCCATTGGAGTAATTACAATTTTGGAAATAATAGTTAAGCAGGGCTGTTCGTGCCTCCAACAATAGTAACTGTGAGGGGTTTCAGTGTTCTAAATTGAAGAAAGCAGCTGAAAGGCTGCGCTCCGAATAACACCTTTTATTCATAGCAAATTTTGCCACGAATAAAAGGTATTATTCGGAGTGCAGCCGTTCAGCTGTTTTCTTACATTTTCTACATGATTGCAGAGCCTGCACCTGAAGTTATGAGTGGGGAGGGCGGCTATTAGAGATACCAACATGCTTGGAGCGGCATCACTACCTCACAGGTTACAGTGTTCTGGCGCCACCAAAACCAAAGCCCCAATTTTTCTGCCTCATTTAACAGGGGCGCGTAATTAAAATTTTTGAAAAAAATAGTTAAGCAGGGCAATTATTGCGCCCAACAAGAGTAACTGTGAGCAGGGCCAGACTGGCCTACTGGAATACTGGGAAATTTCGTAGTAGGCCGGCTGCCGTGGGGCTGCTTTTAGTGGTGGCTGCAGTGCTCCCCTCCCTCCCTCTGTCCTCCAGCTCCTCCTCTTGTATGGCACGGAAGCTCGGTCTGTGTGTAAGGCGGTGCTGTAACAAGGTCCCGCCCCCTAGACCAGCTCGTGTGATAATCTTCTAGATGGAAAACTGATTGAATCATTGTTTCGCCTATCACACGAGCTGGTCTAGGGGGCGGGACCTTCTTACAGCACCACCTTACACACACAGACTCAGCTCCATCCGTGCCATACATTGGCTGCTGTGTGTGGAAATGGTGAGGCTGCAATTGGTAGGCACAGATGCAGCAATTGCTGGCACACAGAGGCTGCAATGGCTGGCACACAGAGGCTGCAATGGTGGGCACACTGAGGCTGCAATGGTGGGCACACTGAGGCTGCAATGGCAGGCACACCGAGGCTGCAATGGCAGGCATGGTGAGGCTGCGTTTGGCATGGTGAGGCTGCAATTATGGGCACAGTGAGGCTGCAATGATGGGCACAGTAAGGCTGCATTGATAGACACTATAAAGCTGCATTTGATGGGCACCATAAAGCTGCATTTGATGGGCACAGTGAGGCTGAAATAATGGGCATGGTGAGGCTGCATTGATGGGCACAGTGAGGCTGCATTTGATGAGCACTGATGAGGCTGCATTGATCTCTTGTACCATGTATGCGGTCTCTGGCCATCTCTTGTACTATGTCTGCAGTCTCTGACCATCTTTAGTATGATGTCTTCAGTCTCTAACCATCTCCTGTACCATGCCCACAGCCTCTGACACCTACTGTATCATGTCTGCAGCCTCTGACATCTACTGTATCATGCTTGCAGCCTCTGACCATCTCTTGTATCATGTCCGCAATCTCTGACCATCTCTTGTATCATGTCCTCAGTCTCTAGCCATCTCTTGTATCATGTCCTCAGTCTCTAGCCATCTCTTGTATCATGTCATCAGTCTCTAGCCATCTCTTGTATCATGTCCTCAGTCTCTAGCCATCTCTTGTATCATGGGTGATCTAAAGTGCATAGCAGTGGCGGCCCATCCATAAGGGGCACCCGGGAGGCTGGTGCTATTACATACTTGTAAGCTGTTCCGATTCTGGAGCAGCAAGGACAGCTGCAGACAGAGTCTCTGCCTTTGCTGGATCCTGATAATCTTGCACTCCCCTTCCCCCCCTGCACGTGGTCTGCATGTGGTCAGGAGTGTTTGGTCTGTCTTGTCAGCAAGACGAAAGAGTGAGGAAGACATTCTCTGATTGTTTAACCCCCCCCCCCCTGCTTTTCCTCCCTTCAGACTGTGCTCTGTGGGAACTGTAACCTCCGGTATTTGCTGCAGGGCTTGCATGGAGTAGAGCTTCTGCTACAGGGGGTGAGTGGTGGGGATTGGTGCTGATGTCTGTCAAATGCTGGGAAGCCTGAATGGTCTACCAGATATTGTTTGCATTGTGCTGAGGTCCTTCCCCCTGACATTTTCTAGGTGCACTTGGGTTAGGAAACACCATAGCTGTGTAACAGCCAGGCACTTGTTGCTCTCCTTGAATTGAGATCTTCCATTCCTGTAAGAATCAGGGGAAGCACTGGGGTTGTGCATTATCACACAAGTTGAAGTTTGCAGTGGTGCACCCAAGCTGACCTGTATAATCTCACAGCGGAATAATTGAAGAAAACTCAGGACTTGGTTATATACAAGCATTTATTGGCACAATTTTACACCATTATGATGAATTCACATTTGCTTTTGTGTATTTGGTGTCTTCTGTGTATAGCAGCCACCCCAGCACCCACTAAAACTTACCTGAGCTGAGTGCAGACCTGGAGGGGTTTGCGCCCTCCCAATTTTTTTTGGCACCAGCCGCCATTGGTGCATAGATAACCTGATACACATCTAAATGTATCAAAGTAAGAATAATTGTGAAGATATCAAACTAACAATATACATATGCAGTATCGAACTAATGATATCAGGTGAATGTATACCATACATATAAAATGCAGTGATATCAGGTGATTAAACCAATGTATACCATACACATAAAATACTATAATATTAATATAAATATTATAAACTCAAAAGCAATAATAGAAAAAATGAATAAAGGAAAAAGTCCACTGAGTGAGTGTTTTATGAAATGTAAATGTCCAAAACATATGTATCTTGACACCCCAAATTATGATTTTCAAGCCACCACTGAACGTGCATGAAAAGAGGAGATGGAGCACTGACACCAATAACACTGAGGCTTACCGGAAAGTATGAATTCAGTTGGACATACACCCTATGAATCAAACAGACTTGTCGGTGATTCTTCACCAAAAATAGTAGAGGCCAGGTAGATATAGGCGTCCAAGATCTTTAAAATGTCATGTGGATTCAAACATATAGGGCCAAAAAGGAATAAAAAAATCACATAGATGAATCTGTATAACACAAAATGTATTATTAAAAATGAAAGATTTACACTCGCATTTTGGAAGAGGTAAAACAAGCGCTTGTTAATCTATAAAATGACGCAATGGGAACAGCGGGCTCAACCCAACGTGTTTCATCCACGATATCGTCTGGGGTCCCCCATGCAAACTAAGAAAACCTCCAAGGCACGATATTTAAAGGAATATTTAATTTTTATTGTTTCACTTTAAGCATTATTAAAATCACTGCTCCTGAAAAAATTGCCTATTTCATTGATACATGTCCCCTGGGGCCAAATACTTTTTTATTTTATTATTATTGTATTTTTTATTAAAGGATTTCAAAAAAATACAGAAGAGAAGTGGGTAATCCAAGTGAATTGGTATATCGCACCTTGGAAGGTGTTGCCCACTGGAGCTATGGTTAGTGGGGTCCCAGGGGCGTCTATTCCAGACAGAGGCGCCCATGGGATTCCCACATAAAGGAGGGGAAGAAGGGGAGCTCCATGGAATCCTTAAAGGAATATGTTAGCAGGGTCGAGGGAGCAAAACATTCTACATACATATTTAAGAAGGTATTACGTTATTGGAAAGTAATGGGAGGGTCCCAGGGTTGAGTGCTGAGTGGTCCCACAGGTCCCAAATCTTTAAAAATTGAGGGAGTGTGGCCAAACACTTTTTATGGCAATAACATGCATATAAGCCTTTAAAATTAGCACTTTTGATTTTTCATGTTCGTGACCCATAGACTTTAATGGTGCAAAAATGTTTTGCCCTTTCGCAAGTTCTGGTGCGAACCGAATGGGGGGGGGGGGGGGGGGGTTCGGCTTATCCCTAATTAATGTATTATATGCATTAAGACAAAAAGGTAAGGTAAAAAAACCTTCTGTGTGCAGCTACTCTTCACCCCCCTCTTATATTTACCTGATCCTGATCTCGGTCCAGTGTTGTGCAGCAGCAGCAGTTCTCTCCACTCTCTTCCTCCTCATAGGCTACATTCTCAGAGAGGGGCAATTTGTGCTCATTCATAAATGTGGCATAGATTCGTACATGAATTTTTCCTTAGATCAAAAGGGGTGAAATGTCTTGTTTGAAGTTGCTACAAATTGCCTCCTGCTCCTTACTTCCAGTAAGATGATTCTACTTTTAACCACTCCTTCTCCTCATCACCAAAACACCAACCCTCCTCTTTATCGCCAGGATACCAACATTACTCTTTGTACAGACGGTCCCCGGGTTACAAACACGTTCAGGACTGTACGTCGGAACAGGTACATTTTTTAAGTGTAGCTCCAGCCAAAAAAAAGATTTTTAAGTATTGTGGATAGCATAGGGAAGCGTTTAACACCCCTGTAACATTTGTTTTCCTGTCTGTGCCCATGTTCAGAAGATTTCACATCACTTTCTGTCCCAGTGACAATTGGATTTTGAAAATTTTGGGTTGTTATGGAAGCAAGCCTTGGTGATAAAACATCAGTGGAGACACTTTTTTCCCATAATAACTCTTACAGGAGGGAATTTCCCTTCTTAGGGGGAGATTTCCTCTCACTTCCTGTTGTCTTCCTCCTTTTGTAAGTAGGAGTCATTTGTAAGTTGGATGTTTGTAACTAGGGGGCCGCCTGTAGGCCTTTGCCTTCTGTTGTTTAGATTAACAGAAATGGAAGTATTAAGGAAAGCATTCAGCTGGATCTGAGACAGCAGAAGTCTCCCTTGACCTTCTGGTGCTGTGCCTCCAGTGCTTGACCTGTTCCAGTAAGCTGTGTTTGTTCCAACAGAAACACCAAGGCATTTGTGTCGCTGATTCCTGCCTTTTCGCGACTCACCATTCCAGTCACCGCTTTATGGTTGAATATATATTTTATTGCGTGCCAAGCATAGAAAAATAACACAGTTACAAACAGGCAATTGCATCATATACGTAGCCTGGTCACAGAATAAGGCATTGCAATATAAACAGAATGAAGAGAGAAAAGAAAAAAAAAAGGGGGGGGGGGGAAGCTGAGAAAGCGGGTATACCAGGGAGAAGGAGAGAAGGGGCAGGGGGGGAGGTAGAGATAGACAGTAAGAGCTGAAAGGGAGAAGAGTAGAATGGGGAAGAACGAGAAGAAGCACAGCATTTGTATTAATAGAAGCAAACCTATGCAAAATACACCTTATTGTTATGCACTCACTTTACAACAAAAATGTTCAGTATAAAAGATGGCAGTAATCAAGTTGTTAAGGTTTGGCCGCTAGGCCACAGATGGTCATAAGAATGACTCCCTCCACCAACCGAACCAGGCAAACAGGAGCTGATTCATTTATTTCGGTGATGGGATAAGCACACCACATCTTTGGAGAAGATTTTCAATCCGTGTATTTGCAATTCAGTCGTTTGGAACTTTTCTTTATTGCTGTACCTCATTTGAAATTTTTGTTTCACTGGTGTTCATTCACTACATGGACATTTATTTTTTATTTTTATTTTTTATTTTTTATCTTAATTTTTCAATTTTTTGATATATGACTGTATGGATATTACACAGAGTGTCTCTGAACACAGATTTAGTATTTTTTCGATAGGTCATTTATGCTTAATAGCAAATATATATTCTTTATATTCTTACCTTTATGGTTTAGGGGTTTATGCACAGAGTTTGATACACATATATTGAGTTTGGGGAATTCACAATATTAACACACTAGATACTAAGACCCACAGTGTGGGTCTGATACTTTCATATACCCTAATCACATTGGGTATTTTGTGGCTAGCGCAGTTCTTTTTCTTTCTATTTCTGTTTGGTATATTTTTGGTATATATTTGAATTGCAGCTTCCGTTCAACACTATTTGCTTCTTTTTCCCGTAGCGCAGTTTTTCCCCTCTTTTTCCTGAACCAGGCAAACAGCCTGCTCATGAGATCGTAAGGTTGTTAAGGAATGATTCCGTCTGCGAGTGGTGTCGCCAAATGGACCATAACATAGTAAACCTTTCATAAGCGTCATCCGCCTTCGCCTGCAATTCCTCCATGAGCATTGTGTCATTAAGGATAGCCACCCATGCCGATATGGGGGGGGTGGAATCTTTTTTCCAGTAGAGAGAGATGGCGTGACGAGCCGCGGAGAGACAAAAGTTCAGGAGATTGCATTTCTGCGACCGTACCGACCCAGGGAGAATGGATAAAAGTGCAGACAAAGGCGATGGAGGCAAAGAGGTCTGATACATATCATTGTAAATTGTAAAAATCTTACCCCAAAAAGGGCGTATTCCATCACATTCCCACCAGATATGAACATATGATCCCTGTGCTCCGTGACAGCGCCAACAAACATCAGAGGTGGACGGAAACATCTTGTGTACCGAGACCGGGGCCCTGTACCACCTCGAGAGTAGTTTATAATTTTTCTCCTGTGTAAACCCTGACCTGGAGGATTGATGCCTATGAGTAAAGGAGGTGGACCATTGTGCGGGGGAGATCTCTAAGTGTAGGTCCCTAGACCAGTGGTCCGTGAATGCAGGGAGAGTAGCATACAATCGGGTTTGGATGTCTTTATAGATGTACGACAGGGTATGTCTTGGGGTTTGAGTCAGGTTGCAGAGATCCTCAAATGGTGTGAGCGGTCTATGTGTTTTTCCGGAAAGATGGAGATCTCTGCAAATCTGAGTCAGCGAGATAGTTGTGAGCCAGTCCGTCTTTACATTGGACTGGGGATGTGGAGGAGGACGGAAATGACCTGTAGTAGGATGAACAAATTGATTGGCTGTGGGCCAGTGCTCACGGGTATAGTGCCCGCAGTGTTGCTTAGCCGCAAGGGCTGGGAGGGCCGGGTTGTCAAACAGGGGGGTCAACGGGCCAGGGTCCGTGGATAGGGCATAGAGGACAGCTTTAGCATACCATATTGTGAGAGCTGCTCTTGTTAGAGGGGAAATCCCCTGCATCATCCGGAACCTGGCGTGATGTCCCCACATAAGGGCCCGTAGGTCCACTGGGGCCATATCTTGTTCAATAAAGGTGGAAGGTTTAAGGCGAGGTCTCGGGAACCAGTCCAAGAGTCGGGATAGTATCGCGGATGTGTGGTACAGTCGGAAGTCAGGGAGGCCTGCTCCCCCTCTGAGTTTGGGGGCATTTAAAACTTTATGTTTGAGTCTAGAGGGGTGGTGTTGCCACACAAACCTACCCACCATTGCTCGCAAGGCCAGAAAAAAGGATGTCGGTAGGAGGATGGGAAGGGTCTGGAACAAATATAACGCCTTCGGGAGGATATCCATTTTAATAACACTCATTCTCCCCCACCAGGAGAGCTTGAGAGTGTGCCATTTTTCAAGAGAGCGCTTAATGGAAGTCAACAAAGGGCTAAAGTTTAGCGCGTACACGTCATTAAGGTTAGCAGGGATCTCCGTACCGAGATATTTGATCGAACGAGATTGCCATTTGAAGGAGAAGCGTTGCTGGACAAATTTTAGGTCGGTCTGGGATAGAGATACATTTAAAGCTTCCGTTTTGTGTAGATTCAGTTTAAAATTACTATGAGCACCAAACCGATCAAGCTCCTCGAGTATGGCAGGAAGGCTAATGCGGGGTCGAGTGACATACAATAGTAAATCATCTGCATAGAGAGATAGCTTACAGGGAGCCGAAGGGGTGTTAATCCCATGAATAGAACTATTATTCCTGATGGCTTGAGCCAGATGTTCGACCGTTATCGCAAACAAAAGAGGTGATAAGGGGCACCCCTGTCTGGTACCGTTCCGGATTCCAAAGGCTTCCGACGTTTCCCCATTAGCTAGGACCCTGGCAGATGGATTCTCGTATAGAGCCATAATTTTGGAGAGCATGCGTGGACCCAAACCTATTTGCAATAGGGAGGCCTGGAGAAACTTCCAGTTCACCCTATCGAACGCCTTTTCGGCATCACAAGCCAAGAGACAAGTGGGGATATTGTGTGATTTGGCGTACGAGATAAGGTGCAGGGTTTTAGTGGTGTTGTCCCTGGCTTCACGGCCTGGGACAAATCCCACTTGGTCTCCATGAATGATCGAGGGGAGCAGGGGGGCTAGGCGTGTCGCCAGGATTTTGGAATAGAGTTTGAGGTCCACGTTTAATAGGGATATAGGCCTATAATTTCCACATTGTGTGTGATCCTTCCCTGGTTTGGGTATGACCACTATTTGGGCTTGGAGAATCTGCGGGGAAAGGGGATGCGTGTCATCTATTTCCTCGAACGTCTTGGCCATAAGCGGGGCGAGTTGGGGGGCAAATTTCTTATAAAAGAGCGGAGAGTATCCGTCGGGCCCAGGGCTTTTACCATTCTTCAGACCTTTTATTGCTATAAGGAAGTCATTCGTAGTCAGGGGCAGTTCTAGAGTAGAACTATCAGTAGAGGAAATGGCAGGTAAGGCCGTGTCCCGAATATATTGCGATAAATCGGGTGGAGAAACGGAGGGGGAGGGAGTGCACGGGGAGGGGAGATTGTAAAGTGAGGAGTAGAAGTCTCGGAACTCCGAAACAATCTCAGAGTTCCGAAACCTCTTCTGTTGGGCGGAGGAAGAGAGGTAGGGGATGTGTTGCCTCCGCAGTCTGGGACTGAGAATGCACGCGAGATGCCTTCCGCACTTGTTCGCCTGCGAGTAGTGAATGTGACGGCCCTTGTGGAACGCGTTCAATGACTTGGCTGAGAAAATCTGAAGTAGATCCCGACGAGCATTCGAGAGTTCCGTGAGAGTGCGCGGTTCTAGAGTGCGTTTATGCGAGGCTTCCAGGGAAGCTATCAGGGAGAAAAGCTGGCGTATATCGTCAGTGCGCGCTCGCTTCAACCTGGAGCCGTGCTTTATAAAAACACCACGGATGACGCATTTCAGGGCCTCCCATTTGGTCATGTTGCTAGTCTCATCATGGGCGTGATCAGTAGTAAAGTCCGTGATGACTTGGGATACCTCAGATATACATAAGGTATCTGTCAGCAAATTGTCGTTCAGCCTCCATGCGCCTCGACGGAGGCAGCGAGGAAGGTTCCCGAGGGTCAAGTGTACCGGAGCGTGATCCGACCACAGCCGCAACCCGATCTCACATTGAGGGGAAAAGTCTAAAAGGTTTTGGCTGAGGAGAATGTAATCAATCCTACTATAAGAGTTATGTGCCGGGGAGTAATAAGTGTAGTCCCTGTCAGATGGGTGTAGTAGCCTCCAGGTGTCTACCAGTGTCATGTCTACTAATGTGGCTCTGAGCTTGGTCAACGAGGTGGGTGACAGGTGGGACTTACCAGTGGAAGAGTCGAGTCTCGGCACAAGAGGGACATTCAGATCGCCCCCTAGGATCAGATTAGTGGTTCCGAAAGATTTGAGGCGAGCGGTCACGGAGCACAGGAACTGGAGTTGATTCTGATTGGGGAGATAAACATTGGCAATAGTAAATACATTTTCAAAACACTGCAATTTTAAAAATAAAAACCTGCCATGAGGATCTATGTCGCTCTCAAGCACTTGTGGTGTAAAAGAACTATGAAATGCAATCGAGACCCCCTTGGAGCAAGCAAGAGGGTTCGTGCTGTGAAACCAGGTGGTGTAATGTCTATCTGGGATAGAGGGTACTTTATCAGACCTAAAGTGAGTCTCCTGTAACAATAGAACTTTCGAACCAGCTTTATGAAAGTGACGTAAAATCTGTCTACGTTTTTCAGGAGTGTTAAATCCTCTACAATTGAGAGAGGAGAACTTAAGATCTATCTCAGCAGACATATCGTACGGATGTAGGCGGCATGATAATTGGGTTCAGCAAGTGTGGCTAAGCAGAAGAGTGTGGAAGAGAGCTGTGCAGCAAGGGTAAGGAAGAGAGGAAGAACGAAGAAGAGCCAGGAAGGAGAGAGGTGAAGAAGGTCAGAGCACTGAAGAAGGACAGAGGAAATGTGAGGCCCTAGGAAGGCTAGGGACATGTAGTGCAGGCAAAAGTGTGAACAATGGTCCAGGAACAGCATGAGTTGATGGCCACTGAATAGCAGAAGATGTAAAATTGTAGGGAGATTGCTCCCTCTAGTGTCTATATGAGGGTAAAAGTGATAGACACTACAGCAAAAGAGACTAAAGAATAAAACAGAAACAAAGTCACTAAAGACTCTGTACACCCTATCGTGGGGGAACGTGGGTGAGGTTAACTCAGGGGCTCCGCCCCACCTACAATAAACTGTACTAAATGCTAAACAGACAAACAGCACACAGCGCCTGAAAATATAAATGATAAATGATGTGCGTTACCGAAATCAGATAGTAAAACTACAGGACGGGCAACCGTCCACTAACGTTTGAAGGGCACATGACATCAAGTCAGGGGAGCAAAGTTAGTAGGCTTAGTATAAAAAACATATGAACCGAACAGTCAACCTGAAAAAAGATAAAAAGGAGAGGAAAAAAAAGAAAAACAAGGGAACAAGTGTTTGCCTTTCAGGTCAGAGGTTGTAATGGGACGACCCGGATACCAGGAGTCCAATAAGGCCGCCGTAGAGAACGGAGAGGTAGTTACCCACTGTCAAGTGGGGCTGAGAACGTTCATCCTGGAGGAGATCTGGTGGTACGGGAGCGGGACCTCTTCTTCTTGGTCTGCTTCTCCCATGCTGAGGTGCTGGGCAGGCCAGGGATAAAGGCAGTAAGGGGCCAATCCGGGATCCTGGTTTGGGGCAGTTCAAAAGTGCCAAGGAAGTTGTGCAAGTCCCCTAGCGTGCGGAATGTAGCAGATTTACCCTCATGGGAGGCGAAAAGGTGAAAAGGGAATCCCCATCGATACTTGATCTGTTTGGCATGCAAAGCGTCGGTGACTGGCCTCAGGGCCTTCCGCATCAGCAGTGTCTGCTTAGAGAGATCCGTCAGGAGCATAACCGGTGCGCCGTTGAACAAGATGGAGTCCTGTGCACGCGCGGCTTGCATTATTTCAGCTTTAATATTAAAGAAATGGACGCGGCAAATAACGTCCCTGGGGTGATCAGGGCTAGGATTGCGAGGACCAAGAGATCTATGAATCCTATCGATTTCAATCGGCGATTCCTTAGGTTTATTCAGCAATTGGTTAAACATGGTGGTGGCTGCAGATAACAGATCCTTGTTTTCAATCTTTTCAGGTATACCGCGAATGCGGATATTGTTTCGGCGGCTTCTGTTTTCCTGGTCATCAACGCCATAGAATAAGTGCTGAATCTGGTTAGTATGTTGCTGTAAAATATGATCATGTTCCTTGAGTCTATTCGCAGACTCCTCAGCATGGAGCTCAATGTCCTCAAACGCTGGCCAATATCTTGGCGCAGATCCTTAAGTTCCCTTCTATAGGATCTCTCTAGTCTGGTTATATAGGCTTCAATGTCACCTTTTGTGGGGAGAGCCTTAATATAGCTCTCCATGTCCCATCCTCTGCTCTGCTTGCCTGTGGCTGGAGAAGGGCTTCTGGAGGGTGTAGGGCTCTCTGGGCTCCCGTCCCGCTGCTCGGGGCACCCTGGGGAAGACGGAGGTGAAGGGGGCCGGGAGGCCTGTACCTTAGAGGCAGTGTGTGCTGCCTGCGCTGCCGCCGAGCGGGTCGCCGCCATCTTGGATTCCGGCGCGGCCTTGTTGTTCGGTCCCCTCGCGGGGAAAAGCTGTTGATGTCCCCCGGTTTTTGGGTCCCCGAGGTGCGGGGGGTGTGTGGGGCTCCTCTCCTGCTCATGGGGATGTCCGGGGAAGCCAGAGGTAGCGGCGCTGTGTGCCGATGGGAACGGTGGAGCGGGAGCTGAGCTCTCACGCGTCCTACTCCTCCATGCGCTTGGCCACGCCCCCCTCCAGTCACCGCTTTAAATGGTAACAAGATTTTGCATGAATGCTGAATTGGGAGCCACGGATATGGTAAAAAAATACTAGCATCCTAAAGCCTTTGCACGGAAACTCATTGCTGGTCCACTTCTGCTGGTGCAACCACTGCATCATGGTCAGTTTTGAGCACATGCTGGTTAGGACCGCTTAAAGTGGCCACACATTAGTCTAGAGTACTGCATAATTTCCTGGAAGCCAGGGTACCTAACTAGGAAACACTAAACCACCAGTTTTAGGACATGGGCCAAACAAGATACGTGTTTAAATCTGTCGAAGGGCAGACAGAAAGTTGGTGCCATTGCCACATACAACCTTGCCTCGCACAAGATGACCTCCCACTGAAGAACTGACACAATCTCTGCTTCAAAGTGACTCCTGCCCCCAGCCTAGACAGGTATTGCTACAGTCTTCATAGAAATGACTAAGGCACGTGATACATTTTTCTTTTTCTTCAACCAGTGGGTGGAACAAAAAAATGATTTGATTGCCCATCCACACATTTCACTTTGCCATTGTATTTTGACAGTGGGGAGACTTCCCCACCACAATACAGTATGCTGATTAGTGCTGATGGCTATAGCCAGTGATGCTGATCAAGTGAAAATGTTCCATCAGGTAGATTGACTTCTGTACAACCACCCTGCTCATACATGGATTGATATTTGGCTGTTCCCCACTTAACCTGACACATTTCAATTTATGTATGGCCCGGCTTATGGCTGGGCTCTTTCATTCCTCCTTATGGTATATGTAGTCCCTCCTGTATACCAGAGCAGGGACAATGGATGGAATATTGAATCTTCAGTAGTCAATCGGTGTGCATTCTTGTGCAGATGAAAGTAGGACAATTTAAAGAGGGGCCAGGTTGAATCGCATACCTAATATGTGATATACTAACTATGGAGGTGGTGACCCATACTGGTTTTCTGTACAAAAGTATGTCATTTATCTACTTGCTGACCAGCCGCCGTCATAAAACGGCAGCAGGTTGGCTTCCCTGCGCAAATCAACATAGCTGTATGGCGGGCGATATAAGGGGTATAGGGGGGTGCCCACCTGGTTCCTGATGCTGGCTATTCACTGGACTCCATTTCTGCTTGCTGCTCGGTGCTACACCGCCCTCCAGTTACTCAACCTGGCTATCCTTGTGACCTCTCTTCTGCCTGCTGCCTTGTACCTCACCGCCCGCCTGTTACTGAACCTGGCTTCCCTCAAGACCCTGCTCTCACTTCTGACCATTCTGTAAGTGCCTGCTACCTTAATCCTGCGACCCACTGTGATCTCCTGCTGCAAGCCTATCGAGGACTTAACTACACCTCATGTTCCAGTGCCACTGTTCCAGCGGAGTTCCCCTTTAAGCCCAGCTTAACTTTGGTGCAAGACGACCCATCCTGTCCTGACGGCTCTCCTGCCTGTCCAAGATCGCTTCCTCTGCTGCAAGGCTCCAGGGCCACTTGTGTTCCTCCTGGCCCTTGGTTCCCTCTGTTCCACTTCCAGTGGGACCTGGGCGGGAGATACAAGAGAGGCCGACCTCGTCAAATCAGTTTCCTCCAAGGTACATGACAGTGTCAGTCAGCCGCCAATGGAGTCTGAAAGGGAGGTCTCTCTTTTGTCAACCCTCTGTCGGACGGTTACTGCACTCTCCCAAGCGGTACGAGGGTTGCACATGGACTTTGTCCAAGGTACGTGACACTAGGAGACACATTTAACCCCTAGTGTTAACTCCCACTCTGCCAATGACATTTATACAGTAATCAGTGGCTATTTTTATCTTTGATCGCTGTATGTCAATGGGTCAATGATCAATGTCAATGACAATGTCAAAGGTACCAGAAAAAGTGTCTAAACTGTTTGATCTGTCTGCTGCAATGTCGCAGTCCCACTAAAAATCACAGATCGCCGCCATTACTAGCAAAAAATAAATAAATAATAAATAATGCCATAGATCTATCCCCTATTTTGTAGACACTACAACTTTTGCACAAACCAATCAATATGTGCTTGTTGCGATTTTTTTTTTTTTTTACCAAAAAAATGTAGAATACATACCGGCCTAAACTGATGAAGAAATTTGTTTTTGTTTTTTTCTTTTTTTGTGATATTTATTATAGCAGAAAGTAAAAAATATTGTGTTTTTTTCAAAATTGTTGCTTTTTTTGTTTATAATGCCAAAAATAAAAACCGCAGAGGTGATAAAATACCACCGAAAGAAATCTCTATTTGTGGGAAAAAAGGACATAAATTTTGTCTGGGTACAGCGTTGCCTAACCGCGCAATTCTCAGTTAAAGCGATGCTGTGCTGTATCTCAAAAAATGGCCTGGTTGAGAAGGGGTTACATTTTTCCAGGGCTGAAGGGATTAAAGTGTTTTTTTTTTGCAGTCAAATTTGAGAAAAATTAGGTCATATCTACCATCACTTCTGCTGAATACTGAATGCTGAATGCTTTCAGCCAGCTGCAGGAGTTTGCGGGTGTTGTCTGTGTGCCCTGACCGCAGTATACACCATTATTCACCTATATATCTATATTGCTCTTCTGTAATTGAGCTTTCAGCCAGCATGGCGACAAAACTGAGATGCCTTGGGGTCAGAAAAAAGTGAGCGTTCCCACTGCCCCAGGTACAGATTGGCGTATGCCGGGGCACAACAGGTGCCCATGGCTGTGCCCTTCACCTGGAGGTAGTGGGAACACCCAAAAGAAAAAAAAATATGTGTAAGTAGGGATGAGCTTCGAGTTCGAGTCAAACTCATGTTCTACTCGAACATTGCCTGTTCGCCTGTTCAGCGAACAGTGAACAATTTGGGCTGTTCGCAGCAAATTCGAAAAGCCGGAACACCCTATACAAGTCTATGGGAGAAATCTAAAGTGCTAATTTTAAAGGGTAATATGCAGGTTACTGTCCTAAAAAGTGTTTGGGGACCCGGGTCCTGCCCCAGGGGACATGGATCAATGCAAAAAAAAGTTTTAAAAACGGCCGTTTTTTCAGGAGCAGTGATTTTAATAATGATTAAAGTGAAACAATAAAAGTGTAATATTCCTTTAAATTTCGTAGCTGGGGGGTATCTATAGTATGCCTGTGAAGGGGCGCATGTTTCTGCTGCTTAGAACTGTCCCTGCACAAAGTGTAATTTGTGCAGGAAAAAAAGTCTTTTAAAATCACTTGCGGCTATTGTCGGGTCCCATAATACAGAGAACACTCAATGAGTGTTCTCTGCATTAGCTGACAATTCATTCATTCATTGATAGAAAAAAAAAAAAAAAAAGCGTGGGGGTTCCCCTAAATTCAATTACCAGGCCCTTCAGGTCTGACATGGATATTAAGGGGAACCCCGTGTCAAATTAAAAAAAAAATTGACGTGGGGTCCCCCTAAATATCCATAACCAGACCCTTCAGGTCTGATATGGATATTAAGGGGAACCCCGCATCAAATTTAAAAAAAAATTGACGTGGGGGTCCCCCTAAAAATCCATATCAGACCCTTTATCCGAGCACGCAACCTGGCAGGCCGCAGGAAAAGAGGGGGGGACGAGAGAGCGGCCCCCCTCCCTCCTGAACCGTACCAGGCCACATACCCTCAACATTGGGAGGATGCTTTGGGGGTCTGTGACCCCTCAAAGCACCTTGTCCCCATGTTGATGAGGACAAGGGCCTCATCCTCACAACCCTGGCCGTTGGTTGTGAGGGTCTGCGGGCAGGGGGCTTATCAGAATCTGGAAGCCCCCTTTAACAAGGGGACCCCCAGATCCCAGCCCCCCCCTGTTTGAAATGGTAAGGGGGTACAAAAGTACCCCTACCATTTCACAAAGAAAGTGTCAAAATGGTTAAATAAGACAAACACACTTTTGAAAAATTCCTTTATTAAAAATAAAAAAAATAAAAAAAAGATTCCAGCGGTGCTAATCCACTCTTGCTATCCAGCGATGGGTCTCCGGGGTCCAGCGATGGATGATCATATCCAGCGACGGGGGATCTCTCAGTCCAGCGCTGTCCATACATCCTTCTTCTGTCTCCACTCCGGAGACACTGCAGAGAGCCCAGCGCTGACGTTTCTTATATTAGGAGGGCGGGGCCACCCGTCACCTGACCCCGCCCCTCTGACGCTGGAGAGGGAAGCCAGGGGTTCCCCAGTGACGTGTGGGTGACCCCGCCCCCTCTGATGTAACGGAAACCTGCTGGACCCCGGAGACCCGTCGCTGGATAGCAAGAGTGGATTAGCACCGCTGGAATCTTTTTTTTATTTTTTTTATTTTTAATAAAGGAATTTTTCAAAAGTGTGTTTGTCTTATTTAACCATTTTGACACTTTCTTTGTGAAATGGTAGGGTACTTTTGTACCCCCTTACCATTTCAAACAGGGGGGGGGTGGGATCTGGGGGTCCCCTTGTTAAAGGGGGCTTCCAGATTCTGATAAGCCCCCCGCCCGCAGACCCTCACAACCAACAGCCAGGGTTGTGAGGATGAGGCCCTTGTCCTCATCAACATGGGGACAAGGTGCTTTGAGGGGTCACAGACCCCCAAAGCATCCTCCCAATGTTGAGGGTATGTGGCCTGGTACGGTTCAGGAGGGAGGGGGGGCCGCTCTCTCGCCCCCCCCTCTTTTCCTGCGGCCTGCCAGGTTGCGTGCTCGGATAAAGGGTCTGATATGGATTTTTAGGGGGACCCCCACGTCAATTTTTTTTTAAATTTGATGCGGGGTTCCCCTTAATATCCATATCAGACCTGAAGGGTCTGGTTATGGATATTTAGGGGGACCCCCACGTCAATTTTTTTTTTAATTTGACACAGGGTTCCCCTTAATATCCATGTCAGACCTGAAGGGCCTGGTAATTGAATTTAGGGGAACCCCTACGCTTTTTTTTTTTTTTTATCAATGAATGAATGAATTGTCGGCTAATGCAGAGAACACTCATTGAGTGTTCTCTGTATTACGGGACCCGACAATAGCCGCAAGTGATTTTAAAAGACTTTTTTTCCTGCACAAATGACACTTTGTGCAGGGACAGTTCTAAGCAGCAGAAACATGCGCCCCTTCACAGGCATACTATAGATACCCCCCAACTACGAAATTTAAAGGAATATTACACTTTTATTGTTTCACTTTAATCATTATTAAAATCACTGCTCCTGAAAAAACGGCCGTTTTTAAAACTTTTTTTTGCATTGATCCATGTCCCCTGGGGCAGGACCTGGGTCCCCAAACACTTTTTAGGACAGTAACCTGCATATTACCCTTTAAAATGAGCACTTTAGATTGTGAACGTTCGAGTCCCATAGACTTTAATAGGGTTCTAAAGTTCACACGAAGTTTAGGTCTGTTCGCAGGTTCTGGTGCGAACCGAACAAGGGGGTGTTCGGCTCATCCCTATGTGTAAGTATAAATTCCAATGATTGTATTATGAACTCTGATAGTTCTTGCAAATAAAGCTGAGAAGATGTTAGAGCGTGGCGTATGGTCATAAGGCCCAATGTCAGAAACCATTAAACAGACTGAGACAGAAGTACAATCAAATCACACTTGTTTATTAATAAAAATAAAAAGGTAAATAGAAAAAAGCGTAGTCAAGCATAGCCAGAGTCCTGTAGCCAGATCGGGTAGTCAGCCAGTCCAAAGTTCATTAACCAGATCGGGTAATCAGCCAGGCCAGAAGTCAGGGATCCAAGGAGAACAACTGCAAGCAGGATAAGAACCCAGGAGGGATGTCAGTAAGCCAGTTTTGAAACAAACAGCAGGAGATGGTTCCTTGTGATATGACCAACGTGAAGGCAAAGGAGAAAATAGCTGGAAGGCTTAAAATAGGCAGGTCAGACGAGCATCATGGGGAACAGTTGGTAACTGTGGAAAGAGAAGAGAGCTGGCAATTGGCCAACAGCTGAGCGGCCAGCCCAGAGGAGGAAGGGCTAAGCCAGGCCTGACAGTACCCCCCCCCCCCTCAATGACCCCTCTCCCTCGGAGGGCCTCCGGGCTTGAGGGGAAAATGTCTATGAAACTCACGGAGGAGGACAGGGGCATGTACGTCAGAGGATGAAACCCAACCGTACCCCTTCCAATGCACCAGGTACTGTAAGCGCCCACGGAACCTACGGGAGTCAACAATAGATTGTACCTCATACTCCTCATGGTTCTCAACCTGAATAGGATGAGGACGTGGCACCGAAGTGGTAAATCGGTTACAGACCAACGGTTTCAATAAGGAGATATGAAACACATTTGAGATGCGCATACTAGGATGAAGGTCCAACGCGTAAGCTACTGGGTTAATCCTGTGAAGGATATGGAAAGGCCCAATAAACCGAGGTGAAAACTTCAGTGAGGGAACACGAAGCCGGAGGTTGCGAGATGATAGCCAGACCCTGTCCCCAACCTGGTAGGAAGGCACAGGCAGGCGTCTGCGGTCAGCATGGAGTCTGTACCTATCATTAGCATGATGCAAAACCTCCTGGACTTGTACCCAAGTGGAACAAAGACCACGGAGATGCTCCTCTAACGCAGGAATACTCTGCGGAACAAACGAGTCGCCATAAATGGAGACAATCGGGAGGCAGATTGTTGTGAGCAAACTCTGCCCAAGGTAATAGGTCAGACCAGTTGTTATAATGGTCAGAAATATAGCAACGTAGGAAAGGACTGATTGGCTCGTTCTGCGGCCCCATTAGACTGCGGGTGATACGCAGAAGAGAACGCAAGCTGGATTCCCAACTGTGCACAAAAGGCTCGCCCAGAACCGGGAGACAAACTGACTGCCCCTATCCGAGACAATCACCTTGGGTAACCCATGTAAGCGAAAGATCTCCCGAACAAAAATGGAAGCCAGTTCCTTAGAGGTGGGCAACTTCTTAAGTGGAATACAATGACACCTCTTTGATAACCGGTCAACCACCATAAGGATAACAGTGTTGCCTTGGGAGTTGGGCAATTCCACAATGAAATCCATAGACCAGTGAGTCCAGGGCCTCTCTCCATTGGGTATGGGTTGTAGGAGGTCCACTGGAAGGTGTCGTGGAGTCTTACTCTGAGCACACACGGGACAGGCAGCTACGAAGGCAGTAACATTAGCCCATAGACTAGGCCACCAGAATTGTTGGGAGATGGCCCAACTGAGTTGATTCTTCCCAGGATAGCCAGCTGCCTTGGGAGAATGGTAAGTCTGGAGCTCGGCAGTACAGAGACTCTCTGGGACAAAGCAGGGGTCACAAGGTTTCTCAGGAGGAGCATGGACCTGAGCAGCAAGAATTCTGTCACCCAAAGGAGAAGTAAGACTGGTGCAAACCGTAGCCAAGATACGATCAGGAGGAATCATAGGAACCGGAGCTGACTCTGACTTGGAAGTGGAGGAAAATTGTCGTGACAAAGGATCAGCCCTTACATTCTTAGTACCTGGTAAGGATGAAACAATGTAATTAAAGCTCGACAAGAAAAGAGCCCATCGCAACCTTCTGGGAGAGAGTCGCTTAAGCCGCGCACACACGTAGCCGTCTGTCCGACGTACTTAGCCTGGCGGACTTCCCGCCAGACTGTCCGTCGGACTTTCCGAACGGGCTACTTGCCCACACACGGCACTTTTTCAGGGGACTAATACGGCGTACTAAGTCCGCCGTACTATCCGCCCTGCTTTTGAAATGAACGGACTCGTCCACACACGCGGAGGAAAGTCCGCTCATTTCGAGCGCGTCTCCAGGTAGGCGGGGCCCGCGAAGGATACGTCGCTGGCCCCGCTGCCTCATATGGACTTAAAAGGGAACCCCAACGCCGAAAAAAATTGGCGTGGGGGTCCCCCCCAAGTCCACAACAGACCCTTGTACGAGCACGCTACCCGGCCGGCCAGGAAAGGAGGGGCGAGCGAGCGCCCCCCTCCTCCTGAGCCGTACCAGGCCGCGTGCCCTCAACATGGGGGGTGCCTTGGGGAAGGGGGGGTCGCGCGGCCCCCCCACCCCAAAGCACCTTGTCCCCATGTTGATGAGGACAAGGGCCTCTTCCCGACAACCCTGGCCGTTGGTTGTCGGGGTCTGCGGGCGGGGGGCTTATGGGAATCCGGGAGCCCCCTTTATTAAGGGGGCCCCCGGATACCGGCCCCCCACCCTATGTGAATGAGTATGGGGTACAATGTACCCCTACCCATTCACCTGTAAAATAAAGTACAAAAAAACACAACACACAAGATAAAATAATTTATTGCACAGCTCCGGGGGTCTTCCGTCTTCGGGGGTCTTCTCGCCGGACTCCTCCGCTATCTTCTTGTAGCTCTTTTACTAGCGGAGGAGCCCGGCTTTCTTCCTCGCCGCTGCCTTCTTCTTCCGACTTTGGGGGTCTTGTCCCCCTCTTCGGTTCTTCTGCCAGGCCACCGCGCCTTCTTATAGCTCTTTTACAGGCGGTGGCCCGGTCTTCTGTCGTCACCGCCGCCGCCTTCCATTCTTCTTCTTCTCCTTCTTCTCCTGGAGATGTTGACTCGACGTTCTCTCCGGCCGCAATGCCAGGGACGCGCTGCGCTGCGACTTATATAGGGACAAGGGACCCCAAGGCACCCCCCATATTGAGGGCACGCGGCCTGGTACGGCTCAGGAGGGGGGGCGCTCGCTCGCCCCTCCTTTCCTGGCCGGCCGGGTAGCGTGCTCGGACAAGGGTCTGTTGTGGACTTTGGGGGGACCCCCACGCCAATTTTTTTCGGCGTTGGGGTTTCCCTTTAAGTCCATACCAGGCGGCGGGGCCAGCAACGTCTCCTTCGCGGGCCCCGCCTACCTGGAGACCCGCTCGAAATGAGTGGACTTTTCTCCGGGCGGGAAAAGTCTGTTCATTTCAAAATTACGGCGGACTGGCATACACACGGCCGGATTGTCCGCCGAAATGCAAGTCCGGCGGGAAGATTGGAGTGTAAAACTACATTCTAAGTCCGCCGTACTTTCAGGTCAAAAAAGTATGCCGGAGGCTACACACGGGGGGATTGTTTGGCGGACTTGAGTTTGCCGGACTTTTCCACCCGCTTGTTTGATCGTGTGTACGCGGCATAAGCCTCAGACAAGAATGTAAGATTCTTATGGTCAGTAAGAATAAGAACAGACACAGTGGTACCCTCAAGGAGATGTCTCCATTCTTTCAGGGCTAAAATGATCGCCAACAGCTCTCTGTCACTAATCTCATAATTGCACTCAGCAGGTGACAAATTCTTGGAAAAGTAGCCACACGGATGCATAGCGCTCTCAGAGTTAGGACGTTGAGACAGAAGGGCACCAACTCCCATCTAGAAGCATCAGCTTCTAGGATAAAAGGCAACATAGGATCAGGATGTGCCAACACAGGAGCAGAAACAAAGGCAGCCTTGAGAGTCTCAAAGGCCTTAATGGACTCCGGAGACCAACTCTGTGGGTTACCGTCCTTTCTGGTCATATCAGTCAAAGACTTGACCAGAGACGAGAAGTTACGAATAAACTTCCGATAGTAGTTGGCAAAGCCCAGGAATAGCTGCAGAGGACGTAAACCCACGGGTCGAGGCCACTGTAGGACTGCCGACAGTTTCACTGGGTCCATCGAAAAAACCAGCAGTGGAAATTACATAACCCAGGAATGTAACCTGTTCACGATGGAACTAGCACTTCTCCAGTTTACAATAGAGATTGTTCTCTCTTCGTTTCTGAAGTACACAACAGACATCTGTGTGGTGGCTCTCCAGGGACTTGGAAAATATGAGGATATCATCAAGATAAACCCCCACACACAATTGCAACAAATCTCAGAGGACATCGTTAATAAATTCCTGGAAAACTGCCAGGGCGTTACAAAGGCCAAAAGGCATTACCAGGTATTCATAAGGGCCTGTTCTGGTATTAAATGCAGTTTTCCACTCGTTGCCCTCCTTAATGCGAACGAGATTGTATGCCCCTCTCAGGTCAAGCTTTGTAAAAACTGTTGCTCCCTTGAGGCGGTCAAATAACTCCGTAATCAATGGAATCGGGTAGGCATTCTTAATCGTGACATGATTGCGAACCCTATAATCTATACAAGGTCTCAGTTCAACGCTCTTCTTTTTCACAAAGAAGAAACCAGCAGGAGACGAGGATTTGCGGATGAAACCTCGAGAAAGTGCGTCAGCAACATACTCCTCCATGGCCTTATCCTTCAAGACCAACAAAGGGTAAATCCGGCCACGAGGAGGTATGGCACCAGGTTGAAGGTCAATTGCGCAATCATAAGGCCGGTGTGGAGGCAAACTACCAGCTTGACCTTTATCAAAGACATCGTCAAAATCACAGTACTTCTCCGGCAGGGAGGGGAGTGAAGCGGTGCACAGGACCTTGCATACCTTCAGGAAGCATGTCTCACTGCATTGTGGTGACCAGGAGAGAACCTCAGCATGGAGCCAATCAAAAGGGGGGTTGTGCCCCTGTAACCAAATATAACCAATAACCAGCGGAAATCTGGGTGAGGAAATAACTTGGAATTGGATTATCTCATGGTGAAGAGCCCCTACGGCCATTACCAACGGAACTGTCTCATGAGTCACATGGGCAAGCTGTAAAGGTCTCCCGTCAAGAGCCTCAATGGCAAGTGGAGTGCCACGCAGCTGCAGCGAAATCGAGTGCTGCGAAACAAATTCAGCATCAATGAACAGGCCTGCAGTACCAGAGTCGATTAGAGCCTGTATCTCAATGGACGACTCAGCCCAAGAAAGGGTGACCAAAACCAGGGGCTTATCCTTCTGGATAACTGGGGACGAAACAACGCCACCTAAGGTCTGTCCATGACAGGACCTCAAGGTTCGGGCGTTCCCTGGACGGGTAGGACAAGACTTCAAAAAGAGACCCGCCTGGCCACAATAAAGGCACAATCTCTCCCTCCTCCTAAAGGCTTTCTCATCCGCAGAGAGACGCGTGAAGCCCAGGTGCATGGGTTCATCTTCACTGACCAACTCAGTACCAGGAGGCATGGGAGGTGAGGGAGGCATGGGTGGGACTACAAAGCTCGGAGGCAAACGTACAGGAGGCTTCCGCAAGCGCTCCTTAAGAGAAAGTGTTTCTTTGAGTCTGGAGTCAATGAGGATGGCAAATGAGATCAAGCTCTCCAGCTCAGTGGGTATATCTTGGGCTGCTATCTCATCCTTGATGGAATCCGAGAGACCATGAGAAAAAGCAGGCACGAGGGCCTCATTGTTCTAAGCAACCTCTGCTGCCAGAGTACGGAATTCAACGTCGTAGTCGGCAACAGTTCTCGTACTCTGTTTGATGGACATGAGGCACTTGGCAGCAGAAGCAGAGCGTGCGGGAAAGTCAAAAACCCTTTTAAATGAGGCCACACACTGAGGGTAACTCAAGACAACAGGTTTTTGCGTCTCCCATAGAGGGTTAGCCAAGGCTCTCTCAGAAAGCAAAGATATCACAAAACCTACTTTGCTTCTGTCCGTGGGAAACGCCTGGGGCAGCATTTCGAAGTATATCTCAACCTGATTGAGAAACTCTCTGCATTGAACTGGATCGCCCCCAAATCGCTGGGGAAGCGGAGCAGAACCAGACATACCTCTTATAGAGGTAATACTCGAGGCGGGTGCCTGTACAGAGACTGGTGCAGCAGCAGGGACAGCCTGCGACTCAGGTTGTACCGGAGCAGCCACCGTGGGGGATTCCAGGTGAGCCGTGTGATTCAGGAGCGTTTGTAACGCCAAGGCAAACTGATCCATGCGGTGATCTTGCTCATCCAATAAGGAAAAAATATTATCAACAAGTGGATTGACTGTATCTTCTGAATTCATGGCCTTCGCATACTGTCAGAAACCATGAAACAGACTGAGACAGAAGTACAATCAAATCACACTTCTTTATTAATAAAAATTAAAAGGTAAATAGAAAAAAGCGTAGTCAAGCATAGCCAGAGTCCTGTAGCCAGATCGGGTAGTCAGCCAGTCCAAAGTTCATTAACCAGATCGGGTAATCAGCCAGGCTGGAAGTCAGGGATCCAAGGAGAGAAACCGCAAGCAGGATAAGAAGCCAGGTGGGATTCAGCAAGCCAGTCTTGAAACAAACAGCAGGAGATGGTTCCCTGTGATGTGACCAATGCAAAGGCAAATGAAAAAGTGAGCAGGAAGGCTTTAAATAGGCAGGTCAGGTGAGCATCATTGGGAACAGCTGGTAACTGTGGAAAGAGAAGAAATCTGGCAATTGGCCGCCAGCTGAGCAGCCAGCCCAGAGGAGGAAGGGCTAAGCCAGCCCCTGACACCCAACTGGTGAGGGATAGAACTATAGAGAGCCTCCAAGTCCATGGCGACCAACACAGTGTCGCCGTCGACGAGGAGGCCATCCAGAACCCTGAAGTAGATGTGTGGTATCCTGTATATATGAAGGTAAAGTGGTTACGAGAGGTTGCAGCAATTTGTCAACATACTTGCTGAGGTTGTCAGTGAGACTGCCACGGCCTGACACAATCGGTCGACCGGGTGAATGTGTGGGATTTTTGTGCACTTTGGGGAGTGCATAAAAGGGGGCTTTGCGGGGAAAAGCCATCCTAACGAAGTCACGGGTGCATTTGTCAATAGTGTGTTGATTGAATGCCTGGTCAATTAAGCTATAAAGTTGTTGAGTAAAACCTTGAATCAAGGAATGTGGTATAATTCTATAGCAGTTTTTTATCAGAAAGGATTGCTATACACATTGCTTTATAATCAGATTTATTCCCGCCTTTATCGGCTGGTTTGATAATGGAAGAGTTTGATTTAAGATTCTGGAGGGCAAGATGTTCGTGATATGTGATATTTTTATCGTGCCTAGACGTAGGTTTAAAATTACGTAATTCACGGGTTACCAACTTAAGAAATAAAGCTGCGTTAGGATCAATGCTAAGGGGTGGGTATAAACTGGATTTCTTTTTCATAGAAGTATGTGGCCTAGTGATGGCTGAATCCCTGTCAACCTCAGCAAAAATACCGTCAAGATCAATAGTGTCAATTAAATCAGTGGGTGCATTTTCATCAAGAAGGTCAATAAGATCCTGAACTGCAGATGCCTCAGCAAAAGTGTGAAGTGCTGGGTCAGTGAGTGGCATTTTAGAGTATAAACTCTGTAATAATAGGTTACGGATAAAGAGGTGAATATCTTTTATAACTGAAAATTTGTCAATTTGTGATACAGGACAAAAGGTGAGACCCTTTTGTAATACTGAAATTTCATGTGGAGATAAGTGATGGTCAGACAAATTAATGAGGTTAAGTGAGTAGGAAGTGAGGGGATTTATTTTTTGGGCTTGTGCAGTTTGGGATGTGTTTGTTGAATTAGTTGTGAGGCCTGCATTTTGTCAAAAAAACGATTTGGCGCGTAGGAGTAGGTAATGAATTGGATCTGGCAGAGATCAGTGGACGATTGTTGTCGTGAGCCATAACGGCTGGCGACAGATGTTTGACCCGTGACTGTGAGGAGCCCTCTATATCAGAGGAATCGTCACATGATGTGGTCTTGGGACGGCCACGTTTTTGAAGACGTGGGCCGTAAGGTTGGTCCTGGACACTAGCAGTGCCAATACATATAGCTGATGAGTTGTCATTATGTTGAGTATAATTAGGTTTAGACACACTGCGTGTAGAGGCCACAGGGCGCAATGCACGCCGTGAGTCAAGCCACCTATAAGCTCAGGCTTCCTGAAACGCTTTTTTATCTCTGATTTTTTTTTATCCTTTTTGAGGAGGGTCCCCTTATTAAACTTATCAAATCTCTCATTGAGCTGTTTATCGAGTGTAGTATATAAAGAATGGTCCTTGAATTTCAATACTTGTTGATTAATGACTTCTATCTTACTATCTAATGCAGTCATTCTATGTTGGTATTCCAGGATCAATAATTTCATGAGGTCTGCTGAGCATTGTGTAAGGATAGCCTCACATGAGGATTTAAAGTTAGGTGTAATATCATCAAAAGTGGGGAAAATTTTGACACGTAAACCAAAGGGGTTAGTGCCTTCGGTAAGATAATCCTGAAAGGATTTGATATGCCAATGGAGTGAGGCTTTTTTTTGGACAATGTGTGTGAGGTTAAGGAATGTAAATCTGATTTCAGAATCAACAGATTCCTTAGATGCGAAGTTATTAGCAGTAAGATTCATGCAATTCTCCCATTCATCGCCTAAAAATGCTGCCATGGCAAAAGATAAATAAATACAGACCGTAATGCAGGCAGACACATGTGATAAGGAAAATAACAAAAAAATAGTATAATGAAATAATGAAAAAGTATATTGTGTGGATCGACACCATGCGCTTGTAGGGGATATAATGGGTTGAAACCCAAAGTATACAAAATCAAAACCAATATAGTTCATGCAGGGTGGCGATGGGCTGGTCGAATCACATCCCAATAGAACAATACAAGAAAGATTGGCCTAGTGCAGATAGCACAGCCGGTGCCCCTGGGGATGTTTGAATGAGATAGACCAGTCCGTAGATAAAGAATAATACAGTATTTTTATTAGTAGAAAATATTACATAAATGTGTGATAAAAACGTTGTAGTGGCAATAATGAAATGTTACTAAACAGAGCATTGATAATGTAAACAATAGATTTGCGACTTATGTACATTTTGAAAAGAATGCCGACATGTTTCGGACCATCCGTCCTTTTTCCTAGGCATATATTTTATCTCGTATGTACATAGTCTAAAATGTAATTATATTAATACAGCTGTATACAAATCAATACGTGCAAAAGCCTGCAAACTGGTCATGAATAACAATGCATAACAAAGTCCAAGAAGCATAACGTAGATGATACGTACCATCCAAAACCATCTGCACTAGGCCAATCTTTCTAGTATTGCTCTTAACTATTCTGTTGTATGCAGTGCTACATCTTTTGTTTTTAACATATTCCCTGAAGAAACCCTGGGTGGCGAAATATATTGGATAATCAGCAGATTGTCACCTCAAGTGACTAGATTACAACATTCTTGAAGACAAGATATTTTCATGCACTCGTGTACCAAAAGCTTAATCAATCTTTTAATTATGTGCTGTATGTATTAATAAAATCTTTATTATTTTTTTTATATTTACTCTAGTATTCATATTTACTATGTGCTGGCACCCTCAAAAATCCCCCTAAACCCCCCCTGTCTATACTAGGGATGAGCCGAACAACCCCCAGTTCAGTTTGCGGCAGAACATGGGAACAGACCAAAAATTTGTGCGAACACGCAAACCCCATTAAAGTCTATGGGACTTGAACGTGAAAAATCAAAAGTGCTAATTTTAAAGGCTAATATGTAAGTTATTGTCATAAAAAGTTTTTGGGGACCCGGATCCTTCCCCAGGGGACATGAATCAATGCAAAATAAAGTTTTAAAAACTGAAGTTTTTTCAGGAGCAGTGATCTTAATAATGCTTAAAGGGAACCAAGAAAGGTGAAATATTCCTTTAAACATCGTGCCTGGGGGGTGTCTATAGTTTGCCTGTAAAGTGATGCATTTTTCCCATGTTTAGAACAGTCCTTGCACCAAATTACATTTCTTTTTTTTTACAAATAACGTGGTGGTTTATTGAAAAACAGCATAAAGAGGAAGTACAGACAATGATTAGTACAGATATTATGACAGCGAGAAAATTAAGGAGAATACATGTTGTGAGGCAGGGGGGGCGCAGCTCCCCAATATAGCAACACGAGTAAGAAGCAGAAAAACTAATAAAAATAAAGAAATAAATAGCAGGGGAAGCAAGTCCACAAGGTTAAACTAAGGAATCATTACATCAGGGGACCTCCAGTTCCACCAGGAAAATGCACATTGCAGTGCCATCGTTTCACAGTGCAGTCCCGACCCCCTCAGAATCAATTATCCTGGATCACCTAGCTCCTACGAGGGAAGCTCATTGCACGTGTCGGCCTCATTCAACCATGTGTCCCAAACTTTAGCGTATTTAGACTGACAACCCCTATGGGCATAAAGTTCTTTCTTATATGGGAGTACATTATTGATCGCAGCCACCCACTCCTGAAGCGTGGGGGGCTGGACTTGTAGCCACTTTCTTGCCACCAGTAGTCTAGCCATAAATAGAGGTTCGTGTAAAAATATCTTGTGGTACTTGTCCAAATCCGGATCGGGAAAAACTCCCAGAAGGCATTGTTTGGGGCATAGCGTCAAAGGCGATCCCGTTTTGTCGTGAATAAATCTGACAATGTGAGACCAGTAACACTGTATCACCGGGCAAGACCACAGGATATGAAAAAAGGTGCTTTGTGAGCTGCCGCATCTGGGGCAGAGGGGGCTGTAGTCAGGTTTATATTTGGCAATGCGTTTCGGTGTCAAGTAGGTTCTATGTAGAATATTCAGGTGGATGAAACGATCCGAGAGCTTGGGTGAGACTTTCTTGCCATTATCCAGGGCATCTTCCCATTCATCATCCTCAAGCTCCCCCACATCATCCACCCACCTCCCTCTAAGATCCTCTGTCAATGCAATCGCTGGGGGTCTAATCAGAAGGTTGTATATACTGGATATCAATTTGCGTGGGTCCTGCCCCAAGAGCACATCCACTACCGCCAGACTACGTACCCCGGGTGAGGCTTGCCCAAATTGTGCCTGAAGAGCGTGGCGAAGTTGGAGGTACCTATAGGGCATGGAGTTCGGGAGAGCAAATTCCTCCCTAAGCTCCTGAAACGATTTCAGCACCCGTTCTCGATATAAGTCAGAGAGATATACAATCCCATGCGTGAGCCATATCGAGTAGCCAGGAACCACCCGCAATTCGCCTAGGCCGGGATTATCCCAAAGCGGGGTGTGGGAGTGGGTCTCAGGAAACGTCAACCTTTTCCCAACCACCTCCCAAATCCTGCAGTGTGCGTAAAGTAATCCTTTGCGATTCCCCCGAAATTCCACTGAAGCGCGGTCTCTAAATAGCAGTTGGAAGGGATGGGTGATCGAGTATCCACGCTTAGGGCAAATAAATGTCAGATATCTGTCTTTGTCATGTTTGTCCAAGTGGTAGAAGTGGGACACCTGGGCTGCCAGGTAGTACAGGGCAAAATCCGGCAGGGCCGCCCCTCCCAGATCCCCAGGGCATTTCAATGTTTGCCACGATAGTTTGTGCCGCTGCAAGCCCCAAATAAAGGAGTTTAGCAGGGCTTCTATGGACTTAAACAGCCTCAGGGGCAAATAAACAGGGGAATGCCAGAACGCGTACAAAAACCCTGGTAAAATAACCATTTTCACCAGGTTTATTCGGCCCATAACACCCAACCGGAGCTTAGCCCACGCCTTAATTTTGGCTTTCATGGTAGCTACCAGGGGGTCTATGTTTAGTCTTATGTAGTCCTCTGGGGACCTGGTAACAGAGATGCCCAAGTACTTTATCTTACTAACCCGTAGGAGGGGAGCAGAGGCCTCAATCTCAGAGGGGGCGATCAAATCAACGGGCAGAATTTGGGATTTCTCCCAGTTGATTTTAAGCCCTGAGTGTGCCCCAAATAACTGGATTGTCTCAAGAGCTGCCCGGAGGGAGGGGCCTGTATCCGCCAAATACAACAGCATATCATCCGCATACAGGCTGATCCTCTCCTCCAGGCTGCCACACTCAAGCCCCCTGATACCAGAGTGCCCCCTAAGGGCCGCCGCAAGCGGCTCCACCGCTATAGCATACAACAGTGGGGATAAGGGACAGCCCTGCCTAGTACCCCGAGAGAGAGGGAAAGGGGGCGATACCCGCCCATTAACCAAGATCCTGGCACAAGGGCCGCTATACAAAAGGCGAATCCACTTAATAAAGCGAGGTCCGAAGCCAAAGTGCCGTAGGCAACTCCACAAATACCGCCACTCCACCGAATCGAACGCTTTGGCTGCGTCCAGAGACACCACCGCTCTAGCCCCCACCAGGTCGTGCTGCGCCTGCAGGTTCATGTGGAGCCTCCGCAAATTGTAAGCCGTGTTTTTGGATGGCATGAATCCCGTCTGGTCGGGATGGATAAGGTCTAGGATAACCGTATTCAGACGGATAGCCAGGACCTTGGCCAGGATCTTGATGTCTAGCTGAAGCAGGGAAATGGGCCTATAAGACTCGGGGAGTTCCAGATTTTTCCCGGGTTTGGGGATAAGGACTATGTACGCCTCACACATTGAGGGAGGAAGAGATTCCGACTCAAATACGTGAGAAAACAGTTCTTGCAGCCTAGGGGTCAGGGTGTCAGCATATTTAAGGTAAAATTCGAGGGGGAGCCCATCCGAGCCAGGTGCTCTGGACACGTTCAGTTGGGACATCGCCTCCTCGATATTGTCGGTGGTAATGGGGGCCTCCAGGAGTGTTACCTGCGTTGGCG
The DNA here is from genome assembly GCF_037356315.1 of Lithobates pipiens. Classification (NCBI taxonomy): domain Eukaryota; kingdom Metazoa; phylum Chordata; class Amphibia; order Anura; family Ranidae; genus Lithobates; species Lithobates pipiens. Next base: position 163,170,437 of record NW_027507784.1, read on the forward strand.
TAAGCGAGGGTAAATCAAGAGTGCCAAGAAGCCCATCCACCCCGTCCCCAGCATCAGTGGCTACCGAGGAGTACAATGAGGCATAAAATGCCCTGAACTCCTCAGCCACCGCGTCGGGATCAGAGATCAGCACTCCATCAGAGCCACGCAAGGAGACCACCGTGGGGGGCCGTTGGTCCATATGCGCCAGGTAGGCCAACAAGCGACCAGCCCGCTCCCCGCACTCATACACCCTTTGCTTGATATGGAATATATTTCGCTCTGCCTTCTCAATATGCAAGCCGTTCACCACCCTGGATTGCAGCCTGAGAAAATCAGCCTTGCTCGGGGACGGGTCTCTAACAAACTCCTGTTCAGCGACGGATAGTTGGTGCTCCGCCTGAAGCAATGCCCCAGCAGACGACCTGCGATATTGCAAAATTTGTTGGGCCATGAATAGTCGAGCATGAGCTTTAAACGAGTCCCAGACCAACGCAAAAGGGGCCGTATCGCGATTCGCGTTAAAAAATAGTTCCCATTCCGACCCCGCATCCTCCAGTCCAGGGGTCACTCCCAACCAAAAAGGATTCAGTTTCCAGGAATAGGACTTCGGAGGGCCCGGGAGGCGCAACACGATCCAATACGGGGCATGGTCCGAAAGTACTCGTGGATTGAACCCTACCTCCCCCAAATAGGGAAGGAGGGAGCGGGAAATAAAAAAAAAATCGATCCGAGACATAGTAGAATGCGACGCCGAAAAACAGGAGTATTGCCAGGTATCCACCAGAGCAAGCTCCTGGAAGAACCTACCAAACCTTGTAGGTCCCGGTGTCAGCGCGGGTGGGGGAGTCAACACAAAGTCTGTCTAGATCTCTGTGTGCAACATTGTTGAAGTCCCCCAGCCACACCGCCGGGACAGTGGGGAATTGGGACATAAACGCTAAGCCCTCATTTAAGACAGTGAACTGGAAGGGAGGGGGTATATATATAGCCAGAAGAAGAAGCTCCTTACCGTTAATCCGGGCATGTAAAAAAAGAAACCTCCCCTCGGGATCTGATTTAAGGAGGATAAGTAAAAATTGCACAGATTTGGACACCAGCAACGCTACACCCCTGGAGTTAGCAGAGAACTGGGCCTGGTACACCCAGCCCACCCAGGGTTTCTTAAGCGTCAGCATCAGGTGGCCAGTAAGGTGGGTCTCCACCAGGACCATTATGTCTGCTCTCTGAGCTTTAAGGTAGGTCAGAACTGTTTCGCCCTGAGTCCCCTAACATTCCAAGTAAGACATTTCAAACTACTCATTACAGAAAACTCCAGAATTTACTAGGAGAGAGAAGTCAGCACCCCCTCCCGCCCTCCACAACACAAAAAAAGCCAACAGAGTACCCAGCCCACTGTCGCACTTGTAAACTGACCAGCATTCAATTGTCATAAGCAGGCACAATACATACCACCATTGAAAAACTAAAGAACTGAACATAACAAAATATGCAATATAACATACACCGGACCGTTCGGTGCGGCCCCGCCCCGGCCAAAAGGCCAAAGTCAGGGGCCGGCACCGCCCGGCCCGGGGAAACCAAGCTTGAAACCCGAGCCCACAATCCTGCGGCTCACGGAACCTTGTAGAGGCTCCATTAGAACATAAATCTAGTGTGACGGTTGAACTCTGAAGAACGAACAACACCGTGAGGAGCATGGCCCCCGGGTGCATCCGCGGATGGTCAGTTGGCAGCGGGATGCAACATGCAGGCCAACGTCCCGTGTCCGTCCGGGGTGCCATGATAAGTCAGAGTCCGCTGGAAGGACTCAAATCGTTCAGTAGGCATGCAAATGGATGAACATCCTTAACGAGGACACGAACAAGTCTGGAAAGCAGCGGCCTTTGCGATGTAGAACCGGGGAAGGGTGGGGAGGGGGGGGCCGGGGGGAGAGGGGACCCAGGGTTAAGAGGACCGGGGAAGCACAGCAGGGGTGTAAGAAGGGATCAGGGGGGGAGGCCGCCAGTCCATCAGCAGGAAAGACATCCGGACTAGGTCATCTCGCCACCACAGCCGACGGGATGGTAAAAAAAGTACAGTACCTTGCCAAAGGACAGTCCGCCGGTGTGGTCTGGGAAACAGGATCCAAGCCGCCCCACACCCCCGTTTCCCCAGCAAACTGGTTGTCACGATGCCCAACAGCTGCACAAATGCTTAGGCTGCCTCTCGCTGCTCTCCAGCCACCCGAGCACCGCCTCCGGGGTATCAAAGAAGTGAGCCCTGTCCTCTCCCGCAACTCGGAGCCGGGCCGGAAAAAGCATGGCATACGAGTAGTGGTGTATGCGCAGTTGGCGCTTAGCTTCAGTGAAGAGTGCCCTTTTCTTTTGAACCTCGGCCGAGAAATCCGGGAAAACCTTGAGCTCAGTATTGTGGTAGGAGATGTTGCCCTTCAATCTCACCAATCTCAGGATCGCATCTCTGTCCCGAAAATTCAAAAGTTTCGCAATGAAGGTCCTAGGGGGAGCCCCTTGCGGGGGAGGCTTCGCGGGCAGGCGATGGGCCCTCTCCACCGCAAAGGACGAAGAGAACTCTGCACGGCCAAAGGAGGTGATCAGCAATTGTTCAAGAAACGCGGGAGGATCGTTGCCCTCCTCCCCCTCGGGTAAGCCGACAAAGCGCAGGTTGCACCTCCTTAAGCGGTTCTCCATATCGTCCTGTTTCGCCAGGACCGTGGAGAGCTGGTGCTGCAGTCGCTCGGTGACTGTCTGGAGCGGGGGCAGCTCGTCTTCCACTCGGCTAATTCGGGTCTCCATCTCGGTCACCCGTTCCCGCAGCTTCTGCATATCCTGCCGGAGGAGGGATACATCCACCTTTACCTCCTCTATTTTCCCCATGAGGGCACTCTTACAGTCCAGGATAGCTTCCAAGACTCTAGCATCAGGGTCAGGAGTGGCGGAGGAGGAGGGGGGAGATGCACCATCCGCGGCCATGTTGCCCTTCTCCGCGTGGCGGAATTTAGCCAGTTTAGCCGCCGCTTCCAGCTTAGCTTTAGAAGGAGACATGTCCTCTGTGTGTCCGGGATGCTCAGGGGTTTCTAGCAGCCCAAAATAAAGCAGAAATAGCCTCAGGATAGGAGTAAACGGATATCAATCCAGCGGAGCTCACATACTATGCTCCTCACGCCATGCCGATCCAGGCCACGCCCCCACCAAATTACATTTCTAAAGGAATAAAAGTCATTTAAAACTAGACCAGACCCCATATACTCTGAACAGCAGCAGTATACAAGCGGTCCCCGGGTTACAAACAAGATAGGGACTGTAGGTTTGTTCTTAAGCTGAATTTGTTTGCAATTTGGAACAGATACATTTTGTAAGTATAGCTCCAGCCAAAAAAAATATTTTCTATTTCTATTTTTTATAATCTTTTTGGATAACATAGGGAAGGGTTATCACCACCCCTGTAACATTTGTTTTGCTGTCTGTACCCCTGTTCAGAAGATTTCACCTCGCTTTCTGTCCCAATGAGAATTGGATTTTGAAAATTTTGGGTTGTTGTAGAAACAAGGATTGGTAATAAAGCATCTTTTTCCCATATTAACTCTTACAGGAGGGAATTTCCCTTCCTAGGGACTTCCTGTTGTCTCCCTCCGTTTTTAAGCAGGAGTCATTTGTAAGTTTGATGTTTGAAAATAGGGGACCGCCTTTATATACTATACGGCCTGCCCTGTAAACTCGGCAGAAAATTGGGCCTTAGGTGTTGGTGGTACCAGAACACTGTAAGCCCTCAGTTACTCTTGGTGGGTGCTGTGGCCTGCTGTGAAATATTATATCAAGAATTGTAATTATATGCCCCTGTTAAACAGGGGCAGAAAAATTGGGCCTTAGGCTGTGGTGGTGGTGGTGGTGGTGGCACAACACTGTAAATCCTCACAGGTACTTTTGTTGAATGCAGGAACAGGCCCTGCTTTGAAATATTAGATCAAAAATTTTAATTACGCGCCCCTGTTAAACAGGGGCAGAAAAATTGTACCTTAGGCAGTGGTGGTGGTGCCACAACACTGCAACCCTTCACAGATACTTTTGTTGAGTGCAGGAACGAGCCCTGCTGTTAAATATTTTAATTATGTGCCCCTGCATAAAAATTGGGCCTTAGGCAGTGGTGGTGGTGCTCTGAACCGAACATAAATATTCCTAGATGCTATCATTATTAAGATTGAGGAGGAATAGGATAGTCACTCGGCATAATAGGATAGTCACTCAGCATATGCAGTCTTCAAGGGATCCCACGTCCATAAAAAAATCAATCGGTTACATCAGCATCAGGTGTTTGGTAGCTGGTGATCCAAGACTGATTCATTTTTATGAATGTGAGCCGATCAACAGAGTCTGTGGACAGGCACACTCTGTGATTGGTTACAAAGCCTCCAGCAGCAATGAATGTGCGTTCAGATAGAACGATGTATGCAGGGCAGGTTAGTAGCTCAATTGCATATTGAGTAAGTTCTGGCCAGTGGTCCATCCTCAAGACCCAGTAACCCAGTGGATGCTCTGTGTTGGCACCTGCCTCTCCTTGGTGGCCTTCCGGACATGCTGTATATTTTGTTTAGCAAAACCACACTACACTGTATTGTGTACTGTGTACACCACCAGGAAAGTAGTAGCAACTGCAGTAGAGGTGCACGGTACTGTGTACACCAACAGAAGTTTAATAACAACTATGGGTGCACTGTATGTATCGGAGATGCGGAGAATACCTCTTTAAGGTGGAGCAGCCTACAGAAACGCCTCAGGCCTACCACATGGACTGGACCACGGGCGTGGCCACCGAGTAATCCATTGTTTATGCTCCGGCTGTGAGGCCTACAGTTTTGGCATCATCCATTGTAGCCTGTGCTTTGGAAAAAGACATTGTTTCGTCCCAAATGGGTGCGACTCTGTTCACCACTACTGCTGCTGCTGTACCTGCTCCAGACAAGAGGGAGAATACAAAGACCTCTTACCGTCACGGTAGCATACCACCTCCAAGCCTGGCTTGACCGAATCAGTGGAAGAAGGTGGTCACGGAGAAGCACCGGAAAACTGTAAGTACCACCATAAAGAACTATGCCAGTGGAGGAGTTCGGGATTCAGATTTGGACTCCAATTCTGATGCTGGGGATGATTAATACTTTGAACACTGATTGCCGTTAGTAGAAATGGCCGAACTTCCTACGGGACGTTTCGCGAACCGCGAATGTGGCCAAAAGTTCACGAACCGCAAAGTTTGCGGTGGGCCCCACTGACTTCAATAGCAGGCGAAACCTTAAAAACCTACAAGTCATATTTTCAGCCACAAAATATTTACTAGCTGTGCACACATAGTCCCACCACATGGCCACTGACATAACAAATGTATGAAGTGAATCTGGGATTGTCAACTACAAGCATTCATTTTTTATCTGTGAAATTTTGACAATTCAGGACTCAGGAGCGCATGAAGGCAATGGAGGAGGGGAAAGGTCAGGGTAGGCTATGAAGAGGGTGCAGGAGATGATCACCAGCACTGAAATATAGAGCACTGAAACCAGCACCATGATAGAGTGCACTGACACCAGCACCGTGATATAGAGCACTGACACCAGCACCGTGATATAGAGCACTGGCACCAGCACCATGATATAGAGCACTGACACCAGCACCGTGATATAGAGCATTGACACCAGCAACGTGATAGAGTGCACTGACACCAGCACCGAGATAGAGTGCACTGACACCAGCACCGAGATAGAGAGCACTGACACCAGCACAGAGATAGAGAGCACTGACACCAGCAATGCGCTAAGCAGATTGGCACCGTTGTCACACACCACTTTACCAACTGTCAAATTGAGCGGTGTTAGCCACTGATCTGCCTGTGATATAGAGCACTGACACCAGCACTGAGATATAGAGCACTGACACCAGTACCGTGATATAGAGCACTGACACCAGCACCGTGATATAGAGCACTGACCCCAGCACCGTGAGATAGAGCACTGACACCAGCACAGAGATAGAGAGCACTGAGACCACACCAGCACCATGCAGCGTTTGATACAGTAGATCACAATACTCTACTCGTCCGCCTCACAGAAGTAGCCGGAGTCCAAGACATAGATCTCCAATGGTTCGCGTCCTTCCTAGGAAATCGGTCACAGACAGTGAAACTAGGAAAATTCCTCTCTGAAACTCGGGCAGTCACCTGCGGAGTCCCTCAAGGCTCTCCTTTGTCACCCGTTCTCTTCAACATTTACATTCGCCCACTCCTTCAAATCATCAGATGCTCAGATCTCTGCTTCCACTCTTACGCTGACGACATGCAACTTTATTTCCGGATCAATGGAAAAAAAGATCACCAACAACAACTTGAAAACTGCCTCAAATCAATAGTGGACTGGATGACCACTAACTCCCTCCAGCTGAATGAATCAAAGACAGAGCTTCTTATCTTACACCCGAATCATAAGCCTGCAACCAAAACCTCCTGGTCTCCAGCAACCATCTTTGGGCAGACTATCTCCCCAAAGACCAAAGCCAAGAGTCTCGAGGTTATTTTAGACGCACAAATGTCAATGGATGCGCAAATAGGAGCAGTAGTCAGTGGATCTCACCATCTGCTGCGCAGACTCATCCCTTTTATCCCAAAGAATGACAAAGCAGTGGTAGTTGGAACAATCATTAATTCACGACTGGACTACGCAAACTCACTTTACATAGGATTATCACAATATCAACTTGCGCGATTACAACTGATGCAAAACATGGCGGCAAGGCTGATAACAGGAAAAAAACCCTGGGAATCCATCTCTCCTTCGCTGAGGAGCTTACATTGGCTAACCGTAAAAAATCGGATCACGTTCAAGACCCTTTGCCGCACCCACAAATGCGTGCATAGAGAAGCTCCGCAATACCTAATGGAGAAAATAAATCATTACACACCAAACCGCAGTCTTCGATCAGCCAACAAAAACCTCCTCCTTGTGCCCAAAGCCCGGTATAAATCCAAGGGGGATCGGAGATTCGCTGTCCAAGGTCCTCGGCTATGGAATGCTCTACCAATCAACATCCGCCTGGAAGAAAATCACCTGGCTTTTAGGAAAAAAACTCAAGATCTTCCTCTTTTAGCAGATGACCCAAGCTCGCCACAGCACCTAGAGGCGATTCAGTTCCCATTGTGCGCTATACAAGTATTTCATTCATTCATTCATTCATTCAGCACCAAGATAGAGAGAGAGCACTGACACCAGCACCGAGATAGAGAGCACTGACAGCAGCATTGATACCAGCAACTTGCTGCTGGGCCCCAAAAATATGACACTGCTCAAACTCTTCAAACAGGAGGGTACGGGCATATAGTATGGTGTGCTTTTTTTGTACAAGGAAGTGAGCCAAATGTAGAAAAAAGGTCTGTGTGCTCGATTAAATAAATCGTTTATAGAGATAAACATGGTCTACTGGTCACATGTGTTGAATTCCTCCGAGATCTATGCCTCATTCATTTTTATGAATGTGAGGTAGTAAACACTGTCGTGAGCTAGGCGACTGCGCTTATCGGTCGCGACCCCCCCTGCTGCACTGAACGTCCTTTCGGATAGGACACGGGACGAGGGGCAAGCCAACAGTTCAATTGCAAATTGGGCAAGCTCTGGCCAGAGGTCAAGCCTGCCCACCCAGTAGTCCAGGGGTTCATCACTCCTCAAAGTGTCCACATCGGCCGTTAACCCGATGTAGTCGGACACCTGTCGGTCTAGGCGTTCCCTGATGCTGGATCCAGATGAGACCTGTCGATGGATCGGCTGAAAGAATGACCTCATATCAGAAGTCACCAACACATCTTCAAACCAGCCTCTTCTTGCAGGCGCTGTTGGATTGTAACCCGCAACTCTTTCCCTGGGAGTGGGAATTCCTCCTCTGCCACCCATTTTGCACTAAACTGGAAGCAGTGTGGTGGCCTGGCTCCTGCTCATCATCCAGGATAATGTCACCCTCCTCGTTCTCCTCTCCCCATCCACGCACAACAACAGGGATCCCAGAAAGGTTTAAATCATGCTCTTCTTGGTCCTCCTCCTCCGCCCCGGCAGCTCCTCCTCTGACTCTTCTTCAGACTCCTGTTGTTGACTTGTCTCAGATAGAGTAGCCCCCCCCTGGGAATTCATCCAGCATTGCGACTTCTGCATCTTCCTGCTCCTCCACGGCTTGATCAATGACACAATGCAATGCACGCTCCATAAAGAAGGCATAAGGTACCATGTCACTGATGGTGCCATAGCTGCGACCAGTTTGGTGATCTCATCAAATGGCCGCAGAAGTCTGCATGCATCGCGCATGAGCAGCCACTGGCATGGTGAAAAAAAAACAAGCTCCCAGAACCTGTTCTGCCGCAGAGTTCGTACAGGTAGACGTTAACTGCATGTTTCTGCTGGAGCAGACTATCAAGCATATAGAAGGTTGAGTTCCATCGCGTAGGGCAATCGCAAATAAGACGTCTGACCGGCAGGTTGTATCGCCGTTGAATGTCAGCAAGGCGAGCCATGGCCGTGTAAGATCTTCTGAAATGGGCCGAGATTTTTCTTGCCTGCCACAAGATGTCCAGGACCCCAGGGTATTCGACAACGAATCACTGCACGACCAAGTTTAAATCATGTACCATGCATGGCACATGCGTAATTTTGCCCTGTTTCAATGCGCTAAGCAGATTGGCACCATTGTCACACACCACTTTACCAACTGTCAAATTGAGCGGTGTTAGCCACTGATCTGCCTGTGAACGCAAAGCTGAAAGGAGTGCAGGGCCAGTGTGGCTCTTGGCTTCCAGGCACAACAGACGCAGCACAGCATGGCAATGTCTCACCTGACATGTCGAATAGGTTCTGGGAGCTTGGGTGGCACAGCGGAAGAGACGCTAGCAGCGGAAAAGGAGGAGTCAGCCAAGGAGGAGAGGGAGGAGGATGGAGTAGGAGGAAAAGAAGAGCCAGGCCTGCATGCAATCCGTGGCGGTAAAACCAAATCTACATGGGTGCCACGGGTTACATGCTTGATGGCCGTCAGAAGGTTCACCCAGTGGGCAGTAAAAGTGATATACCTTCCCTTTCCGTGTTTGCTAGACCACGTGTCTGTGGTCAGATGTATCTTAGCACCGACACTGTGTGCCAGAGATACATTCACTTGCCACTGAACATGGCCATATAGCTCTGAGATGCCCTTCTGTGAGAAATACTTCCTTCCTGGGACCTTCCATTGTGGTATTCCAATGGCCACAAATTTTCGAAAGGCCTCCGAGTCCACCAGTTTATATGGCAGTAGTTGGCGGGCTATGAGTTCTGACAAGCCAGCCGTCAACCGTTGGGCAAGAGGGTTATCCGGCGTCATAATTTTTTTACGCTTGAACATTTGGCCCACGGAAGCCTGCTTTTTGCAGAAAAACGTGAGGACAGCATGATGGAAGGTGGAGTGGAGGACAATTGTGAGGAGAGAGGAGAAGGAGAAGTAGAAGAAGAGGCTTGACAGTGAGAGCCTGGAGTGTGGCTTTGTGTGTTCCGTTGCTCCCACTGGGCTCGGTGATGGCAGCTCATGTGCCTTCTTAAGGCGGTCGTCCCTAGGTGAGTGTTGGGCTTACGCGACTTATGCGTTGACTGCAAAGATTGCAGATGGCAACACTATTGTCAGCAGCGGACACGTTAAAAAAAGCCCACACTGCGGAGCCATGTGCCGGCGTCCTGGGAGCACCAGATGTGACTGTACATGGTTGATGACTCACTCCTGATACATTAGCAGTCTGCTTTGTCCCTCCTGTGCAATGTAAGTTCTTCCTGCTTCTCCTCCCTATCTTCTGGTCCATATCTCCCTCTGAACTCCCCTCCTCTTCCTCTCTTGTGGGCACCCACGTGACATCACTAGACACGTCATCATCGACGTCACTTTCCCCACCGCTATAATTAGAGATCTCGGAGTAGGCAGCAACAGCGGGGACCAAACTCCTCCTTGGGCTGATCTGGGTACTGTTGTCAGACTGCTGAGCGGCAGTTGTTGCTATCTCCTCTTAAAAAGGACCTTTGTGGACCTAGTAGCTAGTGATTTGCAGACTGTCCCTCAGTCCCTACACTGATAAAAGACTGCTGCAGAATAGAGCAGCAGTCAGCAGCAGTGCACCAGCACCCTATATATTGTACACCTATACCAGTCCTTAAAAGGACCTTTGTGGACCTAGTAGCTAGTGATTTGCAGACAGTCCCTACACTGATAAAAGACTGCTGCAGAATAGGGCAGCAGTGCACCAGCACCCTATATACTGTACACCTATACCAGTCCTTAAAAGGACCTTTGTGGACCTAGTAGCTAGTGATTTGCAGACTGTCCCTCAGTCCCTACACTGATAAAATACTGCTGCAGAATAGGGCAGCAGTCAGCAGCAGTGCACCAGCACCCTATATACTGTACACCTATACCAATCCTTAAAAGGACCTTTGTGGACCTAGTAGTAATAGCTAGCTAGTGATTAAACTGACTGTCCCTGCTCCACACAGCGTCCTGTCCCTACACTGACAAAAGACAGCTGCAATCACAGCACAGCAGTACACTGAACCCTATATACTGTACTACACCTATACCAGTCCTTAACCACTTTCAGACCGGACCATTTTGCTGGTCAATGACTGCGCTGCTTTAACTGGTAATTGCGCGGTCATGCAATGTTGTACCCAAACAAAATTTGCGTCCTTTTCTTCCCACAAATAGAGCTTTCTTTTGATGGTATTTTATTGCCTCTGCGATTTTTATTTTTTGCGATATAAACGTAAAAAGACCGCAAATTTTGAAAAAAAATGATATTTTCTACTTTTTGTTATTAGAAAAATCCAATAAACTCAATTTTAGTCATACATTTAGGCCAAAATGTATTCAGCCACATGTCTTTGGTAAAAAAAAAGTCAATAACTGTATATTTATTGGTTTGCGCAAAAGTTGTCACATCTACAAACTAAGGTACGTTTTCTGGAATTTACGCAGCTTTTAGTTTACGACTGCCTATCTCATTTCTTGAGGTGCTAAAATGGCAGGGCAGTACAAAACCCCCCCAAATTACCCCATTTTGGAAAGTAGACCCCCTAAGGAAATTGATAAGTGGCATGTTGAGCCCATTGAATATTTTATTTTTTTGCCTCAAGCGATTGAATAATGACAAAAAAAATTTTTTTTATTTTTTTTTTACACAAAGTTGTCACTAAATGATATATTGCTCACACATGCTATGGGCATATGTGAAATGACACCCCAAAATAAATTCTGCTGGTTCTCCTGAGTACGGGGATACCACATATGTGGTACTTTTTGGGAGCCTAGCCGCGTACGGGGCCCCGAAAACCAAGCACCGCCTTCAGGCTTTCTAAGGGCGTAAATTTTTGATTTCACTTCTCACTACCTATTACAGTTTTGAAGGCCATAAAATGCCAAGATGGCACAAAACCCCCACAAATGACCCCATTTTCGAAAGTAGACACCCCAAGCTATTTGCTGAGAGGCATGTTGAGTCCATGGAATATTTTATATTTTGCCACAAGTTGCGGGAAAATTACAAACTTTTTTTTTTTTTTTTTTTTACACAAAGTTGTCACTAAATGATATATTGCTCACACATGCTATGGGCATATGTGAAATGACACCCAAAATAAATTCTGCTGCTTCTCCTGAGTACGGGGATACCACATATGTGGGACTTTTTGGGAGCCTAGCCGCGTACGGGGCCCCGAAAACCATGCACCGCCATCAGGCTTTCTAAGGGCGTAAATTTTTGATTTCACTTCTCACTACCTATTACAGTTTTGAAGGCCATAAAATGCCAAGATGGCACAAAACCCCCACAAATGACCCCATTTTAGAAAGTAGACACCCCAAGCTATTTTCTGAGAGGCATGTTGAGTCCATGGAATATTTTATATTTTGCCACAAGTTGCGGGAAAATTACAAACTTTTTTCTTTTATTTAATTTTTTCACAAAGTTGTCACTAAATGATATATTGCTCACGCATGCCATGGGCATATGTGAAATGACACCCCAAAATAAATTCTGCTGCTTCTCCTGAGTACGGGGATACCACATATGTGGGACTTTTTGGGAGCCTAGCCGCGTACGGGGCCCCGAAAACCAAGCACCGCCTTCAGGCTTTCTAAGGGCGTTACAGTTTTGAAGGCCATAAAATGCCAAGATGGCACAAACCCCCCCCCCAAATGACCCCATTTTGGAAAGTAGACACCCCTAAATTTAGGGGTACACTAGTGAGACTAGGTAATAAATGGCGGGTGCCCTGAAACTATAAAAAAATAACTAACCAACCAGCGTCACCTGTAACAGTTATATGGTGATCACTGGTGAAAGGGTTAACTAGGGGGCAATCAGGGGGCTTTATGCGGTAGTATATGGGGGTCCCTGGCGCTATAAAAAGCTGCGGCGAACCTAAATACCTACCTGCCTAACTAGCGTCACCTGTGACACTAATACAGCGATCAAAAAAACGATCGCTTATTAGGCTGGGTTCACACTGGAGCGATGCGGGAACGCCACAAATCCGCGGCGGGTTCCCGCATCGCATGCCTCCCGGCGGCAGTTCACACTGCCCTATGCGAACTGCTGGGAGTGTCAGTGAAATGTTAATGACACCCCCAGATCAGTTCGCATATCGCAGTGCGATCTGCAAACTCGGATCGCATGGTGTGAACACCCATGCGATCCGATTCTGCTGCGGACCAAAAAAAGGGTCCCGTGCGAGTTTGCGGCGGGTGCGGCGCGAATTCAGCCATACTATCTGTATGGCTGAACTCGAATCGCACAGAGATCGGATGTGATTTGCACTGCAGTGCGGTGCGAATCACATCCGTTCTCATAAACCGCTGCAATGTGAACCCAGCCTTAGTGACACTGGCGACGGGGGGTGATCACGGGGTTAAACCTTTATTGGGGGGGTTAGGGGGGTACCTTAGAACTAAAGGGGGCTAACCCTAACTGCCCTAACAGTTATTACAGTCACAAATGACACCCGCCGGGTGATCAGGGGGTTAAACCTTTATAAGGTAATAAATGGCGGGTGCCCTGAAACTATCAAAAAATAACTAACCAACCAGCGTCACCTGTAACAGTTATATGGTGATCACTGGTGAAAGGGTTAACTAGGGGGCAATCAGGGGGCTTTATGCGGTAGTATATGGGGGTCCCTGGCGCTATAAAAAGCTGCGGCGAACCTAAATACCTACCTGCCTAACTAGCGTCACCTGTGACACTAATACAGCGATCAGAAAAACGATCGCTTATTAGGCTGGGTTCACACTGGAGTGATGCGGGAACGCCACGAATCTGCGGCGGGTTCCCGCATCGCATGCCTCCCGGCGGCAGTTCACACTGCCCTATGCGAACTGCTGGGAGTGTCAGTGAAATGTTAATGACACCCCCAGATCAGTTCGCATATCGCAGTGCGATCTGCAATCTCGGATCGCATGGTGTGAACACCCATGCGATCCGATTCTGCTGCGGACCAAAAAAAGGGTCCCGTGCGAATTTGCGGCGGGTGCGGCGAATGGCTGAACTCGAATCGCACAGAGATCGGATGTGATTTGCACTGCAGTGCGGTGCAAATCACATCCGTTCTCATAAACCGCTGCAATGTGAACCCAGCCTTAGTGACACTGGCGACGGGGGGGTGATCACGGGGTTAAACCTTTATTGGGGGGGTTAGGGGGGTACATTAGAACTAAAGGGGGCTAACCCTAACTGCCCTAACAGTTATTACAGTCACAAATGACACCAATGCAAAAAAAAAAAAAATGCAATTGGTGTCACTGTGACTGGGGGGGCAGGGGTAATTGGGGGGGTGATCGGGGGGTAAAGGGGGGGTGTGAGTGTGCCTGGCATGTTCTACTGTGAAGTGTCGTGTTGGTGCAACTCACGATCCTCTCTCCTCGGTGCCGGAACGAAAAATACCGACACGGAGGAGAGATTACGTCACTTCCTCTCCTGTGTTTACATTACAGGAGAGGAAGTGATGCAATGCTTCACTTCCATTCGTCAGGAGCGATCGCGAGGGGGTGGCCATGAATGAATGGCCGCCCCCTCATCCCGGATCGCTCCTGCACGGATACCGACCGCCGCTGGCACCGGGGGGGGGGGCCCGATCGGGCCCCCCACCCGCGGGAAGGCAGGGACGTACATGTACGCCCATATGCCTGCCCGTGCCATTCTGTCGACGTACATCATCGCGCGGCGGTAGGCAAGTGGTTAATAGGACTTTTGTGGACCTAATAGCTAGTGATTTGTGTCACTACAGTCTCTCCCTGCTGCACACAGCATCCTGTCCCTACACTGAATGAATGAATGAATGAAATACTTATATAGCGCACAATGCGAACTTAATCGCCTCTAGCGACTGACTGACATAAGACAGAATGTAAAATGGCTGCCAGATCAGGTCTATTTATACGGTAGGGGGTATGTTCAATTGTCCATGTGCTGAAATGTCTCAATTGGCTGTCCTGTACCCCACGATGGATGTGTCATCATGGGTCAAAGTTCTTTCACACTGTAAACACATATATCCACCGGGTGAACAGCGGCAATAGTCCGCCGGTTTGGCGAATTGCGAACACGCAAAATTTGCCGCGAACCGACCGCCGGGGCGAACAGTTTGGCCATCCCTAGCCGCTAGCCTGTTTTCTTTTCCAAAGAAGAAAAGTCTCAGAGACCTTTGAACAAACGTGTGGCAACAAAGTATGGACTAGAGTACCCATATGTGCCCAGGGAGATAATGGACATAATTGAGGAAAATCATGAGAAGTGGTATGCAGAGGACGTCTGGAACTACCTTAAAGTTCCAAAGCCACTTCGCAAGAAGGAATTTTGTCCGGAGATGTATGAATGCTTTCTGGGTTCTCTACAGCACTGGAGCTATGTCCGCATTTCTACGCAGATAAAGTTGTTATTTGCAGGCCAGACAAAGACGGTGTACTTTATAACAACCGTGGATGAGAATGGAAGAGACTTGACCTTGCCGGACCCACAGTTTTATTGGTAAAAAGTCTCTTGAACTGAACCTTTTTTCTTAAATGAAAGAAGAGTTTTTCTTCTCTTTTCTACCTTTTTCTTTAAAGTACAAGGACTGTGGGGTAGATAGATAGGTAGCTGCTAGAGGGCTGCATGTCAAGACTACCCACTGGATATCAGTACTTGCTTAAGGGAAAGGACTTGTAGTTACAGTGACTCTGACCACTAGGTGGCATGGGTCGTCAAAAAAAAAACAAAAAAAAACAAAGTTGGTTTTATTGTTTTAGAAAAAAAGAAGAAGTTTTAGGTTTAGAGGAGAGAACTTCATTGAGACTGGGATGGAATTCTGCCTTCTAAGGTTGTAATATATTTTGTATTGCTGTTTGTGTGTTTCTTTTCGGGATTCACCAAGATCGTCTGTCAAGCCGCTGGAGAGTGGGTGGTGTAGATAGACAGGAATTGGGTGGTATGTGTATAGTCTGCTAATGTAAACTGTTTTCATATGAAAATTTTAAATGTGTTTGATATTTCCTTCCCTTTCCTTTTCTCCCAAACATCAAAAAGTTCAGGTACTCAAATTTTTGTAGTGTTAAGAGTTTTTTAGCTAGACGATGAGGACATTGTCTAAATAACTTGGGGGAGTGTGTAGCACCAGGCTCCTGAAGAGCACGCATTATGTTTTTGTAAATTTCGTTTTTCCTAAGACCATAGTTGGGTCTTAGGGTTAATTTTAGTAAATTATGGTCTTGGCATCAGTTTAGCTGGACTGTACTATGTTCTGCCTGGTCATGGGTGTAGGTATCATCTTTGACAGGCATTGGAACGCAGTCTGGTTGGACGCATTGAGTACCAATCTCTCTCTCGGAGCCAATCAGCGGGTGCGTTGTCTCGCTGTGTATTCTGGAAGAGGGTATTTAAGGTGCTGAGATCACGTGGTTCTGGGTTCCGGGCCAGAAGTATGTTCTGACTCCCTGGTCCTGGTCCTCCTGACCAACCTCCAGAGGCCCTCATGGCCTGGGGTGTGGATCCATCTGTTTCTGAGTCTCGGGGCTGGCTAGCCTGAGGCACAGTAACTGGAAGGAGGGTTCCAAGGTGGTCCGGTGCCGTCTCGAGTTTGGGGAGGCCCAGCAACTGAAAACGCAACTGGAGAGGACTCTTCAGAAGAGGGCCATGCATGAGGCTGGCTGCTCGGTAAGAGCCTGGAAGCTAAGCTGAAAGGACATCAAGTGAATCCGCATTCAGCATGGTCAGTACACATCTCCTTGATAATGGTTGTCAGTGTAAATTTACCCTGATATGGAGGTCATTGTATATCCCCCTTGCACTAGTGGTTGGTGTAAATGCTCTTATTACATCTCAGTGTAGAAATCCCTCTTTTCTATTGGTGGGTGATGTAAAATCCCCCATTACATGATGGTCAGTGCAAATTCTCCTTCACATTGATGGTTAGTGTAAATCCCCCCCTCACATTGGTGGTCATTGTAAATTCCCCATTACATTGGTAGAATCCCCCACTATATACTTGCCAAAGATTTCCATCTTTGCTCTACATGATTTTGCCACAGTGTACTGTCTCCTAACTAATCCCATCCCCCATGATTGCCACTGATCCCATCAACTTTCCAACATTGCCACTGATCACCCCCCCCCCCCCCCAGCATTGCCACTGATCCCAGGAGTTCTAGGATTCCTAGGAGTTTTCTGTCTATTGATGGGTCCTCTCACCTCCCCAGTCCATGGTAGGCAGACAGTGAGGAGATGATGTGCTGTAACCTTTAGCAACCAATCAGTGAGCAGTAATGCTGTGCATTAACCTCTTGCAACCAATCATTGAGCGGTAAGGCTATGCAGTAACCTCTAGGAACCAATCAGTGAGCAATAATAATGTGCAGTAACCTCTAGCAACCAATTCGTGAGTGGTATACATATCCAGTAACCTCTAGCAAGCAATCAGTAAGCAATATTGATGTACAGTAATCTCTAACAACCAATCAATAAGCAGAAGCCATGTGCTGTAATCTTTAGAAAATAAACAGTGAACCATAACCTCTGTAACCTCTAGCAGCCAGTCAGAAAGCCGTAACAATACACTGTAATCTTTGTCAACCAATCGCAATTGTTGCCTGATCTGGTTCAGTAAACTGATTTTGAGTTAAAATGAATGTCAATTAATATCTATGCTCAGCAAAAAATCTAACAAAACAGTAGCTGAGCCTCATAAGCCAGATATTGGGCACTAAATCAAATGTAAAAATATAGAGTGCAGCTCTTCAAAGGCAAATCAAAGTTAATACATATGTAAATATGGCATATAATATCTATAAAGTGCAAATGTGCAAAAATGATTGTAATTACTGTGTAATGCTGATTTTGCATGTGACCACAACACAATACAGAAAAAAAACATATATTGTATTATAAAGTGCAATTATAAAGTGCAATAGCATATAAAGTGCCAAAAAATAAATCATTCAGTGAAAAGTTCATTAAATGGCTAGAGTTGAAAGAAAAGATCCTGCATGAGATATAGAGCCTGGATCAAATGCTTGACCACGTGATACCCATCACCACAGTGCTGTAAAAGGCTTAACGAAAAGCCAGCAACCACCCTTATTCAGGGGGGGTCACAAAGTGCTTGTTGGCTCAATGATCCCATAGAAGGATGTCCAGATGTCCTGAGTGTCTCCCACCAGAAGCCTCCACATACACCAGGCGATGGGCAGACCAGAACAGATATCCACAGTATCAGGAGGTGCAAACATGCAAACATATATATATATATATATATATATATATATATATATATATATATATATATATATATATATATATATATATATATATATATATATATATATATATATATATAACTAATCCGAATATCAAATATACTAACAATAATAAAAGGAAAAAATATTAATAGTAACATAAAATAAAACGTAAAAAAAAGGCCAGAAGTCTAGAACAGGATAAGTATGCAACAGCAAGACTGTGCATATAGGAGGGGGGCATCACCCCAATTTATGTATCCAATTGGTCTTGGCCCTAGAGATATTTCTCTTGCTATTGCTCCCACGCCAATGGCATACATATTTTTCAAGGGCAACAAAAGTAGTAACCCTACGGTCCCAATTGTGTTTTAGGTTATTTGTGCTTAGAAACATTATGCTTATCAAAACCCTTACAGATGTTAGTTATGTGTTCCCCTAATATAATATGCAGCATTAAAATGGTGCACCCCACATATTCAAGGCCACAAGGACACTAGACATGGGCGCCGTCAATACATTTGTTTCGTTCCGTTCCGATTCATGTTAGAATTAATTCGTACTTCGTATTTCGTGTCCGAAATTCAATTTTAATTCGTACAAAATACGAATTGTCGTTAGGTTCGTTAACTTGTACGAACGTTCTTTACGATGAATTTAAAGGAAAAAATATATACCTCAATATGACAATATGTCCAAATTTCATTACTACGGAAACAACACGTGACTTGTTTGACCAATCAGAGGTTTTCTTCTGCTGCTGAGGCCTACAGGGCAGGCCCGATCATGTGACTTCCCTTTGTGGGTTAGTTAGTGTAGTGGAGCAGATCACACGATTATTTGTCTGTGCATCTGAGCGAATATCTTTGCAATCCTTAGCTTTTCATTGTTCATTTTAGTTTATATCAGTTGTAGTTTGCAAGTGCATCATCTCTTAGTGTTTAGTTTCTGGTTTTATTCGTTTTTTGGTTGGTTTTGAGAGATCATTTTTTCTTTCATTTCTGGTTTCATTTAGTTAATATTAATTAATTAATTTATATTATAATATTTTTTTTGTACATTTGGTGATTTTGGTGTTAGTTTGCTGCAATCAAAACCATATTTTTTTTGTCTACATTTTTCTAACTTTTAAAGGAAAAATTAGCAGCAAACAAGGCCAAAAAAGCAGTAAGAGTGCTGCTGGGAGAGGGAGAGCTATGAGCCGTGTACATGAGCAGCAGGTGGGACGTTCTGTCAGGCCAAAGGGGTTCCCAGTGCACATACATTTGTGCAGCCAAAGCTGGAGATCCTGGCCATGCAGCAGGAAACATGTCAGGAGGCCGAGGCTCATGATGATGTCACCACCACCATTGCTGCCAGTGCCATCACCATCAGCACTACAGGGAGCTTGGCAGTGTTCAGCAAGGAGACAGAGTTTACTGCTTCTAATGATCACTGTTCCCTTGGCAATGTGAAAGAGGTGGAAGCAGGCTTTCCTGACATTGTTGTAGACAAATTTATTTTCCAGCCCTTTACCCATGTTGGCACCACCGACAGCCCAGAAAGTATCTCCCCTCAGTCCCCACTACTTTTTTCTCCTGAAAAGACCCCTGCCCAAGTGCTTTCTAAGCCTCCAGCATCAGAATGGGCCAATGCAACCATTAGACCTCAATCCATCACAGCACCCAATATACCTGGGATGTTCAGGTCTCTTCCTCCCGCTCCTGCCGAACCTCAGAAAGAGAGTGTGACCACTGCAGTGGAAGGTATTCCATCAGGCAGTGTCCGAGGTGGTGGCTGCCGTTCCAGCATTTGGCAGCATTTTCAAAGAATTGGTGTCGGTCAGAAGGCCAAATGCAATCACTGTGGCATGGAGGTCAGCCGGGGCCGAGACATAGGGCATCTCAGTAACAGTGGCATGAACCAGCACATGCGTGTGCACCACCATGCAGTGCTGTTAGGGGAGAAAAGTATCATGGCCACTCCTCCAAACACCAAAAGGGGAACCAATAGTGGCACCGCCACAGCCACCATCCTGCATCCAATCCATACCAGCCAGGCCACCCTGGAAGATTTTGGTGGCTTTCAGAGTAAGGGTATGTCTCGGGCGCAGGTGCATAAAATAACACGCCTGATTGGCCAGCTCATTGCAGTTGGAGGAGCACCTTTCAACATGGTGGAAGGTGAGCCCTTCAAGAAATTGATGCAGGCTGTTGCACCACAGTAACGTGTGCCATCACGTAAGACCTTCAGCCAAACTGTGGTGCCAGCCTTATACAGGTCTTGTGTCGGGGTGCTCAAAAAAGGAGATTGGAAGGGCAGGTGGACAGGCAGTGCACCTGACCACTGACCTGTGGAGTGCGTGTAGTACCCAGCATGCCTTCCTATCCCTGACGACACATTGGTGGCAGGCCAAGGTGTCCCATGATGTAGTTCAAACATCTGGATCTTCGTCAGTAGTTGACAAACATGGATACCGTTCCTTCCTCCTGCACGCTGAGGTGCTTGATGAAAAGCACACAGCGCGAAACATCCTGCAAGCCCTGCAGAAAATGTTGTTGCAGTGGTTTGGACAGGCAGACAGAAACTACCTGATTGGCTATGTTGTCACTGATGGAGGCAGCAACATGATCAAGGCTGTAAGGGATGGCAGCTTTGTGGGTGTGCGCTGCTCAGCCCACCTTCTCCACCAGGTGGTAACTGACAGTTTTCGGTTGGTGGAGACCATTTCTGGTGGCGATGAAAGGCTGTCCAAAGTGGTGGACTCTTGTCGGAAGATGGCTGGCCACTTCCATCGGAGTGTGAGGGACAGCCACCTCCTCAGGGTGGAACAGAGGAAGGCAGGCCTTCCAGAACACTGCCTAAAACAGGATGTGGGGACTAGGTGGAATTCAACCCTAGCAATGCTGGAACGCATCCTTGAGCAGCAGAAGGCTCTCCATGCCATGGCCTGTGATCATAACATTGGCATAGAGAGACCTTTAGGCAGGGAGGACTGGGCCATAATCGAGCAGATTGTGGCAGTCCTCAAGCCTTTCCTCTCTGTCACAGAACACCTAAGCCGTGAGGATGCCAGCATTGGTCATGTGCTCCCACTCTTCAACCACCTTCAGAGCAAATTGGAGTGGTTCAAGTCGGCTGAGGAACCTTTGCCTGGTGGTGGCCCTCAACCTGATGTGTTGGCTCTGCTAAACACATTTCTGATGGAGTTGGGCAGGCACACGCAGGAGTTGACCGCCTCTTGCCCAGAACTGATGCTGGCTACCATGTGTGACCCTTGCATCAAGGGCAAAATGGCTGTGCAGTGTAGTGCTCTGACAACATGGCGGGACAGACTAATCAACAGGGTGCGTCAGAGGGAAAGGCAGATGGTAAGTCTGGGAGAAGAGGAAGAGGAGGAAGAAGATAATGAAGACCCCCTCTCCCATGCATCCTCTACATCTAGTGAAGTGAGCAGAGCTCCTGCCAGCGGAGCATCTTCTGTCTTGGCTGAGGCACTTGACACCCTAATGGGAACCTCCAGCATAGTGCACCCCAAGAAACCCATAATAGGCAAAGGAGGTTGTCATGTCCTATTTGTCAGCCCCACCAGTGCACCCCACCACAGATCCAATGTTTTTTTGGCAGGGAAGAGCGAGGAGTGGCTTGCCCTCGCAGATATTGCCAAGGAGCTACTCTCCTGCCCTCCGACAAGTGTCCAGAGTGAGCGGGTGTTTTCTGTGACGGGAAACATCCTGTCACCCCAAAGATCCCAGTTGTCCCCCCAGCTAATGGAGCAGTTAGCATTTTTGAAAATCAATTTGCCAAAGCTGGGGTACCCCTCCCTCACTCTGAACATTCCTTAAACTGACTGTCTGCAGCAGAGATGGCCATTTGGTCTTAGTAGTTGGTCCCTGTCCCTCCTCCACACAATCCCTCCCCTCGCTTCTCATCTACCCCTATTTGCTTGTGACATCATCTGGGATGGACAAGAAGAGAGTGCCCTGATGTGCCCTGATGTGCCCCAATGTGCCCTGATGTTCCCCAATGTGTCCCAATGTGCTCCAATATGCCCTGATGTGCCTGATGTGCTCCAATATGCCCTGATGTGCCCCAATGTGCTCCAATATGCCCTGATGTGCCCCGATGTGCCCTGATGTGCTCCAATGTGCTCCAATATGCCCTGATGTGCCCTGATGTGCTCCAATATGCCCCGATGTGCCCCAATGTGCTCCAATATGCCCTGATGTGCCCCAATGTGCTCCAATATGCCCTGATGTGCCCCAATGTGCCCTGATGTGCTCCAATGTGCCCTGATGTGCCCCCGCCATTCTTCTCATTTACACATATGACTGCTAGAACAGATAAAAAGACATTTAGGGAAATTGATCAAGCTTGAAGCGAACAGAATCTGGAGCAGTTGCCCATGGCAACCAATCAGCTTCTATTCAGTTTGTTCCGTTAAGATTTGAAAATACAAGAGAGAAGCGGATTGTCTGCCATGCATCGCTGGTCCAGTTTTCGCCTGATCACCCCACACTGTTTGGAGTCACCGGGGATGTGCGGAGAGCACATGCTTGGTAACACCAAACAATTTCCAGTGACCCCGCATATCCCCGCTGACCCCGTACAGTGCGGGGTATAAAAACTAAAGCAGCTGTGCATGGCAGCCATGTGCTCATTATGAGGGGCTCCCACCATCTCTGTGCTGTGCTGACTTCCTCCTGGGGCTGTACCCCTGCTATGCTCAATATGTCAGCACAGGAATGGTGGAAACCCCTCATAATGAGCACAGCAGAGGTACAGCCCCAGGAGGAAGTCAGCATAGCACAAGGATGGTGGGAGCCCCTTATAATAAGCAAAATGACTGAGTCGTCGATGCGACGACAACTGATCCGAAATTCGTAAACAAAAGTTCGTATTGCGTACAAAATTCGGACGCATGGCAATTCGTATTCCGGATCCTCCCGAACATACGAATTTAGGGAAATTCGTACGAATTTGCGATTCGTACGAAACTAATCGCACATGTCTAAAGGACCCCTGAGGAGGTAGACAACACATTTTGTCCTGCATGTAATGAACGTTTTTATAGGGTAAGTGGACCCTGTGCTCACTAAGGTAAATTCAGTAATCTTCCTACGCCGATGGGTATTGATTTTGCAAGACCAAATATCAAACAATAAAAAATGTGAGACTAGTGATCATACAATATCTAAAATGGTACATAACATATCACAAAAAACTGCAATATACCAAAAAAAAGTTGCAAACAAAATAAAGTGAACAACAATAGTAGGTGAAGTCCCAATTAGGTGCTAACACCAAACAAAGGAAATACAGATAAATAAATAAGTATAAATCCAAAAGTCCAAAGCAGTGGGTTTTTTTTTAGTGAAAACCTTCTTCTGAATCCATAAACAGAACAACTGCTGGGATCTTCTATAATGTGATAAAACAATGTCCCTTCACCAAGAATTTATGGACATAAAAAGGACACCCCACTTATGAAGAAAATAGATGTCTTCTTACCAGATGCTGTTGACTACTTTAATTAAAAAGATAGTCAAATAGGCTTATGCAGGGTAAAATCCCTGCTCACATGGAATCAGGTGGACCTCCTATGGACAGAAGCTTCTCCTCATAGACTCAGATGGGTCATAAAAAAAGCCAAACAGAAATCCATTGCGTAATACCGTTTAATAAAACATAAATTATAAAACATAAGGCCAAATGGCTGCTTACATAAGTTAGTGCCCAACCTGGCACTGGGGCTGCTTGCTTAAAACAAAAAGTTTTCGTGAACAGTCAGGAGCTTTTTTACCTGTGAGTCTCACTAGCGTACCACTAATGCCCAAAATGGCAAATCGAAGGTAAACTAGTAAAGGGACCTACACGTTTCTGAGCATAACAGATAGTGAAGAGGAAGTCACTCATCTGTCAGATTCAGGCTCAAAATACGATCCTGTAGACTACAGCGGCTCCATGACAGATAGCTCTGACAATGGATTTGTGGTCCCTGCCAAGGCCAGGCATACCAGACCACAATCTTCTTCTGTCGTTGAGGTGCAAGAAACGCAGGTCCCTCATATGGAGCAGAGAAGTACTAGTGCCGCTCATCCTTCTGATGAACTGACAAGCACTAGCGGCCTAGTACACCCTGGTCGTAGTCGAACCAGCACTGCAGTATCACACAATGAGGTGGCGAGTCCCATAAGTCAGTTCAAGCTGATGAGGTGGCAAGCACAAGTAGTGTCCCGCTGCCACCAAGAAGAAGACAAACACAGGCCCGTCATGCCCATAGTGCCCTTCCTGCTGCATTCCCTAATCCTAATTGGGAATCCACCACTTCTGCAGCACCCGTACTTCCCCCATTCACTGTACTACCTGGAATTCAGGTGGAAACAGTTGATTTTACGTCACTTGATTTTTATTCACTGTTTTTCACCGAAGATCTCTATAGATCTCTTGTGGACCAAAGCAATTTGTACGCTGGTCAACACATCACCGTTATTCCCCAGTCCTCCCTTACCAGAGTTTGGAAACCAATTACGGTTTCTGAATTTAAGCTCTTCCTGGGCCTATCCCTCCTAATGGGCATAACTAAAAAGAGTGAGTTGTGGTCATATTGGTCCACTGACCCAATTCACCATATACCTGTGTTCTCTGCATTCATGACCAGGGCACGATACGAGCAGATTTTGCGGTTCATGAATTTCAACAACAATGAACTCTGTTGTCCTCTTGGAGACCCTGGATGTGATTGGCTCTACAAAATTCGGTCCCTCGTAAACCACTTCAACCAACGTTTTGGAGACTTGTTTACTCCCATCAAGTTGTCTGCGTTGATGAGTCCCAGATTAAGTGTTCTGCCCGCTTGTCATTCAAACAGTACCTTTCCAGCAAGCATGCCAGATACAGGGTCAAGATGTATAAGCTCTGTGACAGGGCCACAAGCTCTACATGTCGTTTTATGGTTTACGAGGGCAAAGATAGTCACGTAAAACTGCCCTGACTACATAGGAAGTACTGGCAAGATTGTGGTGGACTTGTCAATCTTATTTGGAAAGGAGTACCACTTGTACATGGACAATTATTACACCAGTGGGCCACTTTTTAGTCACTTGTTTGATCATCAGATTGGAGCATGTGGCACCGTGCGACATAATCGCCGGGGCTTTCCCCAGCGGTTTGTAGATTCTGTCTTAGGCTAGGGGAGAGAGCCTGCTTGAAGTGTAATAACTTGCTCGCTATGAAGTGGAGGGATAATAAGAGTGTTTTCGTTCTTACCTCCCTTCATGCAAACACGATGGTCCAAATTCCTACGGTGACTGGTGTTGTGGAGAAACCCCTCTGTGTCCACGAATATAACCTTAACATGGGAGGGGTGGACTTCACTGGCCAGTTGTTGGTGCCGTACCTAGTTGCCTGTAAGGCCAGACGCTGGTACAGGAAAGTGTCTGTTTATTTATTTCAATTAGCTTTGCTGAACGCTGATGTGCTATACAGAGCTTCAGGATGGACTGGATCTTTCCTTAAATTCTAGGAAGAGATCGCATAGCCCTTCTGTTTCCATACAGTACTCCACCTCACCATCCCCAACCAAATGCAGTAAGCCGGCTGCATGAGAGGCCTTGACCTGAACCTGGAAACATTGCCACAGTTACAGTTACAAAAAAGGTGTAAAAAAATAAAAGTTACAAAAAACAAACACAACAAAAATATATAAAATTGTTATTATTAAAATTATTGTTCTCTTTCTCTCTTTTCTCTCTCTATTGTTCTGCTCTTTTTTTTACTGTGTTCTATTCTGTAATGTTTTATCATGTTTGCTTTTCAGGTATGCAATTTTTTATACTTTACTGTTTACTGTGTTTTATTGTTAACCATTTTTTTGTTTTCATGTACACCATTCAGCTGCAGAGTGGATTTATTTATCTTGACAGCAACACCGTTTGCTCCCACTATACCTTAAGCTGTGACTCCATCACTGTAGGAGGTGATTTCACCAACACAGTTAAAAAAAAGAGCATATATGCCGAAGTATGGAGGCAGCAGGGGTGGAGGAGCGATTTTCTCCTACCTTTTGGGGTGGATGCTCCCATGCTTCAGCATATATATATTTTAGGCACAGATTGCGTTAAATTTTTTTTTTTTTTACTATTTTTTTGTATTTGCTTTGCAGGTATGGTATGTCTTACTGTTATGCTGTAATGTTACTTTGTTTTATTGTTAACTATCATTTGCTTAGCAGGTACGCCATTCAGTTGCAGCACAGATTTATTTATCTTGACAGCAACAACATTTGCTCCCATGATACATAAAGCCATGACTAGAGGGCTTTAGGAGGTGATTTCACCACCACAGTTAAAAAAAAGAGCATATATGCCGAAGCATGGGGGCAGCAGGGGCGGAGGAGCGATTTGCTCCTAACTTTTGGGGCGGATGCCCCCATGCTTCGGCATATATAAATGGTGCATGTATGCCCATAATTAGAAGTGGGTGGATGAAGGGAAGTATTCTAATGGTGGGCATACCCACAGATCAATCTCTTTTTTTTTCGTTCAGCCCACAGGCTGCATGGAAAAAAAAAGATTACAATATATGCTCAACAAGGACCAGCAACGTACTGGCATGTTGCTGGAATTTGAGTGGTTATACCAGAATGATGCCTGCAGGTTTAGGTATCATCTTGGTATCATTCTTTTCAGCCAGCATTCATGTGTAAGCAATCCTAGCAGCTAATTAGCCTCTAGACTGCTTTTACAAGCAGTGGGAGGGAATGTCCCTCCCACCGTCTTCCATGTTTTTCTCTGGCTCTCCTGTACCAACAGGGAAACTGAGAATGCAGCTAGTGATTCGGCCAGCTGAACATAGAGCTGATCAGAGACCAGAATGGCTCCAATCGTCTCTATGGCCTAAGAAACCAGAAGCATACGAGCATTTCATGACTTTGATTTTGCCGGATGTAAACAGTGCCATTGGGAAAGCATTTTATCACACCGATCTTGGTGTTGTCAGATGCTTTGAGGGCAGATGAGAGAGCTAGGGTCTAGGGTAATAGACCCCAATTTTTTCAAAAAAGAGTACCTTTCACTACCTATTGCTATCATAGGGGATATTTACATTCCCTGAGATAACAATAAAAATTATAAAAAATAAATAAAATTAAAGGAACAGTTTAAAAATAGATAAAAAAGCAAAAAAATTAAATAAAGGAAAAAAAAAAGCACCCTTGTTTCCTCCTGCTCTCACGCAAAGGCGAACAGAAGCGTCAGTCTGGCGTCAAATGTAAACAGCAATTGCACCATGCATGTGAGGTATTACAGCGAAGGTCAGATTAAGGGCAGTCATTTTAGCAGTAGACCACCTCTGTAAATCTAAAGGGGTAACCTGTAAAGGCTTTTAAAGGCTTTTAAAAATGTATGAAGTTTGTCGCCACTGCACGTTTGCGCAATTTTAAAGCATGTTGTGTTTGTTATCCATGTACTCGGCCTAAGATCACCTTTTTTATTTCATCAAACATTTGGGCAATATAGTGTGTTAGTGTGCTTTGAGGGCAGAGGAGAGATCTAGGGTCTAGGGTAATAGACCCCAATTTTTTCAAAAAAGAGTACCTTTCACTACCTATTGCGGTGATACCCATTGAGGTATCACCGCAAAGGTCATATCAAAGGCAGTAATTTTAGCAGCAGACCTCCTCTGTAAATCTAACGTTGTAACCTGTAAAGGCTTTTAAAGGCTTTTAAAAATGTATGTAGTTTGTAACCACTGCAAATTTAAAGCATGTTGTGTTTGTTATCCATGTACTCGGCCTAAGATCGTCTTTTTTATTTCATCAAAGATTTGGGCAATATAGTGTGTTAGTGCATTCAAATTTTAAAAAGTTTGTTTTTTTCGTAAAAAAATGTATTCGAAAAATCGCTGCACACATACTGTGTGAAAAAAAATGAAACGCCCATAATTTTAATCTGTAGGGCCTTTGCTTTAAAAATATATATAATGTTTGGGGTTTTAAATTTTTTTTTCATGTAAACAAACAGTGTCAGAAAGGGCTTTGTCTTGAAGTGGTTGGAAGAGTAATGATGTGTGACATAAGCTTCTAAATGTTGTACATAAAATGTAGAATGTATTTTGGGGTCATTTGGGGGAGGTTTCTGCCATCTGGGCATTCTATGGCATTCAAAACTGTGATAGGTAGTGAGGAGTGAAATCAAAAATTTACGCCCTTAGAAATCCTGAAGGCGGTACTTGGTTTTCGGGGCATAGTACGGGGCTAGGCTCCCAAAAAGTCTCACACATGGGGTATAACCATACTCAGGAGAAGAAGCAGAATGTATTTTGGGGTGTAATTCCACATATACCCATGGCATGTATGAACAATATATCATTTAGTGACAACTTTGTGCCTTGTGTCATTTTCCTGCAACTTGTGGCAAAATATAAAATATTCCATGTACTCATCTTGCCTCTCAACAAATCAGTTGGGATGTCTACTTTGCAAAATGGGGTCATTTGGGGGAGTTTTGTGCCGTCTTAGCATTTTATGGCCTTCAAAACTGTGATAGAGGAGAAGCATCAAAATGTATTTTGGAGTGTAATTTCACATATGCCCAAGGCATGTTTGAGCAATATATCATTTAGTGACAACTTTGTGCAAAAAAAATAAAAAATAAAGTTTGTAATTTTCCCGAAACTTGTGGAAAAATATAAAATATTCCATTGACTCAACATGCATCTCAGCAAATAGCTTGGGGTGTCCACTTTCCAAAATTAGGTCATTTTGGGGGGGGGGGTTTGTGAAATCTTGGCATTTTATGGCCTTCAAAACTGTGATAGGTAGTGAGGACTGAAATCAAAAATTTACGCCCTTAGAAATCCTGAAGGTGGTGTTTGGTTTTCGAAGGCCCCGTACGCGGCTAGGCTCCCAAAAAGTGCCACACATGTGGTATCCCTGTACTCAGGAGAATCAGAAAAATGTATTTTGGGGTGTAATTCCACATATGCTCATGGCTACTTTTCAAAATGCGGTAATTTGAGGGGGTTTGTGCCATCTTGGCATTTTATGGCCTTCAAAATTGTGATATGTAGTCAGGAGTGAAATCAACAATTTAGACCCTTAGAAATCCTGAAGGTGGCGCTTGATTTTCAGGGCCTGTACACAGATAGGCTCCCAAAAAGTCCCACACATGTGGTATCCCCGTACTCAGGAGAAGCAGCAAAATGTATTTTGGGGTGTAATTCCACATATGCCACATATTCCACGTGGCATGTTTGAGCAATATATCATTTAGTGACAACTTTGTGCAAAAAAAAAAGTTTGGCATTTTCCCGCAACTTACAAAATATAAAGTATTCCATGGACTCAACATGCCTCTCAGCAAATAGCTTGGGGTGTCTACTTTCCAAAATAGGATCATCCTAAAGTCATCCTGAAGGCGGTGCTTGGTTTTCGGGGGCCCTGTACGCAGCTAGGCTCCCAAAAAGTCTACACATGTGGTATCCCCATACTCAGAAGAAGCAGCAAAATGTATTTTGGGGTGCAATTCCACATATAACTATGGAATGTGTGAGCAATATATCATTTAGTGACAACTTTTTGTAAATTATTTTTTTTTTTTTGTCATTATTCAATCACTTGGGACAAAAAATGTAATATTCAATGGCTCAACATGCCTCTCAGCAATTTCCTTGGGGTGTCTAATTTCCAAAATGGAGTAATTTGGGGGGGGGGGGGTTGTACTGCCCTGCCATTTTAGCAAATCAAGAAATGAGATAGGCAGTCATAAACTAAAAGCTGTGTAAATTCCAGAAAGTGTACCCTAGTTTGTAGACGCTATAACTTTTGCGTAAACCAATAAATATACACTTATTGACATTTTTTTACCAAAGAAATGTGGCTGAATACATTTTAGCCTAAGTGTATGACTAAAATTGAGTTTATTGGATTTCTTTATAATAAAAAGTAGAAAATATAATTTTTTTTCAAAATATTCGGTCTTTTTCCATTTATATCGCAAAAAATAAAAATCGTAAAGGCAATAACATACCATCAAAAAAAAGCTCTATTTGTGGGGAAAAAAAGGATGCAAATTTTGTTTGGGTACAGCATTGCATGACCGTGCATTTAGCAGTTAAAACAATGCAGTGCCAAATTGTAAAAAGTGCTCTGGTCAGTAAGGGGGTAAAACCTTCTGGGCTGAAGTGGTTAAAGGTTGAAGTGACGATTTTACCATCTATATTAAGGTTTTGAAATCCAAGAAGTGGATTTCAATGGGGTTTATTTCATAGCTGAGGACAATTCCTCTATTATTATTGTTGAAATGGCCAAAAATGCCTAAGCAGATGGAATGTCACCCTCCCATATAAAGAGAATATCTCTGATAAATCTTCTCCACAGAACCAGCTCTGATCACCTATTGTGTAAAATTGTATCCTCCTCACATTTGACATAAAAAGGATGGCCATGCTTGGAGCAAACTTGGCTCCCATGGCCAGTCCTTTAATTTATAGATAGTAAGCACCATCATGCCAAAAATAGTCATTGAAAAATCAAGCAATTCTAAAATAAAATTCCTCTGTGTGATTGAAATAGTAGAGTCTCAGGAGAGGAAATGTTGTACAGCCTCATGTCCCAATTGATGCGAGATTGCCGTGTACAAAGATGCAACATCTGCAGTTACCAATAGATGAGTAGGTTTCCACTCTACAGTGTCTAATATGTAAATAAAATGCTTGGTATCTTTTAGGAACGAAGGAGTACCCATCACCAGTGGTTGCAGAAAACAATCAATATATTTTCCAATACGGGAAGTTATGGAATCAATACCACTGATGATCGGTCATCCAGGGGGGTTAGTCAAGGTTTTATGAATTTTAGTCAATGAGTAAATAATTGACAAGCGAGGGGCTAGAGGTACCAGATGTTCTCTCTCTCTTTCTTATTTAAGATCCCCATGTCAAAGCCTTTTTCCTGATTTTGAGTCTAGCTGCTATTTATTGTATGTCTCAAAGCATGTGGAGAGCAAAATTGCATGGAAGAGGGGGACCAAGAAACTGCTTGCCCAGGGTCCAGTCAATATTAAAGATGGCCTTGCTACAATGTCTCTGTCCCCACACAGACTGAAAGATTATCAGAGCTACCCCTCGTTAACGTAAAATGTGGGCAGCAGATTTCTACATTTTTATCCTTTGTTAGGACAGTCAGTGTTCATTCAAATCATTTTTCAACTGATAATGAAGAATTGAGTGCACAATACAAACAGGAATAGGTTAAAGAGTAATTATGCTTTTGTTGAGAAAAAACACTCCCCTCTGGGTGATCTATATATATATATATATATATATATATATATATATATATATATATTACAAGGATTTTAACAAACTTTGTTGCAGATCCCTTTTATTATTCTGAAGAAATCCCTGTGTGTTTGTCTGTGTCCATGTCGTAAGCGAATCTAATCGGAGTGGTTTAATAAGTATCAATCAGCTGCTGCACCTGCAGGGCTCTGCATCCCTTTAGGTGTAATTTCCTATTTGGAGTATCTCACCCAAAATAAATTTTTTGTTGCAGGAGATGCCTGATATCTGACTTCTATCTTAGTGTAGTATTCTGGCTAAAATCAGTGAGCCATTCACACAAACAGGAAATTGTTTCTGTGGGGGTGCTCTGTGTACAGAACACCTCCAGGTAGCCATATTGCATTGCATTTTACAGAAAATGACAGTGCTGCAGATTGAAAAGGAAAGGTAATTTTTAATAACATCTACCATATTTATCGGCGTATAACACGTGCCGGCGTATAACGTGCACACCCAAGTTTAGGAGAGAATTTTAAGGAAAAAACTTTTAGGAGGGAAGTATAAGGAAAAAAACTTACATTTAAATGCCCATCAATGCAGCCTTATCAGTGTCCATCTGAAGCCTTGTCAGTGTCATTTGCAGCCTTGTCCATCATTGCACCCTTGTGTTATATGCAGCTTTGTCATGCAGCCTTGTCCACCATTGGAAGCCTTGTCCACCGTTGCAGCCTTGTCCATAATTGCAGCCTTGTCCATCATTGCAGCCTTGTCACCTTGTCAGTGTCATTTTCAGTCTTGTCAGTTTTATTTTTAGTTTTTATTTTTAAAAATGGCGCCGCCGAGATGTCCTGTGTATCTCGGCGGCGCTCGGTAGTTCTCAGCCACCTTCGGCCGTTCTCATTGGCTTTCGGCCACCTTCGGCCCTTCCCGTCGGCTTTCGGCCGCCTTCGGCCCTTCCCGCCGGCTTTCGGCCGCCTTCGGCCCTTCCCGCCGGCTTTCGGCTGCCTTTGGCCCTTCTTGATGGCTTTCGGCTGCTCTCATCCGTTCTCGGCGGTTTTTGGCCACCGAGAAGGGCCTGAGGCGGCCGAAAGCTGCCGATAAGGGGCGAAGGTGGCCGAAAGCCACCGAGAAGGATCGAAGGCTGCTGAAAGCCACCGAAAGCCGTCAAGAAGGGCTGAAGGCGGCAGAAAGCCATCGAAAGCCGCAGAGAAGGGCCGAAGGTGGCTGAAAGCCACCCAGAGGCTCCAAAATGGTGGTGGATTGGCGTATAAGGGGAAAAAAGTGCGCGTTATACGCCAATAAATACGGTAATTGCAATATGATTTGAGTTGCAATTGTGTATGCTATATTTTTTTGTATTTTCAATTTTTTTTCCCATGAAAGTGGGGTTACTGCACAGCCCCCTCCTAAAACTTGCAAAGCTTGTTAGGATTTGTATGCAAGTAAAAATGTTATCCTGCAATATTTAAATTGTTTTATGTTGTATTATTTAAATGGAAACATGTAAGAAATGTAGAGTAGGTGTTATCCCAAGTTTAGGTATATATCAGGAGTCAGACTTCGTGCACAAATAAATTCAGCCTCAGAATATGAACTCCCATACCTCAGGGTTAAGCCTTGAAGAGTAGCACTTGAAGAACAAAGAGTTGTGCATGCAAAAAAAAATGAAATAAAGATAGGCAGAAGCCATTATAACAGCTCTCTTTTAATTGAGTTCCTCAAAAATTGAAGATCAGAATACATTTAAGAGGTATGCAGAAAATTCTAATTGGCTCATTCATCTATTTAAATTGTTCAGTGCACTATACCTTTTTTTGAGTACTTAAAGGGTTAAACATAGTTGAAATGCCACCATCCTTCTCATTTAATGCAAACAGTATAAAACCTGCCTTTGTGTCAAAAAATAAATGTGAAAGTAGTCCAGGTTCTCCATTACACTTGTATCCCAATTTTCAGCAAATCATTTCACCCGGTCAGACTGGATGGAAATGATTTTGCTTCCAGTAAATAGGATCATATACATGCAATTACATTTTTATCAAGTTTCATTATGCTATCCATTTGCAGATTTGAACTTTGTATTTCTATCCAATCTGCAAGGGAACATGACACAAATTATAAGTGGACAAGAAGGGTAGCTGATGGAATGGTAGACTGACACAAAAATAACCAATAGACAAAAAGACAAGACCATTCTTTCAATACTTTTTTTTCTTGACAATGAGAAAAATAAATAAAAGTAGAAAAGTACATTTATATAATTTATGACTAATATTTTTTCTTAAATCTATTATTATGTTTTTGTGAAAACCATCAAGCAGTGCAGAATTGATATTTTAATTGCTTGCAGACATTAAGATAGCTGCTTAATAAACATCCAGTAATGAAACTGCCACTTCATCCAATATCAACATATTTTAAGCTCCCTCCCCTGTCTCTGCTTCTTATAGACAGGCAAACAGGGATGTGTAATATACATCTGCATATATAACAGATGTAATGGGGTCTTACCTAAGGTGTGATACACTTTCTGTCTCATTATTTCACATACTGACACATTTATAATGAATATGTAAATGATTTTTAAAAGTTTTTTTCAAATTAAAAAATGTCCGAAATGCACGCAAACATAGTAGGTGAGGTTGAAAAAAGACACAAGTCCATCAAGTCCAACCCATGTGTGTTTATTTGTCAGTATTACCTTGTATATCCCTGTATGTTGCGGTCATTCAGGTGCCTATCTAATAGTTTCTTGAAACTATTGATGCTCCCCACTGAGACCACCGCCTGTGGAAGGGAATTCCACATCCTTGCCACTCTTACAGTAAAGAACCCTTTACGTAGTTTAAGTTTTCTATCCATGTATTATACTACAATTTCGCCATATATGGTTATAGAAAAATAAAACCAATTTTTTCTACCTTGACTGCTTGCTGGTCCTGACTAGGGATGAGCTGAACATCCCCGATTTGGTTCGCACCAGAACTTTCGAACGGACCAAAAATTCGTACGAACTTTAGAACCCCATTAAAGTCTATGGGACTCGAACGTTTGAAATCAAAAGTGCTAATTTTAATGGCTAATATGCAAGATATTGTCCTAAAAGTGGTTTGGGAACCCGGCTCCTGCCCCAGGGGACATGGATCAATGGCAAAAAACTGATTTTTAAAAAAAATTTCACGATTAATGTGAAAAATAAAGTGAAATGTTCCTTTACATATCGTGCCTGGGGGTGTTTATAATATGCCTGTGAAGTGGCACGTCTTTAACGGAAAAAAAGTCATTTAAAACTGCTTGCGGTTTTAATGTCATGTCTGGTTCCGGCAATACGGATGAGAAAAATGGCATGGGTAGCCTCCCCTGCCCTTTACCAGCCCCTTTGGGTCTTGTACGGATATTAATGGGAACCCCGTACCCAAATTAAAAAAAGTAAAGAACAGCATTATACAGGTGGTGCAAACAAGACAGGGACTGTGTAGATTTGTTATGTTAAGTAGAATCTGTATGTAATTTTGAACTAGTACATTTTTAAAGTGTAGCTCCAGTCAAAAAATCTATTTTTAAGCTTTTTGGAAAACATAGGGAAGAGTTATCACCCCTGTATAATTTTTTTGCCGTCCATCTTTTTTTATCTTCCTTCCTGTTGTCGCCTTCCGTTTGCAAGTAGGAGACATTTGTAAGTTTGATGTTTAAAAGTAGGGGCCTGCCCTATATGCTCTGCAGAAATGTGGGCCTAAGGTGTTGGTGTTGCCACAACACTGTAAGCCCTCAAAGTGACTCTTGGTGGGTGCTGGAACACCCTGCTGTGAACGATTATATCAAGCATTGTAATTACATGTCATTGTTGAACAGTGGTAGAAAAATTGGGCCTTTGGTGTTTGTGGTGGTGGTGCTGGTGCCACAACACTATAAGTCCTCACAGTTACTCTCGGTGGGCGCAGGAAATATTATATCAAGAATTGCAATTACATGCCCCTGTTAAACAGGGGCTGAAAAATTGGGCCTTAGGCACTGGTGCTGGTGCCACAACAGTGCAACATCTCCCAGATACTCTAGTTGGGGTGCAGGAATGAGCCCTACTGCAAAGCATTGCATCAAAAATTGTAATTGCATACCCCTGTTAAACAGGGGCTGAAAAATTGGGCCCTAGGCACTGCTTGCTGGTGCCACGACACTGCAAACTCTCCCAGATACTCTAGTTGGAGTGCAGGAATGAGCCCTGCTGCAAAGCATTGCATCAAAAATTGTAATTACATGCCCCTGTTAAACAGGGGCTGAAAAATTGGGCCTTAGCTACTGGTGGCATCACCCAGAACCAAAAATATTCTTCCAAGCTATCAGCAGGATCATTGAGGAGGAAGAGAATAGTCAGTCAACATAACAGGGCAGTCACTCAGCATCAGCATAGACAGTCTTGAAGGGATGTGACATTTAAAAAAAAGTATTCAGTTACATCAGCTTCAGGTGCTTGGAAGCTGGTGGTGATCCAAGACTGATTCATCTTTATGAAGGTTAGTCAATCAACCGAGTCGGTGGACAGACGCACTCTCTGATCGGTTACAAAGCCTCCAGCAGCACTGAAGGTGCATTCCAAAAGAACACTGGATGCAGGACAGGCCAGAAGCTCAATTGCATACTGGGCAAGCTCTGGCCAGTGATCCATCCTCAAGACCCAGTAAGCCAGAGGATATTCGGTGGGAAAGGTGTCCAAGTCTGACCTTGCCCCTATGTTTTCCTGCACCATGTAAATCAGATGCGGGCGATGGTTGTTGGAACCGATCATAACTTGGGGCTGCGGACTAAAAAATTGTCTGAATGCATTGGTCAGATGGCCACATTCTCCACCATTCCTTCTGTGACTGACCAAAGCCTCAACAACACATTGTCCAGGACCAAGAGTTTGTAACCTTCCAGTCTCTGGGAACATGTTGCACAGACCTTTCTGCAAGGCCTCCCGGAGATGTCTCATCCTCTGCTCCCTCTGCAATGGCAAGATAAGGTCCGCAACCTTACCCTTGTACCGTGGATCAAGGAGAGTGGCCAGCCAGTAATAGTACCTCTCCTTGATCCGAAGAATACGAGGATCCTTCTGCAGGCTTTGCAGGATCAGGGAAGCCATGC
This sequence comes from Lithobates pipiens, assembly GCF_037356315.1. Classification (NCBI taxonomy): domain Eukaryota; kingdom Metazoa; phylum Chordata; class Amphibia; order Anura; family Ranidae; genus Lithobates; species Lithobates pipiens. The sequence goes on from NW_027507784.1 coordinate 163,206,592, forward strand.
AGCGTAGGTTAGCTGAGGCATTCGGTCTGGAGTCCTCTGGGTCACTAAGGACAACATGATCCGCAGCCACCTCCTCCCAGCCATGTACAAGTCCACGGGTTTCTTGGGACTGTAAATCATCCCTAAAATACTGCTGCAGCTGATGCTGAGTGCCAGGCTCCACATCTATGCTGACACAATTCTCCTCCTCCCCCCCCTCGTCCTCTTCCTGTGTGATGGGTGGGACAGCAGGAACACTGTCTGGATAAAGGGGGCCTTGAGAGGCAAGGAAGTCCTCCTCTTCCTGCCTCTGTTCTGCCTCAAGTGCCCATTCCATTATTCCACGCAATGTATGCTCCAACAGGTGGACAAGAGGTACAGTGTCACTGATGCATGCACTGTCACTGCTCACCATCCTTGTGGCCTCCTCAAACGGTGACAGGACAGTGCATGCATTCCTGATCATGCCCCACTGAAAAAAAACTGAGCTCCCCTGACTGACCCTGTCCTGATGTCATAGTCGCACAGGTACTCATTGATGGCCCTTTGCTGCATGTGCAGCCGCTGCAGCATGGCCAACGTTGAGTTCCACCTGGTGGGAATGTCACATATAAGGCGGTTCTTTGGCAGGTTCTACTCCTTTTGGAGCTCAGCCAGCCAAGCACTGGCATTATATTTGCCCCTGTTGAAGACATATTTTGTCGAAACGCGTCGGGCTTGCATCTGGCACCCCACATTGCTTTTATTCAGTACTTTTTTTGAGATCACATGTCATAACTTTTGTTTATTTTTATGACTTTTTAAATAAAACCCAATGGTTACCCACTGATCTGCACCATTTGGAGCTTTCTTTTTTTCCTTTATTACATTTTTGCGGACCCTCTTCCACATTTGGGGTCGGAACCCCAAATGCGATACACCTGATCCTGATATCCCGAGAGACGCTTCGAGAGACGTCTACCATGGGCTCATATCTTCCGAAGTCTTCCTAGCATCCGGTTGGACTATCTACAACCTATCATCTGGTTCCATGTTTGGATCCCAAGCGTTTTTGACTCAACTGTCGTAAGACTGATGAGTCCATCTTTTCTGGTAAAAGTATTCTACCTACCTTTCATATCACTTCAGACAAGCTGATACACTTGGTTTCATCTGATCATTGGATTCCCAGATTTCCCTGTGAGGAATACCTACCACAACATTTGTGCACTATCCAATACATGTGTATTTTTTTTCTCTGGGACTCACTTATTTAATTACTAATGGTTTTTAGCATTCACAGCCTTCATATTTTTGTATACCTATATTCTGTTTTTGTTTTATCACAATAATATTATCCTTTATATACAAATTTGTTATCTAATTCAGCGCTACACTATTTGTTGTCTTATACTGGCATTATATGATCGGCGGAAATGCACACAGACTTTCCTGGCCTGCCTCAGGACATCCTGTAAGCCTGGGTACCTGTCCAAGAACCACTTCATCACCAGGTTAAGGACGTGAGCTACACAGGGCACATGGGTCAGTTGCCCCTGTCGGAGGGCGGAGAGCAGGTTGGTGCCATTGTCGCAAACCACCATTCCTGGCTTATGCTGGTGTGGTGTCAACCCCCTCTGCAGAGCTGACAAAATATCTGCCCCAGTGTGGCTCCTGTCCCCCAAACAAACCAGCATGGCATCTTTTTGCCTGCGTGCTTGCGTAGCCCCTTGAACGCCTATAGGGAACCGCTGGTTCCGAGGACAAAGCACTGGAAGAGGCCATGGGGAAAAAAGAAGAGGAGGGGTGGAGGAGAGAGGTGCTTCACAACCAGTAGTAGCATTTTGGAGGCTTGGTGGGGGAACAACCTCCAACACTACTGCACCTTGTCCTGCATCCAGTTGCCAGAAGAGTGACCCAATGGGCCGTGAAAGATAGGTAACGTCCCTGTCCATGCCTGCTGGACCATGAGTCAGTGGTAATATGCACCTTACCGCTGACTGCCCTGTCCAGCGAGGCAAGGACATTGCCTTCCACATGCCGGTAGGGAGCCGGAATCGCCTTCCATGACAAAAAGTGGCGTTTGGGGACCTGCCACTGAGGAACCGCACATTGCACAAACTCACGGAAGGGGGCAGTGTCTACCAACTGAAAAGGCAGCAGTTGAATTGCTAGCAATTTAGCCAAGCTAGCATTCAACCGCTAGGCATGTGGATGGCTGGGAGTGAACTTCTTTCGACGGTCCAGCAGCTGGGGCAGGGGAATTTGCCTGCTACAATAGGATGTGGGTGTACTGCTAGCAGAGTGCCCGCATGTACTTGGCTGTGACACACCTAATTCTATACCTTCATTCCTCTCAGTGCAGGTTTCAGAGAGGAATGAAGGTCTAGTGGGGTTGGAGATCCCAGCTGATGAGGAGTAAGGAGAGGTCTGCTTTGTTCTTTGGTGTGGGTCTCTAAGGTACGCTTGCCAACGAGCTGCATGGCAGGTCAACATATGTCTGGTCAAGCATGTGGTGCCCAAGCGGCTAATTCTTTGGCCATGCGAGATATGCTTGAGACATATGTTGCAAATAGCAGCGGTGCGATCTGATGCACTCCTCTCAAAAAAGGTCCACGCCAAAGAACTTCTGGAATAACGCGCAGAGGCAGCACCCTGCACATGCGGAGCTCTGCGGTGTGATTCAGTCGGTGTGCTGCCCCTAAGCTGGCCCCCGGAGGGCATCCTGCCTCGTTGGAGATGTGCCTCCTCCTCCTCCTCCTCCTCTCTCCTGTCAGGCTCCCACGTGGAGTCAGTGACCTCATCATCCCCCCTCCCTCTTCATCACTAGAGCAAACCTGGCAGTATGCTACAGCTGGTGGAACATGACTGCCAGATTGCTGTCCTTCTTGAGCATCCCCTCTCGCTGCGCTCATGCTACTGCCTTCCTCTAGCTGAGTATCATCATCAGAGCCTTCAAAACATTGGGCAGCCTCCTGGAGCATGTTCCCAACAATGTGCTCAAACAGTTCGGGGGACTCCTCAGGAGGACATGGTGGGTCTAGGGAAGGAGTGACTGATGGTGGGTCTAGGGAAGGAGTAACTGATGATGACATTGAGACGAGGGAAGAGGATGTGTTGGCAGCTGCTTTACTAGTACCCTGAGCCTGGGTAAGAGAGGATGAGGAGGATGAAGAGGGCTTGGTCATCCACTCTACCAAGTCTTCGGCATGATGCGGCTCAACACGTTCAGCTGCCTAAAATAAGGACAAGCATGTCCCATGGCCACGTGCTGATGACAATGTACCGCGTCCACGACCAGCACTGTTGTCTCTAGACACAGAGCCTGCTTGCCCTCTTTTATTGGCTCGTGACTGTCTGCCTCTCCTTGTTGGCCTTCCAGACATAGTATTGGCCTGCAGGGAGATGGGAAAACCAGCAATTGAGTAGTGTATATTGTGCTGGAGGCACACAACAGCCATTAACTCCTGCAGATGCCCGTATGATAGAACACCAGCAATAAAGGGTAGATACAGGTGTATACTGTGCTGGAGGCACACAACACCCACTAACTACTGCTGAGGCCTGTATGAGAGAACACCAGCAATAAATGGTAGATACCGGTGTATATTGTGCTGTGCTGGAGACACACAACACCCACTAACTCCTGCAGCTGGCTCTATTAGAGAACAGCAATAAAGGGTAGATACAGGTGTATACTGCGCTGGAGGCACACAACACCCATTAACTCCTACAGATGGCTGTATTAGAGAACCCCAGCAATAAAGGGTAGATACAGATGTATACTGTGCTGTGCTGGAGGCACAAAACACCCACTAACTCCTGCAGATGCCTTTATTATAGAACACCAGCAATAAAGGGTATATTCATGTGTATACTGTGTTGTGCTGGAGGCACACAACACCCACTAACTCCTGCAGATGTCTGTATTATAGAACACCAGCAATAAAGGGTAGATACAGGTGTATACTGTGCTGTGATGTAGGCACACAACACCCACTAACTACTGCAGATGCCTTTATTATAGAACACCAGCAATAAAGGGTAGATACAGGTGTATATTGTGCTGTGCTGGAGGCACACAACACCCACCAACTCCTGCTGATGGCTGTATTAGAGAACAACAGCAATAAAGGGTAGATACAGGTGTATACTACGCTGGAGGCACTAAACACCCACTAACCCCTGCAGATGCCTTTATTATAGAACACCAGCAATAAAGGGTAGATACAGGTGTATACTGCGCTGGAGGCACACAACACCCACTTACTCCAGCAGACGCCGGAACACACTACACAAGGCCGCCGTGCTGGCGGCCTTATAAAGTGTGGGGCGTGTACTAAACCCCCTGAGCTATAATTGGCCACAGGCATCCTGCCCGTGGCCAATTATGGCTCTCCTCGCTGCCGGCGCTGTGATTGGCCAAGCATGCGGGGTCACAGTGCATGCTTGGCCAATCATGAGCCAGCAATGCACTGCAATGGCGCAGTGCATTGTGGGCCATGAGCGCCACATGAATTTGGCGCAAACGGTCCACAGAGTTTGGCTTCGCCGAACGGGCGAACAGCCAGTTTTCGACTTGAACACCAAGCTCATCCCTAGTGCTAGGCAATGAGTTGGCTCCATCTGCCTAGCCTCATCTCTTTCTGTTAGTTGGTAGTGCTGTGGGGCTGTATTTAAATATTAAATGTTTTTATGGTGGCTGCATATGACTGAGGCTGTGCTGTTTTGGTTTTATATCTGTTACAACAGGAGGGCTTGCCTAATGGGAAGAAATGTGCTACTGTGCAGGACGTAACATGGAATAATCTTATCGGGATCTGAAAGGAGATTAAAGCATAGCTCCCAACTGTCCCTGATTTTGAGGGACAGTTGGGAGTTCAGTGCTCGTAACCTTTCATTGGCTTTTCTCCAATCAGCTGGTACTATTCCAGTCAGTAGACTGTCAGTAAAAATTAAGAACCATGGTCTGAGTTTCCTAAGTATCCTCGAGTGCAAGTCATCTGGTCCTGGTGATTTATTAATGTTAAGTTTCCCAAGTCTATTTCTAATTCTGTCCTCTGTTAGCCATGAGGCTGCTTCTTGTCATGTGTCATGAGGACAAATACTGCAGTTTTGTTTACTGAAGCCCCCAATTCCCTTGTGAAGACTGAGGAGAAGAATAAATTGAATACCTTTGCCATCTTCCCATCCTTTGTAACTAGATGTCCTTTTTCATTCTTTATGGAGCCAATATGGTCGGTCCTCCCTTTTTACTTTTTATATACTTAAAGAATTTCTTGGGATGTTTTGTTCTCCTCCGCTATGTTTCTTTTGTGTTCTATTTTAGTTGCCATAATTGCACTGTTGCAAATCTTGTTGCATTCTTTGTAATGTCTGAATGCTGATGATGATCCCTCAGCCTTATATTTTTTTGAAGGCCTTCTCCTTTGCTTTTATAAGCATTACATTGGAATTAAGGCATCCAGGACTTTTGTTCACTCTTTTACATTTATTTCCCAATGGGATGCACTGGTTAATGCCCCTATTTAACATGCTCTTAAAGCAAACCCATCTCTCCTCCATGTTCTTTGTTTCTAAGATTTTATCCCAATTTATATCTATATCCTTGCTGCTAATCTAAGTTGTGATAGAAGGTGCGTCTCCCCCTCCTCCCTCAGGTTAGGCGGCCTATAGCATACTCCCAGTATTATTTTACCCTTAGCTTCATCCATTTGGGGCTCTACCCATAAGGATTCCACCTCCTCCTTAGCTCCCTTATTGATGTCATCTCTCACATTCATATGTACATTATTCTTGATATATAGGCATACTCCTCCCCCTTTTTTACCCTCTCTATCCCTGTGATGAAGGGAATGCTCTTAAATGGTGTCCATCCAATCATGAGAGCTGTTGAACCAGGTCTCTGAAATTCTCCTAAAATCAAAATCCTCCTAGTGCAGCAGTATCTCTAGTTCACCCATCTTGTCTGCCAGGCTCCTGGCATTGGTGAACATGCCACATAGTTTAGACTATGTTGCATACTGTCCTCTTATTGGGTGTTCTGAGATTGTTGCTTTACTTAGTTTATATAAGTATGACAGGTGGTAAGAAGTCTCCTGAACTTAGATATGTGCTACCTTACCTCATACACTACACACTCAAAAGTTAGCACCGCACGAGGCCAAGAAGTTGAAAGGTCAGTGAGGGTCAAATTTCACGTGATCTGTAACTCTCTGATAGCCTCAGCATTGGCATCTCCCATATTTCTACTCGGACAGGTTCTTTTTAAAGTCTGTGTTTGAATAGAAAAGGCTGTTGTCTGATTCCTTTTTTTGCAACTTAGACTTACCTTGCCACAAGATAACATTCTGTGGTGCTTGAGGCTGTGAGGATATTCAGCACATTGTATTATCAGATTTAACCAGTGAAGAAATTCTTAAAAATGAATAGTCAATGGGCTTGAGGGCACGCTCCACTGATTTGTGCTGTTTCTCACTGGCAGCTGGAGGAGAAATGTCATGTTATAAGCTAATACTGGCATGTGAAGGAATTAACATGACAGCCCTGACACAGCTTGACACAGGGTGCTATAATGTGACACATCAGCCATGAAATCACAATAACCACAGCTTCCCTAATACCGGAAAGGAGCACAATGTCTTCTAGGCAGACAGGAATAAGTAACATGCTGTGAGCAAAATGTGACTTGGCAAGAAATATGCAGAATACTATAGTGGGCAGTCTGCAGGTGACTTTCATCTAGAAGCACTAACTTCATTGCATATAGCAAGTTAGTAAGATATCCAAATTTGCTATAAGTACTGAAGACAGGGCAATGCTAAAATAATGAAACATTATAGGAATTTGTAATAAAAGGATCTAAGTGGGATTGTGTATATCACAAAAAAAGTGACTGTATACATTACATGATTAAAATGTTCATCTCAGCTCAAAAAGCAAAGAAATATTAAATAAACATATTAATTGCAGTTAATGTGTAGATTGAGCAGTCAGCTATGCCAATGGATCAGGTAAAATCCCAATTCCAGAATTCTGCCATTGCTTAAAGCACCCATCCCCCCCCCCCCCGCCCCCCGGTGCACCAATAGCTCCCATACACTGTATACATTTAAAAGAATCCAGCACACTTACCTTAAATCGTGGTTTCTATAACCACTTCAGCCCTGGAAGGTTTTCCCCTCTTCCTGACCAGGCCATTTTTTGCGATATGGCACTGCTTCGCTTTAATTGAAAATTTTGCAGTTGTATGTCACCGAAAATTAGTGTAGAAGAGATTAGTGTAGGGCTTGTAGGCCCTGGTTGGTCTCTTAAGTTGGTATAAACCCTTAAGTGCACATAAGTAGTTTGTCTCTAATTGTCAAATCATGGTGTTTTTGGGTACCCAGGAGGCTGCAACTAGCCTCCCAGGCAGAGCACCTTGTGTGACCAAATACCCTAACCAAATGATTGTAGTGTTGTTGTGATGCACACCTGCACTCTCTGGGTTCTCCAGTGCACACCTGCACTCTCTGGGTTCTTCAGTGCACACCTGCACTCTCTGGGTTCTCCCCCACAAGCCTGGACTCCTCGAGAGGGGGGAGCCCAGAACCATCATCCTGACTCTACTATCAAGCCCACACACACCTGAACAATCAGTGTGCTGGTGAGTCTCAAAACTTGGACCCAGGACTGGGGATTTCATCCCACCGGATCTCTAAGCCCACGTACACACGGTCGGAGATTTTGGCAACCAAATCCGTCGGATTTTGCCCGTTGGATTTAGTCCGACGGATTGTGTCCGAAACTGTTGCATACACACGGTCGGGCCAAGTTGTCTGATTTAGCGGTTGCCAAGAACGCTCCTTCTGCTGATCTCGTGTTTTAGTAGAACTTTGGTGAGAGACGATTTGCGCTTTTCACATTAGTGATTCAGATCGCTACCGCTCTTCAGTTTGTGCTTGTCTTCGCGTATTTGATAATCAGTGCGTGCAGTCATTAAGTATTTGCTTCTCATTGTGGACTATATCTTGGTATAGTACGCTTTGAAAGGCATTTTTTATTGTCTGCTTGCTTCTGCTATTCAGGTCGTCCTTTCAGGCCTTGCTGTTTATCGGTGCTTTCTGGTGTCCATTCTGACCAGCCGACCGTTTTCCAAACATGTTTCGTCTACATACTCATCGTACAGTTTGTGCTGTGCAGGGGTTCTTACTTTGACTTTGACACAAGTCCAGTCCATGAACAGGGAGGGGAGGCGTTTGTGGACCAAGAATTGGTTGCGCCAGCGTAACCAGTTCTCCCACATGCCTTTGCTCCGTGAGATCCGCGAGAATAATCCTGATCATTTCTGGATTTTTCTCAGGATGACGGACCCAGTTTTTCACTGTCTGCTGGCTTTGCTCACCCCTTATATCACCAGGCAGGATACCTGCATGCGGCAAGCCATCACTCCGGAGCAGAGGCTCATCGCCACATTGCGCTACTTGGCGACAGGGAGAAGCCTTCAGGACCTCAAGTTCTCTACAGGCATCTCCCCCCAGGCTCTGGGGATCATTATTCCAGAGACCTGTTCTGCCATCATTCAGCTCCTGCAGAAGGACTATATTATGCTAAGTTTTAGCCTTAAACATCACATTCTATGTATTTCATGATTGCTAATGTCTTGCATTTCTTTCCTCATTCCCTAATTACCATCATTGCAATATGCTCTAATTCATATGCTCTGCCCCTTTGTCCTCATGCAGATTTACCTCACTAACTTCCCCACCATGCTCTTCTTGGCCCCTAAAACTATAGTCTAGTCACATAACAATGTCTTTTGGCAGCTCCATAGTATTGCTTTCCCATAAACACCCCCTAAAATCTCTACAAATGTGATGTGTGTGCTTCAATTCATGCAAAGTGACCTTTTTTGGGTTTTTTGGAGTTGTGCCAAACTCATTAGGAACCCCCCAACTGCTACCTCAGCTGATAGCAATCTTCTATCTGATGACTTGACCCAACCCAATACACACTCTAAATACCTTTTTCATGATCACATTTATGGACAAATTCACCAAAGCATGTAGTGTAAGGGCCTGCCTCAATACTTTCAAATGCTATTTTTTTTTTTTTAAACACATTAATTTTCTTGATATGTAATAGCAGAATGTCAAAATGTCCTTCCATTTTGTTATTATGACACTTCTTACCTGTCCAGTGGGCTGCCAATAGTGTAACTAAGGAGGGGCTTCACAAAGTATCACACATTATTTAGGCATTCAGCTCTCAATCAAGTGGAGAGCGTTACCTGTCCTAAACATCCCCCCCTCATTTTTTAGCAAGGGCCCATCAGATGGGGGGGTTATGACTCTCATGAGGGGACCTTATACTTTAGGCTTTAAATACTAATTTCAAAAAATGTTATACTAATTTTGCCAAAAAATGTGGGTGTCTAATCTGCATGCAATGTTGATTTGCCAAATTACTAGTTTTTTTTCTTGTGTCACTACACAGTGTCCTTCAACGCCACAGGAATGGTAGACTGTGGCCTCCCACTTTGCCAGTTTTATTAAAGTTGTGCCTTTTTCACCAACAGTGCAAACCCAAGTTCAGAGCGAGATGAGGGGACAGTCTCTTCTTCAGATAATGTTATTATGTTGTGGGTCTGCTACACACACACCTTGTTTTTGGTAACTAATGTATGTAGTGCATTACTGATCAAAATCATGCTCATTTTTAGCACCATGGCAGGAAAATGGCATGATTGTCCAAATTTACACATCACTGTGGGTGCTTTTTACCAAAGACACATCCACTATGCACTACAAGTGCACTGCAAAAGTGCACCTGAAACTGCACTTGGAGTGCAAAGTGGAGTTGCCTTTAGTAAATCGCACTCCTTCTCAGCACAAACTCAAATTTGACTACAAATACATTTTAAGCGCAATGAAAAAGGAAGCCACACATTGTTGAGAATTCAACTTTTTAATACAAGCACATTCATATGTGCGTTTAGTAAAGGTTTTTACAACAAACCAAGATATTTTGGGTATCCAAAACCGAGTTTAATCATATTTAGTTTTTACTTGTTTTTTTGTGTAAACAGGCATGTATCAAACCGTAAAATACAGAACACAGGAACTTACAAAGTTCAACTTGGAAAAGTGAAGACAATCTCAGACATGAGTATGTACAAACTGGGCTGATATTGCCATCATCACATGGGGTGTGACCCCTGAAAAATACAAATTTGGAAGATGCACACAGTGTGTCAACATGTGCTAACTCCCAACATGGGGGATCAATGTACATGCTTTGGGGCTGCAACCCCTTCATCTCAGACACTTTACACAAAACATGTACATTGATCCCTCATGATGGGAGATAGTGCATGTTTACACACTCTGTGCATCTTCCAAATTTTTATTTATGCAAAATACAACATTTTTATGTTAAAAAGCAAAAATAAAACCCTATCTAGTTTTTTCGTTTTCACACTCTCCCCAAAACATCAATGATGTTCTTCATTTTATTTTTAACATCATTGATGTTTTGTTGTACAATTTCCAAATCCCTATTGCACCCCATTATCTCTCCGATCAAGATCTGGGCACTTTCACTGGTAAAACGGGAATCTTCCTCCACATCACCTAGAAAAAAACAAACAAACACACCATGTAATCCAAATATGGTGATATACATTGATGAGCTTACCGGAAGCTGTGTTCTCCGACACTCACCTGTTGTGGTGACAATTTGGCCAACCTCCACGATCTCTCCTTCCTCCTCCTCCTCCTGCTCCTGCTCCTCTGTTTCTTCTTTGCCCTTCTTTGGGAGGGGTGTGGTCCCTGGTGTCCTCATGGTCCCTGGTGTCCTCATGGTCCCTGGTGTCCTCATACTTGCCGAGTCTTCTCTCCCCTATGAGAATGTAAACAAAGATTAATTAGCACACAGAGGGCAGAAATAGGAATCTGAAACATTGCTTGGAAGTGTGGTACAATTGTGTTTTTGGGCCGAGTTACAAGGTGAGAACATTATTGGGGCCACTTTGTTAAGCTGGAATACTTCCCTTCAGAACGATGTTTCATATGAACGAACGAAACCATGACCTTGAAAGTGGCCATTTTAAAATGCACAACATGAAATCAAAGCACATGGAGCATGTATGCAAGCAAGAATAATCATATGAACACACGACAACTACTTACTTTTTTTAAGAACACGCTTGATCCTTAGGTACTGCTCGTGCTCCCTCAGTTTCAGGTCTGACCAGCGTTTTCTCAGTTGATCCTTGAATCGGTGTACCCCAAAATTCTTCAGAAGACTCTTCACAACTTTATTCATGATCTTGGCCTTTCTGATATTTGGGTTTGGGTGAGGTCCATACTTCCCATCATAGTCGGTCCTGTTCAATATGTCCACCATCTCCAACATCTCTCCAAAAGACATATTTAAGGCCTTAAATCTTGTCTTCCTGGATCAGGACGTTTCAGGCTCCGGGCTTTCCTCACCCTCCTCCTCGTTAGTGGAACTATTAGTGCGCACCTGCATTCTCTCCGCCATGTGCTCTCCCCACTGCGCGGGAATGGAAGGGGCGGAGCATAGTCTGAAAAGAACATCAGGGGCGGGCGGAGTTTCACGCACGTGCACTGTATATAAAACGCCACACATGTGTATCGTCCGTACGATCTGGGAGGAGAGTGTGAGTCACGGACGCGGCGAACGTCGAAACGAAGGTAACATTTTTAACTTTGTGCTTCACTAGACTAGACTGCTTGTATCTAGGCCGATGTTGGGACAAGATTAGGAGGGATTTTAATTGCATTATTAGTATTTGAGGGTTTGTCTTGTGTTGTGTCTTGCAGACAAAATGGACCCATTCAACAATGCCAACTTTATGGGGCTATTCCTCGAGCTCTACATGGAGAGGCCCTGCCTGTGGCAGTTCCACGACAAGTTTTATAATTACAGATCAAAGAGGAACGCAGCACTGGAGAAACTGCTTGCTTTGGTGCAGATCAGGGTCCCCACGGCAGACATGACATATCTGAATCGCAAAATTGTGGCCATGAAGCTTACATATTTCAGGGAGAGAAAGAAACACCTGGAGTCCTTGAGAGCAGGAGATCCAGATGCTGTTTATTACCCCAGGATGGTGCACCACTCTCCAGGCTTCCTCCAAGGCATCCTTCACCCCCAGCTAAGGCTTCTGATGTCCAACCTGGGCCTTCCAGGCAGCACCATGTGGTGGGGCCCAGCTTGAGACAGGTATTGCATTGTTGAACATATTTCTTGTGTTACATTTAATGATGTTAACTAGATGTTCTTATTGATCAGTAAGTTGAGATTTCTCCAAGTGGTTTACATCTCAATAGACAGTAGTGACTAAAAATGATTGGGACGGGAAAGAAAAATGCTGGTGTCAGAATGATAGTCTGTTCTATTTGGTAACAATCAATTAGCAAAAGCCAGGAGCACAAAATGTTGTGATTGATGATCAAAAAACTCAAACGTTGTCCCCTTTTCATACACAGGAAGACCTCAGTCAGGGGGAGGCTGTGGCAAGTGGCAGCCAGGAGGTCCACCAACACCCTCCTTCTCCTGCCCCAGCTAGAGGAGCCCAGCCACAGCCTGGAAGGATGCCTGGTGGGAAGTCCCAAAGGAAGACCAGAGAGTGATGGCCTGGGTTGAGTCTGGTGTGCCAGAAGATGCAGCCTCTTGAGGATCACCATCCTGGGGACAGAAATGGCATCTGAATTTCCTGCTCTCTAGGACTTCGGGAGCAGACTTCTCTCCCTGAAATATGTACTCCTCAGGCCACCAATTTTTTAATATCTCATTTAGTCATGTCTGTCCTGGGGGCCAAAGGCTGCACCAAAGTTAAGAAGTTTCTCCAGTGCTGCGTTCCTAGTTTTATTTTCGAGCAAACAAAATACATTTTATTTTTGTTTGATGAAATACTTGTGTAATGTGTTTTCCTTCAAAAAGTACAGTTTATTTGTGAGCAGGCAGGTACATTTCCAAAATACAAAGTGAACTAAAGAACAAGGGGTACCAACACTAAACAACCTCCTGTAGATTAAAAAAGAAAAAGAAAATATAAAAAATACAATAATGTTGTTGTTGTAAGTTTACACCCAAAAAAAAAATGAAAAAATAAGGAGAAATGAGCAGTGTCTTTAAAGGAGAAAAACATCCCCAAAATAAAAAAACGAATCAAACATTGTGTAGATGTGACGCAAACTAAAATTGTATTGCTGAAATGGTTAAAAAAGAGTAATGAAATCCGTTCGGGAGAAGTGTGCGTGACTATGAGCATCAAAAGAAGTTCGTTCTTGCAGCATTGTAAAGAACAAGAGAATGCGCTTGATGAATGATTTTTTAACATTGCAGCGTGACGAATGTGCTATATGGCTTACGAGCAGTAGTTTTACCTGAACGAGCGCTTCCGTGTCGGAATTTGAATGTGAGCATGTGTGGCACTTGGTCCGATCAAAATGCTCTACACATGATTGGATTAGGTCCGACCGGCCCAGTTGGTCGGGAAATATTTCCAACATGTTGGAAAATTGGGTCCGACGGAGATTCAGGCGGAATCAGTCCGATGCATACCACACACAGTCGGATTATCTGACGACAAGGTCCGATAAGACGCATTCCGACAGATTCTCCGACCGTGTGTACAAGGCATAAGAAATCCCCGGGCTCCAGGTCTCAAAGTGGACTTTACTAAATAATGAGGAAACTGAAAAGCCAGTTTCCTCCAAAACAATCAAGTACTGGAGCCCCTCAACCTGCCTGGTTGAGAATCCTGGACCCATAAACTGGTGGGGTACCACACTACCACAATACACACAAAAAAATCCAATACAATTTACAATGGAATATACAAAGAAGGCTCACCACAAAATTTCTATATGCCCAGATTAGTTTGTATTCTGTATAATGGATATTTTAATAATTGATTCCAGTTGTTATTTGAAAAAAAAATGAAACACCAGGCATATGGTTACACTACACTGCTCTGGTGACAGTATGTAAAAAATGTAATTTCCCAAAAAACTGTGACAAAAAAATACAACTTCAAAAAACTCACCATGCCTCTTACTAAATACTGTGGACTGTCTACCTTCCAAAAAAGGTACTATACTGGCATTTTAGGAACGTCATATTGCCATATTTTGTAGACTCTATAACATTCCTACATAGTAAGTAATATACACTGATTTGGGATATTTTTACCAAAGAAATGTAGCAGAATACATTTTGGCCTACTTTTATAAAGAAAAAGTATTTACTTTCAAATTTTTTTAACAGAAATTAAGAAAAACGTATTAAAAAAAAGAGGGGATTTTTTTTTCATTTACTGTATGTAGCAACAAATACAAAACCCAGTGGTGATTAAATACCACAAAAAACAAACAAATTATATACATTTAATTTGGGTAAAGTGTTGCATGAAGTAATTGCCATTTAAAGTGTGACAACACTGAAATCTGAAAATTTCCCTGGGCAAAAAGGGGTTGAAAGTGTCTGGATTTAGGGTGGTCAAACTCAATTTCAAGGTCATTTTCTTGCCCATTAAAAGTTGCCCTTTAATGCTTTTTCTCAAACAAACTCACAGATCTTGTACCTTTTAGAGTCCTGTCAGCAGTCATACTTTCAACCAGCAGCCAGCGCTCACAACAGGGAGAGTAGGAAAGAGCACTGAGCATCGGTTAGCTCACATATATAAAGGCCGTGGATAGCTAAGACTAATTTATGAAATCTGGCTACCAAGTAAAATGTGGACCTAAGAATGGAGGCTTTTTCCGCTCAAAACTCTACAACTGCTCTGGGCTCCATGACCAAGGACAGGTCTTACTAAGATTCTAAGACAACAAAATGTTTATTTTCTCTATATCAGGCACAAACCCTACAGCCCCTTACCATGTGTGTGTATGAAATTCAGATAACATATACACTGTTTACAGTCCTGTCAACTAATACCCTTACCCTTTGCTCAGGCCTAAGGAAATGAGTATATGTTGCCAACATAAAGTGAATGTGTGACTATCCATTGGTGCTCTTTTGCTTGGTACTTGGTCTTTGTTCTTAACAATATTTAAAGTCTTGTAGAGTAAAAAAATCCGGTGACCATTACATCGACCCTTTGGTTCAGAGCCATCCACTGTATTGGAGAATAGTCTGTAATTCATTTTAACTGTATGCTCAAAAGGTAATGCCTCAATGACTCTAGTGCCTACTTTATGTCCAGACACTCCCTTTCCACCGTTAAATATTTTTTCTCTGCAGGGGTTAGTTTCCTAATGAGGTGTTGTTGCGTGTTCTTCCTCATTAATGTCCTTGGACAAAACTGCTCCCAGGCCAATATCAGATGCATTTATTGTGCAAGAAATTCTTGTTCCTCAGACAACACAATACTGCTTTCAGGTTTTGATAAACTCTTTCTGCCTATTCATTTCATTTCACCATGGGGTTCTTGTTCTCTTTGGTAAGATAAGCAATAGGAGCTGCGATAATAGCAAAGTTAGCTAGCCAGTCCAATGCTGTGGCCAAATACTGGGCTTCTTTCAGGCCCATTGTGCATTGTTTTCATTGGCTGTTCCAAGTCTTTTGAATGAAATTTAAAACTTCCTGGACCTTCTGGAAGTGGGAATTACAGTTGAGACTGAAAATGACAGCATCACCTAAATATGTCAATGCATATGCTTTGTGGGGTTTAAGAATGAGGTTGACCATTCTTTGGAATGAAGCTGGCAGCCCATCTGGTGCAAAAGCTGTCTGTTATGGGAACCGAAAAATACCCTTGGTGATGTATCGGGCGGAACCCAAATTTCCTATCAACTTATCCAGTGGAGGATGGGATAAGCAACAAATGTCAATATTTAATTTGGTTTTCACGAGTCACCTCAGGCTGCCAACCAGCTTAAAGATATGCACTACATGACCAGTAGAGATTCCTCTTTAACCCCAGTGGCTAACATTTTCTGTACCCTCTCTGCAAGTGCTTTTCCTAGAGCTTTTGTTACTCAATAACGTTTTAAATTTACTTTGACTTGAAGCTCAGTCAAAATGTCATGGCAAAGAAAATTAGTTCAACCAGGAAATTCTAAACAAAATACCTCCCATTTTTTCTGCAAAGAAATTTCTTCCACTATCTAAGGAGCAGGCAGGTTGTCTGATATCCTAACTGCAGGTATACTTTTCTTTGGTGACACTTAATCTCATTATCTTTTAAAAGAACATCTTAATCCCACCAGAATTTTATTAGGTTAACATTGTATATTTTGAAGGGTCTTTTTTTTTGGGTGAGTATATCTAGTAGTTGACATCACAGATTTTCTCTTTGAACTAATAAGGGCTCTGCACCACTGTTAGAAACCCTCCCACTGGGCACCAAAACCAAGGATCAAAACCTAGGAACAGCCCAGTTAAAACTCTGACCTGCTCATCATGTTCCCAAACTATTAGTATGATTGTAACGATCCTATTCTGCATCTGAGTAGTGGGTTCAGCTGCACTTTTGTATGGTGTGGGCACATGTTTGCAGGGCTATACTTCGGAGTGCCCAGGGACCTCCAACATACAAAAGTTCATGCAGAGAAAACATTTCATAGGACTGTGACATTTCCCTTATTAAGTACATTGATACAGGAAGTCCTAGTCTTTTTCATCCTTATCAACCACTGTTTTAGCATGCCTTTAAAGCAGTATTAAATTCAAAAGCAAAACTTTATTATTTTGCAGCTTGGCAGAGGACAGCATGTCACCAGAGTCGGGCTTGGCAGAGGACAGCAGGTCACCAGCGGTAGGCTTGGCAGGCTGGACCCCATCGGCAGGCATAGAGGCAGGCTGGACCCCCTTCATCAGGCATAGAGACAGGCTGGACCCCATCGGCAGACATAGAGGCAGGCTGGACCACATCAGCAGGCATAGAGGCAGGTTGGACCCCATCAGCAGGCATCACATAGAAGGACTGGACCCCATCGGCAGGCATCATGGAAGAGGACTGGACTCCATCGGCAGCCATCACTGAGAAGGACTGGACCCCATTGGCAGGCAAAACAGTAGAGGACTGAATGCCATCAGGAGGCAGCAAGGAGGAGGATTGGGCCTCATCATCAGATGGAATTAGAGTGCACTGGACTCAATCATCAGAAGGCAGCATGGAGGAAGACTGAACCCCATCATCAGACAGCCCTTGGTAGCAGTATGTTACTTCACAGGGGACACCAGCTCATTCACACTCTTTGGTCTTGATACCTAATGCACCACTGTATTTTAACTGACAAGCAGTGGCGGCTGGTGACGTTTTTGGATGGGGGGGCGCCAGACCCTGCCCATCATGACCCCGCCCATCATTTTGGCCCCTCCCACTTCTCATAAACCATGCCCCTTATGTAATCCACCTAATCCGTCCCCTGTATTCCACTTCCTTCCACCCATAGTGTCACGAGTATACAGCTCAGATCACAGGACAGAGTATACAGCCCCAGAATCACAGGACAGATTATATATCTGGATAAAATATTGAAAATGTCAATGTTTAAACTGTTAAAGAATGCAATAAAAGTACCACGAATCAGTGATTTTTTTTTTACAACAGCAAACAAACTTTATTGTACAACAAACAACAAAAAGACTCAGGCTCGGTTCACACAGGGGCGACTCAGATCCGACTTCAGGTCGCCCCTAGTCGCCTCAGGTCGGACAACATTTAAAAATCAATGTAAGTGAATGAGAGCCGTCTTAATGCACGCTACTGAAGTCGCTCCCACTTCAGAAAAGGTTCCTGTACTACTTCAATCCGACTTGTAGGCGACTGGTACCCATTGACTTCAATGGAGGTCGCCTCCAAGTCGGATCTCCGTCAATACGGAGGCGACTCTGACAGAATTATCAGCTCTCAAGAGGGAACTCCACGCCAAATTTATGAAAAAAAATTGGCGTGGGGTCCCCCTCCGAGAGCATACCAGGCCCTTAGGTCTGAGAATTGAACAAGATGCCCCAGACCGCAAGTCTAAAAAAGCCTACCAAAACCCCATCCTAATAAGCAAGACAATTTGAAAAAACATATACTCCTCTAGGGAGAGGACTTTAACATGGGCAGGTGGTCATAAAGGTATACAAAATTGTATCAAAAATACAAAACATAGTTTAATAATAATAATAATTAAAACAGTGTAAGATACCATATACATTGGAAATGTTTACAGACATAAAGTAACAAGTACATGAAAAATATACATATCCTGTTGTATCGTCTATTTCCTTGGTCCAACTGTAAGAAAACACCCCACAGTGGATGGCAAAAAACCCAACGCGTTTCGAGAATGTAAATATATACTCTCTTCATCAGGGGTATAGACAAATTGCATTAAATAGAAAAAAGGAAATCTGCAAACAAAATGACACAAAATTAGGTATCTAAGTCAGAACAAACATACCTAGACAAATAAGAATAGAAAATTAGGAACAAAAAAAAAAATATTAGGGAAGGAAAAAGAAAAGGGGAAAGTGGAGGAGCATAACTCACCACTATAATAGCCAGAACCAAAGTACTGGATGATATAGGGGATGTGAGATGATAAACACAGAAGCCCTCTGTCCAAAAACTGGGGAATGGATGATGTACCAAAAGGACCAGCAACCATCACTCAAATGACCCACAGGACACTGTCCCCACAGAGGACATCTCTAGGTTTGGCCCTATAGGATGAATAAAGCACTATAGTAAAAAACAGTATATTTAGTGCATTGTAAGAAAAAAAAAAATTGTAGTATATTTATTGTGTATGACCATATAATATATCTAGCGCGTGTTCAAATAGAAAAAGATGAACAAAGTCATACACATAAGGAGAATAGCAACTCATCCAAGAAGAGATTGGCAAGTGCCAAATCCACCCAAAGAAAGTGCCGTATATGTATAGATAGTATACGTAGTCCTAAACAGAAACAGCGTAGTGTCATTGAGACTCTGAGAGACAGTGAAATGTATGTAAGAAATCTATGAAGTACAAGCATGAATAAATACCTGGTCTTAATCAGATAAATGAGGAAAGCCTGAGTTGTGTTCCTTTGCACCAGACAAACCACCGTCCAGAGTGGACATAGGTCATAAATCAGCAGATTGATATATGGTGTAAGTAACCCTGGGTAACAGAGGACATGTATAAGTACTCACATCCTAAGCAGTCAAAGATACATATGTAGATAAGTAGCCACAGTGGCTAAATGCAGGCTGCTATAAGGATAACTCATGCATAATCTAATTATTACTTACAACAAATACAGCCTTTCAACCCGCCGGGCTCACGTCCTGACACTTCAAGGACTGAGCGCCGACTAAATACAGCCCATAATTGGAGAGTGGGTGGGATCGGAAAAAAGTCCCATGACATAGGGACAGCCAATCAAATCAGCAACAGAGTGATTGCATACATACTGGCGCGGAGGAGGTGAAAACCACGCCCACCGTCGTTAGGGCAACGGATACAGCGTCCATAAATCGAATCCGGACATCCGATGATATCATCATGAAGCGCACAGCGTGGCACGCAAGCCCGCCGTCGCCATGGCTACGTCAGTACGACGCATCAGTGAGTGGGTTGTCCCCCGGGGCGGTGATATCCAGTGACACGCCCACTGAAACATAAGTAGGCGGCCGTGCCGGTGAGCCCAAGCACCGCTAAATCTAGCGGTGGAAGGGCAACAGCGGCACATATTTAGGTGATCACAGGCCCGCGGCACAACTGCATCCGAGCATGCAGGTCCAAGGCAACTAGACCGCATGATCGAATTGTATTAAGAGGCAGCCGCACCAGAAGGCTGGGCTGCCTCCCATGCGCCGAGTGAGGACAGTGTCAGGGGTCACAACAGCGAAGCAGATCCCTCAGGCATCATCCAAGACCCAAGGACATATCTAGGGTGGAAATAATATGGAGGGAAGGGGGAGGGGGAAGAAAAAAAAAATTATAAAAAATAGAATTATTAATTCTTTTCTGCCTCTTTCACTCCAAACCTTCACTACTCATTCGTGGGTTCCCATTCACTACCCCCAGAGGTGAAACCCTCCAGGAATGGTCTAAAGGACAAAGTGCCATTTAAACCAGGAGGGATGGTGGCCTTTAGGCGAAAAATCCAGCGCTGTTCATGCTGGAGTAGCGTCCGATTGGGATCGCCTCCCCGAATTTCAAAATAGACACGGTCCAAAATGACAAAAGAGACTTTGGGACATATTCCAGCGTGAACAGCAGTGACATGTCTCCCCAAGGGGAGAGTGGGGGTGCAGGATTGCAGGGAAATCAAGTGCCGATAAGCCCTCTTCCAGAATTCCTGGATTGTTTTCCCCACATAAAAGCAGTTACAGCTGCACAAAAGTAGGTAAACAACACCGGGTGTTTTACAATTAGCATAGTGGCGAGGTCTGTACCGCTCACCATTCGGTAAAGTTAAATTCGAGGTAGTGTTCATGAATCGGCAGTAATTACAACTGCCACATGTAAAAGTGCCAAAGCGTTTGCACTAATCCCTGCGATTCTCACCCCTGAATTCACTTGATACTAGTTGGTCGCGCAAAGATCTTGCTTTCCTGAAAGTGAAAGATGGAGTGTTTGAGACAAAATGACCAATAGTCGGGTCCATGGTGAGGACATGCCAGAACTTGCGTATTATGGCCTGGACTTTGTGGGATTGATTAGAATAGGTTGTGATAATAGAAATTGGATTGGTTTTTTTATTTTTTGAAGAAGTATTATAAAGTAGATCCTTTCTGGTTCTCCCACAGGCCCGTCTGAAAGCTTTCTTGAGACAGGTGTTAGAGTAACCCCGTTCAAGAAGACGAGCTTTCAGAGAGTCTGCCTCCTTCTTGAAGACATGATCGTCAGAACAGTTTCTCCTAATCCTAAGGTATTGGCCATATGGAATAGAGTTAATAAGTGTGGATGGGTGAAAGCTAGATGCATGCAAAATGGAATTGCCTGCCGTAGGTTTTCTATACAGGCTACTGCTAAGGAGTCCCTTTTCATCTTTATGGATGGTTACATCTAGGAATGTAATACTGTGCCGATCGAAAGTCATGGTAAAGTTAAGATTGAATTGATTCTGATTCAGTTTAGTGAGAAATGACTGTAGTGATTCAGTCGGACCGTTCCACACCAATAAAATATCGTCGATGTAACGTGCCCACATGGACACATTCATCATAAGTGAGCTGAGTTCCACATCATTATTAATGGCCTGTTCCCACTCCCCCAGGTACAGATTGGCGTACGACGGGGCACAGGAAGTCCCCATGGCAACGCCCTGCACCTGGAGGAAGTGAGAGCCATTAAAAACAAAATGATTGTGGTGGAGGATGAAATCGAGAGCCTCCAAGACAAAATCTCTAATGGAGGGATCTAGACCAGGGTCTCTAGAAAGCACATTTCTAATGCAGGCCAAGCCTTTATCATGGGGAATGGAGCTGTAGAGAGCTTCCACATCCACTGCCACCAAAGTGGCAGTAGGTGGAATACATATCCCATCGATGCTTTGTAGCAATTGCAGGGTATCCTGGATATAGCTAGGTAATTTAACTACATATCGACGGAGATGACCATCAACCCATTCACTTAGTTTGGCCGTAATAGAACCATTCCCCGAAATTATGGGACGACCTGATGGATAACATAAACTCTTATGTAATTTAGGTAGGCAATAGAAAGTTGGGATACGAGGATTTTTGGTCCGTATAAATTCCCATTCGTTCTTAGTAACCACATTTAAAGACCGTGCACCGTCCACCAGATTGTAGAACTCTTGATAAAATTTAGTGACCAATTCACCTGAAATTTTCTTATACCAATTCTTATTGTATAGAATTTTGTTACACATTTCTATATAGAAAGTATTATCCATAATTACTATATTACCCCCTTTATCCGATGGTTTAATAGTAATGGATAAATTGTTGGTCAGAGATTTTAGGGCTTGTCTTTCTGCTGCCGTTGGATTGTCATCATCCGCATTTGCAATATTGATCTGACAGATCTCCTGACAGGCCAATTTAACAAATGCCAATACATTAGCATTAGTGGCAAGAGGAGGGAAATAGTCAGATTTCTTTTTCATGGTTGCTTGAGGTTCTGATGGTAGATCAGACTGATCGAAGCGGCCCAGAAGATATCCTAGGTCAACACGGTCAATGAGATCAGTAGATTCGTTTTCCTCGAGTAATTCGACAAGGTCATCGAGGGCTTTAAGTTCCTGGGTCTCCAAGTCGGATTTGGGGGGGAACACCTTTCGAGTAAAGTTGTTTCAATATTAATTTCCTGGCAAACAATTGCACATCTTTGAAAGCTTCGAATCTATCCAGATTTTGATTTTGGCAGAAGCTCAGGCCTCGAGCTAAGACCTGAATTTCGATGGGGTTAAGGGTATACGAGGACAGGTTGACCACATTAAGGTCTGGAATATCACCCAGACTGGGAGTAGGCCCGTGAGGTTCAACTCCACTGGCCATCTTTCATTGTGGATCAATCAACGTACTAGACCTGGTCATTCTGTCTGAGGTATTGGTCACATTCGGTTTCCCCCCCGAGGTAAGGCCTCTAGTCACCATCTGGGTTTTGAAAATGGGTGCCACTATTTCATCCTTAGACGGAGGAGGCGGGTGATTACCATTTCGACTCCCAGCTAGGGATTGAGAACCATTTTGGGATGTCAGGACTTCTGATGTTTGAGAAATAGATTTCTTTGAATTTGACCTATTTCTATTAGACTTACTCTTACTGGGCCTCTTTGGCCCCCTATAACCTTTAGAGGAGGCTGATGAAGCCGAAGAGGCATCAGAGAAGCTTGGATCGATATTGGGTTTGGTCAGTTTGGATTTAAATCTCATCCGAGCCTGTGGGGTTTTCCAATTATATGCTTTAGATTCATGGAAAGCCCCTTGATCCCTAAGAAATGTAGTTTCTTTCTTAATCAAAATTGCCCTATTATATTGTTCAAGATGTTGATTCAATTCTTGATCATATTGGGCATACAGGGCATGTGACTTGAATGTTGCTAATTGAAGGTATAATGGTTCAATTTCCTTATCTAAATTAATGATAATTTTATGATATTCATCAATAAGTAGGGTCATCATTTTATTTGAGCAGGCGATAAGATTATCCTCCCAATCCTTCTTAAATGCTAGCCCCACATTCTCTATAGTTGGAAAAATTTGGACCCGCAGACCCAAAGGGTTGAAAATTTCAGGTGAATTGGTCACTAAATTTTATCAAGAGTTCTACAATCTGGTGGACGGTGCACGGTCTTTAAATGTGGTTACTAAGAACGAATGGGAATTTATACGGCCCAAAAATCCTCGTATCCCAACTTTCTATTGCCTACCTAAATTACGTAAGAGTTTATGTCATCCATCAGGTCGTCCCATAATTTCGGGGAATGGTTCTATTACGGCCAAACTAAGTGAATGGGTTGATGGTCATCTCCGTCGATATGTAGTTAAATTACCTAGCTATATCCAGGATACCCTTCAATTGCTACAAAGCATCAATGGGATATGTATTCCACCTACTGCCACTTTGGTGGCAGTGGATGTGGAAGCTCTCTACAGCTCCATTCCCCATGATAAAGGCTTGGCCTGCATTAGAAATGTGCTTTCTAGAGACCCTGGTCTAGATCCCTCCATTAGAGATTTTGTCTTGGAGGCTCTCGATTTCATCCTCCACCACAATCATTTTGTTTTTAATGGCTCCCACTTCCTCCAGGTGCAGGGCGTTGCCATGGGGACTTCCTGTGCCCCGTCGTATGCCAATCTGTACCTGGGGGAGTGGGAACAGGCCATTAATAATGATGTGGAACTCAGCTCACTTATGATGAATGTGTCCATGTGGGCACGTTACATCGACGATATTTTATTGGTGTGGAACGGTCCGACTGAATCACTACACTCATTTCTCACTAAACTGAATCAGAATCAATTCAATCTTAACTTTACCATGACTTTCGATCGGCACAGTATTACATTCCTAGATGTAACCATCCATAAAGACGAAAAGGGACTCCTTAGCAGTAGTCTGTATATAAAACCTACGGCAGGCAATTCCATTTTGCATGCATCTAGCTTTCACCCATCCACACTTATTAACTCTATTCCATATGGCCAATACCTTAGGATTAGGAGAAACTGTTCTGACGATCATGTCTTCAAGAAGGAGGCAGACTCTCTGAAAGCTCGTCTTCTTGAACGGGGTTACTCTAACACCTGTCTCAAGAAAGCTTTCAGACGGGCCTGTGGGAGAACCAGAAAGGATCTACTTTATAATACTTCTTCAAAAAATAAAAAAAACAATCCAATTTCTATTATTACAACCTATTCTAATCAATCTCACAAAGTCCAGGCCATAATACGCAAGTTCTGGCATGTCCTCACCATGGACCCGACTATTGGTCATTTTGTCTCAAACACTCCATCTTTCACTTTCAGGAAAGCAAGATCTTTGCGCGACCAACTAGTATCAAGTGAATTCAGGGGTGAGAATCGCAGGGATCAGTGCAAACGCTTTGGCACTTTTACATGTGGCGGTTGTAATTACTGCCGATTCATGAACACTACCTCGAATTTAACTTTACCGAATGGCGAGCGGTACAGACCTCGCCACTATGCTAATTGTAAAACACCCGGTGTTGTTTACCTACTTTTGTGCAGCTGTAACTGCTTTTATGTGGGGAAAACAATCCAGGAATTCTGGAAGAGGGCTTATCGGCACTTGATTTCCCTGCAATCCTGCACCCCCACTCTCCCCTTGGGGAGACATGTCACTGCTGTTCACGCTGGAATATGTCCCAAAGTCTCTTTTGTCATTTTGGACTGTGTCCATTTTGAAATTCGGGGAGGCGATCCCAATCGGACGCTACTCCAGCGTGAACAGCGCTGGATTTTTTGCCTAAAGGCCACCATCCCTCCTGGTTTAAATGGCACTTTGTCCTTTAGACCATTCCTGGAGGGTTTCACCTCTGGGGGTAGTGAATGGGAACCCACGAATGAGTAGTGAAGGTTTGGAGTGAAAGAGGCAGAAAAGAATTAATAATTCTATTTTTTATAATTTTTTTTTCTTCCCCCTCCCCCTTCCCTCCATATTATTTCCACCCTAGATATGTCCTTGGGTCTTGGATGATGCCTGAGGAATCTGCCTCGCTGTTGTGACCCCTGACACTGTCATCACTCGGCGCATGGGAGGCAGCCCAGCCTTCTGGTGCGGCTGCCTCTTAATACAATTCGGTCATGCGGTCTAGTTGCCTTGGACCTGCATGCTCGGATGTAGTTGCGCCGCGGGCCTGTGATCACCTAAATATGTGCTGCTGTTGCCCTTCCACCGCTAGATTTAGCGGTGCTTGGGCTCACCGGCACGGCCTCCAACTTATGTTTCAGTGGGCGTGTCACTGGATATCACCGCCCCGGGGGACAACCCACTCACTGATGCATCGTACTGACGTAGCCATGGCGACGGCGGGCTTGCGTGCCACGCTGTGCGCTTCATGACGATATCATCGGATGTCCGGATTCGATTTATGGACGCTGTATCCGTTGCCCTAACGACGGTGGGCGTGGTTTTCACCTCCTCCGCGCCAGTATGTATGCAATCACTCTGTTGCTGATTTGATTGGCTGTCCCTATGTCATGGGACTTTTTTCCGATCCCACCCACTCTCCAATTATGGGCTGTATTTAGTCGGCGCTCAGTCCTTGAAGTGTCAGGACGTGAGCCCGGCGGGTTGAAAGGCTGTATTTGTTGTAAGTAACAATTAGATTATGCATGAGTTATCCTTATAGCAGCCTGCGTTTAGCCACTGTGGCTACTTATCTACATATGTATCTTTGACTGCTTAGGATGTGAGTACTTATACATGTCCTCTGTTACCCAGGGTTACTTACACCATATATCAGTCTGCTGATTTATGACCTATGTCCACTCTGGACGGTGGTTTGTCTGGTGCAAAGGAACACAACTCAGGCTTTCCTCATTTATCTGATTAAGACCAGGTATTTATTCATGCTTGTACTTCATAGATTTCTTACATACATTTCACTGTCTCTCAATGACACTATGCTGTTTCTGTTTAGGACTACGTATACTATCTATACATATACGGCACTTTCTTTGGGTGGATTTGTGTATGTGTATGTGTATGACTTTGTTCATCTATTTCTATTTGAACACGCGCTAGATATATTATATGGTCATACACAATAAATATACTACAATTTTCTCTTTTTTTCTTACAATGCACTAAATATACTGTTTTTTACTATAGTGCTTTATTCATCCTATAGGGCCAAACCTAGAGATGTCCTCTGTGGGGACAGTGTCCTGTGGGTCATTTGAGTGATGGTTGCTGGTCCTTTTGGTACATCATCCATTCCCCAGTTTTTGGACAGAGGGCTTCTGTGTTTATCATCTCACATCCCCTATATCATCCAGTACTTTGGTTCTGGCTATTATAGTGGTGAGTTATGCTCCTCCACTTTCCCCTTTTCTTTTTCCTTCCCTAATATTTTTTTTTTTTGTTCCTAATTTTCTATTCTTATTTGTCTGGGTATGTTTGTTCTGACTTAGATACCTAATTTTGTGTAATTTTGTTTGCAGATTTCCTGTTTTCTATTTAATGCAATTTGTCTATACCCCTGATGAAGAGAGTATATATTTACATTCTCAAAACGCGTTGGGTTTTTTGCCCTTCGTCCACTGTGGGGTGTTTTCTTACAGTTGGACCAAGGAAATAGACGATACAACAGGATATGTATATTTTTCATGTACTTGTTACTTTATGTCTGTAAACATTTCCAATGTATATGGTATATTACACTGTTTTAATTATTATTATTATTAAACTATGTTTTGTATTTTTGATACAATTTTGTATACCTTTATGACCACCTGCCCATGTTAAAGTCCTCTCCCTAGAGGCCCTTAGGTCTGGTATGGATTCTAAGGGGAACCCCCTACGCCAAAAAAACGGCGTTGGGTCCCCCCCAGATCCATACCAGACCCTTATCCGAGCATGCTACCTGGCCGGCCAGGAAAGGGGAGGGGGACGAGCGAAGCGCCCCCCCTCCTGAGCCATACCAGGCCGCGTGCCCTCAACATGGGGGGGTGCCTTGGGGAAGGGGGGCCACGTGGCCCCCCCACCCCAAAGCACCTTGTCCCCATGTTGATGAGGACAAGGGCCTTTTCCCGACAACCCTGGCCGTTGGTTGTCGGGGTCTGCGGGCGGGGGGCTTATCGGAATCCGGGAGCCCCCTTTAATAAGGGGGCCCCCGGATACCGGCCCCCCACCCTATGTGAATGAGTATGGGGTACAATGTACCCCTACCCATTCACCTGTGGAAAAAAGTTAAAATAAAACACAACACAGGGTTAAAATAGTTTATTGCACAGCTCCGGGGGTCTTCCGTCTTCTCGCCTGACTTTCTTCTTTGCCGCCGCCCTCTTCTTCCAACTTCGGGGGTCTTGTCCCCCTCTTCGGTTCTTCTTGCCGGGCCACCGCTTCTTCTTTCAGCTCTTTTACTAGCGGTGGCCCGGTCTTCTGTCGCCGCCATCGCTGCTGCCGCCTTCCATTCTTCTTCTTCTTCCTCTGGAGATGTTGACTCGACGCTCTCTCCGGCCGCAATGCCAGGGACGCGGTGTGCGGCGACTTATATAGGGACAAGGGGCCGAGTCACCGGTTGATGTCACATGGTGACCCCGCCCCCTTATGATGTCACAGTCCCGGAGGATGCTCATGTGACATCAACCGGTGACCCCGCCCCTTGTCCCTATATAAGTCGCCATTCACTGCGTCCCTGGCATTGCAGCCGGAGAGAGCATCGAGTCAACATCTCCAGAAGAAGAAGAAGAACGGAAGGCGCTTTGGGGACAAGGTGCTTTGGGGTGGGGGGGCACCCCCCCATGTTGAGGGCACGCGGCCTGGTACGGCTCAGGAGGGGGGGGGGCGCTCGCTCGTCCCCACCCCTTTCCTGGCTGGCCGGGTAGCATGCTCGGATAAGGGTCTGGTATGGATCTGGGGGGGACTCCACGCCGTTTTTTCGGCGTAGGGAGTTCCCCTTAGAATCCATACCAGACCTAAGGGCCTGGTATGCTCTCGGAGGGGGAGCCTACGCCAATTTTTTTGCATAAATTTGGCGTGGAGTTCCTCCTTCAGAGCTCATTCTCTGATTGGCCACGGCAAAAGTAGCCTGGCCTGGGGCGACTTCAAAGTCGTGTTGTAAGTCGCCCCAGGTCGTGTCTAAGTTGTCTCCAAGTTGCCTCACAAAGTCGTCCTTGAAGTCGTGTCGCCCTGTGTGAACCGAGCCTTAGGCCGGCCAGGGTGCATTTGGTAATTAATTATTATTTACTTCATTATTTAATTTTTTCCACAGAGAGTCAATTATGCCACTCACCGTTCTTGCAGCTACGCTCGGGCTGAGGAACAGAGCTGCCGACGTCACTTCCGGGTTTCGTGAAGCAGCCGAAAGCCGGAAGTGACCTGCCTGTCTAAGAATGACAATGCTCCCGCCCGTAGAATCACAGTGATTTTACGGGCGGAAGCTAGTCGGCATTCTACAGTGCGCCGCAAGGCGGGTTTTTAACCCGCAAATGAAGCGCCATGGATGCAATCTTGTGATTGCATCGACGCGGGGCTTCTCATAGTGCACTGCGACCGGCGCCACAGTACACTGTGTTAAATTGTTAAATGACTTTTTTTTTTTTTTTAATGTCTTAAAGGGCCGTTTTTTTTTTCTTTTTTTTTTTTTTACTTTTTTTTTTTTGTTTGTTTTTTACACTGGGGGGGGGGGGGGCGGCGCCCTATGGACGGGCCGCCACTGCTGATGAGGCTCTGATGTAACGGTTGCAGAATACATGCTCTAAAACCTAAGCAGTATTGAGCAACTCCAGTTGCAACCACTTACTTGCAACAGCTTTCAGTGACTGTCAGTTGATTACCAGTGCTATATGCAAATTGTATCTCATATGTACCATATGTGTTTATTATTTGCAGAGTTTCTGCTAGGTTAGGAGGTATTCTGTCTCTCCAATGCTTGACTATTGTAAGTCGGGCTGGAGTATATGAGCTACTATTGTTCTCATTGTCGTTTGGGATTAGGTCTATACCAAGTGAAAGAAGTGCCATATGCTGGGAAGGCCCAAGTTTTATATATGTGACCTGCCTAATCATATTAAAGATGTTATTCCAGTAGTTTTTGATACATTGACAGAACCACAGTATGTGTGGTAGAGTCCACACTTCTCCACACTCCCTCCAGCATCTCGAGGACAGCCCAGAAGTAAATTTTGATAGTCGGTATGGGGTGAGGTACCAGCACAACAGAATTTTTTGGTACAGGTCCCATAGATTGACACTTCTTGTAGATGCAAATGTAACACTTAGCACTTTCTCCCATTGGCCTATGTTGTATTCCTTACCCAAATATTTTTCCCAGGCCTGGATGTTAGGTGTCTTACTGAATACTTGTTTGTTCTGAAGGTAATTATATATTAGTGATGTACCCTTGGTTTTTGTGGCGTTGGATGTATAGTAGAAGGCTAACTGCCAGGGTAGATATGTGACTAGTTTACTATTATGTTTCAGGAGATGGGATATTTGGATATATTTGTAGAACTCTGATTGAGAGATTATTCTAGTTGTAACGATCTAAACGTTTTAAGTGCTGGGCCCACAAATAAATCTTCCAAAAGGAGCCTTTTGGAAGTGCTCCAATTGGTTAAGGATGTGTAATAAATTAGGAGTGATAGCGCTGTTATTGGGAATTTGAGGGGTGTAAGTGTACCCATGGGAAAATTGGATTTTTGAAGATATTTCCAGGCCTCTATGGAGGCCTTGACTGTTGTATACCAGATATGAATCATTCCAACCCCCAACTTACCCTATTTTCCGCCCATTAACTTGAGACGACACCGAGTTGGAGTAACAAAGGCCGTAGCGGCCTACTTTATTTAAATAACAAATAACAAATAAATCCAATAAAATTCTGTATGAATATAAATCTTCTGTTATAAATACTATCTGGCATTGGTCTGTGCAGGCACTTTTTTTAAACCTCAAAAACAAATAACCAACTGGCACTGCGGTCCCTCTCCAAGTGTAATATTATGCCTCAAGCCGACAAGCAGGCTCAGAGACAAACACTGTCCGCAGTGCCCCATAACACTTTCCGTCTAACTTTAGTTGTCCGGAAACCACCATCAGGACCCATCCAGCGAAGAACTTTTCTTTTGCCATATCTCCTTCCCCTGCACAGACCAACACCCGCCACAGCATGAGGGAGTAACCTACTTATTCCCGAATTCCCCACCACACCCGAAGCGCTCTTTCTATGCCCTCCTGCAGGCCCAGCGTCCATAGGTCAATGCCTACATCATTCAGGTGTACTCCATCAGCTCTCAGGTACCTCCAGGTCTCAAACTCGAGCTCCAAATGGCGGATGGCCAGACCTCCGTTCCTGACCATAAAGTTGCTCACCGCTCTGTTCACCTTCTTCCTTGCCCTATTAACTCCCTCCACGGACTTGGCCAACCACCATGTCGTGCGGGCCACCATGTCCGACCATACAATGACCGTTTTAGGAAAATCGGTCATCAACCGCCCCACATCCACTTTAATGTCCCTAGTAAGGTCAATCATGGATCGCGACCCTAGGTCATTACCCCCAGCATGAATGACTAAAACATCCGGGGGTCTGTCCCTAAGCGCAAAACGGTGAACCTCTGAAACCAACCTCCCCCATAACATACCGGGAAAGCCGAACCATTTGACGCAGACCTCCCGCCGGGCAAATCTCAGCTGTCTACCCCCCCTCCTGGCATCACCCCTCCGTGCCCCCCCAGCAAACATAGGAATGACCCATTATCCAGACCAATCCCTTCGCTGAATCTGAAAATAGAAGAAAACAGAGAACCATGCATGACAAACCACTCCAACTCCCAAACCATTTTAACCCTAACCCCCTTACCATCCCCAAACACAAACACACCAACCATACCCCGCCCCAGTGCAGACCCATGCAACCATTAAGTAAGTACAGTCCCCCTACAGGTTCCCATCCTTGTGTTTTTTTATTTTTTTTTTGTTGTTTTTTTTTTTTTTAATCATGCACCCTGCGGTATGTCCCAGCACCGCAACCATCCACCAAAATCCCCGAGACCACCCCTCAGGCCATAACAAATAAACCCGACCCAAAAGTCTACCATACACCAAACACAAATAGCACCCGGTAGCAGAGAACGAAACTCCCCAACTATCACCTCCCATGCCAGAAAACAAAAACATTTGCATTTTGATTTACGACATACCCCCATCACTCCAGCATACCACCCCCAAGGAGGTGGAAATCCCCCCTGTTCAGCACCTGCAGTCTAAACCCATTCAACTCCCCTCCAGAGACTCACCCAAAGCTATCTCCCACAACCCTTCGGGACACGGCGTGCCATGCAGATCTGCAGCTGGCGCCAACTCCCAAAATCTCTCCCACTGTAACCGTGAAAGAGCATCCGCCACCACATTCTCCACGCCCGGGAGGTGCACTGCATGAATGAAAATATTCATTTGAAGACAACGCAACACTAAATGTCGCAACAACCGCACAACCGGCGGCGACGATGCCGAGTTCCGGTTGAGAACCTGCACCACCCTATGTTGTCTACGTGAAAACGTACCTTCAGGTCCTTAAACGTTGCACCCCACAGCTCCACTGCCAGAACCACCGGGAACAGTTCCAGTAAAACCACATTTTTGGTGTATCCCGCAGATACCCAAGAATGAGGCCACGGGCCGGCACTCCAGCGTCCCTGAAAAAAGGCACAAAAACCCGAAGCACCTGCAGCATCTGTGAAAAGCTCCAGGTCAAAATTGCTGACCGGACCTGACATCCGCATTGCTCTACCATTGAAAGACTCCAGGAAGGTGTTCCACACCTTCAAGTCTTCCTTGTGCGACTGCACCAAACGCACGAAATGCGTAGGAAACCGAACACCCGCAGTACTAGCCGCCAACCTACGGCTAAAAACTCGCCCCATCGGCAGAATGCGGCAAGCAAAATTGAGCTTGCCCAGCACTGATTGCAAAACCCGCAACTGAACTTTCTTCGCATCCAACAACCCAGCGATCTCCCTTCTCAAGTCCACCAGCTTACCTTCCGGCAACCAGCATTCCATGGCCTCGGAATCAAGCACAATGCCCAAGAACGTGATGACCGTGCGAGGTCCCTCCGTCTTGTCTGGGGCCAGCGGAATGTCAAACCTGCTCGCAACATGTTGTAACGTCGCCAACAAAATCGCACATAGCTTAGAGCCCGCCGGCCCTATACACAAAAAATCGCCCAGGTAGTGAATAATTGAATTCACCCCGGACACATCCCACACCACCCATTCCACAAAGGAACGGAATTGTTCGAACAACGCGCACGAAATCAAACAACCCATCGACAAGCATTGGTCAACGTAGAAACCGCCAGCCCAATGGCACCCCAACAAACGGAAACTGTCTGGATGAACCGTCAATAACCGAAAGGCCGATTCCACATCTGCCTTGGCCAACAGCGCCCCCTTTCCGTACTTTCGCACCCAGCGCACCGCTGCATCAAACGACGTATATGACACTGAGCACGCCTCCTGATCGATCGCATCGTTAACCAACCCGCCCTTAGGAAAGGATAGGTGATGTATGAGCCTAAACTTATTAGGCTGCTTCTTGGGCACCACACCCAGCGGAGACACCACCAAGTCCGGCCAAGGAGGGGCCGAAAAGGGGCCACTCATCCTACCCAATGCAACTTCCTTCCGCAGTTTCTCAGAAACCACCTCTGGATGTTGCAGCGCTGACTTCAAGTTGGGTGCCAACGGGGGAACGACTGCCAGCGAACACGGAATCCGAAAACCTTGCGCAAAACCCAATTCCAAAATCTGAGCCGCCGCCCTATCGGGATACCTACCGAGAAACGGCTGCATCCTTTCCACCATCACCGGGGTCCTCCCTCTTGTTGTTAGCTTCTCCAGGGTGGCCTTTTCCTTGTTTAAAGCATCTGGACGCCGGGTGTGATCCGCCGCATCCGGAACACTCGTGTTTGAACCTGCAGCCGCTCCCAAACTTACACACCCCCGAATTGTATTGCCAACACACCCCTTTTTTATTTCCGGCCGACTGTCCTGGGGACGAAGGTCCGCCGCCCCCCCCCCCTGAAAAAACTGCCCTGGGGCCCTCACCGATGTCATCAATCGCATCCACAAGCTGATGTCCTTGTGGTCCCATCGAAGCACCGGTCTCACCGCTCTCCGCTGCCTGAACTGTTCGTCATAATGAAGCCAAGCCGTCCCACCATAGACCCGGTAGGCCTCCTCTATAGCATCCTGATAACAGAAAAGCGCCAAACAATATTTGGGGTGCTTTTTGCCTATGACGCTCGCCATGATAGTGAATGCCTGTAGCCAATTGGAAAACGTTTGCGGTATCAACCTATACCTACACTTTTCTTCATCCTCCTTCTTGGAGTCGTCCGGCTTCACCCTATCCAGGTTGAACTTCTCCAGCGGCAGAAGGGAGAATATCTCCACATACTCACCCTTCCACAACTTTTCCCGCACCTCCTGTTTCAGATGAGCCCCTAACGGCCCCTCAAAACACACGTAGACCTCACAACTGGCCGCGTCCGCCAACCTCGTGATGTCCTGCCGACCGGGTTTGTCAGCCGCAACCGCAACCTTCTCTCCAACCGGGGGCGCCGTCACCGCCCCCACCACCGCGTTTGCCATGCTCCCACCAGGCAAAGGTTCCACAACTGGCGGGGCCACCGTAGCGCCTGTCACGACCGCCTCCACGGACGCCAGAACCCACGCTGCCGCCGGCCCAGCCACAGCCCTCGCACCCTGCTCAAACCTGGTTACCAAATCCTTAATCCCCGCCAAAAACCCCAGCAAACCTGCAGAGGTACCCCCAAACCCCGCTGTACCATCACCCCCAGCCTCCCCACACACACGTCCCCCACCCCCTGTAGCACCCGAATCACTCACAACAGATACACGGATAGGGGACTTACCAGGCTGCACAGGTGATGCCCCATCAGCTGATCGTCTGTTCTCCATCACTGAGCTCCTCCTGGAAGCGGGGGCCGGCTCGTCCACCCCCGCCGAGTCATCCTCGTCCCGCAGCT
This sequence comes from Lithobates pipiens, assembly GCF_037356315.1. NCBI lineage: Eukaryota > Metazoa > Chordata > Amphibia > Anura > Ranidae > Lithobates > Lithobates pipiens. Next base: position 163,240,708 of record NW_027507784.1, read on the forward strand.
CCAACTCCTCATCCTCTGAAGACGACGGCCCACCAGACAGCTCGGACCTGGATGCCGCTGCAGCCGCGGTCATGCGACTCCTCCTGCGTGCTGCGTGCCCCCCCCACCGACTTGTGGACGGCTTTTCCAGATCTGGCGCTTGGTGCCACGGACCTGGCTGCCTCCGCTCTTGTCTCTGCTGGTCCCATCCGTCCTCTGGCCATCCGTGGAGCATCCCCTGCAACAGCAAGCCCAGGGACCCCAGCTCTCTCCCTGCTAACACCCTCCACCACCGCTCAGGAATCCGTCTGGGTGGAGGGGCCTGCTCTCTGCGACTCACCCCTCCGTCTGTGTTTGGCCGCCATTACCTCTGCACCTCGCCTCCCCCACGTGGCCGCCCCAGCCATCCTGTGATCAGTGAGAGGGGAGCCAGTATAGTCCGCCGCTTTCTGCTTGGCGGGGGGCGCTGCCGCCCATGCCGCTGTACCGCCGCCCGCCACCGCCCTGCCCCCCCTCCCGGACCGGAGAAAAACATTCAGGCAGCTGCGAGCGGCATGTCCTAGTGCCGCTCCTCACCTCCCCGCCGGGCTCCTCCACAGGCATCTGCAATAAACCTTCCAGGGTGTCCTGCAGCCATCCATCCCCCCGCTCCGCCACCTGTTCCCTCAACCGCGCCATGAGCAGCTCCACCGACGCCATGCTGTAGGAACTTTTCCCCTGACCTTCTGTTAAACTCCCATGATGCACCGGGAGTATAAATCAACTCTGCCCTAGCCCGTCCCCCTCGACACCTAAGTCCCTCCTCTTGCCTTTCCATTCTTTCCCTGTTAACCCAGTCATGCCCGCCCTGCGCCTATTCTTTTCTGTCTTTTGCTCCGGGCTCCCTGTACTGTAGGAGCTACTGTGGCAGGAGTGAATGAGCGAAAGGTGCTGGTTATAAGATAGTTATAGAGGTTAACTTCTGTGACCTGGTGTTGTTCAAGCTCAGCCCATAATGTGGTGTGGGGTAAATCATCCCCTTAATCGGGCTAGTATGGTAGCTGCGTAGTAGTCTTTTATGTGTGTATGACCTATACCTCCTGCCTTTTTAGCCCGAATGAGCCTGCTAAAAGTGCAACATGCTTTTTTTTCCCCCTCCATAAATATCTGTTTATTTGTGATTGTGTCTGTGAGAAAAAAGAATTTGGAACTGGAATGGGCAGTGTTCTGAATAAATATAGAAGCTGTGGAAAAATTAGCATTTTAAATGCAGCCAGCCTACCCATCCAGGATAATTCGTGTCTCCCTAAGTTATCCAATTTGGAGCTGAAGGAGTGTAGAAAAGCTAGATGGTTTTCTTTGACAAGATCAGTTACTTGAGCGGTAAGGGTGATAAGCAGGTATGTTGTACCCTTGTCCTTCAATGTATAGGGGAATTTGTTGTTGATACTGTTCCTTACCTCACCACCATTAGATAGACCCATCCCTAGCATATATGATTTGGATTCATGAACCTTATAATATTATAAGGAATTGAACATTTGCAATGCTTGATGTACTGAAGCCAAGGAAGTTGAGACATTGGTGAGCATCAAGTTTATATCATCAACGAACAGGCTGATGGTATGCATGGCGAATGTATGCGGCCATAGGCTCTATGAACAAATTAAAAATCAATGGAGATAATGGACACCCTTGATAAGTACCATTTGTTATTGTGAAGGATAGCCTGATAGATCTGGCCCTCAAAGCCAAAATCACTCAGGACTTGTGCAAGGTACTCTCAGTGTATCCGATCGAATGCCTTCTCTGCATCCAAGGCTAGGAGCAGAGAAGGCATTCTGGTTCTGTTGACTAGGTGAATAATGCTAATCAGGAGTCTGGTAGCAACAGCTGTCTGGCAGCCTTTTGTAAATCCAGATTGATGGATAAGAGATGGTAGCAAATTCACCAGTCTGCCTGTGATCATTTTAGCGTATATCTTCAGGTCATTGTTGAGCAATGAAATGGGATGAAAATTTTGGGGTGTGTTAGGTTTCTTCCCCGGCTTCAGTAGTGCAACAATCATAGCTTGGAAAATTTCAGAGGGGAAGGAGGTAGAGGAGATGGCAGGGTTATATATTTCAGTTAGGTTTGGGACTAGAGCATTTTTGAATGTTTTAAAATATTCCCCAGTGAAACCTTCTGGGCCAGGTAATTTATTGTTGGTATGTGAATCTATAGTTTGAGAGACTTCAAGTGAAGTGAACAGAGCGTTTAGAGTGTTTAGGTGTTCTTCCGTAAGATGTGGAATTTTAATTGTGTTAAGAAATGTGGAAATCATAGAGGGAATGCTTTGGATGGTATGTGGGTCCTAACCCAAGTTGTACAATGAGCCATAGTAGGTGCTAAAAGCGTCCGCAATGACCTGGGGGTGGTACAATTTAGCCTGGGTCACTGGATGGATGATATATGGAATTTTGTTTTCTGTTTATGCCCTCTGAGCCGGGCTGCTAGTAACTTCCCTGCCTCATTGCCATTAGCGTAGTGTGACATTTTTAGTCTCCTAGAGGCTTTCTCAAAGTCCTCTGGTAGGATTAGTCTGAGATCATATCTGAATTTAGTTAATTGTTCAGATGTTGCAGGGGATGTATTCATTTTCTTTTTTTCTAGGATTTGAATCCTAGAAGAAAGTTCCTGTATTTGCCGCCTCCTCTTTCTCCTAGCCCTCCCTCCCAATTTAATGAGTAAGCCCCGCATAAACGCTTTGTGGGCGTTCCAAGTCACAAAGGGATCGGTAACAGAGTTTACATTGAGTTCAAAAAATTTAACCAATTATTTTGTTAGTTCAGACCTGGTAGGATCCACCTGGATCAACCGCGGGTTTGAGGTGAGGTTGACCATAGAAGTGTCATCCACCAGCAGTGACACCGAGGTGCGATCCGACCAGGCAATGTTGTTGATCTTAGATGCCTTAATTTTCTCTGGCAGCCATTTGTCTGTTAAGAAAAGATCCAGTCTTGTGTAGACCCTGTGGCTTGTGGAGAAGGAGTAGTCTCTTTCCAAGGCTTTTAAACACCTCCATTTATCGTAAAGATCATATCGGAAGAGCAAAGGTTGTAGGGAATTTTGAGGTCTGTTGGAGAGTGTGGTAGAATCTATTTTGGGATCAGGGGGTAGGTTGAAGTTCCCACACAACAGCAGGTAGCCCTGTTGGATCTGGTTGACCTTCCTTAGGACCTCATGAAAGAAATATGCTTGGTGCACATTCGATGCATACACATTCACCACTGTGTACGTTGTAGTGTTAATGTCACTGACTAAAATGTGGTATCTTCATTGTGGGTCAGACAATTCTTTATGCATTGTAAAGGCATCTGTGTCCCTTATAGCAGTGAAAACTTCCCTTTTTTTTTGCTTCCATACTAGCAAAGAAGGTGTGCGGGAAACTGGGATTAGAACAGCTAGGTTGGGCTTGGCTGTGAAAAAGCATTTCTTGGATGCAGAGGACATCACAGTTATTCTGTGCTGCTTCCTTCCACAAAGACACATACGCTGCTTCCTTCCACAAAGACACTTCCTTCCACAAAGACACTTCCACATACGTTTAGCAGGGTGATTGAGTCCCTTGGCATTGATTGTTAAGAAGGTATGGTCATCTGGGTGTGGGAGAGTGCAAAGTTTTGTGTAGAATGTGTTGGTAACACATGAGGTGGCGGTCCCGAGGTAGGATCTCCAATGGCGACATTCATCCGTTTCATGCTCTTGGCGTCCTGATTGGGCGTAGTGCTTTCCTTTGTTATATGGAGATAAACGTGTTTTCGACTGTGGGCATAAACAATGGTTAACTGTACAACACAGTAAAGAAACTAACAATTTCAGAACTTCAAAAAAATAACAAGGGAGGGTTGGTGAGACCCGAATGTGGCTTCTGACACTCATCGCTATGTGAGGAGTAAGAGAACTGAAGAGAAAAAAATAACTGCAAGAAGAAAAACAAAAAACAGTTCAGCTTATCGGTTTTCTCCTATGCAGGGAGTAGTAGATAAGAACCATTGCTGGCTACAGAATGTTCAGGTATGCTTGCGAGCATTCTTTAAGGTGAAGAGATTTCATTCCCCACTTATGCGTTCAGGACTTTTTGAATTGGTTGGTTGTGGTGATCCATCTGTCTCAATCTTGCTTTCTCTGGGCTCCCAGGTGAAGGAGTGCGGAGTGGAGACTGCAGGTTTTTAGATTAGCTGTTCCTTTTGGTTGGATTACCTTTGGTTGATCCGTGCTGAGGTGTATTCACCATGGGGTGCACTGCTGGGCCTCCGCCATCTTGCATGTGCTCCAGGGGAAAGTAAGATGTTAATTTCTGCGGCCTCCAGTTCTCCTTTTTCTTTTTGGACATGTCTGGGCCATGCCCAGGGGTCGTGTCACCGTTCTGGTATACACAAGACATCCTGGCTGTGATTCTGCAGCTCGCTGTGTGGCGATGTGTCCCTGCTGGTCAGGGAGCTTCTCTCTCAAGCATCCATCTCCATCCGCAGAAATCTTCGCCCCACCTCTTGTACCTTTTACTGTGCTGTCAACAGTCAGCCTTATTACCCAGCAGTATGATGTCACAGCTGAGAAAGGTAGAGAAAAAAACAGTGCAAGAATCATTCAGCTTAAAACGTTTGTTTTCTCTGAATCGGACAGAAAATCCAGAGACCCTCACATTTAGGCGAGAAACCTAAGTGATACATACACACCATCCATAAAACTGTCAGCCAGTGGCTCACAATATGTAATAATAAAATGTAATATATATGTAATGTACATACACACACAATCACACATACAGGCAAGGAGATGAGAAAACTACAATAGAAATTGTTGGACTGGATGACTATTAGGCACATCTGCAATTATCAAATGTTATATCTCAGCTTAGCCTTAAAATATTTGACTTAATCCATTCCAATTTAAGTACAAAAAAGATCACAAGACAATTGGGCAAAAAACATTCATTTTCATTACAAAAAAAACCCCGTAATTTTATCAGCTGCTCCCAGCTAGCTCATTCCTCTAATTGCCTCCTTGCTCATCTGAAATAAATTAAATGTGGAATACTTTATGCTCTAAAAAGGTGTATGTGATTGAACTTCATTTCAAACATCAAAATTCTTTTAATGCTTGAATGGAATGAATTGCAGTCAGGCTAATTAATGGTTTTTGTGTTGTAAAGGTGTTAATAATTGCTTTTTCTGCTTAAAGATATAAATACTATGGTATCCATATTACACTCCTAATAACATTAAATATCTTTATACTAACTTGAAACTGAGCTTGAAGAAAATAAATCACCTAAAATGATATTTATAGCAGTTGGGGAATTTTCAAAGCCCCAAAGTGAATAATGGTTTGGACCATGTTTTCCAGTATTGAGTCTGACAACCACAAAACACTGTTGAAAGTTTGCAACAGCAGTTGCCACATTATATGAATAGGCACTTCTCATATGACGGGACCATGGAACTTGTTACTGATATAGCATAGCAACATAGCATACGCCATGTGTGTGAAAAATGCTTTGATAAGATTTCTCATGTAGGTAACCAGTTTTAGCACAAATAAAACATAGCAATTCTGTTTGTTATGGCAGGAACAGCATCTGTCCAACATCAGCATGTTATCTTTCTATTCTTTATCACAGGAAAGACCAAGCTTTAACAAATCTTATTGTCTGACAACTGTACTTTCAAACTGCCAAACCAAATTTCTGGTGAATGAGTGCCATTTGCATTAGTGAGACCAGGTTGCCAATCCAGTTATGACAGCCATCCATGAATGAGTATATATCATGTACCAATGAGTACTTGTCAGCCTGTTCCTGAACAAGATCACATGTATCAGTGCCAAACTACACATCAATGCCATATTCATATTATAAAGCTGGGTATACATGTTTGGTTCAGAAGGAACTGGGTGAATTTCGCTATGTCTGTACCCGTCTGTTCAACAGAAGCTGGTTTAATGACTGGCTTCTGTCGAATGATTCTGCTGGAAAGCATTCAATCAACGCATGCAAACATTAGCTGCAGAACTGACCAGTATAATCTGATGGTGGCGGGGAGAGGAATTTTTCACTGTCAGAAATTAGTAGAGCATTGGGAGAGATCCCTGCGTCCACATCGCTTGTGTGGATACAGGGACCTATGAGGTTTTTTTCTGTTCAACAGGCTGGTTGAACAAAAAACTTTACATATATACCCTGCTTAAGGCTCAATTTCTGCATGAGCTTCAGCTGTTTCTGAGGGTCAGCTTAGCTTGTAAATTATTGCTAGAGCCTGACAAAATGGGAACATGACCAGTGCTGTTTCTAGGTGCCCTGGTGTCCTTTTCAGTAACTATTGCTGTCATCACAAGTATGACTTGCCTATATTTTTACTGTACATTCGTTTTGAGAATGTCTTGTATGTTGTAGCACCCTCTTAGATAGGTTGCTAGGAAAGCTAGTTAAATTTTGCTATTTTTGCCTCCACTGTAATCAGAGCAGTTTGTGATTCTTTGGGCTGTTCTGAGCTCCACTGCATACAGGTGTTCCAGAAGGTGGAAGATGGAAGGTTCCAGAATGTAGAGGGCTGGAAAGGCAAATCAGCAACTTTAATGTTTATGTTGTCTTTATACTACTACCCTTCTAGCTAGCCCAGCTGAAATTCCACATGTTAACTAGAGGAATTTCTAACTGATACTTAAAGCATAACCTCACCGTTTTTGAGAAAAAAAACATTCAACAAAACAAATTCCCCCTGGGTGATCTACATACATCACAAGGACTATAACAACCTTTGTTGCAGATTCGTATCTTTTGTTATTCTGAAGAAATCCGTTTGTTTGTCTGTGCCTCTGGGCCTAGTGGGTCTAATGGGAGTAATTTCATAATTATCAGTCAGCTGTGGCATAGAAAATTACAGTGGCCGCAGATTGAAAAGGAAAAGTGATTTTTAATAACATTCAATTAAAATATGACTTGTATCGCAATTGTATACGCTATATAATATATATTTTTTATTTTCAATTTTTCCCCCCAGTGGAGGTACCCTTTAAGGGAGTCATCCAAGTATCCTGGAACATTATGAGTGCAGACCTAATGCCGCGTACACACAACCGTTTTTTCCATCAGACTAAACTCTGACGGTCTTTCCGATGGAGTTCCGCTGAAACTGCCCTGCGTACACACCAAAGTCCGTTAGTTTAGAATGCGGTGACGTACAGCACGTACAATGGAACTAGAAAAAGGAAGTTCAAGACCCAGTGCGCCACCCTTTGGGCTCCTTCTGCTGATCTCATGTTTATCTCGTGTTAGTAGAAGTTTGGTTAGAGATGATTTGCGCTTTACAGACTTCAGCTTATTCCGATCATTTTACTGCTGTTCAGTTTGTGCTCATGGGTTTGTATCTGGTTTTCAGTGCATGTTGGTCAGTTCATATCTGTAGTCCAGTGCGTTCTGATCCGCTCTTTACTGTTCTTCAGCTCGCTCTTCACAGGCCATGCTGTCCTTCAGTGCCTTTGTTTAAGTTGGTTCTGACCAGCCGACCATTTTGAAACCAACCATGGTGCATGTACGTACTCATTCTCGAGTTCATGCTGTGTGGGGGCCTGATGTTGGGGTTCATGCTGTGACAGCAGTAAAGAAAGGCACATGGAACAGCATGCAAGTTAATTATCATAATAGGAACACACGACAAGTACTTACTTTTTTTGAAGCACCTTCTTGATTCTTCGATACTGATCCGCCTCCCTCAGCTTAAGGTCGGACTAGCACTTTCTCAATTGGTCTTTAGACCACCATACCCCAAAATACAGCTCCAGAGTGGTCACAACTGAGGACATTATTTGGTCCTTCCACAAATTGGGACGGGTGTACGGACAATTTTTGCCATCATAACCCTCCCTCCTCAAGATGTCCACCATCTCCACCATTTCTTCAAAGGCAATGTTGGTGACCTTCAATCTCCTCCTGGACCCGGATGTTTGGGGCTCTGGGCTTTGCACCACGCTAATTCCTGAAAATTTTTATTGATATACTCCCACTGCGCACCGAAGAGAGAAGGGGTGGGAATATTTGTGAAAAAGAATGTCAGGGCAGGCGACGCAGGCGAAGTTTGACACATGCGCAAAACGGCTGGCAGTGGCCCATCGCAGTGGCCTATACTGCTTCAAGATTGAGGCATAGTTCCACGTCGAAAGATTGGATACAATACTAGCGAACTTCCGCTCCAATGTCCGTTTCTTTGCTAGATGGAGAAGATATATCGAATACACGTTCACCACCGACGAGATAACATCCATAATCCGTCCATTTCGATATACGGATTGGCATTTGAAACATAATATCACCAACTCCTTGGGAAAACTCAAACTAAGGAACTTAACTTACCCCCCCAATCCACAACCACTGGGATCCCGGTATATTTATAACCCCAATTATCTGGAAAAACTCTGCAATCATAACCCCTTGACATAGGAATTTGGCCATTATTTACCAATACTGTACAACCAGTTTAACACAGTTAAAATCATATAGGTCAGCTTTTGCTAATGGTTAAGATAGTAAGCTTCCACTCCTATAGAATGCAATATTACAACATGTGAAATGATAATGTTTTTTCTTCTTTTTCTCTTTTCAAAAGAATTGAAATATAAGAGAATAACCAAGAGAACAGGCAACTATATCCAATTTTCCTCCCCCCCCCCACGCCCTCACCTAATCACCCCCCTACACGTATATTTAATCCCTTTGTCAATGCAAGACTGTAAGGCCGCGTACACACGCGGGGACTGTTCGCCCAACTTTGTCCGTCAAACAGTTTCGGCAAACAGTCCGCTCAAAATTAGCATGGACGGACATGGCCACACACGGCACTTTTTGAGCGGACTGTTTCAGCGAACTGTTTGGCAAACAGTTCGCTCAACTTTTGAAATGAACGGACTCGCCCACGTAAGGCGGAGGCAAGTCCGCCCATTTCGAGCGCGTGTACAGGTAGGCGGGGCCCGCGACGGAGACGTCGCGGGCACCGCCGCCTGGAATGGACTTAAAGGGGAACCCCAACGCCGAAAAAAATCGGCGTGGGGGTCCCCCCAAAGTCCACAACAGACCCTTGTCCGAGCACGCTTCCCGGCCGGCCAGGAAAGGGGGGGCGAGCGAGCGCGCCCCCCCTCCTGAGCCGTACCAGGCCGCGTGCCCTCAACATGGGGGGTGCCTTGGGGAAGGGGGGGCCGCGCGGCCCCCCCACCCCAAAGCACCTTGTCCCCATGTTGATGAGGACAAGGGCCTCTTCCCGACAACCCTGGCCGTTGGTTGTCGGGGTCTGTGGGCGGGGGGCTTATCGGAATCCGGGAGCCCCCTTTAAGAAGGGGGCCCCCGGATACCGGCCCCCCACCCTATGTGAATGAGTATGGGGTACAATGTACCCCTACCCATTCACCTGTAAAATAAAAGTACCCAAAAAAAAACACAACACACGAGAAAAAATATTTTATTGCACAGCTCCGGGGGTCTTCCGTCTTCGGGGGTCTTCTCGCCGGACTCCTCCGCTATCTTCGTGTAGCTCTTTTGCTAGCGGAGGAGTCCGGCATTCTTCCTCCCCGCCGCCGGCCTCTTCTCCCGACTTCGGGGGTCTTGTCCCCCTCTTCGGTTCTTCTGCCGGGCCACCGCGCCTTCTTGTAGCTCTTTTGCAGGCGGTGGCCCGGTCTTCTGTCGCCGCTGTCGCTGTCGCCGTCGCCGCCTTCCGTTCTTCTTCTTCTTCTTGTTCTTCTTCTTCTTCTCCAGGAGATGTTGACACGACGCTCTCTCCGGCCGGAATGCCAGAGCCGCCCTGCGCTGCCACTTATATAGTGCCAATGGGGCGGTGTCACATGGTATATGTCACATGGGTTGGTCACATGGGTTGATGTCACATGGGGACTATGACATCGTAAGGGGGCGGGGTCACCATGCCTACCTTCACACGCGCTCGAAATGAGCAGACTCCTCCGAGCGGGAACAGTTTGCTCATTTCGAAAGTGGCCTACACACGGGCGGACTGTTCGCTCAAACAAAGTTTCAGCGGACAGTTTTTTGGAATTTCCAAAAGACTTTGTCCGTCAAACTGTCCGCTGAAACTGTCCGCTGAAAGCCCACACACGGGCGGACTGTCCGCTGAAACACTGTTCAGCGGACAAAGTTGAGCGAACAGTCCGCCCGTGTGTACGCGGCCTAAGTGGTAATTATACGAGTATACTTTCCCCCCTTCCCCTTATTACTATGTGTGTTCTTTTTTTAATGATACTTGTATTGTATTTTGTTCTGCAATAACCCAATAAAAATTGTTATAAAAAAAAAGATTGAGGCCTATATTGGGATAAGATGATGAGAGTTTAGACTAACATGTGTTTTTTTCTTAGCAAGCTAACACGCGTCGTACGCCCGATCTGTGTGTGTGTGTGTGGAGGACGAACGGAAGTGGCGAGCGTCCTAAACGAAGGTAAAATTTGAACTTGGCCCATCACAGTGGCCTATACTGCTTCACATCGGAGGCCTATATTGGGATAAGATAATGAGAGTTTAGACATTAGTGTTTTTGTGTTGTGTATTGTACAGAAAAAATTTATCAGTTTAAGGAACATGAATTTCTGTCAATTTTTATTGACAAGTACAGTGCGGAATCTGCGGAAGGTCAAACACAGTTTATATTACAATAAACAAGCAAGGAAGGCATGTGTATACATGTGAGGAACATGTATAGGAAGGAGCACAAGAAGATCAAGGCTTCCCTCAGATCAGGAGTATCAGCTGAGAATGTTTATGTCCGCAAGCTGTGGTATTTCCAAAAACTGAGGTTTCTGGATGACCAGACTGAAGCCAGGGAATTTTTTTTGACCCTGCCCTGTAGTCTTCCCTCCAGCCTTACCTTCACCCCAGCAGAGGCTTCCCAGGAACAACCTGGCCCTTCCATCCTGGAAGAAGTTGATGCGCTCAGCTGGAGCCAGGTATATTCGTTTTTAGACATATTTATTGTCCTAATATTAATGATGTTAACTAGATGTTATAATTGTGAAAAAAGGAGGGTAGAGTTTGCACTATGGAGACAGTGGTTGGAATCGCTTGAAAGGGAGGCTGCCACTACCAAAAAACGTCCCAACTGAATGAGTAGGGAGAAGCTGTATGAAAATAGGAAGGTAGTTACGGTGCTCTCCTATACTGGTGGAATGGATCGCTTGCTACTCATAGATGAAAATCGCATGAATAAAAAATCGCATGTAAACTGGGTTACCACTATTCTACCTTTTCAAGTGTTAGTGTTGCTGAATCGCAATGAAAACAATGTATATTGCTACAAATTCTTTAAAAATCTATAAAAAACTTATATAATAGTAAAATAAACATAATAGAAAAAACATAATGGAAAAATAAAAAATGCTGCTGTGCAAGAAAGTGCTGACGTGCTACAGTGTAAATTAATGCATCTAGTGCCTGACTGGCTTACGTTTACTTTACATAAACAAAACTTTCTTTTATAAGGTGCATCAAAAACCTTTTCAGATTTTCTAAAGAACCAAAAAACAGTTGGGAAAAAGTTATTACAATTGCAAAAAAGAATTATCACAAGAAGAAAAAAGTTTGGAAACAATCAAATTGAAGAATTTTTTGGAAAACAGTCCTCAAGGAAAAAGCATTCCTTCTGAAAAAGTTTTTTTCTTCCAAGAATTATCCACAAAAATCAATGAAAGTGACTCGTGCTCAGTGCCTAAGAGTATACTGGAAATTGCCGCACTCACCAGCTCCCCTGCCCCTGCAGGGGTTAGTTTGCCTCCACAGTGTGAGCCCCTGTGTCGCTGTATGAAGCTGGTCCGGTGTGCTGTTCAATTGTTCCTCATTTGCTCATATGTAAAGAGATACAGAAACTTTCATAGTGCAAAACTATATTTCAAATCAATGCCTTTATTGTGTATAACAAGTGGCTACTCACATATATGTAGATTAAAACGTTCGTATTATCACAGGTAGTAAAAACACCACCGCCGCCTTGTGGGAGAGAGTGTGTACGCTAGGCCACACCCTACGCGTTTTGTCATTGGACGTCGTCTGGAGCAGCCATCTTGGTGCACCTCTCTCATCTTATCGGGTGTAATGCTCGTATTGCGCATGCGTGGGCGCAAAAACGCCATATTAATTGCTGGAAAGTGACCTCTCAACGGAGTCTGTACTGCGCAAGCGCGGGCGTAACAACGCCAAATTAGATGTTGGAAAATAACCTCACAGCGGAGTCTTAGGTGGACAACACGCTGGTACGTACTGCATTACATCCATCTTCCAATTTTAATATATAAATACTACAGCGGCTTCATTCACATATGTACCTGCGTACGACGGTGTATGCAACATTAAAAACAAAACATAAAACACACCACAACATATTGCATCTTGTGCTATTCTCTCTAAGATTGCTATTACTTCCTGTAAGACTAGATGTTATTTGCCCTATTGGCTATTTCCCTAGAACATATACTAAAAGGTCATATAGTATTAAAAATAGAAGGGAAGGGGAAAAAATTGGATTTTTATATACAGCTTACCTGTAAAATCGTTTCTTGAGAGTACATCACGGGACACAGGAACTTCATTACATAGTGGGTTATATAGGCACCTCTGGTGATTGGACACTGGTTAACCCCAATTAAGGAGAATTCCACCCCTATATAACCCCTCCCATATGGGAGGCACCTCAGTTTTGTAGCAAAGCAATAAGAAACCACGTAAAACCCAAGAGGGGCGGGAACACTGTGTCCCGTGATGTACTCTCAAGAAAAGGATTTTACAGGTAAGCTGTATATAAAAATCCCATTTTCTTGATCATACATCACGGGACACAGGAGCTTCATTACATAGTGGGATGTCCCAAAGCAATGCTCAGATTGAGGGGAGGGAGACACAGATCATAATTATAGACCCCCAGGGACCGGAGGACCTAAACTGCAGCCTGCAGTACACTGCGCCCGAAGGCGATATCCTCTTGCCCTCTGACATCCACCTGATAGAATCTGGTGAATGTGTGGACTGATGACCAAGTTGCAGCCTTACAGATCTGAGCCAGGGAGGCCTGGTGATGCACTGCCCAAGAAGCACTTACAGCCCTTGTTGAGTGCGCTTTTGCTTGAAAAGGAGGAATCTTCCCCTTTACACTATAGGCCTGAGAAATAACCTGTCTAATCCACCTTGAGAGAGTGGATTTTGACGCCGCCTGGCCCTTCCGAGGGCCTTCCAGCAAAATAAACAAGCAATCAGTTTTCCTTATCTGAGCAGTTGCCCGAAGATATATACTGATTGCTCTAACCACATCCAAAGTGTGCAAAGATTCTCCTGCGGACTGTGGGTCCGGAAAAAAGGATGGTAGGATTACGTCTTGATTCAAATGAAATCCCGAAACCACCTTAGGTAGAAAGGACCTGTTGGGACGCATGACCACCCGGTCCTTATGAATAATTAGATACGGCTCTTTGCTGGAAAGAGCTGCTAGCTCTGATACTCTTCTAGCCGTAGATATGGCTACCAAGAAGACCAATTTTTTAGTCAGGAGAACTAATGAAGCCAGATGCAAAGGTTCAAATGGTTGCCCCTGCAAAGCTGAGAGAACCAAATTCAGATCCCATGGGCATACCGGAGGTTTGACTGGCGGTCTTATCCGCATGGTCCCCTGGATGAAAGCCCGCACCAGGGAATGTGATGCAAGTGGCTTCTGAAAAAATACTGACAGGGCCGAAATCTGCACCTTGATAGTGCTTATGGCCAAATTCATTTCTAGGCCTGACTGGAGAAAGGCCAAGATCCTGCTAATGACATACTTTCTAGGATACCATTTCCTGAGTTCACACCAGGAAACATATGCCCTCCAGATTTTGTAATAAATAAGCCTGGAGGCCAGCTTTCTGGCATTGACCAGAGTAGAAAGGACTGGCCCCGAAAGGCAACGGTCTCTCAGAATGTGGGTCTCAGCAGCCAAACCATCAAATTCAGACTGCGTAAAGCAGGATGGTAAATTGGACCCTGTGAGAGCAGATCTGGCCGGAGAGGGAGGATCCATGGCCTGCCTACTGCCAACTTCATGATCTCTGCCTACCACGGTCACCTGGGCCAAGCCAGGGCCACCAAAAGGACCGATTTTGTCTCCCTCTTGACTCTTCCCAGGAACCGCGACAGAAGCGGGCTCGGGGGGAAGGCATAGATCAGATTGTACTGATCCCAGGGAACTGTCAGAGCATCTGACCCCTGAGCAAGTGTATCTCTTGTCCTTGACACAAAATTGTCCAGTTTCCTGTTGAACCTGGATGCAAACAGATCTACGTCTGGAGTACCCCACCTGTGATATATGTTCCGAAACACGTCGGGGTGCAGAGCCCATTCTCCTGGGCACAACTGCTGGCGGCTCAGAAAATCCGCCTGCCAATTTTCCACTCCTGGAATGAAGACTGCAGAAAGACACGGAACATGCTTTTCTGCCCAGACAAGTATGCGATTCACCTCTTTTTGGGCCACCAGACTCCTGGTACCGCCCTGGTGATTGATATAGGCCACTGCTGTGGCATTGTCGGACTGAACCCTAACAGGGAGACCTCGTAGTCTGTAAGACCACTTTATGAGAGCCGTATAAATTGCCCGGATCTCCAGGACATTTATGGGCAATAGCTTCTCGATCGCAGACCATTTCCCCTGCGAGCACATCTCCTCCAACACTGCTCCCCAGCCTGTCAGGCTGGCATCTGTCGTGACAATTTTCCATGGAAGAGGAAGAAAAGTTTTGCCCTTCAGCAAATTCTTGGTTTGTAACCACCAGATGAGACTCCTGCGTGTCCCTGGAGATAGACGCATAGGAAGATCCAAGGATTGGGGCATCCTGTTCCAAGCCGCAAGGATGCATCTTTACAGAGGCCTTGAGTGGAACTGGGCGAATGGGACAAATGGGGGAAGATCTCCTGCCCAGAATTAGGCGCACCAGATCCCCAATGGCCAAGGCCTTTGGCCTTGGAAGAAACACCTTGCCTTGAGCGGTGTCGATGATCATACCCAGGTATTCCAACCTGGCGGCAGGCTGTAGGGACGACTTTTCTAGGTTTATAATCCAACCTAGGCGTTCCAGGTGTTCTAGCGTTCTGGTGACGCTGTGGTTCAGGAACGCTGCTGTTTTCTCCATGAGAAGCAAATCGTCTAGATAAGCCATGGCGGCTATACCCTGAGCTTTTAGGTTTGCCAAGAGAGGGTCCAGAATCTTTGTGAAGACTCGAGAGGCCGTAGCAAGCCCGAACGGCAAGGCCACAAATTGAAAATGGCGCCGCTCTACCGCGAACCTTAGAAATTTTTGGTGTGCGGGAAAAATTGGGACATGGAGATATGCATCCTTGATATCTATTGATGCCATAAACTCTCCCCCTTGCAAGGAGGAGACCACAGTGCGGATTGACTGCATTCGGAAGGACCAGATGCGTAAAAACCGGTTCAGATCCTTCAGATCTAGGATAGGTCTGACACTTCCATTTGGCTTCGGAACGGTGAAGAGATTTGAGTAAAACCCTGAACCCTGTTCTTTTGGGTCCACTTCTACTATCACCCCCTGGGATAGTAAGTGATCTAAGGCCAAAAATAGCGGTTTTTGCTTTACTGGATCCCTGGGAATACTTGACCTTAGAAAGCGAGAAGGTGGAATCTCCTGAAACTCTAGCCTGTAGCCCAGAGATACTGAAGAGATCACCCACTTGTCCCGGATCTCTTCCCGCCAGGCTCCTGCAAACTGCAGGAGCCTTCCCCCCACTTCGCCGAGCGGGGGCGCCCCTTCACAAGGAAGCTTTTGGGCTCTGCTTGGCAGGCTTTCGCCCCCAAGTCTTTTTCTGCCCCTGGGCCCGGCCCTGAGCCTTTCCTGTAGAGGAGGGTTGAGAAGGCCATCGCCACTGCTTAGAGCTTGATGTTCCGGGAGAGAAAACACGCCTGAATGAAGGACGCTTGCTCCTTTTGACTGGAAGGAGAGTAGATTTACCCCCTGAAATTTTTTGGACGAATTTGTCTAATTCTTCTCCAAACAACGGGAACCCAATCAAATGCTTCTTGCATAACAGCTCAGCTGCCCAATTCTTTAGCCATAGGGCCCTTCGCATGTTTACCAACATGAGGGACAAACGTGATGCTTGTTGGACAGAATCCAAAATCGCATCAATCATGAAACACAGAATATGAGGCAATTCTGCATACTTCTCTACTTCCTCGCTGGGAAGGAGCCCAAGCATCTGCTTAACCTGTTCCTTGAGGAACTGGCACAACCCCACGGCTGCGACTGTAGGTTGCACTACAGTGCTAGCCATGGAAAAGGAGGCTTTTAATAAGGTTTCCAGCTTCTTATCAGTTGGATCTTTAAATACCTGCGCATTATCCAAGGGACAAGTCAGGTTTTTATTCACGCAAGAAACAGCCGCATCAATAGATAGGACCCCCCACTTCTTGGTGAAACTTTCCTTCAGAGGATAATGCATAGAAAACCTTTTAGGAGGAGCAAACAGTTTATCGGGATGTCCCCAGTCCTCATACAACAATTCATCCATTAAGGGATGAATTGGAAAGGAATAGGCAGTCTGTGGGGCTTTCCTGACTCCCAGGGAAGAAACAGAGGACATAGCGACTTCAGCAGCAGGCATTCTGAATGTAGTACGCACCAATTCAGTATAATACTGCATCTGTTTTCTGAGCGCCTGGGAGGAGGGGACTCTCTCCTCTTCCTCTGAATCATCTGAATGCTCCTGATCCCTGTCCCAAGACAGGGATCTCTCCTCATTTTCAGAAGAATCATCTGAGAGAGGAATTTCAGCAGAGGGAGGGGATCTACCCCTTTTCCTGCTATCTTTCAGGGAAGCAGAAATAAAATTCATTATTCTCCCTTCAAAACCCTCCAATGTAGCCCTAAGGGAGTCCTACGTGACATAAACCAGGGCTGGGACATTAGGAGAGGCTGCAAAACCTGACAGGGGCACTGACTCGTCTTGAGAGGCTGGCTCCAGTCCAGGGGGGGATGGTAACTTACAGGCACTTTTAGAATCCCTGGACCTAGGCGGTGATTTACCAGTGCCTTTGCTACCTCCCCCTGAGACCCTCTTACGAGGAGACATAGTCCTAAGCTACAAAGCAGAGGTACTAGTACAAGTGCAATCACTGTTTTGCTTAAAGTGTCACAATAAATATATATGCTTAAACTGCACAACCTGATGCTGAGTAGGTGTCTAAGGTTTGCCTGGATCCAATCCCCTCGGATGCTTACTGCCCACAGCTCCTGTGTCTCACACTTACAGCCCCCTGACGCTCTGGGCTTTTTAAATCTGCCGCCTGGCGCCTGCGCAGTACAGCGCCATGCACACTGATGTGCACGGCTCACAACCACACTCCCCCCTCCTCCATTAGGCCAGGAACGCGCCCGGCGTGCGTGCACGAGGACCACGGGATCCAGGGGAGAAAGAAGAACTCCACCGGAGCTGCGTGGGACCCCCAGACTACACGGGACCCCTGTGTTACCTTGTTGTGGCAGGGACTGCAGTGGAAACGTGAGACAGCTGGGGAACCAGGCTTCACTGAGCGTGTGTACTGAAAGGCATGTAAGTATGCATCAGGCTGCTCTTACTCCCTCTAGTGGTGGAAACCAGGTAAGACATACAACTACTCAAAATGAAGAAATCCATCATATAATTACATATATAGGATTAACTTCCCTTACCTGTCCTCGCTGCAGGAATTGCTGAAACAGACAAATTCCAGCCTTCAACCATCACGGCGGGCAGTGTTAGCCAACCTTCAGGTTTATCTGGGGCTCTTTCTCGGAAGAGCCTCCTACCTGGACCATGTAAAAGACTCTGCCAGAAACTTTCGTGCGCTCTGTATAAACAGTACACCAAGTCTGGTTTTCCCAGAGCCCAGTCTTCCAATAGGAGAGGACTTACAGGCCAAACCTCGCTTCTTCGGCTGACAAGGCCCGGGTACCATACCATCTTTGGAGTCAAATATCGGCCCGAGGTATGGATCCGGTTTGTTGTAGCCCTTAGGCCCCCGCAGAGACCTGCACAGAGCTAAAGTTTTACGTGACCAACCACCATAGACACTGGCGAAAAAACCCCCATATGGGAGGGGTTATATAGGAGAGGAATTCTCCTTAATTGGGGTTAACCAGTGTCCAATCACCAGAGGTGCCTATATAACCCACTATGTAATGAAGCTCCTGTGTCCCGTGATGTATGATCAAGAAAAGGTATTTTATGACATCCCCAGGAAAAAAAACGAAAAATGAAAAAATATTATAATGATACATACAGTACTAAAGATACAAAAAATAGGAAAATATCTCCCGGAAATAGAAATTTGTTTAAAATTAGATAAAAATAAAAATAAAAAAATGTGAAGACTATAAATAAGGCTAAAAAACTGCTTGGAATAAAATTACAAATATGTGTAGAATATATGTCACAGAATTAATCAAATTATTTGAGATTTGTAGGGAGCATCTTTATAATCCCTATTGTTGCATTGGCTAGTCAGGGACCATCGGCCTTGTACGTTAATATGCCAGGTTATGGCAATACAAGTGTATCATGGTCAATCCAATCCAATTCAATTTGTTAATGTTTTCGGCCATATACAAAACGGAATTTTTGGACATATCCATTGGGGAGATATTAAAGAACTTTAGATAAAAACGTATCCGTATGAGGAAGAGAATTTGGAATTATATCTGCGTATGTTTATTAATCTTAGACAGTCCAGGAGGTGAGGGTATAGATATTAATGGCTAATGGTCTGTTTCCAGATGGTTCAGAAGGGGTTAGAAGCATAAACATTAATGGCTCCTAATCTGTTTCAATTATATACTATTGGCCATGGGTGTTATCCCTTTATTTGGTACACATTAGGATGAGGTTACATTATACTCCATTTGGTTGAATTTGAAAGGTTCAATCCTGCCCATCCGGATGTAACATGGGATCAGGTAGTGTTATCAAATTTAGTGCCCTTGAGGCTCTAACACAATGGACAAATTTATGCCCAAACTTTACGGAGGACGTTGGTTGGTAGAAGAGTGGGACCGGAGCATGGAAAGGGAGTGCATTACTTAGTAATTAGTTAGAAATCAATTTAAATCTAGTTCTATATTCAGGCCTGCCGGTTGTAATGTATCCAAGCAGAAAATCCACCTAGTTTCGTTCTGTGATACTTTCACTTTTCTGTCATCCCCTCTCCAATGTCCCTTAATTTTATCAATGCCATAGAAGGTCATGTGTCTGGAGTATCTCCCATGGTGGTCCCTAAAGTGCCTGGAGACACTATGATGGTGGTATCCTTTTTTGATATTTTTAATGTGTTCCCCAATCCTTATATGTAGCTGTCTTGTCGTCCTCCCTACATATTGTTTCCGGTAGAGGCATTCAATTGTGTAGGTGACAAAGGTACTGTTACATGTAATGAGTTCATGAATCTTGAACTCTTTTCCATTGGTGAAGGATGTAAACTGGGATGTCTTCTTACTGTTTTTTTTACTAATTCTGCAGGGGAGGCATTTTCCACATCTGAAAAAACCTTTCAGATTTTCTACAACCTTTATTTGTTTAGGTGGATCCATCACATTCTTTGCCAGTCTGTTTCTAAGGGTGGGCGCTTTCCTATATATGAAAAACGGTTTCTTTTGTAACACAGTTTTTAGGGTTTCATCTGATTTTAGGATAGGCCAGTATTTTCTGAAAATGTGTTCCAAGGCCTTATATTGTCGATTATACCCTGTCAAAAACGTAATCTCCATTCCTTTTTTATTCTTTTTTTGTCGTTTGTTTAGTACTCCTTCTATTAGGCTATTCCTTTCCATTTGGCTCACTTTTCTTTTTAGATCGTATAATCCCTTTGCTCTATATCCCTTATCTACAAATCGCTGTATGATATCATTGGCTTGTTTGTCAAAATCTCCTTGGTTACTGCAATTTCGCATCAGTTGTCCTTTGGGAATATTGTTTATCCATTTTGGATGATGACAGCTGTTATTAGGGATGTAACCATTTCGGTCCGTAGCCTTAAAGAAGGTACGTGTACCTATTTTGCCATTTTGTTTGTAGATCTGTAGGTCGAGAAAATCTATACTCTGTGTGTTCCAGTTCCCAGTGAAAGAAATATCGTATGCATTGTGGCTGATTTCATCAAAAAAACTCTCTAATTCTTCCACTGAACCTCTCCAAACAATAATGATATCATTAATGTACCTACGGTACAGCTTCAGATTGTTTCTAGGTACACTAAAAACCTGTTCTTCTTCCCATCTGTTTAGGAAAAGGTTTCCCACACTGGGAGCGTACTTTGCTCCTATGGCTACACCTTTGGTTTGAGTATAGTATGTGCCTTGATACCAAAAGTAGTTGTGCGTCATTGCCAGTTTGAGGCCTTCCACAATAAAATTAATTTGTTCCTGCTTGAGATCAGATTGCCGTTGTAATGCCCATTCAGTGCTACTTAATGCATCCTCCTGCTTGATGTTAGTATACAATGAGTTGACGTCAGTGGTGACTAGTATATCCCCATCTTCTATGTTTATGTCTCTTAATTCCGCAATTAATTGTTTACTATCCTTTAGGTATGATTTTGCCTCCACCACCAGGGGTTATAAATAGTCATCAATGTAAGCTCCTAATCTTGAAAATAGGGATTCTATACCACTAATTATGGGTCTTCCCGGGGGGTTCTTCTCATCCTTGTGTATTTTTGTACATAGTAAATAACAGGAGTTTTTGCTGCTTTTGGAGTTAGATACTTTGCCTTCTTTTTGTTTAGTATTCCCTTCTGTTCTCCTTTCTTAACAAATGTTTTGAGTCGTTTCTCATATTCTTTCCTTGGATTGGTCTTTTGGTAGTTTTTTATAAGTATCTTTTACAGCCAATAATTTTTCCATTTCCTTTTTGTAATCTTCCTTGTCCAATATCACCAAACCTCCTCCCTTGTCTGCCGGAAATATTACTATATTTTTCTTCTTCTCTAATTGTTTAATAGCTTTCCATAGGCCCCTACCTTTTGTTTTCTTAATCTCCAAGTCTTTAAGGTCTTTCTCCACCATTTCTTTAAAAACCGTTATACTTTCTATTTGTTGTATCTTTGGATTAAAGGTGGAATTATTTCTAAGATTGGAATGTTTGTCTTGTAAATTTTTGTAGGTCTATAAAAACTTCAAACTTGTCCAATTCTTTCTCAGGGGCATATTTAAGACCCAAATCCAAAATTCTCAGTTCTTTCTCGTCAAAAGTAACTTTACTCAAATTGTATATACCCTGTCCTACTGTTCTCTTCTTCTTTTTCTTGTTTCCTACCCTCTTTCCTCTTTTACGTTTTCTCCCTCTCTTCTCGGTATTCTGTCCATGTACTCCCTCCTCTCTTTCCATCTGGGTTCTGGACGTTCGGAATAGTTTCCTCTTGTATTCCCCTGTTTCGTCCACCTGGGGTTCCAACCCCCATTGTGCCAGGGGTTCCAGGGGAGCCAGGTATATTCGTTTTTAGACATATTTATTGTCCTAATATTAATGATGTTAACTAGATGTTATAATTGCTTAAAAATAAATTATTTTAGACCAAAAATTATAAATACATATTACTATTATAAATACATATCAGTAGTGGCCAAAAATGTTGTTGACCAGCTTGAAAAATGCTGGGGTCAGAATGATAGTCTTTTCTATTTATTAACATTCAATTTGCAAGTTATGAGCTGAAAATTGTGTGTGACATCCACGAACGGCCAGAAACTAATAGGTTTCATTCTATTGGTGGCAAAGCGAGCCATACCACTGAGATGGCTATCGCAATCTCCGCCCACGCTCCCACAGGTATTACAAACTCTGGAACAGATTGGCAGAATGGAGCGCCTTACCGCTACTATTCACGACACACTACCTAGGTTCTCTCGAGTTTGGGACTAGTGGGACCATTTACAGCTTAACCCAGGGCTTCCTACAGCCCCCCCCCCCCCTCGGCAATGCTCACCCCCTTGAACAGTTATGTGGATAGGTATATTCATTGTTCCCTACATATAGCCCTCTCAGGGACCCTTTGGTAACCTCCCTCACCCCCCCCCCCCCACACGAGTTTCACCTCGAGGTCGCCTCAGTCTGGTATAGGCTCCTCGGGGAATGAGATCCAGTGGATGGCTATTCTTCTAATGAGGATTGTTCATACACTTGACCTACCCAAACACTGGGTCCTCCCCCACCCCCCCCCCCCCCCTGCTGCTTCTCCCTGACTCTTCTAAACATTTCTGGGTGAATTGGTACAATGGGTGCGATTGTGACCTGATATTGCCTGACCATTGTTTTTTCTTTTTTCTTGTTGTTGTTTTTTTTTTCTCTCTTTCTTCTTTTTTGTCTTTTTTTTTATTTTGACTGTAACATGATTGACACTGACAATTGTTTGATGTTACGCTTCCTTTTGTATTTTTGAAATCTTTCAATAAAAATACAATTTATAAAAAAAAGAAAAATGTGTGTGACTGATGAAGCAAAAACTATAACTACATTCATTTTTTATACACAGGATGAGCTCAGCCAGGAGGAGGGTCTGGAAAGCGTCACCCAGGTGGAGGCTGTGCCAAGCGTCAGCCAGGAGGAGGCCATGCCCAGTGGCAGCCAGGAGGTGGCTGGGCCCAGTAGGAGCCTCACCCAATCCCAGGTGCTTACCCTCTGCCTTACCACAAAAAGTCCCAGGCAGGGGACAATAATGGAGGATGCAGCACCGGGCCTCATTAGGGAAGCCAGCGATTTCCTGAGGACCCTCCCAACACTGAAGAGGCTATGGCTGCTATCTAGCCACTAGGTTGCTGGAATTACAGAAGGGACAAAGTCTTTTCTGTGAGGAAATTTTTCATGAGGCCCTTCAGAAAGGGTTGAGGGGCCAGCTCACAGACAATAGCCACATTTATGAGCAAGCCCATCCTCCTCCTCCTCCTGCCACAAGTCCGCCACCAGAGCCACAGCCTCCAAGGAAGGCTGCAGGGCAGCGTGGAGAGAAGGCTGCAGGGAAAAGAAGAAAGTGATGGCCTGGGTTCAGTCTAGTCTGACAGAAGATGTAGGTTGTGGTAGTACCACAGCCTGGGGACAGATATGTCATCTGCTGCTTGTCCTGATCTCTGGGATTCCTGGACCAGATTGTGCTCCCCATTATATGGACTCCTCAAAACCACAATTTTGTTTTCCACTGACTTGATGTGTGCTCTGGGGGCCAAAAGGCTTCACAAACTCCAAAAATTTCTCCAGCGTTGCCTTCCTCGTTATTTTGTTACCCAGAATAAATATATATATATATTTTTCACAAAATACTTTCCTATGTGTTTTTATTTAAAAAGGACAGTTTGTTTGTGAGTAGGCAGGTACATTTCAAAAAGACTATGGGGGTTACTTCCGAAAGGCAAATCCAGTTTGCACTACAAGTGCAAAGTCCACTTGAAATTGCACTGCAAGTGCACTTGGAAGTGCAGTCGCTGTAAATCTGAGGGGTAGTTCTGAAATGAGGGGAAGCTCTGCTGATTTTATCATCCAATCTTGTGCAAGCTAAAATGCTGTTTTTTATTTTCCTTGCATGTCCCCCTCGGATCCACAGCGACTGCACGTCCAAGTGCACTTTCAGTGCAATTTCAAGGTTAAGAAAAAATACAAGATAATCATGTTATTGTGGCAACTTGAAACTCAAAAAAATAAAAATTTTATGGAGATCGCTAGCAAATATTTTTTAAATAATCGTCGAATAAATCTTGATGAAATAAAAAATGATAAAAGATGAGTATAAAAAATAATTATAAACATTATTTATGGAGATCGGGCTTTTAAAAAATAGAATATCATTCATGAGCTGAGGATAAATAATGAAGAAAGAACTTTGTGAGAACTCTGTGTGAATATGAGCAGCAAAACAACTTCATTCTTCTAGCATTCTAAAGATGAAAAAAATGTGCTGTATTAAAAGATCACAAAATTAGCAGCTTGAGAAATGTACTAGCTCTGATACGAATGCTAGTTTTATCACACCGAGTGCTTCCGTCTCATACTTGCTTCACAGCATGCATCGTTTTTGGTCCATCGGACCAGCATACATATGAACGTTTTTTCCGAAAGAAATTGATTTAGTCAGAAAGATTTAAAACATGTTCTATTTCTAGGTCCAACAGAATTTAAAAAAAAAAAGGTCAGCTGAGGCATACACACGATCGGATTATCCGATCCGATCCAATCCTTTTCTGCCGGAAAGTCTGGTCGTGTGTACGCATCATAAGTGTAGGATCCTGTTGACTGTTGCTGCTGCTATCCCTTGCTATCCCTTGTTCATCAGTTTTAGTACTTGCCTGGTCTGGGATATTTATGATGGTGTCTCAATGTTGTCCAATTTCCTGAGCCTTTGGGACTGTCCTGGGGGACATGTATCAATAAAAAAAAGTTTGTGAAAAACTTAAATTTTTACTTTGAATCGTTTTTATTGAAATTTTTCTTACAAAACAGAAAATAAGATAATGAAAAGAAAAAACAATGATGAGTTTATAAATAATACGTTATGGATCATTTGGGCATATAGATACAATTTCTTATGCCCGTACACACGATCAGATTTTCCGACAGCAAATGTTTGATGTGAGTTTGTTGGCTGAAAGTCCGACCGTGTGTATGCTCCATCGAACATTTGTTTTGGACTTTCCACCAACAAATGTTGGCTAGCAGGTTCTCAAATTTACTGCCAACAAAAGTTTGTTGTCGGAATTTACGATTGTGTGTACACAAGTCCAACACACAAAAGTTCATGCATGCTCGGAATCAAGCAGAAGGAGCTGCACTGGTTATTGAAATTCCTTTTTCTTGGCTTGTCATACGTCTTGTACCTCACCACGTTCCCACGTTCGTAATTGTTGGCCAACATTTGTGTGACCGTGTGTATGCAAGGCAAGTTGGAGCCAACATCCTTCGAACAAAAATCCACGGTTTTGTTGTCGGAAAGTCAGATTGTGTGTACGGGGCATTAGTTAATTTTCCTATACTTTGAAAGACGTCTGACCAGAAGGTGTTCAGTAATGGGCACGTCCAAAATATGTGAAATAGTCAACCTATGTGTCCGCATTGTCTCCAGCAAAGCAGATCGGTTTGGGGATTGAAACCTGCTATCCTTATAGGTGTTAAATACCACCGTAGTAGAATTTTCTGGGAGAGTTCCCATAAATTAACGCTCTTAGTGGCTGCATATGTGGATGTGAGTGAGGTTTGCCATTGTTCAGAAGTGAAGGAAGACAAGTTTATTTCCCATGTTTTCATTGATGGGGTTTTGGAGAATATTGATTTTTGGTTTAAGAAATTATAAAATAGAGAAATACCTTTGATAGAAGTGTTGGGATTTGTGAAATAGAAACTATTCTCCAAGGTATTGTAATATAGGGTTTAGGGATGGATAGTAATAAGTGTGATATTTGGATGTAGGTGTATTGGTCATTTAGCTTAAGTTCATATTCGATTTGGACTGCTCTGAAAGTTTTAAATGATAGACCAATTTTGATATTCTCTAACGTTATAATGCCCTTCAATGTCCAGTGCCCCACTTTTAAATTTGGGATTAGTAGCTGTAGACAGGAGATAGACAGAGGAATGGACTTTTATTGTGCATTAGGTGTGGAGGTGTTTAAAAGTATATTCCAAGCTTGGATTGTGGCTCTCCTAGTAGGTGGCAATTCACACGATATCTTGGGCTTATATGTACTGGTCAGAAGTAGGTTCTGTAGTTTGTTGTTGGGTCTCCAGTTCTAACCATCTAGACATTTGGTTTTGTGGGAACCATTGTTTTGCTTGGGTTAGGACGGCAGCTACTTAATAGTCTTTATGTAAAACATGGCCTACTCCTCCTACTTTCCTAGATTTAATCAGTTTTCAGAAAGCATATCTGGCTTTTTCCCTCACCATGGGTATGTGTTGATTATAGATTATGCTTTTGAAAAAAAACTTTCGGGGATTGGCATGGGAAGTGCTCTAAATAAGTAAATAAATTGGGATAAAACTATCATTTTGAAAGTCGCCAATCTTTCAGACCAGGTCAGTTCAGTTTTAGTTATGTCACGTAGTTTAGGGTCAAGTTTACTGAGAAAGGACATGTAGTTTGTGTCAATTAGTTGGTCTACGCTTGCTGTCAGGGTTATGCCTAAGTACTTTATTCCTGCTGAGCTCCAGGTATAAGGATATAGCCTTTTCAACTTAGATCTCACAGAGTCATCAATTCCTAATCCCAATATTTGAGATTTGCTTCCATTTACCTTGTAATATGATATTTGATTAAACATAGCCAGAGCTACATGTGCCACAGCCAGGGAAGATTCCACCTCTGTCAAAATCATGATAATGTCATCAGCGAATAAGCTGATGGAATGATCGTCATCGCCTGCTGGGAATCCCTTGATGTTTGGATGTGTTCTACTGTAAATAGCAAAGGGTTCCATTAAAAGATTGTAAACTAAACTAAACATGCACCCCTGTCTTGTTCCATTTGATATGGTAAATGGAGAGAATAGTATACTGGCCAAGTATACTCGGGCTGATGGTTTTAAGTATAAATCCATAATGGCTGATAGTATGTTCCCCCCCCCCCCCCAAAGCCGAATGATTCCAATATCTTGACCAAATACGGCCATTGTATATGGTCAAAGGCCTTCTTTGCATCCAATGGTAGGAGCACAGAAGGCCTTTGCTGCACCTTTGCCATGTGACTGATGTTCACTAGTCTTCACCGGTTTGTCTATATTTGGTAAAACCTGTGTGATCAGGATGAATAAAGGAGGGCAATATATTTACAAGACGTGGTGCTATCAATTTTGCATATAGTTTCAGATCTATATTCAACAGAGATTGGCCTGAAGTTTGAGGGAGAGTCTGGTTCTTTCCCTGGCTTAGTGTCATGGTTAGGGATGAGCCGAACACCCCCCAGTTCGATTTGCACCAGAACCTTAGAACGGACGGAAAATCCGTACGAACTTTAGAACCCCATTAAAGTCTATGGGATTCGAACGTTCTAAATTTGCTAATTTTAATGTCTAATATGCAAGATATTGTCCTAAAAAGGGTTTGGGGACCCGGCTCCTGCCCCCGGGGACATGGATCAATGCCAAATTTCTTCTTAAAAACAGTGTTTTTTTCGGGAGCACTGATTTTAATGACGATTAAAGTGAAAAAAGTGAAATATTCCTTTAAATATCGTGCCTGGGGGTGTCTATAGTATGCCTGTGAAGTGGCATGCGTTTCTCGTGTTTAGAACAGTCCCTGCACAAAATGACATTTAACGGAAAAAAAGTAATTTAAAACTGCTTGCGGTTTTAATGTTATATAAGGTTGCGGCAATACGGATGAAAATCATTGAGAAAAATGGCATGGATAGCCCCCCTGCCCATTACCAGCCCCTTTGGGTCTTGTACGGATATTAAGGGGAACCCCCTACCCAAGTTAATACAAGTAAAGGCGTGGGGCCCCCAGGCCCTATATACTCAGAACAGCAGTATGCATGCTGTGCAAGCAAGACAGAGACTGTGTAGGTTTGTTGTGTTAAGTAGAATCTGTTTGTACTGGTACATTTGAAAGTGTAGCTCCAGTCAAAAAATCTATTTTTAAGCTTTGTGGAAAACATAGGGAAGGGTTATCACCCCTGTATTTTCTTCCTTCCTGTTGTCTCCGCTTGCAAGTAGGAGACGTTTGTAAGTTGGATGTTTGAAAGTAGGAGCCTGCCGGGGGCTCATGCGCGGAGCTCACCATGGCGGACGCACTCCACTAGAGCTCCGTACTCACCGCCACGATACCAGGCTTTAAATAGCAATCGCTAGCCAACAACCGGTTCTGTCCCCAGCGGAAATCCTCGGGCAACAGCCCGCCCTCCTCCCGGGATGGTTTTAACGAGCCAGCGAGGAAAGAATAAGTCGAAGCCCATCAAAGAAGCCCTAGCGCGTGATTCCACAAAGATGGCGGCAAAGGCCCTCACCGCCTCGCAACAGCACAGCCATCCACAGCACCAAGGAAGCAGCGGCGAGGAAGACGAATATGAGATGGACCCTCCGGCTTCCCCAACACTACAAGCCCCAGGTATGTCACAGGCTGACTTCCTTGCGCACATGGAACTAATGCTCAAAAAAGCCCTTAAAGCTATGTCGGACCAGATCACTGATAGACTGACCCGTGAGATACGCGACCTAGGCCAGCGAACAGCCGATCTGGAAACAAGGGCAGACGATACAGAGCTCAACCTGCGTGAACTAGCCCAAGAACAAGCGGCCCTCAGGGAGGAGAATGCCAGCCTGCTCTCCCGCCTCGAAGACGCTGAGAACCGCTCGCGTAGGTCGAATCTGCGCCTGAGGGGGATCCCTGAAACAATAGACAACCTCCAATCCTTTTTGACGGCCCTTTTTCAGGAGTTATCCCCCTTCACACCAATCGAAAGGCTAGAATTCGACCGGATTCACAGGGCGCTTACGTGTCGCCAAGCGGATGATCCCCCACGGGACATAATCATTAAGCTACATTTCTTTCAAACGAAAAAACAGTCCGCAACAAAGATAATCTTCAATTTCAAGGCCACACATATCAACTATTTACAGACCTGGCTCCACTGACCATAGCGAAACGGCGTGCCATGAAGCCTCAACTACAAATCCTTCAGCACCATCAGATTAAATATGCTTGGCGATTCCCGTTCGCACTCCACTTCTCATACCAGGGGCAGCAACATACCTGTTCTACACCTGATGCCCTCCAGAGCCTCCTGGAAAACCTTCAACTTGCCCCGCCACCCCCGCCTATCCAGGCTGAAACTGCGTTGCCTCGAACCCCAGCCCGGGCTGCTCGGCATCCTTACGTGGCCACCCCGAGGAGAAACCAGCATGACCTTTCGGGCCCGTAGCGGGGCACACCTAAGCGTCCATCAGGTTTGGCCTTTCCTAGCCCCAAGGTATTTGTTCCCCGCTGAACTTCTTCGCCCCCTTACTTTCTTTTTTTACCATACCCTGGTAGACCCCAGGAACTGAGCCGCCTACCAGCATGTACCCACTTGATCACCTGTCCCTGTTGGACATTGCACACAAAATATCCTTGCTGTTCCAATATACCTTAGGGAGCCCTAGCCTTCCATCAAGAGCCTGCTCTCCAACTTCTTGAAACAAACTTTTCTCTTTTTAAGACCATTGGTGTTTATTTTTTCTTTCTGTTTGGGGGGGGGGGGGGGTTCTTTTACGTTCTTCACGCCATTTTCTCACCCATCCCCCCGAGCTACTTTCACTCATTGAATTATCCTATGCCACTTACTGCTTGGGAGTTTTTGGTTTTTGCAGTATATGGCTAGCCCTCGTGCTAGTAAATGAATAGCCTCCACTAACACTTTAGTGCTATAGAGACGTTCTGGTTATCATCTCATGTTATGGCTATCCGGCCCGGCGCGCACGTTTGCTACCTGGTGCCAGATATCCCCTTTAGAGGCGATTAATTATAGTTTAACTGTTAACTATGCTGTTTATATCATATGTACCCCTATATGTACCCCTGACCCCCCTATTCCCCTCCCCCTCCCCCTTTTTTCCCCTTTTTTTCTTTTTTTTTCCCTTTCTCACTGGGCTAACCTGTACCACCTGTTGCATAGGGGTTTCTTATATAATGCAGCTGACCCTTGAGCTAGTAAGTGAACAACCTCCGCTAACATATTCAAGCTATAGAGTAATCTTGGCTGTCGTTACAAGGCCTGACTCTCTGACCTGGGCTTGCACGCATGCAGCCCGGTGCCAGATATCACCCTAAGAGGCAACTAATTACAACGTAATTGTAGATTGTACTGTTTATATTATATATACCTCTATATGTACCCCTGGCCCCTCTGTTTCCCTTTCCTCCCCATCCCCCTCCCTCTTCCCTCCCCCGTCCCCACCCCTATCCCCCCCCTTACCCTTACCCCTTACTCCTCCCGCTATTCTAATTTTTATTCTGCTCCCCCTCCGACCCCATTTACCCTCTGCGGGGTCAATATACCCTCCACTAATCGGTTCCCCCAGTGCCCTATTGACCTTTACCTATGATTTACACATATAGGTTTTTCTCAGAACTGTGTTGTATTTTGGATGTTATTTTCCAACAGCAAACGTTTATGTCTGTTTGTCTGGTTCGCGGCGGTGAGCTGTCACTGCTCCCCCCTTTGATGGTGCAACCACCTGTAGACTGGCTAGTTGGCAGGCTAGTTGTTGCACCCACTGATTGGGCGGTGCGGAACCATCCGGTCCGCGCAATACCTTCTACCCTTTATCTCCACTACTCTCTACCTTTACCTCTCCTTCTTGTCTCCTCGTCTACCTTCCCCTTTCCACCTTCCTTTTTTTTCTACTATGGTCGGTCGGGTCGCTACCTCTTGCTCTCTCTTATCGGTTCCTATGGCCCCCTTGAACATTTTGTCCCTAAATGTGAAAGGGCTCAATTCCCCCAATAAATGTGTCAAAGCTTTCCAAACCTTTATCTCGCTGAAAGCTAATGTAGTAGCATTACAAGAAACTCACTTTGCCGCCAATTCCACCCCCAAATTTTTTCATACCAAATTTCCCCAGGTCTATACCGCCTCCTCCGCTTCAAAGCATAGGGGAGTTCTTTTGGCTTTTCACCACTCCCTTCTGTTCTCCTCAACCTCTGAAATCAGAGACCCAGAGGGCCGCTATTTAATAGTTACTGGCCATATACAAGATGCGGAGGTCATT
This sequence comes from Lithobates pipiens, assembly GCF_037356315.1. Taxonomy (NCBI): domain Eukaryota; kingdom Metazoa; phylum Chordata; class Amphibia; order Anura; family Ranidae; genus Lithobates; species Lithobates pipiens. The sequence goes on from NW_027507784.1 coordinate 163,271,427, forward strand.
TTCGTGTCCTATTATGCCCCTAACACAAACCCCAACCCTTTTTTCTCACACCTATTACGGGTAATCAAGACACATAGTAAAGGAGCACTGTTCATGTGCGGAGATACTAACCTGGTTTTACATCCGCACCTCGATAAGACCCCATATACATCAGAACATTTCTCTCCATCACAACACCTTTGCACACAACTTAGGCAAGCAGCCCTCATTGACACATGGAGAGATTGCAATCCCCTCAAAAGAAATTATACCTTCTACTCAAACCCCCATAAATCCTTTTCAAGAATTGATCACATTTTTATTCCGATAACCTCTGCCCCAACCTCTTACACTCTCATATCCATCCAATTACATGGTCAGATCACTGCGCAGTGGTCACTACTATATCCTCAGTAATTCCACGAAATACGGACAGGACCTGGTGCATGAATGAGACCCTCTTGTCCAACCAATCCTATTGCCTAGATATCCAAACAGCACTCAACTATTATGTATCCAATAACAACACGCCGGGTATATCCCCTACCCTACTCTGGGAAGCCCACAAAGCAGTTATACAAGGTACCTGCATCTCGGTATCTTCCCACCTAAGAAGAAGAACTTCAACGTCACTTTCTCCTATTCCAGTCCACTCCCTCAGAGGCCAATAGGCTAGTCCTGGAAAAAAAAACTAAGCTTGCTTTAGATCTACTACTGGCTGAGGATGCAGAAAAAACAATACGCAGAGCGGCCCATACGATTTACACCAAGGCAAATAAGCCTGACAACTTTCTAGCTATGCGCCTGCGTCAACCCGAGAGATCTTTTAAACCCATTAGACTACGACTAGCACAGGAGAAACTTACTAGTAATCCCATAAAAATGTTATCTGAGTTAAGTACACGACTGGCTAAGCTGTATGAACCCGGAACCCCCTTCTCTAGCGCCCGAGCTGACTCTCTGCTCCATACGCTATCTCTCCCTCACTTATCAGTCACTAACCGTGAGTCAATAGATGCTCAATAGATGCTCCCATTTCCAATACGGAAGTTCTTGCGGCTATCAAATCCCTAAAGCCCCATAAAAGACCCGGCCCTAATTGGCTACCGGCGACTTATTACAAGAAATTTGCAAATACGCTCTCTCCCCTTCTTACTAGCTTATTTAACTCTCTTCTTCAACAGCATTCCCTTGGCAGAGATGCTTTAGCGGCCATTATATCGATGATCCCTAAACCGAACACAGGCAATACCATATGGTCCAATTTTAGGCCAATATCATTACTTAACATTGACGTTAAGATCTTAGCCAAAGTCCTGCCACTCCGTCTGAATCTTCTAATAGGGAAGTTGATACATAAAGATCAGGTAGGGTTCATCCCCCAGAGACAAGCCAATTATAATATTAGAAGGGTCATCCTACTACAACATAGAACCCGGAAAATTCCCATGCATTTGCTCTCGTTAGACATACGCAAAGCGTTCAATACGGTATCCTGGCCTTACCTACAGTATATCTTGCGTCGCTGGGGATTTGGTCCCCACTTCCTTAGCTGGATAGAGGCCTTATATACCCAACCTTGAGTGTATGTGAGATAAGCGGGTTTTCGATCGGAATATTTCCCCATCCAACGGGGGACGAGGCAGGGCTGCCCCCTCTCCCCCCTATTGTTTGCGTTAGCAATCGAGCCCTTGGCAGCGCTAATTAGAGCAGATCCAAACATTAGGGGATTGGAAATAGCAGCAACAACCCATAAAATCTGCATGTTTGCGGATGACGCTCTCCTGTTCATCACTGCCCCCCATATCACCCTGCCCAACTTATGCAAGTTGTTGGAAAGATTCGCTGAGATATCGGGTTTGGAAGTCAACCAAGCCAAATCTAAGGCCCTTGACTTGTCTCTGCCTAGGGATGAACTTGATCGTCTGTGTAGTAACTTCCCATTCCAATGGTCCACAACTTCTATTCCCTACCTGAGTATCCATCTGGCAAGCAACCCTTCGCTCCTGTTCCAGCACAACTATCTCCCCTTGTTACGAAAGCTAACGAATCTTTTGGCCGCCTGGCAACCACTATGTGTTTCGTGACTGGGTCGAATCGTGGCCATGAAAATGACGATGCTACCCAAACTGCTTTATTTATACCGGGTCCTTCCGATCCCAATCCCACCTTATTACCATCGCCTTCTACAGAGCAAAGTGTTCAAATACATTTGGGGGTCTACCAGACCTAGAATTTCCAAGTCTACGCTTTATCGCCACAAAGCGCGGGGCGGCCTAGGTGTACCAAACTTTCGTTACTATTATTATGCAGCCCAGTTAGCCCAAATCACCCTATATCATGCAAAAACTGAAATACCGATATGGGTTAGTCTTGAGGCCATAGACGCTCACCCTATTACTATATCCAATCTCCTATGGCTACTCCCCTCACAGAGAGGCAAACTTGCTAATCCAGTCACTCAACACTCCCTTAAAATCTGGGACACGATCCACAAGCCTTTCCGCCTTAAATCCCTACACTTACCTTTACTTTCCATCTTTGGGCATCCACTCTTCGACCCGGCCTCAGACCTCAATATAGAACACGACGCTGATACATGGACGACGATCTGGGCCAACACTAATAAAGCTTCCCAAAATGTTGTTGCCTCAGAGGCAAACTTTAAAGTCCTCTTGGGATGGTATCTAGTCCCCGTTAGAATAGCTAAGTTTGTCTCCGGCTACCCCGCTTCATGTTTCAGAGGCTGTACCGAAGCAGGCACCCATACCCATATTTGGTGGACGTGCCCGATTGCCCAACGCTTTAGGGCAGCGACATTCCAGATGGCATCATTACTCTTGGGAGACTCCCTATCACCCGATCCATCTCTAGCCTTGCTTAACCTAACACCCCGTAATTGCACTCGAAGTCAGTTGTCTCTATTCCTCCAATTAACCACGGCGGCAAAGCAAACAATAGCTAGAGCCTGGAAGACACCAACACTTCCCGTAGCTGAACTTAAAAATAGGGTCACGCAGGCTATGATCCATTGCAGGATCGAAGCAAAAATTCTGGACCGCATGCCCCGGTTCCACAAAATTTGGCAGCCCTGGATGAAACACTTCTTACCCCCTGACTTAGATCCCAACCTTTTAGAACCCTGAATTATCCCTCATGATGGGATCCCCCCGCGGAACGATGACCTGGGTCCGTGCGGACCGACCGACCGATCTCCCCCCTCTCTTCCTCGCTTCTTTCTCCTCTTGTTTCCCCCCCTGCTCTTATCTTTGTTTCTAATCTAACTGCTATCTCTATTTTACTTCTCTATATCCGAAAAACACTGCCCTCGCAGTACCTGTACTCCCCAGTAAACCACAAGCCTTAATCCTGGGAGTAACTTATTTCTCCATCCCCGGCGACTCCGGGCTTTTTGGTTCTTGATTGTTTTAATAGGCAATTACTCTCCTCCATGATCAGACCTTCTTGATCCCGTTTTGTACTTGATTTTACTACATAAGGACTATGTCCCATTACTACTGTTCACATGCTGTTTACTAAATGATTTGTTTATCTTATGACTACATCGTACTGTGTAATTATTCTGTTTATTGATAATAAAAACTTTGAATCACAGAAAGTAGGAGCCTGCCCTATATGCTCGCAGAAATGTGAGCCTAAGGTGTTGGTGTTGCCACAACACTATAAGCCCTCAAAGTTACTCTTGGTGGGCGCTGGAGCGCCCTGCTTTGAACGATTATATCAAGAATTGTAATGACATGCAATTGTTGAACAGTGGTAGAAAAATTTGGCCTTTGGTGGTTGTGGTGGTGGTGGTGGTGCTGGTGCCACAACGCTATAAGTCCTCACAGTTACTCTCGGTGGGCGCAGGAACAGGCCCTGCTGTGAAATATTATATCAAGAATTGTAATTACATGCCCCTGTTAAACAGGGGCTGAAAAATTGGGCCTTAGGCACTGGTGCTGGTGCCACAACACTGCAACCTCTCCCAGATAATCTAGTTGGAGTGCAGGAATGAGCCCTGCTGCAAAGCATTGCATCAAAAATTGTAATTACATGCCCCTGTTAAACAGGGGCTGAAAAATTGGGCCCGAGGCACTGGTGCTGGGGCCACAACACTGCAACCTCTCCCAGATACTCTAGTTGGAGTGCAGGAATGAGCCCTGCTGCAAAGCATTGCATCAAAAATTGTAATTACATGCCCCTGTTAAACAGGGGATGAAAAATTGGGCCTTAGGCACTGGTGCTAGGGCCACAACACTGCAACCTCTCCCAGCTACTCTAGTTGGAGTGCAGGAATGAGCCCTGCTGCAAATCATTGCATCAAAAATTGTAATTGCATGCCCCTGTTAAACAGGGGCTGAAAAATAGGGCCTTAGGCACTGGTGCTGGGGCCACGACACTGCAACTTCTCCCAGATACTCTAGTTGGAGCGCAGGAATGAGCCCTGCTGCAAAGCATTGCATCAAAAATTGTAATGACATGCTCCTGATAAACAGGGGTTGAAAATTTGGGCCTTAGCCACTGGTGGTGTCACCCAGAACCGAAAATGTTCTTCCAAGCTATAAGCAGGATCATCGAGGAGGAAGAGGATAGTCAGACAACATAACAGGGCAGTCACTCAGCATCAGCATAGGCAGTCTTGAAGGGATGTGGCATTTAAAAAAAAAATATTCGGTTACATCAGCTTCAAGTGCTTGGTAGCTGGTGGTGATCCAAGACTGATTCATCTTTATGAAGGTCAGTCGATCAACCGAGTCAGTGGACAGGCGCACCTTGTGATCGGTTACAAAGGCTCCGGCAGCACTGAAGGTGCATTCTGAAAGAACGCTGGATGTAGGAAAGGCCAGGCATACTGTATAAGCTCTGGCCAGTGATCCATCCTCAAGACCCAATAAGCCAGAGGATTTTCGGTGGGAAAGGTGTCCAAGTCTGACCTTGCCCCTAGGTATTCCTGCACCATGTAAATCAGACGCTGGTGATGGTTGCTGAAACCGATCATACCTTGGGGCTGTGGACTAAAAAATTGTCTGAACTCATCGGTCAGACGGCCACCTTCTCCACCGCTCTTTCTATGACTGACCGAAGCCTCAGCAACACGTTGTCCAGGACCAGGAGTTTGTAACCTCCCAGTCTCTGGGAACGCTTTGCACAGACCTTTCTTCAAGGCCTCCCAGGGATGTCTCATCCTCTGCTCCCTCTACGATGGCAAGATAAGGTCCGCAACCTTACCCTTGTACCATGGACCAAGGAGAGTGGCCAGCCAGTAATGGTCCCTCTCCTTGATCTGAAGAATACAAGGATCCTTCCGCAGGCTTTGCAGGATCAGGGAGGCCATGCAGCATAGGTTAGCTGAGGCATTAGATCTGGAGTCCTCTGAGTCACTAAAGACAACATGATCCGCAGCCACCTCCTCCCAGCCACGTACAAGTCCTCAGGTTTCTTGGGACTGTAAATCATCCCTAAAAGACTGCTGCTGCTGAGTGCCAGCCTCCACCTCCTTGCTGACACAATCCTCCTCCTCCTGTGTGATGGGTGGGACAGCAGGAACACTGTCTGGATAAAGGGGGCCTTGAGAGGCAAGAAAGTCCTCCTCTTCCTGCCTCTGTTCTGCCTCAAGTGCCCTGTCCATTATTCCATGCAGTGTATGCTCCAACAGGTGCACAAGAGGTACAGTGTCACTGATGCATGCACTGTCACTGCTCACCATCCTTGTGGCTTCCTCAAATGGTGACAAGACAGTACATGCATCCCTGATCATGCCCCACTGGCGTGGTGAAAAAATCGAGCTCCCCTGACCCTGTCCTGGTGCCATAGTCACACAGGTACTCATTGATGGCCCGCCACTGCAGCATGGCCAACGTTGAGTTCCACCTGGTTGTCATGTCACATATAAGGTGGTTCTTGGGCAGGTTCAACTCCTTTTGGTGCTTAGCCAGCCGAGCACTGGCATTATATGATCGGCAGAAATGCACACAGACTTTCCTGGCCTGCCTCAGGACATCTTATAAGCCAGGGTATCTGCCCAAGAACCGCTGCACCACCAGGTTAAGGAAGTGAGCCACAGAGGGCACATGGGTCAGTTGTCCCTGTCGGAGGGCGGAGAGGAGGTAGGTGCCATTCTCACAAACCACCATTCCTGGCTTAAGCTGGCATAGCGTCAACCACCTCTCGGCCTGCCTCTGCAGATCTGACAAAATATCTGCTCCGGTGTGGCTCCTGTCCCCCAAACAAACTAGCGCAAGCACGGCATGTTTGTTTTTTTTGCCTGCATACTTGCATAGCCCCTTGAATGCCTATGGAGCACCACTGGTTCCAAGGACAAAGCATTGGAAGAGGCCATGGAGGAAGAAGAAGAGGAGGGGGTGGAGAAGAGAGGTGTGTCACAACTAGTAGTAGCATTTTGAAGGCGTGGTGGTGGAACAACCTCCAACACTACTGCACCTTGTTCTGCATCCTTCCCAGCTGCCAGAAGAGAGACCCAATGGCCGTGAAAGATAGGTAACGTCCCTGTCCATGCCTGCTGGACCATGAGTCAGCGGTAATATGCACCTTACTGCTGACCGCCCTGTCCAGCGAGGCATTGACATTGCCTTCCACATGTCGGTAGAGAGAGATGGAATTGCCTTCCGTGAGAAAAAGTGTCATTTGGGAACCTGCCACTGAGGAACTGCACATTGCACAAACTCACGGAAGGGGGCCATGTCTACTAACTGAAAAGGCAGCAGTTGAAGTGCTAGCAATTTAGCCAAGCTAGCATTCAACCTCTGGGCATGTGGATGGCTGGGAGTGAACTTCTTTCTACGGTCCCGCAGCTGGGGCAGGGAAATTTGCCTGCTACAATCGGACATTGGTGTACTGCTACCAGAGTGCCCGCAAGATTTTGGCTGTGACACACCTAATTCTACACCTTCATTCCTCTCAGTGCAGGTTTCAGAGAGGATTGAAGGTCTAGTGGGGTTGGAGATCTCAGCTGATGAGGAGCAAGGAGAGGTCCGCTTTGTTCTCTGGTGTGAGTCTTTAAGGTGCGCTTGCCTACGAGCTGCATGGCAGGTCAACATATGTCTGATCAAGCATGTGGTGCCCAAGTGGCTGATGTTTTGGCCACGCGAGATACGCTTGAGAAATATGTTGCAAATAGCAGCGGTGCGATCTAATTTACTGGTCTCAAAAAAGGCCCACACCAAAGAACTTTTGGAATAATGCGCAGAGGCAGCGCCCTGCACAGGCGGAAGCTCTGTGGTGTGATTCAGTCGGTGCGATGCCCCTAAGCTGGCCCCAGGAGGGCATCCTGCCTCATTGGAGATGTGCCTCCTTCTCCTCCTCTCTACTAACAGGCATCCATGTGGAGTCAGTGACCTCATCATCCCCTCCCTCTTTATCACTTTAGAAAATCTGGCAGTATGCTGCAGCTGATGAAACATGACTGCCAGATTGCTCTCCTTCTTGAGCATCCTCTCTCTTTGTGCTCACGCTACTGCCTTCCTCTAGCTGGGTATCATCATCAGAGCCTTCAAAACGCTGGGCATCCTCCTGGAGCAAGTACCCATACGTATCTATACGTACATATACTCTGCAGGAGGCACACAACACCCACTTTAACTGCTGCAGATGCCTGTATTACAGAAAGAGAACATGAGCAATAAGGGGTATCTTCAGGTGTATACTGCGCAGGAGGCACACAGCACCCACTCTAACTTCTGAAGATGCTTGTATTACAGAAAGAGGACACCAGTAATAAAGGGTAGCTTCAGGTGTATACTGTTCAGGAGGCACACAACACCCACTCTAACTTCTGAAGATGCCTGTATTACAGAAACAGAACACCAGTTATTAAGGGTAGCTTCAGGTGTATACTGTGCAGGAGGCACACAACACCCACTTTAACTGCTGCATATGCCTGTATTACAGAAACAGAACACCAGCAATAAGGGGTATCTTCAGGTGTATACTGTGCAGGAGGAACACAACACCCACTCTAACTTCTGCATATGCCTATATTACAGAAACAGAACACCAGCAATAAGGGGTATCTTCAGGTGTATACTGTGCAGGAGGCACACAACACCCATTCCAACTTCTGCAGATGCCTGTATTACAGAAGCAGGACACCGGTAATAAAGGGTAGCTTCAGGTGTATACTGTGCAGGAGGAACACAACACCCACTCTAACTTGTGCAGATGCCTATATTACAGAAACAGAACACCAGCAATGAGGGGTATCTTCAGGTGTATACTGTGCAGGAAGCACACAACACCCACTCTAACTTCTGCAGATGCCTGTATTACAGAAGCAAAACACCAGTAATAACGGATAGCTTCAGGTGTATACTGTGCAAGAAGCACACAACACCCACTTTAACTGCTCTAAATGCCTGTATTACAGAAGCAGAACACCAGCAATAAGGGGTATCTTCAGGTGTATATTGTGCAGGAGGCACACAACACCCATTGTAACAGCGCTAGGTTCCCAAGCAGTAAAGACACTGTCCCTGCCTATCGCCCTCTTTCCCGGACCACCGCCACACACCGCCAGTGCGGTGGCCTTATATAGTGTGGGGAGTGTACTAAATCCCCCTGAGCTATAATTGGTCACAGGCATCCTGCCTGTGGCCAATTATGGCTCTCCTCACTGCCAGCGCTGGGATTGGCCAAGCATGCGGTGTCACAGTGCATGCTTGCCCAATCATGAGCCAGCAATGCACTGCAATTGCGCAGTGCATTGTTGGCTGTGAGCGCCACATGAATATGGCGCGAACGGCCCACAGAGTTCTGACTTCGCCGAACAGGTGAACAGCCGGTGTTCGAGTCGAACACCGAGCTCATCCCTAGTCATGGTTATGCAGTAATCTTTCTCTGTCAGCTTACCTCTCCTCCATGTGTTCACCTTTAGAGGCCAGTCACTCTCACCTGACTGCTTATATAATCTTCCCTCAGCATAGCTCCACCTCAGCCTCTCATTAGGAACACTATATTAAACTGTGCATTACAAGCCAACCTTGCTGATCAACCATTGTGTGTTTAGCTTTCATGTACTTGCTGTGTCTCCTACGTCAGATTCCAGTTACCGATCTTGGCCTGTTCTCGACTATCCCTGTCTGCTTGTGACCCTGACCTTTGACGTATTCTATGTTTATCCTTGTCTTCTAGTCGCCCCGAACTTTGGCGTGTTCTATGTTTAATCGTGCCTGCTGGTCACCCAGACCTTGGCTTATCCCTTTACTATCCTTGTTGTTCCAGCTTGCTGCTCCCTTCCTCTTTCTCCTGTAGTCTACAATGAGCGTGAGCTGAGAGACCATGGGGGCCGTGACCTGGAGCCAGACTGCAGCGCAGTCCATCCTCACCACTAGATGCTCCGGTGAACACCTGCTGGCTCTTAGACTGAGGGAATCTATGCTCTAGCTCTCAGTGGGATCTGTGTTGATGCTCAGTAGACCTGCTTCCTGAACCTCCCAGAGTTCAATCCACAGCAGTCAATTCTAGGGTCCACTACCTTAGCGGTGCACTCCTGACTCCTACGGAGTACATCTGCCACCTGGATTCAGGTGATCTGACACTTAGGCAAGGTCACAATCAATGCTTCCAACATTTCTGGAGGGAAAGAGGCAGAGGCAGTGGCACTGTTGAAAATTGTGTAGATATGGAGATAAAAGGGTATTAAATTCTTTATAATATTCTCCGCTGAAGCCATCTGGGACAGGGGATTTGTTTAGGGGAGGGAGTCTATGATTTTGTGGCTCTCTGCTTCTGCAAATGATGCGTTTAAGGATTGTAGTTGGCTAGGTGAAATTTTTGGTATGGGTATAGTTAATAATAAACTGTTGATTGCTTCTGGGGATGGCTGATGTGTTGTTGGGCAATTTTTTAGATTATATAATGAATTGTAGTAAAAACTAAAGGGGTCTGCTATGTTTTTGGGGTAGTATTATTTTTGTTTAGTGCCTGGGTGAATGATATATGGAATTTTAGTTTTATATCTGTGCCCTTTGAGATTTTGCGCCAATAGTTTGCCTGCTCTATTACCATTTGCATAATAGGTCATTTTCAGTCTTCTACTGGATTTCTTACAGATCTCCAGCAGAAGGAGTCTGAGATCATATATGAGTTGTAATTTTTGAAAAAGAGCCAGGGAAGCACTTATTTTATTCTGGGTATCTATGATCAAAATTTCTTTTGTTAGATTGGCTAACCGCTTTTGCAGTTGTCTCTAAGCCCTCGCTCCCATCTGAATACCAATACCCCTCATAAACGCTTTATGAGCGTTCCATAGCACAAATGGATTGTGCACAGTTCATGCATTAGTATTAAAAAAACTCCAGTAACTTGGCTTGGAGAATCTTAGTTTCTTTCTGTATTAATGGGTACAAGTTAATTCTCCATACTGGGCTTGTTGTAATGGACGTCGAGTCCACTATGGAGAGGACAATAGAAGCATGGTCTGACCCAGGGCCAGTCTGGCTTACTGCGATTATGGAAATTTCCCGGTAGGCCGAATGCCCTTGCAGCGCAGTGCTCCCCTCCCTCCCTCTATCCTCTGGCTCACCCTCTTGTATGGCACAGAGCTCGGTCTGTGTGTGTAAGGCAGCACTGTAACAAGGGCCTGCCCCCCTAGACCGGCTCGTGTGATAGTCTTCTAGATGGAAAACTGATTGAATCAGTGTTCTGTCTATCACACAAGCTGGTCTAGGGAGACGAGACCTCCTTAAGGCACCGCCTTACACACACACAGACCCAGCTCCATCTATGCCATACATTGGCCACTGTGTGTGATCCAGGAAATGGTGAGGCTATAATTGGTAGGCACAGAGGCAGAAATGGCTGAAACACAGAGGCTGCAATGGTGGGCACACAGAGTCTGCAATGGTGGGCACACAGAGGCTGCAATGGCTGGCACACAGAGGCTTTAATGGTGGGCACATAGAGGCTGCAGTTGTGGGTGCACAGAGGCTGCAATGGCTGACACACAGAGGCTGCAATGGTGGGCACACAGAGGCTGCATTGGTGGGCATGGGGAGGCTGCATTGTTAGGCACAGTGAGGCTACATTGATGGGCACACCGAGGCTGCAATGTCTGGCACACAGAGGCTGCAATTGTGGGCACAGAGAGGCTGCAATGGCTGACATGCAGAGACTGCAATTGTGGGCACACAGTGGCTGGCTGACACACAGAGGCTGCAATGGTGGGCACACAGAGGCTGCAATTGTGGGCACACAGAGGCTGCAATGGCTGACACACAGTGGCTGCAATGGTGGGCACACGGAGGCTGCAATGGTGGGCACAAATTGGCTGCAATAGTAGGCACACAGAGCCTGCATTGGTGGGCATGGAGAGGCTGCAATGGCTGACATGCAGAGACTGCAATTGTGGGCACACAGAGGCTGGCTGACACACAGAGGCTGCAATGGTGGGCACACAGAGGCTGCAATTGTGGGCACACAGTGGCTGCAATGGCTGACGCACAGTGGCTGCAATAGTGGGCCCACAGAGGCTGTAATGGCGGGCACACAGAGGCTGCATTGGTGGGCATGGTGAGGCTGCATTGGAGGGCACAATGAGGCTGCATTGATGGACACAGCAAGGCTGCAACGAAGGGCACAGTGAGGCTGCAATTATGGGCACAGTGAGGCTGCAATGACAAGCACAGTGGGGCTGCATTGATGGACACCATAAAGCTGCATTTGATGGGCACCATAAAGCTGCAGTTGATGAGCACAGTGAGGCTGAAATGATGGGCACAGTCTGGCGGAAATGAGGGGCACAGTGAGTCTGCATTGCTGGGCACAGTGAGGCTGCATTTGATGGGCACTGATGAGGCTGCATTGATCTTATCTACCATGTCTGCAGTCTCTGGCCATCTCTTGTAACATGTCTGCAGTCTATGGCCACCTCTTGTACTAGGTCTGCAGTCTCTGACCATTTTAGTATGATGTCCTCAGTCTCTAACCATCTCCTGTACCATGCCCACAGCCTTTGACACCTACTGTATCATGTCTGCAGCCTCTGACATCTACTGTATCATGCTTGCAGCCTCTGACCATCTCTTATATCATGTTCGCAACATCTGACCATCTCTTGTATCCTGTCTTCAGTCTCTAGCCATCTCTTGTATCATGTCCTCAGTCTCTAGTCATCTCTTGTGTCATGTCTTCAGTGGACCATTTTGGTGGCATCTACTTTTTTTCATTAGCTTGTTGAAAAAGTAAATTTGGTGTTTGTTGGGGGTATTTGTACACGTTGACTAACGTATAAGTAGTGGAGTTTAGGTCGCAAAGAAGGATTAAGAATCTGCCTTGGGGGTCATGTATTACTTTGTGCATTTTAAATGCCACTGAGTCTCTGATAGCGATAAGGATGCCTTTCGATTTAGATTCAGCATTTGCATTGGGGGTAACTTTTATGAGAGCATTTGGGAGGGTTTAGTGAGCTGAAATGAGTCTCCTGTGTGCATAGTACATCACTATGGTGCACAAATGCCTTCTTCCATAAAGAGTTACGTTTTACAGGGTGGTTGAGCCCTTTGGTATTGATGGATAAAACATTAAGTGTAATTTCTGGGAATTATAGTGAATGCTGTGGGTAAGGCAAGGATCCTCTTTTGTGCGGGCGAAGAAAGGATGGATATTTGATATATGTGTTATATGTGGTATATATGTGGACGGTCACCCAAAGGAAAGTCATATTGTAGGTGTTGATGCTTCAGACCTCGTGAGAAGGTTTTTCTGTTTTCCTGATTTTGCTAACATCTAAAAAACCTAAAAACAATACGGAGAAATAAGAAAGAAAAAACAGTATAACACGGAGAACATTAAGGATCACCTAACATGGTGCAATGCGCAGAGTGGGTGGAATTTACCCATGGACAGCATTTTGCTGCTAGTTTGTACTGGTGGTTAAGTTCGACTGTTTAGTCCCCGCTGGTGTTTCCTCAGGGACTAGGCAGCTAGAGTAGACCAACCGGTCCTGATTATGCATGAGATTTGGCATTCTTTGCAGTAACGTGGGGTACTAGTGGTAGGGTTATCATTATCTTGATCTGGGAGAACACCCCATTCTTTCAGCAGAGTAATACCTTTTTACAAGGAAGTTATTGTGTGCATGTGGTTTTCTTTGGTAATGGTAATTTTTGTGGGGTAGCCCCATCTATATACAATTTTGGGATTTTGGAGAACCTTGGTTACCGTATTTAAGCTTTTCCTTTTCTGAAGTGTGTATTGTGACAGATCAGCAAAAAATTGAAGGTTTTGGTATTGTGAGGGGATTTGATCTTGCTTCCTCATAACTGCCATATGGCGTTCCTTCACATGAAAAAAAGTGTAGGCGTAGGTGCACATGTCTGGGGATATGGTTCGATAGATGGGATGGCTTAGGGAGACGGTGAATCCTGTCAATAGTCAATAATAGTCTAAGTCGGTGAGGCTGAGCATACGTTTTTTAAACAGTGTTGCCACATAGAGGTTCAGGTCGGATTGTTGCACTGTTTTGGGGATACCCCTTATTTTTAGATTGTTCCTTCTTGACCTGTCCTCTATGTCAGCTAGCTTTGCTTTGATCCATTCATTTTATCCCTCCCTCTCAGCATGAGCATCAACCAGGTCATTAATTGTCTCTACATCTGCTTGCATCTTAGCCTCTATGCGGTCCACTGTGTTCCCCACTGCCTTTATATCTTTGTTAAATCTGTGCATATAAGTGGCCATATCTGTTTGAATCATGCTCCGCAGGCACAAAAGCATGTCCTTCAGAACCGTATCCAGCACAGGCTGGTTCTGTGTGGTGAAGAATACTATGGATTCTGGCATCTCCCTAGTGTCTTCCCCTGAATCTGAGGCAGGGCTCCTTGTTGGTTACAATCCAGTGCCATCTAGCCTGGGCTTGGACTTGACAGGGCTGTTGGTAGATGGGGAAGGAAGGTAGGAGTGGTGGCTAGCCGAGGAATGTTTTTTTGGAGAGTGATTGCCTTGCTTTGAGGATTTTTACTATGAGGAGTCGGCCAGAAGAGAGTAGGCCTCTGTGCCATTTTGCCTACCCCCATTAGCGGTCAGTGTGAAGAAGTCCATGAGGCACTGGGGCTTCCTATCACTGCACCGTTTGTTAGGAATGATCCAAGTGATGTCCCAGGCTGATCTGCTGTGAATTTGGGGAGATGATTGCCTCAGATGGGATTGCTGTTAGTTGCTGTGTCCCTGTATCTCCGGAGCTCTGGGATTAGGCAACCATCCGGATTCTGCATCAGACAATGCCCCCAATTTTTTTATTTTTAAAGTGAAAGCATAAAAACTAAAAATTCCTTCCAATATAGTGCCTGGGGATCACCTTAGTCTACCTGTAAAGTGGCAGATCTGTACCATGTATAGAATCTTCTGCAGCAATAATTGCATTTATAAAGACAAAAAAATAAATTTTCCCTGCAAGCTGCCTTTATTTTGCTCAGCAACAGCTGGAGAGCCAGTATGTATGATGAGGCCACAATATAGTGCACTGGGAAAAAGATTAGAAATAATTTGGATACATTCTGGTGTCACTTTGACTTTGGATAGAAGTAAGGTCTGCATAAAAATTTGTCTTTGGGTGTTGGTGGCGCCTTCCCATGCAAGAATTGGCCTTGATGTAAAAAATTGCAATGATATGCACTTGTCAAACAGGTGGTTAAAAATTGGTCTTTGGGTGTTAATTGTGCCCATGAAACCTATGCCTATACCAAAACCGATACCAAAAGCAAAAACCTAAACCTATGCCAAAAGCAAGTGGCTGATGCTGCGGTCAAATAACTCCGCTGACTCCTCAACGGCTGATGTTGGGGCTATGGCAGGAATATATGTGGACAAAGAGGCAGGTTTATCCACTCTGGCAACTGCAGGGGACTGCACACTTGTCTCTGCTTGCGTGATGGAGGATGAGGAAGGTTTAGTAAGCCAGTCCACCACCTTCTCTGCATGCTGTGGCTGGATAGTATGGGCAAACTCACTAAACAGAGGAAATTATGCCCTGCCTAAGGACTGACCACCACGTCCACCTTTGCCTGTGGACACATTTGTTGGGCACATTTGTTGCTGGCCCCGTTACAGTGCCAAGGGAATGTCTGCCTCTCCTTATTGTCCTCCCAGGCATTATTGGGAGGGGGTAGTGCTTATAAGCAAATGTAAAGAAGAAGTTGAAATCTGTACGTAGATGCACTTTAATCAATGTAAAGATGTGTTTGGTGCACTTTAATTTGAGTACTCACACTACACAGACACACTCCACGGATACACTGTAATATACTACAATATACTGCGCCAAACGTACATTGACACACAGAACTATATGGCGTTAAACTGGCAGTAACACATGCAAAGCGATATGGCGTTAAACTGGCAGTAATGCACACAGAACTATATGGCATTAAACTGGCAGTAACGCACGCAAAACTATATGGCGTTAAACTGGCAGTAACGCACACAGAACTATATGGCGTTAAACTGGAAGTAACGCACACAGAACTATATGGCGTTAAACTGACAGTAAGGCACACAAAGTGATTTGGCGTTAAACTGGCAGTAACACACACAGAACTATATGGCGTTAAACTGGCAGTAATGCACACATATCTATATGGCGTTAAACTGGCAGTAACACAGGCAAAGTGATATGGAGTTAAACTGGCAGTAACGCACACAGAACTATATGGTGTTAAACTGGCAGTAACACACTCAAAACGATATGATGTTAAACTGGCAGTAATACATACAGAACAATTCGGCGTTAAACTGGCAGTAATGCACACAGAAGTAAATGGTGTTCAGCTGGTAGTAATGCAATCAAATAGCCGGTGTTCAACCGTCACTGCACTTACGCTATGCAAAGCTGCATGATGGTCCTCCTCACCATACTTACACTATCCCTAGACTGACACTAAACAAATATTCTACACTGACAAGTGAAGCAAAATAACACAGTATAGCACACTAACTGACTAATAGCACTGAACAGAGCCCTGTTCTATCTCTCTCCACGCCGAAATCCCACTGAAAATGGCTGCCATTGAAAGAATATTTTTATACTGTGGAGCACAAATGAGTCATGATGACAGTGTCCAATCATGACTCTGACAGTGCTCTGTGCCCTGTTTGGCTGAAGCTGTCACTGCTTCAGCCAATCAGGGCTTGCAATGCACTGTTTAGCGCCGCAATGCATTGTGGTCAGTTCAGGGGGACGAAAAAACATGCAAACCCATTTGTTTAGATGTTCGCTGAACACCTGAACAGCAAAAGTAAGGCCTGAACTTATGCTCGGGCTGAACCGTTCGTCCATTCCTAAACAAGAGATGTTGGAATCAGGACCTTGTTGGCTGGATCACCAGGCATTACTTTAAAGGATAAATTCACCTTTGGAACATGTTACATGTTCCACCAGTATTTAGGGTGGAACATGTAAAATTTTTCACCTCCTGCCTACTCTACCCCCAATTCCCCCTCTCCGTGACAGCAGCCATAGCTCTCTACATAGGCAAGTATTGGGGGGGGGGGGGGTGTACACTGAAGGTTTTTTTTTATCCTTTCTGCATATAATGCAGAAAGGATAAAGAATGAAAAAAAAACCTTCAGCCTTTATAACCACTTAAATGTCAATGTCAAATGTTTGTTTGCACACAAAAATGTATAAGTTGGAACGGTTAGTTATTTCTCCCTCCTTCATGTTTTCTATGGTGTTCAGAGTGGATTGTATTGAATTTTAATCTGAGAGACAGGGTCTAAAGGCAAACAGCTGCTACTCCCATTTCAGAAACTCATAATGTTGTGTGACAACATTGGTTCACCAAACATTAAATGGAATGTAAAAGTAAAATAAGTTTGTTTTAAATAAAAACTAAAAGATGAAAAGCATCAGCTTGAAAACATACCTTTTAAATAAAATAAAATAAAATAAAATTGTCTTAAGATTTTATAATTCCTCTTTAATAATGCTCAGCAAAATGTGAGAAGTGAAAGAATCCATGTGTTGATTCTTGCATTAATAAAGTGAGAGGCAGTAAGATCAGAAGAGGTGCTTTTATGATCCTAAAGCTTCTTACACACTGTAAGATTGTTGGCCAACTGAGTGTCAGATTTTTGTCAAAAGGGCGTGTGCCAGGATCTTGTCTTGCATACTAACGATACACAATTGCCGTGCAACAAACACGAACGTAGTGACATACTACAAGGAATTTCAGCTCTTGAGCGCCACCCTTTGGGCCCCTTCTGCTAATTTTGTGTTTGAGCATTGATTCCAAGCATGCGTGTTTGTACTTTCGACTTTTGTGTGATGGATTTGTGTACTGACCATACAAAAATCTGACAACAGACCGTCGTCTGCCAAAAATTTACTAGCCTGCCATCGAACATTTCTTGACCAAAAGTTGGACAAAAATTGTCAAAAGGAGCATACTAATGGTAGATTTTGGGACAACAGTCTGTCAACAGACAATCCCCTGCCAACAATCACATTGTATGTATGAGGCTTTACCTTCAGACCATCCCACCCTCCAAAAAAAAAGTAATAATAGGTACAATATACAGTACATACATTTATTTTGGATTATAAATATTTACATGTCATATTTCAAATATACGCATTATGCTTTATATTTAATAACACTCTTTGGGGTTTAAAAAACAAAAAAAAAGTGTATTGTTATAGTATACCCTTAGTGGTAATAGGGACTTCTGTAATATGGCTGGTTGCTTTGCTCTTTTATAGACAGCCATGAAACATAGAGAGATTTTTCAGAATTGCTCCCACAAGAATAGGAATACATTTAAGATACTTTATTTTCAAATATAAACACTACAATTAAAAATATACTCCACTGAGCATATAAAGTGAAAGCCTTTGTTAGTTGTTATTGGATAGTCAAAATGATAGCAGGTACATGCGGCATTGCTTTTTATACCCCAATGCTCGCCTGCTAAGGCAATAACAGCAAAGAAAAATCTGTCAATGTGTCTCTATCCAAGATTGTTGTGGCCCAAACATGCCAAACAGAACACTTCTCCTGAATTCTACTAATTCTACTCTCTCATCTGCTATAAAACTCTCCTTGCTATCTTCTGTTGAAGCCCTGTTGAGGCTCCACTTGAAGCATTTTCTCACCTGGACTTGATCGGAGACAATCAATGAAGTCCAGGAGACCAAATAGTTCTTCCGTTACTTGGAGACACATTGGTACACACTCAATATTGAAAAAGAATTTGGAGATCAGGACTTATGAAGCTTACTAAAACTGTTTATTCACATACAATTATTCTATAGGGCTGAAGGCAATTATATAATTTCAATGATACCTGCTGTTTTTTTTTGTTTTGTTTTTTGCATACAAACTTTTATTTAGGGAAATATGGTGGTACAAAAGAATATTGCATACCAAATATACATTAAGTGATACATTGTAAAATTCTATTTAATAGGTTATAAAACAGTATTGTATTTAGAGAATATGCATTTTCTAATACAGACATAAAAAATTGCTATTAGTAATACATTTTTTAATAACAGGTTTTTTTAGATTGTGATTTAGTCAAAAAAGGGATATTTGAAGTCATAAAGTGGTATATTGTATTTATATCTATTGTGTAACTTGTATCCTTATGCTGAAGATTTATAAAATTCATTGTCTATGGATTGAAATAAAATTTGATAATGTTCAAACGAGGAATGCAATTTTTTTCATAAAATTGTGTAGAATTATACAGAATGTGGATTTTTATCCCATAATATTGATTGTATTTAATCTTGTCTTCAACTGGTCAATGAGAAATAGGGTGGATTTCCAATGGAATGCAATTAAACAATGAATAGCTAGTGAATAGGGATGAGCTTCGAGTTCGAGTCGAACTCATGTTCGACTCGAACATTGCCTATTCGCCTGTTCAGCGAACAGTGAACAATTTGGGCTGTTCGCGGCAAATTCGAAAAGCCGGGAACACCCTATACAAGTCTATGGGAGAAATCTAAAGTGCTAATTTTAAAGGGTAATATGCAGGTTACTGTCCTAAAAAGTGTTTGGGGACCTGGGTCCTGCCCCAGGGGACATGGATCAATGCAAAAAAAGTTTTAAAAACTGCAGTTTTTTCAGGAGCAGTGATTTTAATAATGATTAAAGTGAAACAATAAAAGTGTAATATTCCTTTAAATGTGGTACCTGGGGGGTGTGTATAGTATGCCTATGAATGGGGCACATGTTTCTGGTGCTTAGAACTGTCCCTGCACAAAGTGTCATTTGTGCAGGAAAAAAAGTCTTTTAAAATCACTTGCGGCTATATTGTCGGCTCCCCTAATACAGAGAACACACAATGAGTGTTCTTTGTATTAGCCGACAATTCATTCATTCGTTGATAAAAAAAAAGCGTGGGGGTTCCCCTAAATTCAATTACCAGGCCCTTCAGGTCTGATATGGATATTAAGGGGAACCCCGTGTCAAAAAAAAAAAAAATTGACGTGGGGTCCCCCTAAAAATCCATACCAGACCCTTTATCCGAGCACCCAACCTGGCCGGCCGCAGGAAAAGAGGGGGGAACGAGAGAGCGGCCCCCCCTCCCTCCTGAACTGTACCAGGCCACATGCCCTCAACATTGGGAGGATGCTTTGGGGGTCTGTGACCCCTCAAAGCACCATGTCCCCATGTTGATGGGGACAAGGGCCTCATCCCCACAACCCTGAGTGGTGGTTGTGGGGGTCTTATCAGAATCTGGAAGCCCCCTTTAATAAGGGGACCCCCAGATCCCGCCCCCCCCCTGTTTGAAATGGTAAGGGGATACAAAAGTACCCCTACCATTTCACAAAGAAAGTGTAAAAATGGTTAAATAAGACAAACACACTTTTGAAAAATTCCTTTATTAAAAATAAAAAAAAAATAAAAAAAAGATTCCAGTGGTGGTAATCCACTCTTGCTAATATAAGAAACATCAGCGCTGGGATCCCCGCAGTGTCTCCGGAGTGGAGACAGAAGACGGATGTATGGACAGCGCTGGACTGAGAGATCCCCCGTCGCTGGATATGATCATCCATCGCTGGATAGCAAGAGTGGATTACCACCGCTGGAATCTTTTTTTTATTTTATTTTTATTTTTAATAAAGGAATTTTTCAAAAGTGTGTTTGTCTTATTTAACCATTTTTACACTTTCTTTGTGAAATGGTAGGGGTACTTTTGTACCCCCTTACCATTTCAAACAGGGGGGGCGGAATCTGGGGGTCCCCTTGTTAAAGGGGGCTTCCAGATTCTGATAAGCCCCCCGCCCGCAGACCCCCACAACCACCGCTCAGGGTTGTGGGGATGAGACCCTTGTCCCCATCAACATGGGGACATGGTGCTTTGAGGGGTCACAGACCCCCAAAGCATCCTCCCAATGTTGAGAGCATGTGGCCTGGTATGGTTCAGGAGGGAGGGGGGGCCGCTCTCTCGTCCCCCCTCTTTTCCTGCGGCCGGCCAGGTTGCGTGCTCGGATAAAGGGTCTGGTATGGATATTTAGGGGGACCCCCACGTCAATTTTTTTTAAAATTTGACACGGGTTCCCCTTAATATCCATATCAGACCTGAAGGGCCTGGCAACTGAATTTAGGGGAACCCCCACGCTTTTTTTTTTTATCAATGAATGAATGAATTGTCGGCTAATACAGAGAACACTCATTGAGTGTTTTCTGTATTACGGGAGTCAACAATATACCCGCAAGTGATTTTAAAAGACTTTTTTTCCTGCACAAATGACACTTTGTGCAGGGACAGTTCTAAGCACGGGAAACATGCGCCCCTTCACAGGCATACTACAGACACCCCCCAGGTACCACATTTAAAGGAATATTACACTTTTATTGTTTCACTTTAATCATTATTAAAATCACTGCTCCTGAAAAAACGTCCGTTTTTAAAACTTTTTTTTGCATTGATCCATGTACCCTGGGGCAGGGCCCAGGTCCCCAAACATTTTTTAGGACAATAACTTGCATATTAGCCTTTAAAATTAGCACTTTAGATTGTGAACGTTCGAGTCCCATAGACTTTAATAGGGTTCTAAAGTTCACACGAAGTTTAGGTCTGTTCGCAGGTTCTGGTGCGAACCGAACAGGGGGGTGTTCGGCTCATCCCTACTAGTGAATAAGTCTCATATGTCAGTGGTCATCAACCCTGTCCTCAGGGCCCACTAACAGCCCAGGTTTTATGTATTACCTTGGGTAGATACAGACTAGAATACTGCAATAACTGAGTAGCAAATGATATCACCTGTGATGTATTTCAGTTATCTTGCAAACCTGACCTGTTAGTGGACCCTGAGGACAGGGTTGATGACCACTCTCATATGTGGTATCTGAGATAGTAGTAAATAATATGCAATTATTTAAGGTAAGGTTAAAATGAATACCAGAGATAGTTGTGGCAAAATCTTCCAGTTGTTTCCAGATATGTGAAATTTTGCCACATTCCCCCAAAAAATGTGAAAAGGATCCAGAAGATAGACAACCTCTGAAAAATGTTGATGGAACAGCTGTAACAATAGCGTGCAATTTAGTGGGTGTAAGGTACCATCTTGTAAAGAGTTTAACAGCAGTTTCTCTTACTGTAAGGGGGTCCTTTACTATAGCCTCGTGGCGCTAATTAGCACAAATTACCATGAATTAGCGCTAATCACGCTAATTAGCACTAAAACGGTATTCGCTAGAGCGCTGGTAAGATAATACTCCCAAAATCTAATTTACTATAATTCCCTGAAAACAAATAGTGCCCAAACCTGAAATAGTGCACATGGAAATAATGTTTAGAGCATGATATTATTGCGTAAATGGTATCTGAAATATGCGGTATATTGTTTAAAGATAATCTGCTTTTAAACTGTGTGGAAAAGTGATTTTTTTCACTGAAATATCTTTAAAAGTCTGAGAAGAGATACATTTCCCATCTTGGCACAGCTAGGTGCCAACACAACTGAGCATGCCCAGACCTGCAAATAGCTCACATTTTATTTTTAATCTTTATTCAGATGGGGTCCCTCTTGAAAAAGGTACGATCAGCAGCAATAACATCAGCAATGCAGAAACTTTGAGATACAACATAAATGAGCCCCATCGGTGGTGATTCTTAAAGAGGTCTCAACGGCTTGATCCCAACTCAAAGAATTGTATGAGGCCTCAGCTCGTACATATGCGGACAGACTTGCCCTACATCAATACTGATTCCAAGATAAATTTGGTAGACCGTTGGCCCGCAACCTCCACCCAAACACGTCTTCCACATTTATACCCCATATTCGGGCCCCATCTGGGGAAATGATCAGTGAGCCCTCTAAGATATCAGAAACATTCAGAGATTTCTAATAAACACTATACAATCTACCACCTGGCTACTCTTCTAGCTCCACTCTTACCCCTGAGGCTGATAGACAGTCTTATATTGAGGAAACAAAGCTCCCTACTAGGGATGAGCTTCGTGTTTGAGTCCAACATACGTTCGACTCGAACATCGGCTGTTCGCCCCGTCCTGCGAATTCCAAACGTTATGGGCCGTTCGCGCCAAATTCGTGTGGCGCTCACGGCCCACAATGCACTGCGTCATCGCAGTGCATTGCTGGCTCATGATTGGCCAAGCATGCACTGTGACCCCGCATGCTTGGCCAATCACAGCGCCAGCAGCGAGGAGAGCCATGATTGGCCACAGGCAGGATGCCTGTGGCCAATCATAGCTCAGGCTGTGTAGTACACGCCCCACACTATATAAGGCCGCCAGCGCGACGGCCTAGTGTAGTGTGTTGGCGTCTGAAGCAGTTAGTGGATGTTCTGTGTACCTTCAACACAGTACACAGAGATCGTTTTCGGCCGATTTTCGATCTTGCTGTTGTGTAGTGGTTGTTGTCTGTGTTCCCTGACCGCAGTATACACCGCTATATTCACCTCACCTATATAGCTAGTGATCTATCTTTTATAATAGAGCTTGCAGTCAGTAGTGTTAGGAGCTTGTGCGTGCTGTCTGCGTGCTCTGTACCCAGTACACACCACAATATACACCTACATAGCTCTTCTCTATTTGAGCCCACTTGCCATCTGCAGGAGTTATTGGAAGTTGTGTGTGCCTCCAGCACAGCACAGTATACATCTGTATATACCCCTTTATCTCTGGTGTTCTATAAAAAAGGCATCTGCAGGAGTTAGTGGGTTTTTTGTGCCTCCAGCACAATATACACCTGTATCTACCCTTTATTGCTGTTCTCTAATAGAGGCATCTGCAGGGCTTAGTGGGTGTTGTGTGACTCAATTACAGTATACCCCTTTATCTCTGGTGTTCTATAATAAAGGCATCTGCAGGAGTTAGTGGGTGTTGTGTGACTCCAGCACAATATACACCTGTATCTACTGTTTATTGCTGTTCTCTAATAGAGCCATCTGCAGGGCTTAGTGGGTGTTGTGTGACTCCATTACACTGCTGTTTTACCCAACTCCCTTCAGGCCATTACCATGTCTGGAAGGCCAGCAAGGAGAGGCAGACAGGCGCGAGCCGATAAAAGAGGGCAAGCAGGCTCTGTGTCTAGAGACAACAGTGCTGGTCGTGGACGCGGTGCATTGTCATCAGCACGTGGCCATGGGACACGCTTGTCCTTCTTTTCGGCAGCTGGACATGTTGAACCGCAACATGCCAATGACTTGGTAGAGTGGATGACCAAGCCCTCTTCATCCTCCTCATCCTCTCTCACCCAGTCTCAGGGTACTAGCAAAGCAGCTGCCAACGCATCGTCTTCCCTCCTCTCAATGTCATCATCAGTGACTCCTTCCCTAGACCCACCACGTCCTCCTGAGGAGTCTCCTGAACTCTTTGAGCACAGTGTTGGGTACATGCTCCAGGAGGATGCCCAGTGTTTTGTAGGCTCTGATAATGACACTCAGCTAGAGGAAGGCAGTAGCGTGAGCGCAGAGAGAGGGGATGCTCAAGAAGGACAGCAATCTGGCAGTCATGTTCCACAAGCTGCAGCATACTGGCAGGTTTGCTACAGCGATGAAGAGGGAGGGGATGATGAGGGCACTGACTCCACGTGGGTGCCTGGTAGGAGAGAGGAGGAGGAGGAAGAGGAGGAGGCACATGTCCAACGAGGCAGGATGCCCTCTGGGGGCCAGCTTAGGGGCAGCACACCGACTGAATCACACCGCAGAGCTCCGCCTGTGCAGGGCGCTGCCTCTGCACGTTATTCTAAAAGTTCTTTGGTGTGGGCCTTTTTTGAGACGGGTGCATCAGATCGCACCGCTGCTATTTGCAACATATGTCTCAAGCGTATCTCGCGTGGCCAAAACATCAGCCGCTTGGGCACCACATGCTTGACCAGACATATGTTGACCTGCCATGCAGCTCGTTGGCAAGCGTACCTCAAAGACCCACACCAAAGAACAAAGCGGACCTCTCCTTGCTCCTCATCAGCTGGCATCTCCAACCCCACTAGACCTTCAGTCCTCTCTGAAACCTGCTCTGAGAGGAATGAAGGTGTAGAATTAGGTGTGTCACAGCCAAGTGCTTCCGGGAACTCTGCTAGCGGTACACCCATGTCCGATTATAGCAGGCAAATTTCCCTGCCCCAGCTGCTGGACCGGCGAAAGAAGTTCACTCCCAGCCATCCACATGCCCAGCGGTTGAATGCTAGCTTGGCTAAATTGCTAGCACTTAAACTGCAGCCTTTTCAGTTGGTAGACTCTGCCCCCTTCCGTGAGTTTGTACAAAGTGCAGTTCCTCAGTGGCAGGTCCCCAAACGCCACTTTTTCTCACGGAAGGCGATTCCGGCTCTCTACCGGCATGTGGAAGGCAATGTCCTTGCCTCGCTGGACAGGGCGGTCAGCGGTAAGGTGCATATTACCGCTGACTCATGGTCCAGCAGGCATGGACAGGGACGTTACCTGTCTTTCACGGCCCATTGGGTCACTCTTCTGGCAGCTGGGAAGGATGCAGGACAAGGTGCAGTAGTGTTGGAGGTTGTTCCGCCACCACGCCTCCAAAATGCTACTATTGGTTGTGACACACCTCTCTCCTCCACCCCCTCCTCTTCTTCTTCCTCCATGGCCTCTTCCAGTGCTCTGTCCTCAGAACCAGCGGTGCTTTATAGGCGTTCCAGGAGCTATGCAAGTACGCAGGCAAAACGATGCCATGCCGTGCTTGCGCTGGTTTGTTTGGGGGACAGGAGCCACACTGGGGCGGATGTTTTGTCAGCTCTGCAGGGGCAGGCCGAGAGGTGGTTGACGCCACGCCAGCTTAAGCCAGGAATGGTGGTTTGTGACAATGGCACCAACCTCCTCTCCGCCCTCCGACAGGGACAACTGACCCATGTGCCCTGTGTAGCTCACGTCCTTAACCTGGTGGTGCAGCGGTTCTTGGGCAGGTACCCCGGCTTACAGGATGTACTGAAGCAGGCCAGGACAGTCTGTGTGCATTTCCAATGATCATTTAATGCCTGTGCTCGGCTGGCTGAGCTCCAAAAGGAGTTGAACCTGCCCAAGAACCGCCTTATATGTGACATGCCCACCAGGTGGAACTCAACGTTGGCCATGCTGCAGCGGCTGCACACGCAGCAGAGGGCCATCAATGAGTACCTGTGCGACTACAGCACCAGGACAGGGTCAGGGGAGCTTGGTTTTTTCTCACCATGCCAGTGGGGCATGATCAGGGATGCATGCACTGTCCTGTCACCATTTGAGGAGGCCACAAGGATGGTGAGCAGTGACAGTGCATGCATCAGTGACACTGTACCTCTTGTCCACCTCTTGGAGCATATGCTGCGTGGAATAATGGACAGGGCACTTGAGGCAGAAAAGAGGCAGGAAGAGGAGGACTTCCTTGGCTCTCAAGGCCCCCTTTATCCAGACAGTGTTCCTGCTGACCTTATCTTGCCATCGCAGAGGGAGCAGAGGATGAGACATCTCCGGGAGGCCTTGCAGTAAGGTCTGTGCAACGCGTTCCCAGAGACTGGGAGGATACAAACTCCTGGTCCTGGACAACGTGTTGCTGAGGCATCGGTCAGAAGGAGCGGTGGAGAAGGTGGCCGTCTGACTGATGCTTTCAGACAATTTTTTAGTCCGCAGCCCCAAGGTAGGATCGGTTCCAGCAACCATCGCCAGCGTCTGATTTACATGGTGCAGGAATACCTAGGGGCAAGGTCAGACTTGGACACCTTTCCCACCGAAAATCCTCTGGCTTACTGGGTCTTGAGGATGGATCACTGGCCAGAGCTTGCACAGTATGCAATTGAGCTACTGGCCTGTCCTGCATCCAGCGTTCTTTCGGAATGCACCTTCAGTGCTGCTGGTGGCTTTGCTACCGATTACAGGGTGCGCCTGTCCACCGAATCAGTTGATCGACTGACCTTCATCAAGATGAATCAGTCTTGGATCACCCACAGCTACCAAGCACCTGAAGCTGATGCAACCGAATAATTTTTTTGGAAATATCACATCCCTTCAAGACTGCCTATGCTGATGCTGAGTGACTGTCCTGTTATGTTGATTGTCTATCCTCTTCCTCCTCCGCTGATATGTTGGAAGAACATTTCTGGTTCTGGGTGATGCCATTAGCCCAATTTTTCTGCTCCTGTTTAACAGGGGCGTTTAAGTACAATTTTTGATGCAATGCTTTGCAGCAGGGCTAATTCCTGCAATAAAACTAGAGTAAATGGGAGAGGTTGCAGTGTGGTGGCACCAGCACCAGTGCCTAAGGCCCAATTTTTCTGCCCCTGTTTAACAGGGACACGTAATTACAATTCTTGAAATAATATTTCACAGGAGGGCCCGTTCCTGTGCCCACCCAGAGTAACTGTGAGGACTTATAGTGTTGTGGCACCAGCACCACAACCACCAAAGGTCAATTTTTCTACCACTGTTCAACAATGGCATGTAATTACAATTCTTGATATAATCGTTCACAGCAGGGCACTCCAGCGCCCACCAAGAGTCACTTTGAGGGCTTACAATGTTGTGGCAAAATCAACACCTTGTTCCGCCATTTCTTCAGAGCATATAGGGCAGGCCCCTACTTTCAAACATCCAACTTACAAACATCTCCTACTTGCAAACGGAAGGAGACAACAGCAAGTGAGATGAAAAAAGATGGACGACAAAACAAATTATACAGGGGTGATAACCCTTCCCTATGTTTTCCAAAAAGCTTAAAAATAGTTTTTTTGACTGGAGCTACACTTTAAAAATGTACCAGTTGAAAATTACAAACAGATTCAACTTAACACAACAAACCTACACAGTCCCTGTCTTGTTTGCACCGCCTGTATACTGCTGTTCTGAGTATATAGGGCCTGGGGGCCACACGCATTTCCTTTTTTTAATATGGGTACGGGGTTCCCCTTGATATGCGTACAAGACCCAAAGGGGCTGGTAATGGGCAGGGAGGGCTACCCATGTTATTTTTCTCAATGGTTTTCAACTATATTGCAGGAACCAGATATAACATTAAAACCGCAAGCAGTTTTCAATGATGTTATTTCTGTTTAATGTCATTTTGTGCAGGGACTGTTCTAAACACGGGAAACACATGGCACTTCACAGGCATACTACAGATACCCCCCAGGCACCATATTTAAAGGAATATTTCACTTTTTTTTCACTTTAATCATCAATAAAATCAGTGCTCCCGCCAAAACGGCCATTTTTAAAAACATTTTAGGCATTGACCCATGTCCCCTGAGGCAAGAGCCAGGTCCCCAAACCCTTTTTAGGACAGTATCTTGCATATTAGCCGTTAAAATTAGCACTTTTAATTTCGAACGTTCGAGTCCCATAGACGTCAATGGGGTTCTAAAGTTCGTTCGAATTTGGGGTCCGTTCGAAAGTTCTGGTGCGAACCAAACCGGGGGGGGGGGGGGGGTGTTCGGCTCATCCCTACTCCCTACATTGGATGGCGATACTGTAGAAGAGCTGGAACAGGTAATTAAAGCAGATGAGGTCACAGGAGCGATAGCCCGGGTCCTGATGGTTTCACTCCTAAATTATACAAAATATTTGCTCCCCTACTTGCCTCCCCCTTCTTAGCTAAGGTGTTCAAACAGCTATCGGAAAGGCTCAGCGCTTCCTCCACAAACGATTGACGCTCACATTACCATTATCCCAAAACCAGATAGGGATCCAACTTTGTGCACTAACTATAGGCCCATATCGTTAATTGGAGTAGACTTAAAATTATATGCCAAAATTATAGCCAACAGATTGCAGCCACTGCTCCCCCCCTCATACACCTGGATCAGGTGGTGTTTTGTAAGTGGTTGGGAGGCAAGGGACAACACCTTGAAAACCCTGCTTCTTACTGACTATGCCTGCATCCATGATGTCCCTTTATGCCTTTTGATGGTCGATGTGGAAAAGCATTTGATTTGGTCAACTGGCGATTCCTCCAGATGTCTCTGGTGTAGATAGGCCTGGGCCCCAATATGCTATCCTGAATTATGTCCCTCTACTCCTCTCCCTCCACTAGAATTCAGGTGAATGGCTCATTGTCCCCTACATTTTCCATCCACAATGAGACACGACAAGGCTGTCCTCTATCTCCCCTTCTCT
Source organism: Lithobates pipiens (assembly GCF_037356315.1). Classification (NCBI taxonomy): domain Eukaryota; kingdom Metazoa; phylum Chordata; class Amphibia; order Anura; family Ranidae; genus Lithobates; species Lithobates pipiens. The sequence continues at coordinate 163,299,941 of NW_027507784.1, forward strand.
GTGTCCTTGTCATGGAACACTTGGCAATTGCCTTGCACAAAAACCCCTGCATCTTAGGTGTATCGGTAGGCCCTGCTCATTCCAAACTAGCTCTCTTTGCAGATGACCTGTTAATGTGTGTAACCCAACCCATTTATCCTTGCCACATATAATGCAGGCATTCACAAGGTTTGGGAATCTGAGCAACTTCAAGTGAATCATACTAAGTCAGACATCTTGAACATCTCACTGTCCCAGGAGGTCCTCCGCCAAGTCTCCACTAAGTTCCCCTTTAAAACAGGTTCCACTTCCATCCGTTACCTCGGAATCCAAATACCCACAGAAGGGTCCCAATTGTTCTCTCTGAACTTTGCTCCCCTTCTGCTTAGAACCAAGACAGATCTCACAAACTACATGAAGAAACACCTATCATGGCTAGGGAGGGTAAATGCTGTAAAAATGGACATCCTCACTTGGTTTCTCTATTTGTTCAAGACAATTCCCATTTCCATACCTTCCTCGTTCTTTAAGAAGCTCCGCCAACTGTTTTCCTCCTTTATCTGGAGGGGGGCTCGTCCTTGGATACGCTATGAGACTCTATTGCTCCCCAAGATTTGTAGTGGAGGTAGAGTTCCAGATACCCTCTATATACTATAGAGCAGCAGTACTCACACGTAGTGATGGCCGAACGGTTCGCCCGGCGGTCGTTTCGCGGCGAATTTCCGACATTCGCGGTCCGCACGTTCGAACGCCTTTTTCCGTCGTTCGCCGCGGCGGACTTACGTGTTTAATGTATACAAGAACTTTAACCTTTGGTGACACGTTTATCATGTGATACAGGACAGCCAATTGAGACATGACAGCACATGGACACTTGTACATTCCCCCTAACCTATAAATACACCCGATCCGGTGGCCATTTTACATTCTTTCTTCTGTTACGATAGGGACAGGTTCCTGTGTGGAGTAGGGAGAGATAAACCACTAGCTATTTGGTACACAAAAGTTCTTTTCAGGACTGGTATAGGTGTTAGGTGTTGATAGGTTTGCTGTGCTGCTGATTCTTGCAGCAGCCTGAGTGTCTTTTGTTAGTTTAGAGAAAGGGAAAGGACGGTGTATGCTACAGGGACAGCCAGATTAGTCTTTCATCATCATCATCATCATCATCATCATTAGCTGTTACTATCAAGGTCCACAAAAGAGCTGTTCCAGTAACCACTAATCGTTCTCTTTTTTTGCCAATTTGTATAGGGACAGGAAGGAAGCAGTGTTGTCAGGCAGTGAGGGTAATTTTAAAGACTTGCTGTTATTATTAGTTCCACAAAGGTTCTTTTCAGGACTGGTATCAGTGGTACAGTAATAGGCTTGTACATGTATAATATTCTTTCTTCCAAATATAGAAAGGATATTATACTTGACTGCTGCCCTTCTGCTGCAGTCTGCTAAACATTCACAACTCACTTGTTCCACAAAAGTTCTTATAAGGACTGGTAACTTGGTATAGGGTGCTACGGTACATAGGCTTGAGTGCGGTACAGTCTGCTGTTCTGTAAGGACCGCTATCGGTCCACAATAGATAGGGTTGACGTGCACCACTGCTGACCGCTGCCCTATACTGCAGCAGTCCTTCAGCGGTATAGGGACTGACGTACAGTCTGCTAATCACTAACACACAACCTGCTTGTTCCACAAAAGTTCTTATAAGGACTGGTAACTTGGTATAGGGTGCTACGGTACATAGGCTTGAGTGCGGTACAGTCTGCTGTTCTGTAAGGACCGCTATCGGTCCACAATAGATAGGGTTGACGTGCACCACTGCTGACCGCTGCCCTATACTGCAGCAGTCCTTCAGCGGTATAGGGACTGACGTACAGTCTGCTAAACACTAATACACAACCTGCTTGGTCCACAAAAGTTCTTATAAGGACTGGTAACTTGGTATAGGGTGCTACGGTACATAGGCTTGAGTGCGGTACAGTCTGCTGTTCTGTAAGGACCGCTATCGGTCCACAATAGATAGGGTTGACGTGCACCACTGCTGACCGCTGCCCTATACTGCAGCAGTCCTTCAGCGGTATAGGGACTGACGTACAGTCTGCTAAACACTAATACACAACCTGCTTGGTCCACAAAAGTTCTTATAAGGACTGGTAACTTGGTATAGGGTGCTACGGTACATAGGCTTGAGTGCGGTACAGTCTGCTGTTCTGTAAGGACCGCTATCGGTCCACAATAGATAGGGTTGACGTGCACCACTGCTGACCGCTCACCTATACTGCAGCAGTCCTTCAGCGGTATAGGGACTGACGTACAGTCTGCTAATCACTAACACACAACCTGCTTGTTCCACAAAAGTTCTTATAAGGACTGGTAACTTGGTATAGGGTGCTACGGTACATAGGCTTGAGTGCGGTACAGTCTGCTGTTCTGTAAGGACCGCTATCGGTCCACAATAGATAGGGTTGACGTGCACCACTGCTGACCGCTGCCCTATACTGCAGCAGTCCTTCAGCGGTATAGGGACTGACGTACAGTCTGCTAATCACTAACACACAACCTGCTTGTTCCACAAAAGTTCTTATAAGGACTGGTAACTTGGTATAGGGTGCTACGGTACATAGGCTTGAGTGCGGTACAGTCTGCTGTTCTGTAAGGACCGCTATCGGTCCACAATAGATAGGGTTGACGTGCACCACTGCTGACCGCTGCCCTATACTGCAGCAGTCCTTCAGCGGTATAGGGACTGACGTACAGTCTGCTAAACACTAATACACAACCTGCTTGGTCCACAAAAGTTCTTATAAGGACTGGTAACTTGGTATAGGGTGCTACGGTACATAGGCTTGAGTGCGGTACAGTCTGCTGTTCTGTAAGGACCGCTATCGGTCCACAATAGATAGGGTTGACGTGCACCACTGCTGACCGCTGCCCTATACTGCAGCAGTCCTTCAGCGGTATAGGGACTGACGTACAGTCTGCTAAACACTAATACACAACCTGCTTGGTCCACAAAAGTTCTTATAAGGACTGGTAACTTGGTATAGGGTGCTACGGTACATAGGCTTGAGTGCGGTACAGTCTGCTGTTCTGTAAGGACCGCTATCGGTCCACAATAGATAGGGTTGACGTGCACCACTGCTGACCGCTGCCCTATACTGCAGCAGTCCTTCAGCGGTATAGGGACTGACGTACAGTCTGCTAAACACTAATACACAACCTGCTTGGTCCACAAAAGTTCTTATAAGGACTGGTAACTTGGTATAGGGTGCTACGGTACATAGGCTTGAGTGCGGTACAGTCTGCTGTTCTGTAAGGACCGCTATCGGTCCACAATAGATAGGGTTGACGTGCACCACTGCTGACCGCTCACCTATACTGCAGCAGTCCTTCAGCGGTATAGGGACTGACGTACAGTCTGCTAAACACTAACACACAACCTGCTTGTTCCACAAAAGTTCTTATAAGGACTGGTAACTTGGTATAGGGTGCTACGGTACATAGGCTTGAGTGCGGTACAGTCTGCTGTTCTGTAAGGACCGCTATCGGTCCACAATAGATAGGGTTGACGTGCACCACTGCTGACCGCTGCCCTATACTGCAGCAGTCCTTCAGCGGTATAGGGACTGACGTACAGTCTGCTAATCACTAACACACAACCTGCTTGTTCCACAAAAGTTCTTATAAGGACTGGTAACTTGGTATAGGGTGCTACGGTACATAGGCTTGAGTGCGGTACAGTCTGCTGTTCTGTAAGGACCGCTATCGGTCCACAATAGATAGGGTTGACGTGCACCACTGCTGACCGCTGCCCTATACTGCAGCAGTCCTTCAGCGGTATAGGGACTGACGTACAGTCTGCTAAACACTAACACACAACCTGCTTGTTCCACAAAAGTTCTTATAAGGACTGGTAACTTGGTATAGGGTGCTACGGTACATAGGCTTGAGTGCGGTACAGTCTGCTGTTCTGTAAGGACCGCTATCGGTCCACAATAGATAGGGTTGACGTGCACCACTGCTGACCGCTGCCCTATACTGCAGCAGTCCTTCAGCGGTATAGGGACTGACGTACAGTCTGCTAAACACTAATACACAACCTGCTTGGTCCACAAAAGTTCTTATAAGGACTGGTAACTTGGTATAGGGTGCTACGGTACATAGGCTTGAGTGCGGTACAGTCTGCTGTTCTGTAAGGACCGCTATCGGTCCACAATAGATAGGGTTGACGTGCACCACTGCTGACCGCTGCCCTATACTGCAGCAGTCCTTCAGCGGTATAGGGACTGACGTACAGTCTGCTAAACACTAATACACAACCTGCTTGTTCCACAAAAGTTCTTATAAGGACTGGTAACTTGGTATAGGGTGCTACGGTACATAGGCTTGAGTGCGGTACAGTCTGCTGTTCTGTAAGGACCGCTATCGGTCCACAATAGATAGGGTTGACGTGCACCACTGCTGACCGCTGCCCTATACTGCAGCAGTCCTTCAGCGGTATAGGGACTGACGTACAGTCTGCTAAACACTAATACACAACCTGCTTGGTCCACAAAAGTTCTTATAAGGACTGGTAACTTGGTATAGGGTGCTACGGTACATAGGCTTGAGTGCGGTACAGTCTGCTGTTCTGTAAGGACCGCTATCGGTCCACAATAGATAGGGTTGACGTGCACCACTGCTGACCGCTCACCTATACTGCAGCAGTCCTTCAGCGGTATAGGGACTGACGTACAGTCTGCTAATCACTAACACACAACCTGCTTGTTCCACAAAAGTTCTTATAAGGACTGGTAACTTGGTATAGGGTGCTACGGTACATAGGCTTGAGTGCGGTACAGTCTGCTGTTCTGTAAGGACCGCTATAGGTCCACAATAGATAGGGTTGACGTGCACCACTGCTGACCGCTCACCTATACTGCAGCAGTCCTTCAGCGGTATAGGGACTAAGAGTTTTGTCACAGGGTCATTTAAAAAATGACATGCAGAGGAAGAGGCAGGCCCTTCCGCAGGGGTGGTAGGGGTAGGGCAGGAGCAACAGGCTTGAGCCAAAGTGGGAAGTTGCAGAAGGTGCGTTCAATTACTTTAAAGGATGCACCAGACTTGGTTGAGTGGCTCGCTCAGCCTTACTCTTCTGCACCCTCCTCATCCTCTCGATCTGCACCCTCTTCTTCACTCTCTGCTATGTGCACCCCCAAAGACACTACCACCAACAACACGACCACCACCACCACCACCACATACCTTCCGCTTGAGTCACTGGAATTATTTTCCGATCCATATCAAGAGGACATTTCTGATGCGCAGCCACTCTTGGTATTGGATCAGGAAGAGGAGGTAGCAACAAGCGCTACTCAGCAGTCTGACGCCAGTACCCAGATCAGCCCAAGGAGGAGGTTGGTCCCCGGTGTTGCTGCCTACTCTACTTATAGCGGTGGGGAAGGTGACGTTGATGATGACGTGTCTAGTGATGTCACGTGGGTGCCCACAAGAGAGGAAGAGGAGGGGAGTTCAGAGGGAGATATGGACCAGCAGATAGGGAGGAGAAGCAGCAATGACTTACATTGCACAGCAGGGACAAAGCAGACTGCAAATGTATCAGGAGCGAGTCATCGACCATGTACGGTCACATCTGGCGCTCCCAGGACACCGGCACATGGCTCCGCAGTGTGGGCTTTTTTTAACGTGTCCGCTGCTGACAATAGCGTTGCCATCTGCAATCTTTGCAGTCAACGCGTTAGTCGCGGTAAGCCCAATACTCACCTAGGGACGACCGCCTTAAGAAGGCACATGAGCAGCCATCACCGAGCCCAGTGGGAGCAACGGAACACACAAAGCCACACTGCAGGCTCTCACCGTCCAGCCTCGTCTTCTACTTCTCCTTCTCCTCTCTCCTCACAATTGTCCTCCACTCCACCTTCCATCACGCCAAGCTCACATTTTTCTGCAAAAAGGCAGGCTTCCGTGGGCCTAATGTTTGAGCGTAAAAAAATGATGACGCCGGATAACCCTCTTGCCCAACGGTTGGCGGCTGGCTTGTCAGAACTCATAGCCCGCCAACTACTGCCATATAAACTGGTGGACTCGGAGGCCTTTCGCAAATTTGTGGCCATTGGAACACCACAATGGAAGGTCCCAGGAAGGAAGTATTTCTCAGAGAAGGGCATCCCAGAGCTATATGGCCATGTTCAGCGGCAAGTGAATGTATCTCTGGCACACAGTGTCGGTGCCAAGATACATCTGACCACAGACACGTGGTCTAGCAAACACGGGCAGGGAAGGTATATCAGTTTTACTGCCCACTGGGTGAACCTTCTGACGGCCGTCAAGCATGTAACCCGTGGCACCCGTGTAGATTTGGTTTTACCGCCACGGATTGCATGCAGGCCTGACTCTTCTTCTCCTCCTCCTACTCCATCCTCCTCCCTCTCCTCCTCAGCTGCCTCCTCCTTTTCCGCTGCTAGCGTCTCTTCCACTGCACCGCCCAAGCTCCCCAGAACCTATTCCACATGCCAGGTGAGACGTTGCCATGCCGTGCTGCGTCTGTTGTGCCTGGAAGCAAAGAGCCACACTGGCCCGGCACTCCTTTCAGCTTTGCGTTCACAGGCAGATGAGTGGCTAACACCGCTCAATTTGACAGTTGGTAAAGTGGTGTGTGACAACGGTGCCAATCTGCTTAGCGCATTGAAACAGGGCAAAATCACGCACGTGCCGTGCATGGCACACGTCTTAAACTTGGTCGTGCAGCGATTCCTTGTCAAATACCCTGGGGTCCAGGACATCTTGCGGCAGGCAAGGAAAATCTCGGCCCATTTCAGAAGATCTTACACGGCCATGGCTCGCCTTGCTGACATTCAGCGGCGACACCATCTGCCGGTCAGACGTCTTATTTGCGATTGCCCGACGCGATGGAACTCAACCTTCTATATGCTTGATAGGCTGCTCCAGCAGAAACGTGCAGTTAACGTCTACCTGTATGAACTCTGCGAAAGAAACGGTTCTGGGGAGCTGGGTTTTTTTTCACCGCGCCAGTGGCTGCTCATGCGCGACACATGCAGACTTCTGCGGCCATTTGAGGAGATCACCAAACTGGTCAGTCGCAGCCATGGCGCCATCAGTGACATGGTACCTTATGCCTTCTTTCTGGAGCGTGCATTGCGTCGTGTCATTGATCAGGCTGTGGAGGAGCAGGAGCGGGAAGATGAGGAAGTCGCAATGCTGGATGAATTCCCAGGGGGGGCTACTCTATCTGAGACAAGTCAACAACAGGAGTCTGATGAGGAGTCAGAGGAGGATGGTGCCGGGGCGGATGAGCAGGAGCAAGAAGAGCATGCTTTAAACCTTTCTGGGATCCCTGTTGTGCGAGGATGGGGAGAGGAGAATGAAGAGGACGACATTATCCTGGATGATGAGCAGGAGCCAGGCCACCACACCGCTTCCACTTTAGTGCAAATGGGGGCCTTCATGCTCCAGTGTTTTAATAGGGACCCCCGTATAAAAAGCATGAGGGTCAAGGACCAGTACTGGGTGGCAACGTACTTAGACCCCCGGTACAAACACAAAATGGCGGAAATGTTACCGCCGTCGCAGAGGGCTGTCAGAATGCAGCACTTCCAGGCCTTGCTTCGAGAAATGCTGCATTCTGCTTTTGCGTGCGCTGGCAGAGGAGCAATTCCCACTCCCAGAGAAGGATTTGCGGGTACCAATCCAACAGCGCCTGCAAGAAGAGGCCGGTTTGAAGATGTGTTGGTGACTTCGGATATGAGGTCATTCTTTCAGCCGACCCATCGACAGGTGTCATCCGGATCCAGCATCAGGGAACGCCTAGACCGTCAGGTGTCCGACTACATTGGGTTAACGGCCGATGTGGACGCTCTGAGGAGTGATGAACCCCTAGACTACTGGGTGGGCAGGCTTGACCTCTGGCCAGAGCTTGCCCAATTTGCAATCGAACTGTTGGCTTGCCCCTCATCCAGTGTCCTGTCCGAAAGGACGTTCAGCGCAGCAGGGGGGATTGTGACCGATAAGCGTACTCGCCTAGCTCACCACAGTGTTAACTACCTCACATTTCTAAAAATGAATGAGGCATGGATCTCGGAGGAATTCAACACATGTGATCAGTAGACCATGTATATGTCTATAAACAATTTTTGGAATCAAGCACACAGACCTTCTTAATTCATTTGGCTCACTTCCCTGACCCAAAAAAGCACACCGTACTATATGCCCCTACCCTCCTCTTTGAAGAGGTTGAGCGGTGTCATATTTCTACTGGGGCTGCTTATTATGAGGGGTTCCCACCATCCCTGTGCTGTGCTGACTTCCTCCTGGGTGTTCTTATTATGAGGGGCTCCCACCATCCCTGTGCTGTGCTGACTTCCTCCTGGGGGTTCTTATTATGAGGGGATCACACCATCCCTGTGCTGTGCTGACTTCCTCCTGGGGCTGCTTACGGTGCTGCTGTCAGCGCTGTATGTCACGGAGCTGCTGTCAGCGCTGTATGTCACGGAGCTGCTGTCAGCGCTGTATGTCACGGAGCTGCTGTCAGCGCTGTATGTCACGGAGCTGCTGTCAGCGCTGTATGTCACGGAGCTGCTGTCAGCGCTGTATGTCACGGAGCTGCTGTCAGCGCTGTATGTCACGGAGCTGCTGTCAGCGCTGTATGTCACGGAGCTGCTGTCAGCGCTGTATGTCACGGTGCTGCTGTCAGCGCTGTATGTCACGGAGCTGCTGTCAGCGCTGTATGTCACGGAGCTGCTGTCAGTGCTGTATGTCACGGAGCTGCTGTCAGCGCTGTATGTCACGGAGCTGCTGTCAGCGCTGTATGTCACGGAGCTGCTGTCAGCGCTGTATGTCACGGTGCTGCTGTCAGCGCTGTATGTCACGGAGCTGCTGTCAGCGCTGTATGTCACGGAGCTGCTGTCAGCGCTGTATGTCACGGAGCTGCTGTCAGCGCTGTATGTCACGGAGCTGCTGTCAGCGCTGTATGTCACGGAGCTGCTGTCAGCGCTGTATGTCACGGTGCTGATGTCAGTGCTCTGTATTACGGTGCTGCTGTCAGTGCTCTGTATCTCCTGCACCCTCTTGTTTGCCTACCCTGGTCCCTGACCTTCCCTCTCCTCCATTGCCTTCATTAGCTCCATAGTCCTGAATTGTCAGAACAATTTCCCAAATAAAAAAAAAATGCTTGTAGTTATCGATCCCAAATTCACCTCATACATGTATTATGCTATTGTCCAGGTGGTGGGACTACGTGCTACCCCCTAATAATTACCCCGTGGCCGCAAATTCGACCTAAAGGTTTGCGAAATTCGCCTCCCATTGAAGTCAATGGAGCCCGCGGCGAACGGTCGTTTTCGCGAACGTTTGTGTCCGTTCGCGTTTCGCGTTCGCGAAACGTCCCGTCGGAAGTTCGTCCATCACTACTCACACGTATACTTAACTAGTTCCACCATTCCTCCACCAAATACCTAATGTATTTCATTTCTCCTTATTAAAACCTTTGGTCTGCAAACACTTTACCACCTCGGTGCCCCGTCCTCATCCTGTACAGGTCAAAAACTATGAGGAGTATGAAGCACAGTCCATTGTTGACTCCCGTAGGTTCAGTGGGCGCATACATACAGTACCTGGTGCATTGGAAAGGTTACAGTCCGGAGGAACGCTCTTGGGTCTCATCCTCGGATTTTCATGCCCTGTCTCCGTGATTTCAATAGACTTTTCCCTTCAAGCCTGGTGGTCCTCCGAAGGGGAGGGATCATTGAGGAGGGGTACTGTCAAAGCTGGGCTCATCCCTTACTTCTCTGAGCTGGGCGCTCAGCTTTCGGCTAATTTACAGCTCCTATCTCTCCACAGTGACTCACCTGTTAATGATATCCTACTCTTCAGTCCTGCCTACTTAAGCTGTCCAGCCCAGATGATCTCTGCCTTCACCTTGGTCAACAGCACAGAGACTATCTCCTGCGTTCCTGTTAAAGACGTTCTTTTAGCTCTGGCTACTTGCTGTTTGACTACGCTGTTCCCTGGCTTCCTGACTTTCTGGCTTGTCTAACTATCCGTGGCGTGTTCTGACTACATTTGTTCTATTTACTTTTATTATTAAACAAGTGTGAACTAACTGTACTCCTGTTTTGGTCAAAATTCATGATTTCTGACACAAACGCCCAACAAGGGCAGTTTGCTCAAATACTAGTGCATTTTTTCCATCAAAAGTGGATTTATGTGACCATGCTGTCAATATTGTGTGTGTATTGTTCCTGTCTGTTTAATGGTTTGGGAGCATCTGCTCACATTCTACTCTTTGATCTCATTGCTTAAACATGTACACAAAATTTCAGCTTCCAGCAATACATACTCACTTATGTATGTGTGTGGATTGTGGCCTGGTGGTGGGTGTTATATTTTGAGTATGTGCCTATTTTAATATTATGTTGGAATGTTTTGTAAGAATAATGACGGTTTCTATAATCTTGCAGATAAAAAGGATGTGGGCTGGTGGGTGAGTAGTTGTTCTATGAAATGTTATGTGTTATTAGGGATGAGCTTGGTGTTCGAGTCGAATGCACGTTCCACTCGAAAACTGGCTGTTCACCCATTTGGCGAAGCCAGAACTCTGTGGGCCGTTTACGCCAAATTCGTGTGGCGCTCACGTCCCACAATGCACTGTGCCATTGCAGTTCATTGCTAGCTCATGATTGGCCAAGCATGCACTGTGACCCCACATGCTTGGCCAATCACAGCGCCAGCAGCGAGGAGAGCCATGATTGGCCACAGGCAGGATGCCTGTGGCCAATTATAGCTCAGGCCATTTAGTACATGCCCCACACTATATAAGGCCGCCAGCACAGCGGCCTTGTGTAGTGTTCTGGCATCTGCAGGAGTTAGTGGGTGTTTGTGCCTTCAGTGCAGTTATACACCTGTATCTACCTATATTGCTGTTCTCTAATTGAGCCATCTGCAGATGTTAGTGGGTTTTGTGTGCTTCCAGCGCAGTATACACCTATATCTACCTATATTGCTGTTCTCTAATTGAGCCATCTGCAGGAGTTAGTGGGTGTTCTGTGTCTCCAGCGCAGTATACACCTGTATCTACTTATATTGCTGTTCTCTAATTGAGCCATCTGCAGGAATTAGTGGGTGTTGTGTGCCTCCAGCGCAATATACACCTGTAGCTACCTATATTGCTGTTCTCTAATTGAGCCATCTGCAGGAGTTAGTGAGTGTTGTGTGCCTCCAGTCCAGTATACAACTGTATCTACCCTTTATTGCTGGTGTTCTATCATACAGGCATCTGCAGGAGTTAGTGGGTGTTGTGTGCCTCTTGCACAATATACACTACCAAATTGCTGGTTTTCCCATCTCCATGCAGGCCATTACCATGTCTGGAAGGCCAACAAGGAGACGCAGACAGGCACGAGCCAATAAAAGAGGGCAAGCAGGCTCTGTGTCTAGAGACAACAGTGCTGGTCGTGGACGTGGTGCATCGTCATCAGCACGTGGCCATGGGACACACTTGTCCTTATTTTCGGCAGCTGGACGTGTTGAGCCGCATCATTCTGAAGACTTGTTAGAGTGGATGACCAAGCCCTCTTCATCCTCCTCATCCTCTCTCACCCAGGCTCAGGGTACTAGCAAAGCAGCTGCCAACGCATCCTCTTCCCTCATCTCAATGTCATCATCAGTGACTCCTTCCCTAGACCCACCACGTCCTCCTGAGGAGTCCCCCGAACTGTTTGAGCACAGTGTTGGGTACATGCTCCAGGAGGATGCCCAGTGTTTTGTAGGCTCTGATGATGATACTCAGCTAGAGGAAGGCAGTAGCGTGAGCGCAGAGAGAGGGGATGCTCAAGAAGGAAAGCAATCTGGCAGTCATGTTCCACAAGCTGCAGCATACTGCCACGTGGGTGCCTGGTAGGAGAGAGGTCTCAAGCGTATCTCGCGTGGCCAAAACATCAGCCGCTTGGACACCACATGCTTGACCAGACATATATTGACCTACCATGCAGCTCATTGGCAAGCGTACCTCAAAGACCCACACCAAAGAACAAAGCGGACCTCTCCTTGCTCCTCATAAGCTGGGATCTCCAACCCCACTAGACCTTCAGTCCTCTCTGAAACCTGCACTGAGAGGAATGAAGGTGTAGAATTAGGTGTGTCACAGCCAAGTGCTTGCGGGCACTCTGCTAGCACTACACACACGTCTGATTGTAGCAGGCAAATTTCCCTGCCCCAGCTGCTGGACCGTAGACAGTTCACCCCCAGCCATCCACATGCCCAGTGGTTGAATGCTAGCTTGGCTAAACTGCTAGCACTTCAGCTGCTGCCTTTTCAGTTGGTAGAATCGGCCCCCTTCCGTGAGTTTGTGCAATGTGCGGTTCCTCAGTGGCAGGTGCCCAAACGCCACTTTTTCTCACGGAAGGCGATTCCGGCTCGCTACCGGCATGTGGAAGGCAATGTCCTTGCCTTGCTGGACAGGGCGGTCAGCGGTAAGGTGCATATTACCTCTGACTCATGGTCCAGCAGGCATGGACAGGGACGTTACCTGTCTTTCACGGCCCATTGGGTGACTCTTCTAGCAGCTGGGAAGGATGCAGGACAAGGTGCAGTAGTGTTGGAGGTTGTTCCGCCACCATGCCTCCAAAATGCTACTACTGGTTGTGACACACCTCTCTCCTCCACCCCCTCCTCTGCTTCTTCCTCCATGGCCTCTTCCAGTGCTCTGTCCTCAGAACCAGCGGTGCTCCGCAGGCATTTAAGGGGCTACGCAAGTACGCAGGCAAAACAATGCCATTGTCACGATCATCCTGGCGTTCCGGTCGTACATGGGAGACTTACCCGCAGAAGCCTGTCGTTGAGAACCCGTCGTTTCCCCTTGACGCGCGCAAAAGCGAACGAACGCACTCGCGTCGACATGAACGAGCGCACGCGTGCACGTGGGGTCACGAACGGGCACACGTCCACTCGCGGGGGCACGCTGACCCGTCGTGCGACCGTTTTGGCGCCCTAAGGACTTCCTAAGGCCCTTGCTCCATCCCATCCTTGCTGTCTAGTCTACAGCGTGTTCTGCGACCCTGCTATTCTGTACCTGTACCCGTTACCTTGGCTCCTGATACCCGGATAGTTCTTGACCTTGATCCGTTGCTGCCTGCCTACGACTTCTGCTTGTCTGACCACATCTCTGCCTCATCCTCTTGTACCACGCTGATCGTTTCCTGCTGACCCGGCCTGCACCCGACTCTGCTGTTCCTGCCTACCCGTTGGATTCCCTGTACTGCCGTCCTTGCTGACGTCCATCTGCATGCCAGTCTACCCACTTGTGCCTCTCTACACCAGCCAAGTACCACCAGCTCTACCTACTCGCTGTCGGTATCCTGCTGCTTATCCGGACCGGTCTCCATCTGCCAGGCACTTGTGCCCTCTGAACTTTTGAATTCCTGTCACCATCTCCAGGGGTTCATTAGCCAGGGGATACGAGGGGCCGCTCCCTGCATTCCGGGCTCATCTACTAGGTACGTGACAGTACTAGACAGCCATGTCCGAGCCTGCGCAGGGAGCCTCCCCCATGGACGAACTTTGCCGCCACCTGGCCGGCCTTACTCAGGCAGTTAAGAGTTTACAGGAAGGCTACGGCAGACTGGAAGAACAAGTCCAGGCGCTATCTGCTTCTTCACCAGCTGCTCCGGGGGCCCATGCCCCACCATCAGTGGTGATGATGCCACCCGAACCCAGAGTCCCAACTCCGGAACGATTCGCGGGAGACCGGAACAAGTTCAGAGCCTTCCGCAACTCCTGCGAGCTCTATTTCACTCTGCAACCGAAGACCTTCTCCCTTGAGGCGACTAAGGTGGGGTTCATCATTTCCCTGCTGACGGACGAACCTCAGGCCTGGGCACACCGTCTGTTGGAACGAAAGGATCCGTCCTTAGACTCCATGAATACCTTCTTCCAGGCGATGTCTAGACTCTATGAGGATCCCCAACTCGCTGCGACCGCAGAAGCAGCCTTACATGCCCTGCAACAAGGTCGCAGGCCTGTGGAGGATTACGTTTCGGAATTCCGACGTTGGAGCGCTGACACAGACTGGAACAACGCGGCCCTGCGGTATCAGTTCCGCATGGGTCTCTCCGAGCCTCTGAAGGACGAGTTGGCACGGGGGGGCGTTCCCGAGACCCTGGAAGCTCTGATAGACATTTCAGTCCAAATTGATAGGCGCCGGAGAGAGCGCCGCCAAGAACGTTCTTCCACAGCTACTCGCCCGGTCTGGATGCTACCACGGGTGCCTAGCTCCGCCCACCCAGCTCCTCCTGTTCCAGCCGCATCCACACTGGACTCCCCGGAACCCATGCAGCTGGGGCTACTCCGTCCATCCCTGACTCCAGAGGAACGCCAACGTCGCCGGGTCAGCAACCTCTGCCTGTACTGCGGAGAACCAGGGCACTTTGTTCGCTCTTGCCCAGCTAAGATGCGTAAGTGCCTCCTTGTTCCACCTGTCCCCTCACCTGTGTTGTCTGATAACACCTCTCATCTGGCTGTTCCTGTTCTTTTGCAGCTTCCAGGAAGGACTATTCCAACCCACGCAGTTATTGATTCCGGGGCGTGCAGTGGCTTTGTAGACTCGTCCTTCACCCGGAAGAACAGGATTCCCCTTAGACCGAGAGAGAAGGGGCTCTCGGTATACCTGGCCGATGGGTCTACTTTGGAATCAGGACCAGTGACTCAGGAGACTAGTCCCCTATCCGCTGTCATCGCCGGGACTCACCAAGAATTCCTATGCCTAGACGTCATCAAGTCTCCTCTGTTCCCCATCATTCTAGGTATGCCTTGGTTGAAAGCACACAACCCACGCATTGATTGGGTCACTGGAATGATTGAGTTCCCTTCGGACTACTGTCTCCAGCATTGTTGCCCGACTCCCAACGGGGACTCCTCGGCCCTCCTCTGTTTGGAAGCAGACGATGAAACCCGACAAGCTGTGCCCAAGGAATATCATGATTTTCTAGACGTTTTCAGTAAGAAGGGGGCCGAGACTCTACCACCCCATAGGCCATATGACTGCCCTATTGAACTGCTCCCGGGGGCAGAAATCCCCTTCGGAAGAATCTTCCCTCTATCCGAGTCTGAACTGAGTACCCTGAAGTCCTACTTGGATGATAACCTTGAAAAAGGATTTATCCGACCCTCTACCTCCCCGGCTGGCGCTGGGATTTTCTTCGTGGAAAAGAAAGACCACTCCTTACATCCATGTGTGGACTATCGGGCATTGAACAAAATCACCATTAAAAATCGCTACCCCCTGCCGTTAGTACCCAAACTTTTTCAGAGACTGGGTTCTGCTAAGTTGTTCTCCAAGCTGGATCTTCGGGGTGCCTACAACCTCGTCCGTATTAGGAGGGGTGACGAGTGGAAGACGGCCTTCCGTACCCGCTTCGGGCACTTTGAATATTTAGTGATGCCGTTCGGGTTGTGTAATGCCCCAGCCACATTCCAGCATTTTGTCAATGACATTTTTAGAGATTACCTTGATCTGTTTGTAATTATTTACCTGGATGATATCTTAATCTTTTCTCCCACTTTAGCCGACCACCGGGAACACGTCAAAAAGGTCCTGACTCGTCTCCGCCTTCACGGCTTATACGCCAAACCCGAGAAATGTGTTTTCGAACGGCAGAGCATCCAGTTCCTCGGCCTGGTCATCTCGGTAAGAGGGATTGAGATGGATCCCCAGAAGATCTCCGCAATTCAGGACTGGCCTGCCCCTTCCGATAGGAAGGGAGTTCAGCGATTTGTGGGGTTCGCTAATTTCTACCGCAAGTTCATTAAGGGATTCTCTTCTATTATCGCTCCCATTACCGGGCTGACCAAGCAGGGTCAAAGGTTTCGTTGGACCCCCGAAGCACAAGAGGCCTTCAAGACCCTGAAGGATTTGTTTGTCTCGGCCTCGGTCCTGAAACACCCCGATCCCGCTCTACCATATACCCTCGAAGTTGACGCTTCAGAAATAGCAGTCGGAGCGATACTTTCCCAGAGGCAGGGACCCAAGTCCTTACTCCACCCGGTTGCTTTCTTTTCCCGCAAATTGTCAGAGGCCGAAAAGAATTACGACGTCGGAGATCGTGAGTTACTGGCAATTAAATCTGCACTCGAGGAGTGGCGCTATCTGCTGGAGGGAGCCATCCATCTGATCCTGGTCGATACCGACCACAAAAACTTGGAATGCCTAAAGACAGCAAAGAGATTGAAGCCCCGTCAGGCCAGGTGGGCACTCTTCTTCTCGAGGTTTTCATTCCACATCACATACCGTCCCGGATCCAAGAATACCAAGCCAGACGCTCTATCCCGCATGTTCAGTCAGCCGGAGAGTTTGCCACCTACTGATACCATCCTTTCTACTGGGAACTTTCTCCTACTCCAGGGGGATGTGGTGTCTCAAGTTAAGCAGGCTTCCATAGGCACTACACCTCCATCCGGTATCCCGCTATCTTCCAGTGATGACCTTCTGTGGCATGAGGACAAGATCTTTGTTCCCCAGGCAGTTCGGACTCTGGTTCTGGCCTCCTGTCATGACCACCCACTGGCTGGCCACTTTGGGGTATTCAAAACCTTGGAATTACTCAGGCGTACATTCTGGTGGCCACGAATGAAGGACGACTGCAAGAGGTATGTGGAGGCCTGTGCCACCTGTATGTGGAGTAAGGGCAACAAGTCAAGAGCCTGGGGTCTACTAAAACCGCTGCCTGTTCCTGATAGACCATGGAGGATGATCTCCATGGATTTTATCGTCGAACTCCCTCCTTCGGAGAATTATTCAACGATCTTCGTCGTAGTCGATAGACTCACCAAAATGGCCCACTTCTTGCCCATGAAGGGCACCCCCTCAGCCACAGACAGCTAACACCTTTGTTAAGGAGATTGTGAGACTCCATGGCATTCCCGCCAACATCACATCTGATAGGGGGGTGCAGTTCACCTCAAGATTCTGGAGGGCGCTCTGCGGAGCTCTGAAAATCGACCTTTGCCTGTCCTCAGCCTACCACCCGCAGACCAACGGTCAGACCGAGAGGACGAATCAGACACTGGAGCAGTATCTTCGCTGTTTCTCGTCCTTCTCCCAAGACGACTGGGTCTCTCTTCTACCTATGGCTGAGTTCGCTTACAACAACACAGTCCACTCGGCCACCAAGCAGTCCCCTTTTTATGCGAACTTTGGCTTCCATCCATTGTTCTTGTCTGGCAGTCTTCCCGAGTGTTCGGTACCAGCGGTACAGGAGAGTCTTAACTTCTTTGAAGTGAATAACAAACTCCTACAAGAAACCTTGACCAAGTCACAGGAGCACTACAAAGAAGTCTTCGACAGAAGGAGAAGGGGGGAGCTGGATCTTAAGGTTGGGGATCAGGTCTGGTTGTCCACCTTGAACCTTAGACTGTCTTGCCCCTCCAAAAAGTTGGGCCCGAAATTCGTGGGTCCCTTCCCGATCAAGAGGAAATTAAACGACGTGGCTTTTGAACTCAAACTTCCTGAATCCTTCCGAATCCATCCAGTCTTCCATGTGTCACTTCTCAAACCCGCAGTCCCGGATCCCTTCGCTGACAGAATCACCAGTCCTCCGGAACCCGTGATGGTCAATGGGGAAATTGAATTTGAAATTGAAGCCATACTGGACTGCAGGAAGAGACAGAACCAGATTAAATTTTTGGTCAAGTGGAAGGGATACGGACCTGAGGAGAACTCCTGGGAGCCAGAATCTAACATCCACGCTAAGAGACTCATCCGTGCCTTCAAGAATTCCCACCCGAGTAAGATGGCTCAGTTGGGCATCCGGAGGCTGCCCCTTGGGAGGGGGCAATGTCACGATCATCCTGGCATTCCGGTCGTACACGGGAGACTTACCCGCAGAAGCCTGTCGTTGAGAACCCGTCGTTTCCCCTTGACGCGCGCTAAAGCGAACGAACGTACTCACGTCGACATGAACGAGCGCACGCGTGCACGTGGGGTCACGAACGGGCGCACGTCCTCTCGCGGGGGCACGCTGACCCGTCGTGCGACCGTTTTGGCGCCCTAAGGACTTCTTAAGGCCCTTGCTCCATCCCATCCTTGCTGTCTAGTCTACAGTGTGTTCTGCGATCCTGCTATTCTGTACCTGTACCCGTTACCTTGGCTCCTGATACCCGGATAGTTCTTGACCTTGATCCGTTGCTGCCTGCCTACGACTTCTGCTTGTCTGACCACGTCTCTGCCTCATCCTCTTGTACCACGCTGATCGTTTCCTGCTGACCCGGCCTGCACCCGACTCTGCTGTTCCTGCCTACCCGTTGGATTCCCTGTACTGCCGTCCTTGCTGACGTCCATCTGCCTGCCAGTCTACCCACTTGTGCCTGTCTACACCAGCCAAGTACCACCAGCTCTACCTACTCGCTGTCGGTATCCTGCTGCTTATCCGGACCGGTCTCCATCTGCCAGGCACTTGTGCCCTCTGAACTTTTGAATTCCTGTCACCATCTCCAGGGGTTCATTAGCCAGGGGATACGAGGGGCCGCTCCCTGCATTCCGGGCTCATCTACTAGGTACGTGACAGCCATGCCGTGCTTGCGCTGGTTTTCTTGGGGGACAGGAGCCACACTGGGGCAGATATTATGTCAGCTCTGCAGGGGCAGGCCAAGAGGTGTTTGATGCCATGCCAGGTTAGGTCAGGATTGGTGGTTTGCGACAATTGAACCAACCTCCTCTCTGCCCTCCGACAGGGACAACTGACCCATGTGCCCTGTGTGGCTCACGTCCTTAACCTGGTGGTGCAGCGATTCTTGGGCAGGTACACTGGCTTAAAGGATGTCATGAAACAGGCCAGGAAAGTCTGTGTGCATTTCCACCGATCATTTAATGCCAGTGCTCGGCTGGCTGAGCTCCAACAGGAGTTGAATCTGCCAAGAACCGCCTTATATGTGACATGCCCACCAGGTGGAACTCAATGTTGGCCATGCTGCAGTGGCTGCACATGCAGCAGAGGGCCATCAATGAGTACTTGTGTGACTACGGCACCAGGGCAGGGTCAGGGGAGCTTGGTTTTTTCTCACCACGCCAGTGGGGCATGATCAGGGAGGCATGCACTGTCCTGTGACCATTTGAGGAGGCCACAAGGATGGTGAGAAATCACAGTGCAAGCATCAGTGAAACTGTACCTCTTGTCCACATGTTGGAGCATACGCTGCATGGAATAATGGACAGGGCACTTGAGGCAGAACAGAGGCAGGAAGGGGAAGACTTCCTTGCCTCTCAAGGCCCCCTTTATCCAGACAGTGTTCCTGCTGTCCCACCCATCACACAGGAAGAGGACGAGGAGAGGAGGAGAAGGATGATTGTGCCAGCATGGAGGTGGAGCCTGGCACTCAGCATCAGCAGCAGCAGTCTTGTAGGGATGATTTACAATTTACAGTCCTAAGAAACCCGTGGACATCTACGTGGCTGGGAGGAGGTGGCTGCGGATCATGTTGTCCTTAGTGACCCAGAGGACTCCGGACCGAATGCCTCAGCTAACCTACGCTGCATGACCTCCCTGATCCTCGGATCAAGGAGAGTGACCATTACTGGCTGGCCACTCTCCTTGATCCACGGTACAAGGGTAAGTTTGCCGACCTTATCTTGCCGTCGTAGAGGGAGCAGTGGATGAGACCTCTCCGGGAGGCCTTGCAGAAAGGTCTGTGCAACGTGTTCCCAGAGACTGGGAGGTTATAAACTCCTGGTCCTGGAAAACATGTTGCTGAGGCTTCGGTCAGAAGGAGCAGTGGAGAAGGTGGCCGTCTGACCGCTGCGTTCAGACAGTTTTTTAGTCCGCAGCTCCAACGTATGATCAGTTCCAGCAACCATCGCCGGCATCTGATTTACATGGTGCAGGAATACCTAGGGGCAAGGTCAGACTTGGACACCTTTCCCACCAAAAATCCTCTGGCTTACTGGGTCTTGAGGATGGATCACTGGCCAGAGCTTGCACAGTATGCAATTGAGCTACTGGCCTGTCCTGCATCCAGCGTTCTTTCGGAACGCACCTTCAGTACTGCTGGTGGCTTTGTAACCGATCACAGGGTGCGCCTGTCCACCGACTCGGTTGATCAACCGACCTTCATAAAGATGAATCAGTCTTGGATCACCACCAGCTACCAAGCACCTGAAGCTGATGTAACCGAATATTTTTTTTTTTAAATATCACATCGCTTCAAGACTGCCTATGCTGATGCTGAGTGACTGTCCTGTTATGTTGACTGTCTATCCTCTTCCACCTCCGCTGATATCTTGGAAGAACATTTTTGGTTCTGGGTGATACCACTAGCCCAATTTTTCAGCCCCTGTTTAACAAGGGTGTGTAATTACAATTTTTGATGCAATGCTTTGCAGCAGGGCTCATTCCTGCACTACAAATAGAGTATATGGGAGAGGTTGCAGTGTCATAGCACCAGCACCAGTGCCTAAGGCCCAATTTTTCAGCCCCTGTTTAACAGGGGCATGTAATTACAATTTTTGATGCAATGCTTTGCAGCAGGGCTCATTCCTGCACTCCAACTAGAGTATATGGTAGAGTTTGCAGTGTATAGGCCCAATTTTTCACCCCCTGTTTAACAGGGGCATGTAATTACAATTTTTGATGCAATGCTTTGCAGCAGGGCTCATTCCTGCACTCCAACTAGAGTATCTGGGAGAGGTTGTAGTGTTGTGGCACCAGCAAGCAGTGCCTAAGGCCCAATTTTTCAGCCCCTATTTAACAGAGGCGTGTAATTACAATTCTTGATATAATATTTCACAGCAGGGCCCATTTCTATGCCCACCGAGAGTAACTGTGAGGACTTATAGTGTTGTGGCACCAGCACCACAACCGCCAAAGGCCCAATTTTTCTACCACTGTTCAACAATGGCATGTAATTACAATTCTTGATATAATCGTTCACAGCAGGGCACTCCAGCGCCCACCAAGAGTCACTTTGAGGGCTTACAGTGTTGTGGCAACACCAACACCTTGTTCCGCTATTTCTGCAGAGCATATAGGGCAGGCCCCTACTTTCAAACATCCAACTTACTAACGTCTCCTACTTGCAAACGGAAGGAGACAACAGGAAGTGAGATGAAAAAAGAGGGCAAAACAAATTATACTGGGGTTATAACCCTTCCCTATGTTTTCCAAAAAGCTTAAAAATAGATTTTTTGACTGGAGCTATACTTTAAAAATGTACCAGTTCAAAATTACAAACAGATTCTACTTAACACAACAAACCTACTCAGTCCCTGTCTTGTTTGCACCGCCTGTATACTCCTGTTCTGAGTATATAGGGCCTGGGGGCCCCACGCCTTTCCTTTTTTTAAGATGGGTACGGGGTTCCCCTTAATATCCGTACAAGACCCAAAGGGGCTGGTAATGGGAAGGGG
Source organism: Lithobates pipiens (assembly GCF_037356315.1). Taxonomy (NCBI): domain Eukaryota; kingdom Metazoa; phylum Chordata; class Amphibia; order Anura; family Ranidae; genus Lithobates; species Lithobates pipiens. The sequence continues at coordinate 163,321,323 of NW_027507784.1, forward strand.
GGGGCTACCTATGACATTTTTCTCAATGATTTTCATACATATTGCCGAAACCAGATATTACATTAAAACCGCAATCAGTTTTAAAGGACTTTTTTTCCATTAAATGTCATTTTGCAGGGACTGTTCTAAACACGGAAAACACGTGGCACTTCACAGGCATACTATAGACACCCCCCAGGCACAATATTTAAAGGAATATTTCACTTTTTTTTCACTTTAATCGTCTTTAAAATCAGTGCTCCCGAAAAAACGGCCATTTTTAAAAACATTTTAGGCATTGACCTGTGTCCCTTGGGGCAGGAACCAGGTCCCCAAAACCTTTTAGGACAATTAGTGATGGATGAACTTCTAACAGGACATTTCATGAACGTGAACTGCGAACGCGGCCAAAAGTTTGCGAACTGCAAAGTTTGCCGCGGGCCCCATTGACTTTAATGGCATTCGAACCTTAAAAACCTACAGGTCATATTTTCAGCCACAAAATACTTACTAGCTGTGCACACATAGTCACACAACATGGACACTGACATAACAAAAGTATTAAGTGAATCTGGGATCGACAACGACAAGCTCTCTTTTTATATCTGTGAAATGTTGACAATTCAGGAGTGCATGAAGGCCATGGAGTAGAGGCAAGGTCATGGCAGGCTATGAAGGGGGTGCAGGAGATGATCTGTGCCACAGTCAGGGCAGCGCAGTCCTGTGCCAGTGTCCCAGTGTGCCAACCTGTGCTTGAGCCCCTCCCTCTGCCCGGCCCTTACCCCCACCTATGCAGGGCTCCACTGCGGTGGTCCGGAGGTGCCAGTCCAGTGCTGATCCTCAGCCATGGTGCTGGCACTGCCTGCTGATTGGCTTCTCCGCTGCTATCTCCCTCACTGTCTGAAACCAGCACCGCGATAGAGACTGAGCACTGACACCAGCATCGTGATAGAGAGTACTAACACCAGCACCGAGATAGAGAGCACTGACACCAGCACCGTTATAGAGAGCACTGACACCAGCACCGAGATAGAGAGCATTGATACCCACACCGAGATAGAGAGCATTGATACCAGCACCGAGATAGAGAGCACTGACACCAGCACCGTGATAGAGAGCACTGACACCAGTACCGTGATAGAGAGCACTGACAGCAGCACTGTGATAGAGAGCACTGACACCAGCCCCGAGATAGAGAGCACTGACACCAGCACCGTGATAGAGAGCACTGACACCAGCACCGTGATAAAGAGCACTGACACCAGCACCGAGATAGGGAGCACTGAAACCAGCACCGTGATAGAGAGCACTGACACCAGCACCGAGATCTTGTGGGCACCCACGTGACATCACTAGACACGCCATCATCGACATACTTTTTTTGGGGGTGGTGGTTTTGGGGAAGTGCAATATCTTTCTTTTATGTTATCATTTCCATATGTATTTGTGCACCAAAAAAAAAAATCTCTTCAGCACACCTGCAAGTTAAAGATGGAAATCTTTATATATAATAGCTGTGAAGAATTGCAGGTAATGAATTCAGCTGGTGGATAGGCAGTATTGTATGTGTCAGCCCTGGTTCACATTGAGGCAATTTGACATGTCAAATCGGTGGCAATTGCACCATTCTAGTTGCGGCGCCACAATTTCCAAAAGTAGTTTCTGTACTACTTTTTGTCGACTTCGGGGTGTGATTTTTTTTTACATCAGTGCAGAAACCTACACAGATGTCTCTGAAATTCCCCTCGAAGTTGGGACTGACATGCAAGAATGAAATCTGAACTCGCTCGATTTCCTCCCGCTGTCAGTGTGAACCAGGGCTCAAACTGGGCCTTTGTCTTTGTAATCCACCTGCTGCTATGCCAGGTACACCATTTCTTATTGAACTCCCTTAAGTTTTCTGACCCGGAAATGAGTCATTGTAATCACCTGGAAGTTCCTGTGCTAGTCAGGATCTCCATCTAGGTGGACATGCCGAGGTTCTTCTTTAGCAATGAGGAGGCACTGCTCATTTGCCTGGTAAGTGTAGGATATGTATTTGTGCTTACTCAGTGTGGGGGTGGATGTGGTAGTTAGATTTGGTGTGTGTGGAGCTCAGTGATTTGTTTGGCATCACCACACATTTGCTTCTGGCCCATGTGCACACATCACTTCCTGCATTTGTTCTGCTGTTGTAAATCGGTAAGGACTATGCAAATATAAATTAGAGCTTCTTTCTATTAAAATATATATTACTGGTTTCACAGTTGGGCAACTTTTTTCAGCAAATTTGGACCTTCGAGTTGCATGGCAAGTTGTACCCCATGATTTTCAATAATAACAATTCATATCTGTGCTACTTCAAGTTGCAATAACTTCAAAGTAGTCCCTGTACTACTTTGGTGTGACTTTCATGTGACTTGTGGCACATAGGGCGCAATATTACACAGGCATTCCCAGAAGTTGGGGCCAAGTTGCGGCAGCAAAATAGTGTGACTCTCAGGTCACAGCAGTGTGCATGAGATTCATGTATACTACTAATTTGAATTAGGCCCTATTCTCACTTGTGCATCCTGCAAGTGGATCAAATTTGTCCCTGCACTACTTTGGTTTGACTTTGATGCGACTTGAGGTACATATACCGCAAGATTACACAGGCATTGGTCACACGCGTGCAAATGGGTCCTAATTTAAAGGTGTTATCAATTAATCTCATTAGGCTCCTTTCACACTTGGCCAACATTTCATACAACTTGAGATCCATAAGTCCCCTTTTGCACTTGTGCGACCTGAAAGTCTCACGATTTTGCATCACTTTTTGCCACAAATTTGATGTGATTTGAAGCAATACCAGTGTAATCTTGAGGTGTATGGATGCAGGAGTCGCAGGAATAGTCACACAAGGAATAGTCACAAGTGTGAAAGGGGGCGGGGCCTTAGGGCTGGTTCCCACTGCTGTGCTGTCCGACATCGGATGTGATTTGCCCCACACTGAAAATCATATGCTATGTCTGTGTGATGCAAACTCAGCCATACAGATTGTATGATTGAATTTGCATTTCATTTGGACTGAACTCACACAGGACCCTTTTTTTGGTCCGCAGCAGAATTGGATCTCATGAGTGTTGTCTGAATTTGCAGTTTGTTCTGTGATAAGTGAACTGATTTGGGGGTGTCATTAGCTTTCTACTAACACTCCCAGCAGTTTGCATAAGGCAGTGTGAACTGCCTGTGAGTTATATGTGATGCGGGAACCTGCACTGGATTTGCAGGGTTCCCGCATCGCTCCAGTGTGAACTGGCCCTGACCCTAGGTTCACACCTATGCATTTTTTTGGTGCATTTGCAGAAACACTGTACAGTCCATTTAACATGGTTTCCAAGGTACTAGTTCACAACTATGCCTTTTGCAGACAGTGCGTCCTTGGAAATGGTCGGGGACTTTTTTCACGCGATTTGCGTGTAATAGATTTCAATAGAACTGCACCAGAAATGCAACTGTTGCATTTGTGATGTGATTTTTGATGTGTTTTGCGGTTCTTATTTGACTGTATATAGCTGGTTGCTAACCAGGGGCCAGATAGCCAGCCACTGCGTCCTTAACAACCAATGTGTCATCAGCTGTCATCGGCTTCCCCACTGAAAGTAAAAAAAAAATTTGCAAAAAAACTGCATGGGGTCCCCCCCCGCATGTCTTTACCAGGCCCTTCAGTTCTAATATGGATTTGGAGGGGACTCCCCACTCCAACATTTTTTTTAAAAATAGCATGGGGTTCCCCCCAAGTCTATACCAGAACCTTGGGGTCTAGTATGGACCCTGAGGGAACCCTCCCATGCCAAAAGTAAAAAAAAATGGCATGGGAGTCCCCCCAAAATGCACACCAGACCCTTATTTGAGCACGCAACCTAGCAGGCCACAGGAAAAAGCAGGACGAGAGAGAGGCCCCTCTCCTGAACTGTACCAGGCTACATGGCCCAACATGAGGAGGGTGCTTTGGGGTCCCCCACAAAGCACCTTGTCCCCATGCTGATGGGGACAAGGGCCTCATCCCCACAACACTTGCCCAGTGGTTGTGGGGGTCTGCGGGCAGGGGGCTTATTGGACTCTGGAAGCCCCCTTTAACAAGGGGACCCCCAGATCCCGCCCCATGTGAATGGTTATTGGGTACATTGTACCCCTAACATTCACCAAAAAAGTTGTGAAATGTAACAAAAGAAAATAGCGGGTTTTTGACAGTTCCTTTATTAATAATGTCTTTTTTTTCCCCGCTTCTTGCTCCATCTTCCAGTCTTCCTTCAGTTTTCTCCTTCTTCCCCGCTTCTTCATCATGGAGCTTATCAGTATCTGGAAGCCCCCTTTAACAAGGGTGCCCCCTGATCCTGGCCCCCCCATGTGAATGGGTACCGGGTACATTGTACCCCTACCCATTCACCAAAAAAAAGCAGTGAATTGTGACAAAAAACAATAGCTGGTTTTTGACAATTCCTTTATTGGAAAATAGCTCTTAGCAGTCTCCTCCCTCGAGCCGTGTCTCTTGCCTTCATCTTCTCCTGGTGCTGTCTCTCTTGCCACCATCTTCTGTCTCTGTCTTTCCTGCCACCGCCTACTTCTCCCACTGCTGTGTTCACCCTCGCTGCCATCTTCCTCCGTTGTGTTGTGACCCGCTGTCTGGCGTCTCTTACACAGCCATTTGTTTTGGAAAAAAGGGGGCAGGCTTTCTGTGTGACGCCAATGAATGGTCACGCCCCATGGCTGTGTAAGAGGCACCAAACAGCAGGTGACAACACAACGGAGGAAGGAGGTAGGTGGTGGTGGGAGAGACGGTGGCAGGAGACGATGGCGACAGAAGATAGCAGCAAGAGAGACAGTACCAGGAGAAGATGATGGCGAGATACATGGCTCGGGGCAGAAGACCTCTCACAGCTATTTTACAATAAAAGAATTGTCAAAAACTGGCTATTTTTTTGTCATATTTCACTGCTTTTTTTTGGTGACTGGGTATGGGTACAATGTACGCGGTACCCATTCACATAAGGGGGATGGAATCTGGGGGTCCCTTTGTTAAAGGGGACTCCCAGACTCCGATAAGCCCTCCGACCCCCATAACCACCAGGCATGGGTTGTGAGGATGAGGCCCTTGTCCCAATCAACATCAACCCTCCCCATGTTGAGGGCATGTAGCCTGGTACAGTTCAGGAGGGGGCACTCTCTTGCAACCCCTTTTCCTGCAACCTGCCAGGTTGCGTGCTCAGATAAGGGTCTGGTATGGATTTTTGGAAGACCCGTGCCATTTTTTTTACATTTTGGCACAGGATTCCCCTTAATTTCCAAAACAGACCTGAAGGGCCTGGTATGGATTTTGAGGGGACCCCATGTATTTTTTTTTCATTTTGGTGTGGGGTTCCCCTTAAAATTCATACCAGAGTCAAAGGGCCTGGTAATGGACTGGGGGAGGGGGCGAATTCATGCTATTTTTTCAATGATTTTTATCTTTATTGACGGGATCCGACAATACATTACAGCCGCGTAAAATACATTTTTTCCTTTAGAACTGTCATTTTGCTGCAGTACTGTTTTAAACATGGCAAATATGCGCTACATTACAGGCATACTAAGGACACCCCCAGGCACCCCAAAAAATTTCATTTTTATTGTTTCACTTAAGCATTATTAAAATCACTGCTCCTGAAAAAACAGCCATTTTTAAAACTTTTCCTTGCATTGATACATGTCCCCTGGGCCAGGACCCGGCTCTCCAAACACTTTTTATGGCAATAACTTGCATATAAGCCTTTAAAAGGAGCCTGTTGATTTTTCATGTTCGTGTCCCATAGACTTTAATGATGTTCACACAAATTTTTTGCCTGTTTGCAAGTTCTGGTGCGAATCGAACTGGGGGTGTTCAGCTCATCCCTACCCAATAGCCAATGGCACATGAGCATGGTTAGTACCATAATATTAAAGCCTCAAATGCAAAACATTATTGTATAGAATGAAAAGAATCAAACATTAGTAATAGTTTTTTCTATGTATGAGTGTGCTCAGCTCCATAGCATGGTGGTATGCCCTGCTACCTTCAAAGGTTCAAGCCATGACTTTGAATCCCACTAATGGTATCACCTCCTGAAAACGTACATTGTACTCAACAGCATAATTAGCCAATGCACATCAGCTTGGTTTATTCCATCATTTTAACTCTTCAAATGCCTGCAAAGGCATGTAATTATTCAATAATAATGTGGTGTGGAATTCTAAAAATCCAGCTATTCTAAAATCAAGGAGAAAATGGTGTAGAGTCCCCCCCAGTGCATACCTAGGCCCCACACCAAAATTAAAAAATAATTGACATGGTGTCCCCCTAAGATCCATTCCGGCCCTTCGGGTCTGGTATGGTTTTTAAGGGGGACCCCGCAGTGAGCAAGCAGCCAAAGCAGGCCAGGAAGGGGGGGATGAGCGAGTGCCCCCCCCTCTTGAACCATACCAGGCTGCTTGCCCTCAACATGGAGAGGGTGCTTTGGGGTTTCCCCCAAATAACCTTGTCCCCATGTTGATGGGGACAAGGGCCTCATCTCCACAACCCTTGTCCTGTGGTTGTGGGGGTCTGTGGGTGGGGGGCTTATAAGAATCTGGAAGCACCCTTTAACAAGGGGACCCCCAGATCCTGGCCCCCCATGTGAATGGGTATCGGGTACATTGTACTACTACCCATTCACCAAAAAATATGTGAAATGTGACAAAAGACAATACCCAGTTTTAGACAATTCCTTTATTAAAAATGTCTTCTTCTTCCACTTCTTCCTCCAGTCTTCCTTTGATCTTCTCCTTCTTCCTCCAGCTTCTTCTTTCCTCTGCTTCTTCCTCCATCTCCCTTCACTTCTTCCCCCGGTCTTCTCCATCTTCCTCCGGCTTCTTCTTCCCCTGCTTCATCCTCCAGTCTTTCTACTCCGCTGCTCCCACCATCGACTTGCTGAACATGGAAACAATGAACCTCCTCCTCTGGTGCTGTGGACAGCCGATCTATCCTCTTTCATGGTGCACATTTCATGTATAGCTATGGGGTGTGGCCCCCGGATGACATCAGCCGGAGACCCTGCCCCCTTGTGACATCACTGACCCATCATGCCCTGAGTGGTGAAGTCACAAGGGGCAGGGTCTCAGAGTGACGTCATCTGCCCCATCGCAGCATCGGAGGAAGTTCGTTTTTTGAATGTTCAGCGGGAGTGGCATTGGAGAAAGACCGGAGGATGAAGCAGGGGAAGAAGTAGTTGGAAGGAAGTTGAAGACCAGAGGAAGAAAAAGAGGAAGAAGGAGAAAACTGAAGGAAGACCAGAGGAAGATGGAGCAAGAAGAGGGGAAAAAATAAGACATTTTTAATAAAGGAACTGTCAAAAACCGGCTATTGTCTTTTGTTATATTTCACAACTTTTTCTGTGAATGGGTAGGGGTACAATGTACCCGATACCCACTCACATGGGGGCACAGGATCTGGGGGTCCCCTTGTTAAAGGGGGCTTCCAGATTCTGATAAGCCCCCCACCCGCAGACCCCCACAACCACCAGACAAGGTTTGTGGGGATGAGGCCCTTGTCCCCATCAACATGGGGACAATATGTTTTTAGTTGACCCCAAAGCACCCACCCCATGTTGAGGGCATGTGGCCTGGTATGGTTCAGGAGGAGGGGGCGCTCGCTCGTTCCCCCCCTTTCCTGGCCTGCCAGGTTACGTGCTCGGATAAGGGTTTGGTGTGGATTTTGGGGGAATCCCTATGCCATTTTTTTATTTTGGCATGGAGTTCCCCTTAATATCCATACTAGACTCGAAGGACCTGGTAGGGACTGGTGGGGGGGGGGGGAACCTACGCCATTTTTTTCTTTGCTTTTTACTCTATATTGCCAGAAACCGGCAATTCATTACAGCCGCAAGCAATTTAAAAAAATTTTCCTTTAGAAATTTCATTTTTCTGTGGTACAGTAATAAACTTGGGAAAGATATACTACTTTACATGCATACTAAGGACACCCCAGGCATGATATTTAAAGGAATTTTTTATTTTTATTGTTTCACTTTAAGCATTATTAAATTAACTGCTCCTGAAAAAATGTCTGTTTTAAAAACATTTTTTTCCAATTGATACTTATCCCCTGGGGCAGGACCCATGTCCCCATTCACTTTTTATGGCAAAGAACTTGCATATAAGCCTTCAGTGAGAACTTTGGATTTTGCAGGTTCGAGCTCCATTTACTTCCACTATTCCCGCATATGTGATCTGATAGGCATGTTTGCCGGCAATAGCTCTGCTTCCATTTGCATTTGCGCCCAATTTCTGAGAGTTGAAGTCTTAATTTTCCTTAATTGGGTGCTATTTTCTGGGACTGCAGGATTAGTTGTCGGCGATATAGTAAATGACCCCCTATGTGATCTATTGTACTTATAAAGGTTTGTAATACGGTTATTCCATTCTTCAGTGGAGAGGGAAATATTACAGTCAGATTCCCATTTTTACACGTAAAGGAAATTTTTCCTGTGAACCACAATGCACAAAGTAATAGTTTATTTCTGAAATTTCTGAAATCAGACCTCTCACCTTTGGATTTTTTAATCATACAGCATCTTTTCGTAGAATGTGGGTGGGTCTACAGATGTGGTTTGGTAATGAGTATCGTAAAAGTGTCTGATTTGTAGAAATTTGCAATGTTCAGTATTTGACATTTGATATTTTGACTTTAGGGATGGGAATGATGTAAATATAGAATTTTCAAAGAATTTATGTAATGATATAAGGTCATTCTCAATCCACCAGGAAAAGCTATTCAAATGATTGATTCCTGGAGGGAATTTTGGGTCTCCTAAGATGGTGGCAGTGGAGTTTTTGAGAATAAACTGCATTTCTTTTTATGTAGTCTTCATAAGTGTAGTGAATGGAGTACCAATTGATTAAGCAATGTTAGTTTGTTTTGTGGGATGTTCTTTGACCATAATATTCCGGAAACTGTATAAGGAAGAATGGAGTTACGCTCAAATTAAACCCAGGGAATCTTTGAGTTGGAAATATGCCATTGGGCCATTTGAGAAAGACATACGAATAAGTAATAATGGCAAAATCTGGGAGGCCGAATCCTCCTTTATGTTGTGCTGTGTGTAGTACCTTTTGGGAGAAGTGAGGGTGTGCCTCTGCCCAGACACATTTATTAATTTAATTTTGAAATTTCAAAATATAGATTTTATTTTAGTTTGGGCAGTATTGTCACTTTTATGGCCATAATTCTGCCTAGAAATGATATATGATAGGATTTCCATAGTTTTAGAGTTCTTCTTAGTTTCAATAATAATGGGATATAGTTTTTGGAAAATAACAATTTTATATCTGGAGTAAGGCAAATCCCTAAGTATGATAGGGAACCCATTGACCAAGAAAATGTAAATTTATTTGCAAGGGAGCTAAATTGTATTGTAGGTATGTTTATATGCACGCTAGTGGATTTTGAAATGTTAACAGATACACCGGAAATGGATGAAAAAAGTTATAGTGCTTTAAATAGATTTGGTAATGAAGTGAAAGGTTGGACAATGGATAAGAGCATATCATCAGCGTACATGCTGGGATTGTTTTTGTATGTTGTGATACCTGCTGTTTTAACACTTTTTTAAAATAATAAATCTATTACACTATTAGAAACCTCTTTCCTCATTGCTAAGCATTGCATAACTACAAGTTGGTGTCCAAGTATGCTAGTTTGTTAAAGTGGTTGTAAACTCTCATGTTACACTTTAGCTCATTCTAATCTACACAGATGAGGCTGCAGATCTGTGCTTGTGAAACTTCACTAACTTGTACAGTTTCCTCAGAATCCATCCTGCTATGGTAAATGACGTCACTGGCGAATGAGTAGTCTGTAATTTTGTTAACGGCACGCTATGTGTGCCGTTTCTATACACATAGGGGGCCGGATCAATTGTTTCCACAGTGAACGGCACACAAAGGAAGCCTCGCAATGGTGTGCCCTCCTCAGCTTCCTGGTTCTCATCATCGAGAGTGGCGATCAAGATTGATTCTTGGCTTACATGCGCATGCACGAGATTTAGACAGGGGAGCAAAGGAAGGGCAGAAATGATGTCTGCGCAAGATACAAAGAAAAGTAAAGAAGGAGCTGCCGATTCCCAGAAGAAGGTATATTTTATAAATGTAAACATTTTTTTTTACAAACCTCGTTTTAATGACATTCTAATGTACAAGGCATTTATACACATTGCTAAATTATGATATTTAAAAAAAGGAGAAAACAACCCGGGGTTTACTTACTCTTTAATGGGATATCTATCCATACTTTTATCTTTCAATATATTTATTGATTTTTAACAGAAAAAAAACAAATGTAAACAAAAGATAAATCAGCCACAAGGCTTATAAGTGAAATTATATGAGTATATAAACAGAATATAATAAGTTGAAGGACATTGTAACCAGATCTTAAATAGAATACAAGGTTGAAAATGTGGAATATCTATAGGAAATAAATCGCCTCTACTTGGAATATTTGCGCTCCCCCATATGGTCCCGGACAAGAAGAGTCTGGTGGTGCACAGTAGCCAGAAATTACAACAAACCAGGTCCCTCATGCATGAAAAAGGGAATTGCCACCCCACCCCTGTGGGATCAATCTGTGGATGTTAAAATACCCCCACCGCAACAAGGAGGCCAGGGCCATAATCCCCCAAACACATCTTAGTGAACAACAATTTGCTGGCTCGGGACAGGGGGGCACCCTCTTTATATAAGCCAAAGGGACCCAAAGGGCATATTAGTCCAAACCTTGATCTGATTAAAGTGTGTATCCTACTGGTCTCAGTGTTTAACTGTTTACCACTTACAGGGAGAGTAAAAGCTACTCCCCTGCAGGAAAGTCCTATTAGGAGGATGTGATACCTGGACAGGGGGGTATATTAATATATATTGTCCAGGGTTCCCATATTGCCTCAAGTTTCTGTGTTTTATTTTGAAGCTTAGCCACTATTTGTTCCTGAGTCATAATCCAGGAGATTTTCCTCTTTGTTGACAGAAATGAGATTGAGGGTTTCTTTCGTGCCCCAGTGAGTGTAATCTTAGCTCCCAGGAGCATGAAAAAGACAAAGGTCTGCGTATGAGGACTTCCTGGGAGATCTTGAGAAAATCAGAAGTTGACAAGGAAAGAAAACGGGAAAAAGAATAGAGAAAGTGAAAAAGTGAACAAAAATTAGGCAACGCAGTCCATAAACTCCCAACCCCACCCGGGTTAGGAAGGAACCAACCACTTCCCACCCCATGACCTGAGAAGTCTGAAGTCCCCTAGTCCCCTAGGGGAACATCAATCCGTCTCCGAAACGAACACATACGCCCCTCAAAAAGCAGATGGAGATGCATTGCAGCTGCTACGGTCCCCCGCCTTAGAGAAACAAAATCATTTTCAAGTGAACAGAGCACTGTCCCCATGTATGGAGGGGAGATACCGTGCCCAGACATTGCCCCCCCCCCCACACCCCATGGCCCCAGAACTCCCTGCCAGTATTCCCCATGAATCGCAGGGTCCCCCCAGGGAGATCCGGATCTCCGGTTCTTCATTGGTTCAGTGTTTTTACTTTATTATGAAGAATACTTCTTGAAATATCTAGCGTACAAATGATAAACATATGAGCTTGATTTCCTGAGAAATGTAAACTATTATGTGTGTTTTGCATGCACATTTTCTCCCAATGACAAAATCTGCAGACATGTCAATGATATAAAATTAAAGTCTGTTTAAATTGCATCTGTAAAATCAGAATATTCATCAAAGTTCTTTGCGAGATATGCATATGTATGTGTATTACCATGCAAATGTTCTTATTTGCTTTTATCAGTATAGATAGGCAAGAAAATGAGCTTCAATCTCCATTTCAATGTAAAAATAAAATTACAATTTATAGGCGCATAATCCATAAGTTAAGGGATGTTTGCAACCTGAATTAAGAAAACTATCTTAAATGTTATTTTAATTTACATGTAAACCATCAAAATCAACTCAAGATTTGTAGAAACTTTTTACAGACAGATTAATGATTTATAAACGTATGATAGTTACTACTAAATACTTGAGACTTCTAGCATTCTGCTTTAGTAAACAAATGTATCTTAAATCCAAACTCCAAAAAACAAAAACAAAATACAAATTGCCCATTAACCACTTAAGCCCTGGACCATTGGGACCATTGAACAGCGCTGTGGGCACTGCAGATCCAGCCCACACCGCTGCTGACACCGATCTCTCCCCTCCACTGTACCGATCGGTACAGAAAGGGGAGGGAGGAACCGGAGTCATAAAATGACGCCGGTTTGTTTACAAGTGATAGTGATAGTCAAATGACGGAGCGATTACGTGGTAAACGGCCACGATGAGCGGGCGTTTACCGTGATCCATGATGCGCCAGGTCCTGTGGACCTGGCGGCCACAGATGCTCTTGAGGGTGTGCGAGAGTGGAATTCTGGGAGGACATCTTATGATGACCTCCCGCAGTTAAGCAACCGCCCTGTAGCCGTCATTCGGCTATGGGCCACTTGTTAAGCGGTTAAAAAGCCACAAATGTATGAAATTAACCTTTAGTTGCCATTTTAACCTGTGTGTGCCACCTTCTGAGTCTGTACCAAGGCCAAACATTTCAGGGTATGTGAAATTTTTATCAGGGCAATTTGGGTGATTTCTGTTATCATTATGATTTAACCACTTAAGCCCCGGACCAATTGTCAGCCTAAGGACCAGAGGTCTTTTTACAATTTCGCACTGCACTGCTTTAACCACTTGGGATCCGCGCTATTGCCGAATGACGGCATTAGCGCGGACCTAGACCTAGATTGGTTACGAGCGGCCTGCGCGCCCCCTGAGGGGCGCGCGCGGCGCGCTCTGTGATCGGCGAGTCCGTGAGACTCGCCTGATCACCGATCCGTGTAAGGGGTCGATCCCGACCCCTTATCACGTGATCAGCTGTCAGCCAATGACAGCTGATCATGTGATAAAACGGAGCCGGTAATCGGCTAGTATTCCTCCTCGCGCTGACAGCGCGAGGAGAAAAAAAAAAGCCGATCGCCGGCGGCCGTGTTCGGGACATCAGTCCCGATCACGGCCAGCAATTCAAGCGGACACCTGCCCCCTGCCAGTGCCCACCTGCCACCCGCAGTGCCATCCTGAAATAAAGTAAGTGCCCCCCTGTCAGTGCCACCCAGCAGTGCCCATAGTGCCCACAGTGCCACCCAGCAGTGCCCACAGTGCCACCCAGCAGTGCCCACAGTGCCACCCACAGTGCCACCCACAGTGCCACCCCCAGTGCCACCCAAAATCTGCCTCAAAGGTGCTGCACCCCAGTGCCGCCCATCAGTGCCCAGCAGTGCCACCCATCAGTGCCCAGCAGTGCCGCCCATCAGTGCCCAGCAGTGCCACCTATCAGAGCCACCTATCAGTGCCACCTATCAGTGCCCATCAGTCCCATCTATCTGTGGTACCTATCAGTGCCCATCCGTGCCACCCATCCGTGCCACTTATCCGTGCCACCCATCCGTGCCATCTTATCTGTGCCCATCTTTGCCCATCAGTGCCGCCTTATCTGTGCCCATCGGTGCCGCCTTATCTGTGCCTATTAGTGCCGCCTTAACTATGCCTATCAGTGCCCACCAGTGCAGCCTATCAGTGCCCACCAATGCAGCCCATCAGTGCCCACCAATGCAGCCCATCAGTGCCCACCAATGCAGCCTATCAGTGCCGCCTAATCAGCGCACTTCAATGAAGGAGAAAAATGACCCGTTTGCAAAATTTTATAACAAACTATTAAAACATGATTTTTTTTTTTTTGCATCTTTTTTTGTTTGTTTAGCAAAAAATAAAACTCCGAGCTGTAACTAAATACCACCAAAAGAAAGCTCTATTTGTGGGAAAAAAATGATAAAAATTTCATTTGGGTACAGTGTTGTATGACCGCGTAATTGTCACTCAAAGTGCATCAGCGCTGAAAGCTGAAAATTGGTCTGGGACTGAGGGGGGGTTTAAGTGCCCAGTAAGCAAGTGGTTAACTGGTAATTGCACGGTCATGCAATATTGCACCCAAACGAAATTTGCGTACTTTTCTTCCCACAAATAGAGCTTTCTTTTGATGGTATTTGATTGCCTCTGTGATTTTTATTTTTTACGATATAAAAGGAAAAAGACTGAAAATTTTGAAAAAAAAAGATATTTTCTACTTTTTGTTATAAGAAAAATCGAATAAACTCAATTTTAGTCATACATTCAGGCCAAAATGTATTCAGCCACAAGTCTTTAGTAAAAAAAATGTCAATAAGCGTATATTTATTGGTTTGCGCAAAAGTTATAGCATCTACAAACTAGAATACATTTTCTGGAATTTACACAGCTTTTCATTTCTTGAGGTGCTAAAATGGCAGGGCAGTACAACCCCCCCCCCCCAAATGACCCCATTTTGGAAAGTAGACACCCCAAGAAAATTGCTGAGGGGCATGTTGAATTGAATATTTTTTTTTTTGTTTCAAGTGATTGAATAATGACAAAAAAAAAAAAGTTTACAAAAAGTTGTCACTAAATGATATATTGCTCACACATGCTATGGGCATAAGTGAAATTACACCCCAAAATAAATTCTGCTGCTTCTCCTGAGTACGGGGATACCACATGTGGGGGAATTTTTGTGAGTCTAGCCGCGAAAACCAATCACTGCCTTCAGGATTTCCAAGCCCTTGTACACACGGTCGGAGATTCCGACAACCAAATCCGTAATTCCAACTGATTATTTCCGGAAGAGGTCCGGAAGTGATGTTGCATACACATGGTTGGAGTAAGTTGTCGGAAAATCTGATTGTACATAACGTGATGATGTTATTTCATTACGACGGGACTACGTACCGGCTAGTAGCCAATAGCTTTGGTCTAGGAATTTGATCTGAGCATGCGTGGCACTTTGTCCGTCGGAGTAGGCTACACATGATCGGAGTATATCCGATAGGAGCATTTTGTGGGAAAATTTTACCGGCAAGCTGGAAAACTTGGTCCGTCGGATATTCCAACGGAAACAGTCCGATGCAGACCACACACAGTCGGAATATCCGTCAAAACGCTCCGATAGGAAACATTCCGTCGGAATCCCCGACCGTATGTACAAGGGCTAAGGGTGCAAATTTTTGATTTCACTCCTCACTACCTATCACAGTTTCGAAGGCCATAAAATGCCAAAATAGCACAAAACCCCCCCAAATGACCCCATTTTGGAAAGTAGACACCCCAAGCTAGTTACTGAGAGGCATGTTGAGTCCATGAAATATTTTATATTTTGCCACAAGTTGCGGGAATATTACAAACTTTTTTTTTTGCACAAAGTTGTCACTAAATGATATATTGCTCACACATGCTATGGGCATATGTGAAATTACACCCTAAAATAAATTCTACTGCTTCTCCTGAATACGGGGATACCACATGTGGGGGACTTTTTGGGAATCTAGCCGCGTACGGCACCCCGAAAACCAATCACTGCCTTCAGGATTTCTGAGGGTGCAAATTTTTGATTTCACTCCTCACTACCTACAGTAGGTGCCGCCGATATTGTGTTTCCAGCGCAATACTGTAGCGCTGGTTCCCGGCGACAGGCTTCTCTAACCAGCGCGATCCCGTTGCGCTGGTTCTCGCGCTGGCTGCAATAGGAAAATGTCATTTTCCTATAGTAGCGAGAGCGAGAGAGCGGCGATAATGTCGCCTCACTCATGAAGCCTGCATGCCTTCTTGGGGGCATACCAGGCCCTTAGGTCCGGTAGGGATTTTAAGAGGAATCCCCTACCCTGGAAAAAACGGCGTGGGGTCCCCCCCAAAATCCATACAAGACCCCTATCCGAGCACGCAGCCCGGCCGGCCAGGAAAGGGTGTGGGGACGAGCAAGCGCCCCCCCCTCCTGAGCCG
This sequence comes from Lithobates pipiens, assembly GCF_037356315.1. Lineage (NCBI taxonomy): Eukaryota > Metazoa > Chordata > Amphibia > Anura > Ranidae > Lithobates > Lithobates pipiens. Next base: position 163,337,242 of record NW_027507784.1, read on the forward strand.
TACCAGGCCGCGTGCCCTCAACATGGGGGGTGCCTTGGGGAAGGGGGGGCGCACGGACCTCCCGCCCCAAAGCACCTTGTCCCCATGTTGATGAGGACAAGGGCCTCTTCCCGACAACCCTGGCCGTTGGTTGTCGGGGTCTGCGGGCGAGGGGCTTATCAGAATCCAGGAGCCCCCTTTAATAAGGGGGCCCTCGGATAGCAGCCCCCCACCCTATGTGAATGAGTATGGGGTAAAATGTACCCCTACCCATTCACCTGTGGAAAAAAATGGAAAAAAAAACACAACACACAAGGGTTAAAATAGTTTATTGCACAGCTCCGGGGGTCTTCTGTCTTCGGGGGTCTTTTTGCCGGACTCCTCCGCTATCTTCTGCTCTTTTGCTAGCTCTTTTACTAGCGGAGGAGCCCGGCTTTCTTCTTCATCGCCGCCCTCTTCTTCTGACTTCGGGGGTCTTGTCCCCCTCTTCGGTTCTTCTTGCCGGGCCACCACTTCTTCTTCCAGCTCTTTTACTAGCTGTGGCCCGGAGGATGCTGGGACTGTGACATCGTAAGGGGGCGGGGTCACCATTTGACATCAACTGGTGACCACGCCCCTTGTCCCTATATAAGTCGCCACGTCCCTGGCATTGCGGCCGGAGAGAGCGCCGAGTCAACATCTCCAGAAGAAGAAGAACGGAAAGCGGTGGTGGCAGCGGCTGCGACGGCGACAGAAGACCGGGCCACCGCTAGTAAAAGAGCTGGAAGAAGAAGCGGTGGCCTGGCAAGAAGAACCGAAGAGGGGGACAAGACCCCCAGAAGTCGGAAGAAGAGGGCGGCGACGAAGAAGAAAGCCGGGCTCCTCCGCTAGTAAAAGAGCTAGCAAAAGAGCAGAAGATAGCGGAGGAGTCCGGAGAGAAGACCCCCAAAGACGGAAGACCCCCAGAGCTGTGCAATAAACTATTTTAACCCTTGTGTGTTGTGTTTTTTTTTTTTTACATTTTTTTCCACAGGTGAATGGGTAGGGGTACATTGTACCCCATACTCATTCACATAGGGTGGGGGGGCCGCTATCCGGGGCCCCCTTATTAAAGGGGTCTCCCAGATTCCGACAAGCCCCCCGCACACAGACCCCGACAACCAATGGCCAGGGTTGTCGGGAAGAGGCCCTTGTCCTCATCAACATGGGGACAAGGTGCTTTGCCCTCCCCAAGGCACCCCACCATGTTGAGGGCACGTGGCCTGGTACGGCTCAGAAGGGGGGTCGCTCGCTCGTCCCCACCCCCTTTACTGGCCAGCCGGGCTGCGTGCTCGGATAGGGGTCTGGTATGGATTTTGGGGGGGACCCCACGCCGTTCTTTTCGGCGTAGGGGATTCCCCTTAAAATCCCTACCGGACCTAAGGGCCTGGTATGCCTCCCAAGGGGGAACCCATGCCGTTTTTTTTTTTAAATTTGCGGTGGAGTTCCCCCTTAGGATTCATACCAAACACAGTGCCTGGTATTGGCGGGAATCCAATTCGGATCCCCGCACCAGTGTCAACCCGGCCAGCGATGCTTGTTGCTTATCGGGAAAGGAAAAGAAACATTTTTCCTTTCCCAATGCGAGCCAGCTCGGCGCTGGCTCCCGCGATGTAGCTCGTAGGGTGTCAATCTCGCCGATAGAAGCGGCGAGATTGACACAATATCGTGGTCACCTACTGTATCACAGTTTTGAAGGCCATAAAATGCCAAAATAGCACAACCCCCCCCCCCCCAAATGACCCCATGGAAAGTAGACACCCCAAGCTATTTACTGAGAGGCATGTTGAGTCCATGAAATAGTTTATATTTTGCCACAAGTTGCGGGAATAATAAAAACTTTTTTTTTGCACAAAGTTGTCACTAAATGATATATTGCTCACACATGCTATGGGCATATGTGAAAATTATACCCCAAAATACATTCTGCTGCTTCTCCTGAGTACGGGGATACCCCATGTGGGGGACTTTTTGGGAGCCTAGCCGCATATGGGACCCCGAAAACCAAGCACCGCCTTCAGGATTTAAATATAAAACGCTACCAAAAAAACCTGTTAGCGATCGCAGGGATCAGGCCTGACTCTGTGAAAGCTGCAGTTATGTGTTTAGTGTTTTGTAAGTGACAGTGATCGATTGATACTGCACTTGGGTGGGCTGGGCGGAGGGAAAAAACGCAGGTGCTAGCAGGTACCTGGGCTGATCCCGCTAACAATGCATTTTTTTGGAACCCTAAACTGCTGGGGACACTAGTATAGAACTGATCAGATCAGATATTGATCTGTTCAGATACTATACCACTACGGGAGGTGTATGCTTTGCGCGTGGGTGTTAGCGGTACTGGCACTAACCTAGCGCTGCCTGGGGCGACGCAGACCCTATCTGACCCTAAAACCTAATTGATATCACCCGCCGGGTTATCAGGGGGTTAAACCTTTATTGGGTAATAAATGATGCGTGCCCTGATGCTATAAAAAGCAAACAAACTAACCAGAGTCACCCGTAACACTTATATAGTGATCACTGTTGAAAGGGTTAACTAGGGGCAATCAGGGGGTTAAAACCTTTATTAGGTAGTATATGGGGGTCCCTGACGCTATATAAAATCCTGACGGGGAACCTAAATAACTAAATAACTAACTGGCTATCCAGCGTCACCAATGACATTTATATGGTGATCGCTGGTGAAAGGGTTAACTCTAGGGGCAATCAGGGAGTTAAAATCTTTATTAGGTAGTATATGGGGGTACCTAACACTATAAAAACCTGGCGGTGAACCTAAAAAATAACTAGCTACCTAGCGGCACCAGTGACACTAATGCCGCAATCAGAAAAATGATTGCTTAGTGACACTGGCAAAAGGGGGTGAAAGGGTTACCTGGGGGCAATCAGGGGGTTAAAACCTTTATTAGGTTGTATATGGGGGTCCCTAACGCTATATAAAAACCTGACGGGGAACCTAAATAACTAAATAACTAACCAGTGTCACCAGTGACACTTATACGGTGATCACTGGTTAACTCTATGGGCATTCAGGGGGTTAAAAACTTTATTAGGTAGTATATGGGGGTACCTAATGCTATAAAAACCGGGTGGTGAACCTAAAAAATAACTAGCTACCTAGCGGCACCAGTGACACTAATGCAGCGATCAGAAAAACGATCGCTTAGTGACACTGGCAAAAGGTGGTGAAAGGGTTAACTCTAGGGGCAATCAGGGGGTTAAAACCTTTATTAGGTAGCATATGGGGGTCCCTGACGCTATATAAAAACCTGACGGGGAACCTAAATAACGAAATAACTAAATGGCTAACCAGCGTCACCAATGACACTTATACGGTTAACGCTGGTAAAGGGGTTAACTCTAGGGGCAATCAGGGGGTTAAAACCTATATTAGGTTATATATGGGGGTACCTAACGCTATAAAAACCTGGCGGTGAACCTAAAAAATAAATAGCTACCTAGTGGCACCAGTGACGCTAATGCAGCGATCAGAAAAACTATTGCTTAGTGACACTGGCAAAAGGGGGTGAAAGGGTTAACTCCAGGGGCAATCAGGGGGTTAAACCTTTATTGGGGGGGGTAGGGGGCTACCCTGGACCTAACACTAATTGCCCTGACAGTTTTTACAGTCACAACTGACACTAAATGCAGTGATCAGTAAATAAATGATCACTGCAATCAGTGACACTGTGACTGGGAGGGGGGGTAATTGGGGGGGGTGACAGTGTGCCTATGTGTACCTACATATCAGTGTAGTGTTGGTGCACAAAGACAGTTTTTTGGCATGATCAGTCATATTTTCAATATTAACCGCTTGCCAACTGGCTCACGCCAATACACGCGCGCATGTTGCGGGAGTGTGTCTGTGGGTCCTGCGGACCCGATGTCTGCTAGTGGCCCACGATCATGGCATGGAGAGACAGAACGGGGAGGTGTCTATGAACACAAGACATTTTCCTGTTCTGCCTAGCAACATGACAGGAATCTACTGCTCCCAGTAATCGGGAGCAGTGATCTCTGTCATGCTCTAGTGAGCCCACCCAGTTAGAACACACTGAGGGAACACATTTAGCCCCTAATGTTTAACGCCTTCCCTGCCAGTGATGTTTACACAGTAATCAGTGCAAATCTATAGCACTGATCGCTGTATAGATGCCAATGGTCCCAAAATAGTGTCAAAAGTGTCTGATCTGTCCGCCGCAATGTCACAGTCATGATAAAAAAATGCAGATCGCCGCTATTACTAATAAAAAAAATTATAATAAAAATGCCATAAATCTATCCCCTATTTTGTAGACATGATAACTTTTGTGCAAACCAATCAATATACGCTTATTGCTAATTTATTTTACCAAAAATATGTAGAAGAATACTACTTTGGAAGAAATTTGTTTTTTATATATTTTTTTGAGACATTTATCATGGCAAAAAGTAATAAAAACCACAGAGGTGATCAACTACCATCAAAAGAAAGCTCTATTTGTGAAAAAAAGGCACCTCAATTTTGTTTGCACGACTGTGCAATTGTCAATTCAAACGATGCAGTGGCGTATCGCAAAAAATGGCTTGGTCAGGAAGGGGGTAAATCCTTCCAGGGCTAAAGTGGTTAATGCCAAAAGTTCACAATTTCTACCAGGCTATGCACATTTTGGAGCACGACTGTACTCTTGGATTTCAGTCTTTATTCAGGTTGCAGAAATTATTATAGCATTTTCAGTGTAGCATGATATATCTAGTTTATATGTATTTAGAGAATACATGAAAGTGTAGGTTCTGTAAAAATGGTAGTTTGAATTAAAGTGGTTGTAAACCCTTAAATACCAAGTGAATTGAGGCCTCGGGAGACATAAATCCTCCTACGTATGTTGTACCTGTTTATCTACAGCAGTCTTCCTCCTTCATCCATTCAAAGTGCAGAATTTAAACATAAACTCTCAGCTCTAACATACAGGGGGCAGAGAGCTGAAGTTACATCAGTGAGGAGAGCTCTGAGAGCTGATTGGAGGGAAGGGACGCACCCTCTTTGAACAGGAACAGAGATGAGGCTTTCACTCAGCTGGATATCCCTCCCCTGTCACCATTTCTCTCCCAACTTTAAATTGGGAAGGATCTTAAATAGACCCTGACACCATTTTAACAAAATAAAGGTAGAAGTACAGAGAATAAGGTATTTCAAATTCTTATTTGCAGTGCCTTTTTATAAATGTTTCCTTATTCGCTTGCAATGGGCCTATAAACCTACTAGAAAAATTGACTAGCCAGTTCCCTAGGAGAGCCCTCTTTGCACATCATAGACCTCTCCTCTTCCGAGAGTATCTAATTAGTCTATATGCTGGTTCCATTCCAGTTTAAAAATACTACCAATTTACTGAAGCGACAGCTCTGAGTCTACTGACATCCCTTCCAAGAAGATTGTGATGCCTAGTAGCACTTTCAGGGCTTTTGAATGTCTACACAAGGTAAGCCTTTACAGGTAAAATAAAAAAATATCATGCATAAAGTATGTTGAATGTACATATAAGCTTATCTGGAGATGTTTGTTAAAATAAATGCTCTAATAACAAGATTCATTTTCTCTTATTCTACCTGCCGTTAATCTATCCATTATTTTATAGGTGCTTCAACTTTGGAGACTCTCAAAATGATAGCATTAGGACAGCAGTACACTGAGTTGCCGTGATGTGGCCGCTGCAGCTTAACCATATGTAGCGCTAGTATTTTCAATACAGACACTATAAACAAAAATTTAGTTTGTCTGAAGCTGTAGTTTAGCTCAGACTGACATTATTGTAAATTTTGGTTCTGTTTCAGCTTAGCTGGTTGTGTGGTTATCCCCTTGGCCAAGGGATGGCACCCTATTATTCGGCCAAGGTTGTAAATTGCAACAAGCTGGTTGTATTGGGTGCCTCTTTGCCTGGAAACAGTCAGTGGGTGTGGTCTGCCTGCTGTGCATTCTGGGAAAGGGTACTTTTTTTTGAAAATTTATTTTTTATCCACTTAAGGACCGCCGTATTGCCATTGTACGTCATCACAATGGCACAGGCAGGCACAAGCACGTAGATGTACGTGCCTGCCTTCCAGATCGGACCCCCTCCCGCTGGATACGGCGGTCCGTTTCCCTCCAGGAGCGATCCGTGATGAGGGGATGGCCGTTGGTTTCTGGCCACCCCCTTTGGATCGCTCCTGACCAATGACGAACTTCCTCCCACTGTGTATTGTTTACACAGGAAGGAGGAAGTGATATCATTCTCCTCGGGGCGGTCTTTTTGACCGGACTACGAGGAGAAGACTAAAAGTAAGTGCACCAAAACACTACACTGACACATAGGTACACATAGGTACACAAACCCCCCCCCCCGATCGCCCCCCGATCCCCCCCCAGTCACAGTGTCACTGATTGCATTGATCATTTCTTTACTGATCAATGCATTCAGTGTCAGTTGTAACAGTTAAAACTGTCAGGGCAGTTAGTGTTAGGTCCAGGGTAGCCCCCTATAACCCCCCAATAAAGATTTAACCCCCTGATTGCCCCTAGAGTTAACCCTTTCACCCCCTTTTGCCAGTGTCACTAAGCGATCATTTTTCTGATCGCTGCATCAGTGTCGCTACTGTCGCTAGGTAGCTAGTTATTTTTTTAGGTTCACCGCCAGGTTTTTTTATCGCTAGGTACCCCGATATACTACCCAATAATGGTTTTAACCCCTTGATTGCTCCTAGTTAACCCTTTCACCCCCTTTTGCCAGTGTCACTAAGCGATCATTTTTCTGATCGCTGCATTAGTGTCGCTACTGTCGCTAGGTAGCTAGTTCTTTTTTTAGGTTCACCGCCAGGTTTTTATATCGCTAGGTACCCCGATATACTACCCAATAATGATTTTAACCCCCTGATTGCCCCTAGTTAACCCTTTCACCCCCTTTTGCCAGTGTCACTAAGCGATCATTTTTCTGATCGCTGCATCAGTGTCGCTAGGTAGCTAGTTATTTTTTTAGGTTCACTGCCAGGTATTTATAGCGCTAGGTACCCCGATATACTACCCAATAATGGTTTTAACCCCCTGATTGCCCCTAGTTAACCCTTTCACCCCCTTTTGCCACTGTCACTAAGCGATCATTTTTCTGATCGCTGCATTAGTGTCGCTAGTGTCGCTAGGTAGCTAGTTTTTTTTTAGGTTCACCGCCAGGTTTTTATAGCGCTAGGTACCCCGATATACTACCCAATAATGGTTTTAACCCCCTGATTGCCCCTAGTTAACCCTTTCACCCCCTTTTGCCACTGTCACTAAGCGATCATTTTTCTGATCGCTGCATTAGTGTCACTAGTGTCGCTAGGTAGCTAGTTTTTTTTTAGGTTCACCGCCAGGTTTTTATAGCGCTAGGTACCCCGATATACTACCCAATAATGGTTTTAACCCCCTGATTGCCCCTAGTTAACCCTTTCACCCCCTTTTGCCAGTGTCACTAAGCGATCATTTTTCTGATCGCTGCATTAGTGTCACTAGTGTCGTTAGGTAGCTAGTTATTTTTTTAGGTTCACCGCCAGGTTTTTATAGCGTTAGGTACCCCCATATACTACCCAATAATGGTTTTAACCCCCTGATTGCCCCTAGTTAACCCTTTCACCAGCGATCACAGTATAAGTGTCACTGGTGACGCTGGATAGCCAGTTAGTTATTTAGGTTCCCCGTCAGGTTTTTATATAGTGCCAGGGACCCCCATATACTACCTAATAAAAATTTGAACCCCCTGATTGCCCCTAGTTAACCCTTTCACCACTGATCACTGTATAAGTGTTACGGGTGACTTTGGTTAGTTTGCTTTTTATAGCATCGGGGCACCCACCATTTATTACCCAATAAAGGTTTAACCCCCTGATCACCCGGCGGGTGATATCAATTAGGTTTTAGGGTCAGGGTCTGCGTCGCCCCAGGCAGCGCTAGGTTAGTGCCAGTACCGCTAACACCCACACGCAAAGCATAAACCTCCTGTAGTGGTATAGAATCTGAACAGATCAATATCTGATCTGATCAGATCTATACTAGCGTCCCCAGCAGTTCAGGGTTCCAGAAAAACGCATTGTTAGCGGGATCAGCCCAGATACCTGCTAGCACCTGCGTTTTGCCCCTCTGCCCAGCCCACCCAAGTGCAGTATCGATCGATCACTGTCACTTACAAAACACTAAACACATAACTGCAGCGATCGCAGAGTCAGGCCTGATCCCTGCGATCGCTAACAGTTTTTTTGGTAGCATTTTATATTTAAATCCGGAAGGCAGTGCTTGGTTTTTGGGGTCCCGTACGTGACTAGGCTCCCAAAAAGTCCCCCACATGTGGTATCCCCGTACTCGGGAGAAGCAGCAGAATTTATTTTGGGGTGTAATTTGACTTATGCCCATAGCATGTGTGAGCAATATATCATTTAGTGACAACTTTGTGCAAAAAAAAAAAAAGTTTGTAATATTCCCGCAACTTGTGGCAAAATATAAAATATTCCATGGACTCAACATGCCTCTCAGTAAATAGCTTGGGGTGTCTACTTTCCAAAATGGGGTCATTTTGGGGGGTTTTGTGCTATTTTGGCATTTTATGGCCTTCGAAACTGTGATAGGTAGTGAGGAGTGAAATCAAAAATTTGCACCCTTAGAAATCCTGAAGGTGGTGATTGGTTTTCGGGGTGCCGTGCGCGACTAGACTCCCAAAAAGTCCCACACATGTGGTATCCCCATACTCGGGAGAAGTAGCGGAATATATTTTGGGGTGCAATTCCACATATAACCATGGCATGTGTGAGCAATATATCATTTAGTGTCAACTTTTTGTAAAAAAAAAAATTTTTTTTATTTTTTGTCATTATTCAATCCCCTGGGACAAAAAAAAATATTCTTTGGGTTTAACATGGCCCTCAGCAAATAGCTTGGGGTGTCTACTTTCCAAAATGGGGTCATTTGGGGGGGGTTTGTGCCATCTTGGCATTTTATGGCCTTCAAAACTGTGATAGGTAGTGATAGGTAGTGAGGAGTAAAATAAAAAATTTAGGCCTTTAGAAATCCTGAAGGCGGTGCTTGGATTTCGGGGTCCCGTACGCGGCTAGGCTCCCAAAAAGTCCCACACATGTGGTATCCCTGTACTCAGGAGAAGCAGCAGAATGTATTTTGGGGTGTCATTTCACATATGCCCATAGCATGTGTGAGCAATATATCATTTAGTGACAACTTTGTGCAAAAAAAAAAAAAGTTTGTAATATTCCCGCAACTTGTGGCAAAATATAAAATATTCCATGGACTCAACATGCCTCTCAGTAAATAGCTTGGGGTGTCTACTTTCCAAAATGGGGTCATTTTGGGGGGTTTTGTGCTATTTTGGCATTTTATGGCCTTCGAAACTGTGATAGGTAGTGAGGAGTCAAATCCAAAATTTGCACCCTTAGAAATCCTGAAGGTGGTGATTGGTTTTCGGGGTGCCATGCACGACTAGACTCCCAAAAAGTCCCACACATGTGGTATCCCCATACTCGGGAGAAGTAGCGGAATATATTTTGGGGTGCAATTCCACATATATTCATTCAATCCCTTAGGACAAAAAAATAAATATTCAATGGGCTCAACATACCCATCAGCAATTTCCTTGGGGTGTCTACTTTCCAAAATGGGGTCATTTGGGGGGGGTTTGTACTGCCCTGCCATTTTAGCACCTCAAGAAATGAGATAGGCAGTCATAAATTAAAAACTGTGTAAATTCCAGAAAATGTACTCTAGTTTGTAGACGCTATAACTTTTGCGCAAACCAAAAAATATACGCTTATTGACATTTTTTTTACTAAAGACATGTGGCTGAATAAATTTTGCCCTCAATGTATGACTAAAATTTAGTTTATTCAATTTTTCTTATAACAAAAAGAAGAAAATATATTTTTTTTCAAAATTTTCGCTCTTTTTCCATTTATATCGCAAAAAATAAAAATCGCAGAGGCAATCAAATACCATCAAAAGAAAGCTCTATTTGTGGGAAGAAAAATTTCGTTTGGGTGCAATATTGCATGACCGCGCAATTACCAGTTAAAGCAGCGCAGTGCGAAATTGGAAAAAGACCTCTGGTCCTTAAGGTGTTTATTGGTCCAGGGCTGTAGTGGTTATTGAAGGTTTTTCAACACATATATAACATACAAACTTACAAAAAGGTCCCCAAAAAAACCCCAAACCTCCACCCCCCGCCCTTCCCACCCTCACCTTCCCCCTCACCCAACAAACTCCTCCTTGTGCAGCCCTCTGTTCAACTTCTTAGCTCAGTCTATGGTCACCGACAGTATCTCACATATAACAAACATAACTTATACCGTTACTGATGATTTAAATACCCGAGATGGGGATGTAAACCAACCCAAATATAGCAGCTCCCTGCCTCGTCCCTCCCCCGACTCTCAAGGAGTTCACCTCCCACCTAGCAATTAATTCACAGTATCTGCGGCATCAAGCCAGCACCTCCACACGCTCTCAAACTTAGTAGGACACCCTCTACTGAGATAAGTGGCTTTGTATAGCGGCAAAGCTTTATTAATTAAACCTTTCCAGTAAGAAGGTGCAGGTTTCTTCCAACATAACAGGATAGATTTACGTGCATAAAATAACGCCAGAGAGATCAGAGTCCTCTGCGCCTTTCGAGGTGCCAACTCCTCCACCAGTCCGTGCAAACAGGTCGCGACTGTGACTGGAATCGGTACCGAAAGTACAGATTGTATAACTTGTGTTACACCCTTCCAGAACTCCACAATCTGCGGGCACAGCCAAAACACATGATCAAAGTCAGCTTGGTCGGCTGAACAATGCCAGCATCCCTCCGCACCCATACCATAAATTCTAGACAGTCTGGCTGGGGTGTAGTATACTCTATGCAGAATTTTAAACTGAATAAGTCTGTCTCTAGCCGATACTAGGGACTGAAACGGGTATCCCCACATGTCATCCCAATCCTCCCCTTCAAAGTCTGGTACTAAGGCACTCCAAACATCTCTACATCTTTGGAGAGGCTTTGGTTTGTCGGGGAACAACATTCTGTACACAACGGATAGAGGCTTTTTCAGGTCCTCCGTCCGCAGCACCTTCTCCAGAGGCAACACTCCCATCTCCAGAGCTCCAGGACCGAACTGAGAGAGAAAAGCGTGCCGCAACTGTAGGTATCGAAAGAAATACCAATTTGGAAGATCATATTTAACCTTAAGCTGATCAAACGTTAAAAGCTTCCCCCCTCCTACCACATGCTTCAGTTGTTTAATGCCTACTCTGGCCCATATAACCGGATCTGGAATTTCCCCAAAATGTGGCAATTTAGGATTAAACCATAAAGGAGCGTCAGGAGACCAACTCCCCTCTGGTTGTTTCATCAAGGCCTGCGCTTTTTCCCAGGCCCGTATTGTTGCCCTCATTGAGGCCGTCAGAGCTGATGAAGCCCTCGGACCTCTATACACCAAATAGGACAGGCTTTCGTATGAGCCCAAAAGAGCCGCCTCCAGTACATTTGCCAAATCCCCGTCCTCCCGCGTTAGCCAGCGCCCGGCAACCACCATTTGCCCAGCTAGATAATATTTAAAAAGATATGTCAATACCAAGCCACCTTGACCCCATGGCTCCTGCAAAACTCTAAGGCTTATTCTGGGGTGCGTAGCGGGCCATAAAAAGGAGCCAAAAAGACTATTAACCCGCCGAAAAAACGAGCAGGGAACCCAAATAGGAGAATTTCGTAGAAAGTAGAGAAATACTGGCAGAACCTTCATTTTAAGCAGGTTAACCCTACCAATGAGGGACAGTGGCAGATGCTTCCAAGCTTCCAACTGTACCTTAACCCTGGTCAACAAGGGGAAGAGATTCAGAGACATATAATCGCCCACTCTCGGTGAAACTCTCACTCCCAAGTACTTCAATTCCTGCACCCAGGCAATGGGAACCCTAGTGGTCGCCAGCTCTCGCGCCTCCCCGTCAACAGCCATCACGTTGGACTTCTCCCAATTGACCCGGAGTCCGGAGAACTCAGCAAATTTGTCGAGCACCCCGAACACCGCCTCCAAAGAGGGCCCCGCGTCCCTCAAGAAGAGGAGCATATCATCCGCATAGAGCGCTATACACTCCCTAATACCCCCCACCTCCAGAGCTCCTACCCCAGGTGATTGCCTCAGGGCTATAGCCAGTGGTTCTATGGCTAATGCAAATAAGAATGGGGATAGTGGACACCCCTGACGCGTGCCCCTATTGACGCTAAATTGGGGCGAGACTGAATTAGCTATTTTGATACCCGCCTGTGGCGTACTATAAAGCAAAGAAATCCAGGTCACATAGATCTCCCCAAAGCCCATGCTTCGCAGAACCGTCAACATGTATTGCCAGTCTACTGAATCAAAGGCCTTGGCCATATCCAGGGAGACCACCACTCTAGATCCTTTTTCAGTGGGGGCAATTTGTAGGTGGGTAAACAATCTGCGTAAATTAGTGTCAGTAGATTTCTGCGGAATGAACCCTGTCTGATCAATATCCACCAAAGTCGTGATAACCTGAGAGAGTCTGGTAGTCAGCACCTTTGTGAGAATTTTTAAATCTTGGTTCAGCAATGCGATCGGTCTATACGAAGAACACGATAGGGGGTCCTTGCCCGGCTTCGGCAGCAGCATCACCAAAAACCTACCACCCGGGTCTGAGATCACATGGTGAATGGTGCACGGTACCGCCTTACTGATTAAAATTGACACTCCCCTGGAGTAGGTAGAGTAAGTAGCATGTAGCGCTCTCTGCGTAAGGCCAATAACCTACTCCCATCCAGATGCGTCTCCTGTAAGAACACCACATGAGGACTGATTGTCTTTAGATACTGAAACATTAAAGCTCTACGGAATTTATCGTTAAGACCTCTAACATTCCATGAAACTACATTAAACCTTGAGCCCGTCATCATCCCCCAATTGACTCGTTAGACGGTAAATGGAGTATAAACAACAGCAGTGACACATACAGTTGAAGACTGAAATCAGAAATAATATTGAGCATATGAATAGACAATTTATCTTGAAGGGCTGCACCTATCAAACCTTTTACCCTTTGAAACCCATAAACACCCTGCTGTCGTGTAACAACACAAAAAAACGTGTACACGCAGCCTATCCCCAAACCGTGTTCAAAAACAGTCCTTGAAGGCATGGCCTCAATGGGTCAAAAAAGGACCCCTAGACAAAAAGTAAAAACCCGAGAACCAAAAAAAAGGGTTCACATGTAAACCAACAGTACAAAAATCATGGACATAGTGTTCATGTGCCTGGAGCTCCAGCTCCGCTTACAACCCAGCAGTCTGTGAGCCCTCTCGACCACATACGTTGGGGGCACATCCGTCAAGTGTAGCAATGATTTGAAGAAATCTTCGGCAAATTCAGCCGGGCGGTCTCCCTCTGCCCCCTTCGGCAGGCCCAAGACCCTGACATTGTTTCTTCGCAAACAGTTTTCGGCGTCGTCGGACTTGGCCACCAGATTCTGGACCGTTCGCTGCAGCGCTTGAATGGCCTCATCATGACGGTGAGTAGTGTCTTCCGTCGCCGAGACGCGCGTTTCGGTTTCCGAGAGCCTGCCCCGGAATTTGTCAAAATCTGCTCTTATGAGGTTGCATTGCTCCGCTAGGTGGTCTATGCGCACCAGCAAAGAAGTTCTGCTCTGCTCAATTGCTGCAAGAATAACAGTGGTATCATTGGTTGGAAGCAATGCGGGAGCAGATGGATTAGCCTCCTGTGGGGCCGCCTGCTCCATATCCGCCATTAGAGCCTTGAATTGATTCAGAAAGTCACTAGGATTCTGCACAGGCTGTAACAGAGCTTTCTTAGCCGCACACTTGCCTTTGGAGGGCATGGGGAGAAGGTAAAAGGCCAGCCGGCCTGAGGTATGCTTGTGTGCAGTGAGGAGGGTGCGCCCCTTTAAGGATACTCAACCACAGGGATACAGGCAAAAATGATTAGTATGGCTAGAAACACAGTTCTGATATCCCTCAGGAACCTCTCACTTCCATAAATGGGATAATAGAGAATGCAGACAGTTGTGCTATGCACCAAGGAGTTGGAGGGTAGCCCTTTAAGAGTTGCAGTTCATGTGCCCAGCAAGGAAAGCAACAGGTAATGACACCAGGGCTGTCACCTACTCTCCCACACCTCTCTCCACCGCTCCTGTGCAGTCACCTATGCCCCCCAATTCAGGACTCACCGCCCCAGCAAGGATGGTAAAGGGCCTCCACAGATCCTGCAGTCCTCCCACTGGCGGAAACACCGATGCGCGGCCGATGGCGGCAGATAAATTCACTTTATCACAGTATGGCCCGAGGATCCTTCTCCAGACCGCGTCGATCCTTCTCCAGACCGCGTCCCCTCCGCTCCGCGCTCCCGTGCAGCCGATGCCCGCACTCTGTACTCCACCGCGGCCGGTCCGGAGGCTCCACAGGCCGCAAGATGGCGGCCGGATCCCGCGAGGCGACTAGGCCGCAATCCACGGAGCCGCCAGAAACACTGTTCATCATGCCAAAGTGTTACCCCGTAACCCAGCGGGATGTCAGAGGCGCAGGGGAGATAATTTGGTCGCCCCCAAAGTCAAGCAGGCTAAGAATGCCAAAGGATTAGGTTCAGGATGGCAGGAGCTCCAGCACCACACGTCCTCCTAGGTCTACATCCGGCCACGCCCTCCCTGGGAGAGGGTACTTAAGGGACAGACCCCGTGACAGAGGAGTTCTGACCTGATGGCCCTCCTGGCCTCAGTGGTGTTGCTTCTGCTAAATTGTCTCAGGGCCGGCTGTCTCGAGGCGTCTATACTGAAGGTAGGCCCAAAAGTCTTGGAGCCTACCGATCCAGGGATGGTCCTGTGCTGTCTTGCCTTGGAAGAAGCTGAGCGACTGGAGGATCCAGGGGAGGACTTTTCAGGAAAGGACCGCGTAACAAGGGCGATGCCTCTAGAAAAGCCTGGAGACTCAGTTAGAGGATGTATCCTGGGTCACCTACCACACAATACATTAGGTTCGGAAGAAGGGGACTGGTACTATGTGATTAAGCCTTGACATTGCAAAAAGTAGCTAAGTAGCCAATCCTGTGGCAGAGGATTGTGTAACGGTTATACCAAATCTTAAAGTCTGTGGCAGAGACTATGACGAGCACTGCATCGGATACTAGGTCAGTGAGAGAGGCCTATCCGGTGGTTGTTGAATCCAGTTGTGGAGTTGTTGCCCTCTGGATCAGAGAAAGTATTCCTGATCTGCAATTCCAAGGTACCTGAGTTCCCCTAAACCCTTCATCCCTTTATTGCATGTGTCCTTCCTAAATAAAGCATTGCAAAAAGAGACTATGTGTCGGAGCTAAAATATGTAGAAAGAGTCTTTAATGGGACCCCTATGACGGATATGGTGGAACAGTGAAGGAACGGTAAGCCCAATCAAATACCAGCAGCTCCTTCGGGGGTTAGTGCTACATGTGGGGGCTCAAGTCCGGGATTTACTTTACCTCTAGCAACTCTAAGAAACTGTTCAACGGGAACTTATGCAATTGTTACGTACCTGCCGGATGAGCCTGACGTGCAGTGGGAAGGCTGTATTGTACAACCCCGGCTCAAGGGCCACCGATGTTGCAACAGGGGTCACAAGAGCCTGGCGGTGTATGGGTGCCTGGTTCGTCTTTGGTCTTGTCAGTTCAGCTGGTGCAGTAGGAAACAGAAAGCAGGCTGGTAAGCTGGGGAGACACTGAATACATAGTCAGACAAGCCGAGTTTGGTAACAGGTGATCAGATGTAGATATAGACGACAGGCAGAGAATGGTCAGGATACAGGCAAAGTTCGGCAACAGAATATCAAGCAGTGTAGAGCAGAGCGTGGTTACAAGGCAGGCCAAGGTCAGGATAGCAGAGATCAAATTGTAGTCAAACAAGCTGGGTCAAACACAGGAAACAGATCGGATCACAGGAACAGGTAGTCACTGGAACAGGTATGAGCTGCAGACCAGACAGCAAAGACACAGTGCTGCTGAGGTGTTTAAATAAGGCAGCCTGTTACCAATCACTGAAATTAGTCTGCACTATTTTAACCCCTAGGTGGCAGATCCATGACAGCAATAGATGGTTCTGGACTGTGCCATTGTTCTAAAAAGGGATTAATTGCAGGTCACTACCTAGCTGCGTGACCTCGGGTGGAGTCAAGAAAGCACGGGAGCTGCATGACCAGAGAAACCAGTGCGAGGAATCCTCCGGTTACTTGCTGCGTCAGACACCTGCCTGGAGGTTGCTGATGGACACTGGTTTTTCGGCTGAAACCGCATGGGCGTTTCATACTTTACACAACGGGAGATGTTTTGGGTATGTTTTGCAACAGGTGCGAGGGACTGGTCGCAAACCCCTGTGCATTTGTCCTATTTCTACATTGCGGGGAGTACCTGTTTGCTGTAGAACAGCCCACCATGCTACCCCGTGTCTACCGGATGTAATGGGACACGGGCATCGCCACAGAGGAGACCGGTACACACGCTCTTATGGCTGGGCCTATTTTCTCCAAATGTGCTACCTCAAACGTTCCTGAGGGGGGTGGCGCTGTTACTGCTATCCAAGAACTAACAGTGGACACTACTACCGCTGTCACTTCCACAACTACCCACCTTGTTGTACCTGCACAAAAGAAGGTGGGATACGTGAAAGCCTCCCGCGGCAATGGTCGAGGCCTACCCCTGAGACTACCCGAACCGGATCCAGAGAAAGAAGCTATTCCTGAGGAATCCACTACAGGAACGGGTGAAAGATCTCAGGAGAATATACATACAGGGACTGTTTGCAAATATGTGCCCGTGGAAGGAGTTACGGATTCTCAAATAGACTCCCTTACGGATATCTCCAGAGATGAGGACCTGTTCGAAACCCCTTCTCAGGAGATGCTATGGGCAAATACTGATGATGTTGCTTCAGTCTTTTGTCTGATTGGATAGCAATTGGACTCGGGGAGTACATCACCTCGAGTGGAAACCCCTGCAGTTGTTAGCGAGACTGGGACTAAAAATATCAGTTTGTCTGGGACAGAGAAATTGCCTGTGAGTATGGTGCACAAATTGCCAACTTCCTGTGTAACTCCTGGGATGGGAAGCACTCTATCTCTGCCGAGGCTTGCCCGATCACAGCGGTTGCTGAACAAACGAGTGGCCACTGAGTATGGACTAGAGTTTCCCTATGTTCATGAGAGAGATTGAGGAAAACAGAGAGAGATGGTACCGTGAGGATGTTTGGCACTACTTAAAAGTGCCAAAGCCTTTTAGGACCACTGTGGATGCACAAGGAAAAGCTTTGACATTGTCTGATCCTCACTTTTATTGGTGATTTGCCACAGTGACTGTCCTGTTGATGTCAGTTCTGGAAGAAGAAAGTCTTTATGCTATGAGGACTGTGGGAACTATAGTTAGGTAGTGTTATGCCGCGTACACACGACCAGACGTTTTGACAGCAAAGGTCAGACGGAAAGAGTCCGTCGGACAAGTCGATCATGTATGGGCTCCATCGGACTTTTGCTTGCCAAAAATCCGGCGGACTTTAGAAATAGAACATGTTTTAAATTTTTCCACTGGAACTCCGCTGGACCAAGAAATCCATTTGTGTGTATGCTAGTCCAATGGACAAAAACCGACGCTAGGGCAGCTATTGGCTACTGGCTATGAACTTCCTTATTCTAGTCCGGTCGTACGTCATCACATTGGAATCCGTCAGACTTTGGTGTGATTGTGTGTGGCCAAGTCCGTTCATTCGGAAAGTTCGTCGGAACTCCGCCGAAAGTCCGTCGGAAAGACCGTCGGACCTAGTCCCCTGAAAAGTCCAGTCGTGTGTACGCGGCATAAGTTAAATTCTGTCTGCGAGTCAAGATTTTCTACCTGCTTTACCACCTGCATCATTGTTATAATGTTTTCTGCCACTAGGTGGTAGGAGTTTGTACAACTACGGTTGAATTCTTGCACTTAGAAAAAAAAAGGGGAAAATTCTGGGGAAAGAGAGTTTCATCTTCTAGAAGATGGGGCTGTGCTTCTTCTGTTGTATATTGATATTTGTGTCTTGGATTTTCCTTTTGTGTTTTGTTTCAGGTTCAACTAGATCGTCTATCAAGCTGCTGGAGAGTGGGTGGTTAGATAGAAAGTCAGATCTGGGGAACTATATCACTGTAAATCTCCTGTGTGTATTAAATGTACAGTTTTTTACCTTTTCTTTTTCCCTTCCCCATCCAAGTTTGAATTCAGGTACTTGACTCTCAGGACTGAGAACCTTTCTTTTTTTTAGATATAGCGGGGTCTCTTTAAGGACTATAAAACTACTGTTCCCAGAACCCCGCTGGTTCCCAGGATGTTTGGAGTTAAGCTCCAGAGACTCATGGGGGAGGGCATATAAGGAGGGGGAGAGGCCTAGTTCGCTCTCTTTGAACACCCCCCTCTCTCCTAGCAAGAGGAGGTCTGTGCTGAACTGCTGGAGGGACAAGGCCTGAAGCCTGGGCCTTGTGCTCTTTTCCAAAGAGCTCTCTGCCAGCCTAGCTGCACCTGAGAGACATTTTCTCATCCTTGCTGCAGTACACTAGAAGGATTGAAGACTCGGAGGTCGGTGGATTCCTGTTCCTAGACGAAAAGGCAGATAAAACGGACTTGGACTTGTCCGGGTGGTGAGAGCTGTTTAAAGACAGATGCTTTATCTTTATTATTTGTTTGGATTACAAAGTTGTTCTTCAAGTGCACCACCAAAGATTGCTAGCGAATATTGTTTTACTGGACTTCCATCTAGATCAGTCAGGCCTGACTGCATAGGTAGATAGTGCTGGGTGTTAGTTTAGCCATGCAGGGAAGTAGCTGAAAAAGGGCAGCATTAGAGTTGCATAGTAATACTTTATTATGCTGATTACTCTGTTTATCTTTATTACTGGTTACTGCAGGGACCTGCTTATGTGTTGCAATCCAAATGTTTGATTCATGTTATTCCTTTTATAAAAACAAGTAAAGTCAGTTATATACTTTCAAGGATTGTATATGAGCTTGAGTTATCCACCCACGCACACACACATATTTAGAGTATAAGTGATTTAATGTGTATTGCTAGATACTAACTGTGCCAGAGTGGGTAGAGCAGATTGCCGGGGGGTTGGCGGAGCTGTGCTCAGGACCCAAACCAAACTTGCGGCCCTCTTAAGTGAGGGTATCGCTATACGTGGGGGCTCGTAAATCCGGGATTTCTGAGACAGCGGTGAACACGCCAGAGGTACCGGCATGGACCCACAGGGAGTCAGAGCGTGGTGTGAAGCGGCTAAGGCCGACCCAAGGCAGTCAGTGGTCATTAGCCTCCCAGGGGAGAAATGGTCGACTGAGACCGTAGAGGAGCCATCGCCAACGGGATCACCGCAGGCTGCGGCCCGTACCTCACCCGAGAGTCTCAGATCAGCCACCCTTAGCGCAGAACTGTGTGCTGTCCTGGGGGAGATTGTGGCCCAGTGCAAGAAGGATCCCACAGATTACCCGATGTCGGGGTACAGAAAACTCCGGATGTTTTCAGGGAGGAAACCTGTACCTTCGGAAGAAGAGGGATTTGAAGAGTGGTTAGATAGCGCAACTCAGGCACTAGAGGAATGGGAAGTTCCAGAGCGCAGAAAGAAGCAGAGGATTGTGGAAAGTCAAGGGGCCTGCTCTAGAGGCCGTACGCAACCTGAAGATGAGCAGGACAGACTGTAATGCGCAGGAGTACCTAGATGTACTACAGATTGTGTTTGGTGGGACAGAGAAAATCTCTGAGCTTGCTTATCAGTTAGAGCATTGCTACCAGAAGAAAGGTGAAAAACTATCAGACTACATGGGACGTTTAGATAAAATCCTGCATAGGATGATCCTAAAGAAGGGGATCAGCCCAGGAAAAGTAGATGAGGCCCGTGCTCAACAGGTACTGAGGGGAGCTCAACCCATGGATCCTATTGCATGGACACTGCGTGCCCGACTGGATGGGAAGAATCTGGAGTACATTGACCTCATCCGAATGATCAGAGAGGAAGAGGCCCTACTGGAAGAGAAAAGGGAAGAACATCTCACTGAGCCCGTCAAACAACCGGTAGCAATAGTTACACCGGCCATGACTCCCGCTAGAGATAAGGAGATGGACAAGATTCCCAACGAAGTGAAGGTGGAAGAGGAGAGCTTGAGTGGCTGTGGCCTTCATCAACTCCAGGAAATTCTGCCATAGATCTCCCACCTACTGAGGATACACAGGATGGGACACTGAACCCAGAAGCTACAGAGTTCATTCCATCTAGTGGTGTGCCTGAAGGCTGGGAAGATATCCCTAGCATTTACTCAGAAGAGGAAAGGACCGATGTTCCAGAACCAGTGATGCTGTCAGAATGTGTTCCTGAAGTAGAGCCTGTGGCACCAGAGCCTGAAGTCCCAAGAGAACAGAGAGCTCGCCGAGTTGTGAGACCCCCCAAGAAGCTAACCTACTCTCAAATGGGGGAGAGCTCTGAGGACTCTGTTGTGACTGCTAGAAGAAGTGCTGAACGCTCTAATCCTTCCACTAACCATTTGGTGGAGGGCAACCCCAGCTCACTCTCTGGCACAGTTAGGCAGGCCACTCATGCCAGTGTGACCTGTGGGACAGGGAATCCCACCTCTGAGTTCTGGTGGAAATTCCCTGTACAAACATCATACCCAGCACTTTCGAAATTGGTACAGGATATGTGTTAAAAGTTTATCTTTGGGGACCAAAGAGTTTAAGTGGGGGGAGTGTGTAGCGGGGTCTCTTTAAGGACTATAAAACTACTGTTCCCAGAACCCCGCTGGTTCCCAGGATGTTTGGAGTTAAGCCCCAGAGACTCATGGGGGAGGGCATATAAGGAGGGGGAGAGGCCTAGTTCGCTCTCTTTGGACACCCCCCTCTCTCCTAGCAAGAGGAGGTCTGTGCTGAACTGCTGGAGGGACAAGGCCTGAAGCCTGGGCCTTGTTCTCTTTTCCAAAGAGCTCTCTGCCAGCCTAGCTGCACCTGAGAGACATTTTCTCATCCTTGCTGCAGTACACCAGAAGGATTGAAGACTCGGAGGTCGGTGGATTCCTGTTCCTAGACGAAAAGGCAGAGAAAACGGACTTGGACTTGTCCGGGTGGTGAGAGCTGTTTAAAGACAGATGCTTTATCTTTATTATTCGTTTGGATTACAAAGTTGTTCTTCAAGTGCACCACCGAAAGATTGCTAGCGAATATTGTTTTACTGGACTTCCATCTAGATCAGTCAGGCCTGACTGCATAGGTAGATAGTGCTGGGTGTTAGTTTACCCATGCAGGGAAGTAGCTGAAAAAGGGCAGCATTAGAGTTGCATAGTAATACTTTATTATGCTGATTACTCTGTTTATCTTTATTACTGGTTACTGCAGGGACCTGCTTATGTGTTGCAATCCAAATGTTTGATTCATGTTATTCCTTTTATAAAAACAAGTAAAGTCAGTTATATACTTTCAAGGATTGTATATGAGCTTGAGTTATCCACCCACGCACACATACATATTTAGAGTATAAGTGATTTAATGTGTATTGCTAGATACTAACTGTGCCAGAGTGGGTAGAGCAGATTGCCGGGGGGTTGGCGGAGCTGTGCTCAGGACCCAAACCAAACTTGCGGCCCTCTTAAGTGAGGGTATCGCTATATAGACGATGAGGCAATTGTCTATTGCAGCAGGGGGAGTATGTAGCGCTGGTATTTTCAATACAGACGCTAGAAATAAAAATGTAGTTTGTCTGAAGCTGTAGTTTAGCTCAGACTATCATTATTGTAAATTCTGGTTTTGTTTCAGCTTAGCTGGTTGTGCGGTTTTCCCCTTGGCCTAGGGATTGCGCCCTATTATCTGGCTAAGGTTGGAAATTGCAACAAGCTGGATGTATTGGGTGCCTCTTTGCCCGGAAACAGTCAGTGGGTATGGTCTGCCTGCTGTGCATTCTGAAAGAGGGTACTTAACGGACAGACCCCGTCACAGGACCTCCTGGCCTCAGGTGTGTTGCTGCTGCTAAATTGCCTCAGGCCCAGCTGGCTCAAGGCATCCTTACTGAAGGTAGGCTCAAAAGTCTTGGGGCCTACCAATCCAGGGATGGTCCTGTGCTGTCTTGCCTGCGAGAAGAAGCCAAGCGACTGGAGGATCCAGGGGAGGACTTTTCAGGAAAGGACCACGCAACAAGGGCAGTGCCTCTAGAAAAGTCAAGAGACTCAGTTGGAGGATGTATCCCAGGTCACCTACCACACAGTACCATAGGTTCGGAAGAAGGGGACTGGTACTATGTGATCAAGCCTTGACATTGCAAAAAGTTGCTAATTACCCTGTGGCAGAGGATTGTGTAACGGTTATTTCAAATCTTAAAGGCTGTGGCAGAGACTATGACCGAGCATCACATTGGCTGCTAGGTCAGTGAGAGAGGCCTATCCGATGGTTGCTGAATTCAGTTGTAGATCTGTTGCCCTCTGGATCAGAGAAAGTATTGCTGATCTGCAATTCAAAGGTACCTGAGTTCCTCTAAACCCTTCATACTTTTATTGCACTGTCCTTCCTAAATAAAGCATTGGAAAAAGAGACTATGTTTCAGAGCTAAAATCTCTAGAAAGAAGTATTTAATGGGACCCGTATGACAGATATGGTGGAACAGTGGAGGAACGGTAAGCCCAATAAAATACCAGCAGCTCCTTCGGAGGTTAGTGCTACACATATGTTTGCAAATGTGTGCAAACTAAACTCCTTGTTTTTAACATTAAGTGTTAGGCATTGTCAATTCAGTTTGTTGCAGACTAGCTAGTAAGTGAGCTGGGAAGTTTTGTTTGTTTTCTGACATGCATAACCCTTCTATATGCTCCTTGCTGCAAACGCTAGTTATAGGCTGGGGTGGCTGCCATTCTTTGTATTGAAGAGTGATCCTAAAGCCTGTTTTAAAGTCCTGCTTGAAGGGAAGTTTACTTGAATGCATACTAGTCATGTTTCTTGTGAAGTCTGGAAATTCAAGTCAAATAGTCCTGTTCTTGATTTCTATGATAATAATATTCATGACTATGCATGTGTCTACCACTTGTCTGAATGAAGAAACTGTTCAGATTAGGAAGGGGGTGTTGCAGCACAGATTGACTGTAGAGTATCTTGCTGCAGCCCAAGGTAGAATTTAGTAATATGGGTGTTTAAAAAATAAACAAAAAGTGGGAGTTTGTGTTAGTGTAGATTATTTTTGTATACAACATATGTATGAAGTTTCTTTTGTCTTCCATCTTGCTTTACATTTATTTTGTCTTTGTTCCAGTAAGGCCTCATGCACACGAGACGCAGATGAAACCTCTGTTAAAAAAAGCTGAAACGCGCGTTTAGAAACGCGCGTTTTGCCGCGTTTGCATGTCGCGTTTAGACGCGTTTAGACGCGTTTAGACGCGTTTGCGTTTAGACGCGTTTATAAAGATAACATCATGTAGACCCTCCCCAAGCTCTCAAAGCATTTTTTTTAACTATTTCTGCTATTTTGATCAGAGTGAGCAGCAGCAGCATAGAGAGCAGTTGTACACTTGCATTTGCCGTGTCACTTGCCACGGCACCTGCCACAAGTTGTGGATTGTCCACTTGCCACAAGTTGGGGATTGTCCACTTGCCACATCACCTGCCACGTCACCTGCCACAAATTGTGGATTGTCCACTTGCCACGTCACTTGCCACATCACCTGCCACGTCACTTGCCACGAGATGTGGATTGTCCACTTTCCACGTCATCTGCCATGCCACCTGCCACAAGCTGTGGATTGTCCACTTGCCACGTCACCAGCCACATCACCTGCCACAAGTTGTGGATTGTCTACTTGCCGCATCACTTGCCACATCACCTGCCACGTCACTTGCCACGTCACCTGCCACAAGTTGTGGATTGTTCACTTGCCACGTCACCTGCCACGTCACCTGCCACAAGTTGTGGATTGTCCACTTGCCACGTCACTTGCCACAAGCTGTGGATTGTCCACTTGCCACATCACTTGCCACGTCACCTGCCACATCACTTGCCACGTCACCTGCCACAAGTTTTGGATTGTCCACTTGCCACGTCACTTGTCACGTCAGCTGCCACGTCACTTGCCACGAGATGTGGATTGTCCACTTTCCACGTCATCTGCCATGCCACCTGCCACAAGCTGTGGATTGTCCACTTGACACGTCACCAGCCACATCACCTGCCACAAGTTGTGGATTGTCCACTTGCCACGTGACTTGCCACATCACCTGCCACGTCACTTGCCACATCACCTGCCACAAGTTGTGGATTGTCTACTTGCCGCGTCACTTGCCACTTCACCTACCACGTCACCTGCCACAAATTGTGGATTGTCCACTTGCCACGTCACTTGCCACATCACCTGCCACGTCACTTGCCACGAGATGTGGATTGTCCACTTTCCACATCATCTGCCATGCCACCTGCCACAAGCTGTGGATTGTCCACTTGCCACGTCACCAGCCACATCACCTGCCACAAGTTGTGGATTGTCTACTTGCCGCGTCACTTGCCACATCACCTGCCACGTCACTTGCCACGTCACCTGCCACAAGTTGTGGATTGTTCACTTGCCACGTCACCTGCCACGTCACCTGCCACAAGTTGTGGATTGTCCACTTGCCACGTCACTTGCCACAAGCTGTGGATTGTCCACTTGCCACATCACTTGCCACGTCACCTGCCACATCACTTGCCACGTCACCTGCCACAAGTTTTGGATTGTCCACTTGCCACGTCACTTGCCACATCAGCTGCCACGTCACTTGCCACGAGATGTGGATTGTCCACTTTCCACGTCATCTGCCATGCCACCTGCCACAAGCTGTGGATTGTCCACTTGACACGTCACCAGCCACATCACCTGCCACAAGTTGTGGATTGTCCACTTGCCACGTGACTTGCCACATCACCTGCCACGTCACTTGCCACATCACCTGCCACAAGTTGTGGATTGTCTACTTGCCGCGTCACTTGCCACTTCACCTGCCACGTCACCTGCCACGTCACCTGCCACGTCACCTGCCACAAGTTGTGGATTGTCCACTTGCCACGTCACTTGCCACAAGCTGCGGATTGTCCACTTGCCACATCACTTGCCACGTCACCTGCCACGTCACTTGCCACGTCACCTGCCACAAGTTTTGGATTGTCCACTTGCCACGTCAGCTGCCACGTCACTTGCCACATCACCTGCCACGTCACCTGCCACAAGTTGTGGATTGTCCACTTGCCACGTCACTTGCCACATCACCTGCCACGTCACTTGCCACGAGATGTGGATTGTCCACTTGCCATGTCACTTGCCACGTCACCTGCCACGTCACTTGCCACGTCAGCTGCCACGTCACTTGCCACAAGATGTGGATTGTCCACTTGTCACATCACCTGCCACGTCACTTGCCACGTCACCTGCCACAAGTTTTGGATTGTCCACTTGCCACGTCAGCTGCCACGTCACTTGCCACATCACCTGCCACGTCACCTGCCACAAGTTGTGGATTGTCCACTTGCCATGTCACTTGCCACGTCACCTGCCACGTCACTTGCCACGTCAGCTGCCACGTCACTTGCTACAAGATGTGGATTGTCCACTTGTCACATCACCTGCCACATCACTTGCCACATCACCTGCCACGTCACCTGCCACAAGTTGTGGATTGTCCACTTGCCACGTCACTTGCCACATCACCTGCCACGTCACTTGCCACAAGATGTGGATTGTCCACTTTCCACGTCACCTGCCATGCCATCTGCCACAAGTTGTGGATTGTCCACTTGCCACACCACTTTCCACGTCACCTGCCACGTCACCTGCCACAAGATGTGGATTGTCCACTTGCCACGTCACCAGCCACATCACCTGCCACAAGTTGTGGATTGTCCACTTGCCACGTCCCTTGCCACGTCCCCTGCCACGTCACCTGCCACAAGTGGATTGTCCACTTGCCACATCACTTGCCACATCACCTGCCACAAGTTGTGGATTGTCCACTTGCCACGTCACCTGACACAAGTTGTGGATTGTCCACTCGCCACGTCACTTGCCACATCCCCTGCCACAAGTGGATTGTCCACTTGCCACATCACTTGCCCCATCACCTGCCACAAGTTGTGGATTGTCCACTTGCCACGTCACCTGACACAAGTTGTGGATTGTCCACTCGCCACGTCACTTGCCACATCACTTGCCACATCTTGTGGCAAGTGACGTGGCAGCTGACGTGGCAAGTGACGTGGCAGGTGACGTGGCAAGTGACATGGCAAGTGGACAATCCACATCTCGTGGCAAGTGACGTGGCAGGTGATGTGGCAAGTGATGTGGCAAGTGACGTGGCAAGTGGACAATCCACAACTTGTGGCAGGTGACGTGGCAGGTGATGTGACAAGTGACGTGGCAGCTGACGTGGCAAGTGACATGGCAAGTGGACAATCCAAAACTTGTGGCAGGTGACGTGGCAAGTGACGTGGCAGGTGACGTGGCAGGTGACGTGGCAAGTGATGTGGCAAGTGGACAATCCACAGCTTGTGGCAAGTGACGTGGCAAGTGGACAATCCACAACTTGTGGCAGGTGACGTGGCAGGTGACATGGCAAGTGAACAATCCACAACTTGTGGCAGGTGATGTGGCAAGTGATGTGGCAAGTGGACAATCCACTTGTGGCAGGTGACGTGGCAGGGGACGTGGCAAGGGACGTGGCAAGTGGACAATCCACAACTTGTGGCAGGTGATGTGACTGGTGACGCGGCAAGTGGACAATCCACAGCTTGTGGCAGGTGGCATGGCAGATGACGTGGAAAGTGGACAATTCACATCTCGTGGCAAGTGACGTGGCAGGTGATGTGGCAAGTGACGTGGCAAGTGGACAATCCACAATTTGTGGCAGGTGACGTGGCAGGTGATGTGGCAAGTGGACAATCCCCAACTTGTGGCAAGTGACGTGGCAAGTGGACAATCCACAACTTGTGGCAGGTGCCGTGGCAAGTGACACGGCAAATGCAAGTGTACAACTGCTCTCTATGCTGCTGCTGCTCACTCTGATCAAAATAGCAGAAATAGTTAAAAAAAATGCTTTGAGAGCTTGGGGAGGGTCTACATGATGTTATCTTTATAAACGCGTTTAAACGCAAACGCGTCTAAACGCGTCTAAACGCGGCATGCAAACGCGACAAAACGCGCGTTTCTAAACGCGCGTTTCAGCTTTTTTTTAACAGAGGTTTCATCTGCGTCTCGTGTGCATGAGGCGAAGACTGTACTTTCTCAGCCTTGAAAGATAAAGTAGCTATGCGCCCCAGATGGAGTTTGGCTCTCAGATATGAGTTTCTCCTATGCATACATGACATGTGCACTTTTCTTAAGCATTAAGCATCCTATCTTTGATAGACCCACGTGAGCTAGCTATTTAGGAAATGATAATAATTATATGTATTGTCAACAAGCATGTACTTTCCTATAGATACAGAAACCAACACAGTGAGCCAGTTCTCAAGCATTAGTATTTTGGTAAAAGTTGTACAGTTTGAGTATCAACATTCATTGATAATATAGGTATTTATTAGGCATGTGCACTCTGTGCTTTGACAAGTTTTACATAAGCAAGGGGCGGGCCACCTGTCTTTGTCACCCGGTGGTACTGCCCCCTTATATCATCACGTGACGCTAGAAGGGGGCAGGCCTCTAAGGTGAGAGTGTTTCTTTTGCCAGCAGGCATCGTGATTGATGATGGATTTACATCGAGATACACTTTTTTTATTTTATTTTTTAAATAATGGACTTGTCAAAAACTGTTTCTTGTGGTTATTACTTTTTCACACTTTTTTGGTGTATGAGTACAGGTATGATGTACTCGATACCCATTCACATAGGGGGGAAGGCCAGGATCTTGGGGTCCACTCGCTAACGTGCTGGCTTCCAGATTCCGTTTAGCCCCCCTGCCCGCAGACCCCAACAACCACAGCCCAGGGTAGTCAGGAAGAGACCCCTGTCCCCATCAACATGGGGACAAGGTGCTTTAGCACCCACCCCCCCATGTTGAGGGCATATGGTCTGGTATGGTCAGGAGGGGGGGCACTCGCTTGCCCCCCTTTCCTGACCTGCTGGGCTGCATGCTCAGATAAAGGTCTGGTATGGATTTTGGAAGGCTACACGTTTTTTTTTTTTTCTTAATTTTGGCACGGGTTCCCCTTAAATTCCAGATCTGAAGGGCCTGGTATGGACTGGGGAGGGAACCCTAAACCATTTTTTTTTTCTATTGCTGAGCAACTGCTGCCATTCTTTTCTTTACATTCATCTGTCGGAAGCCCACAGACAGATGAATGACTCATGGTCGTGTGCTTAACAACCAGCTATTTCTTCACACAGAATTCAGGTCGTTTTTTTACTGATCCAAATTCTAATCTTTATGAAAAGTAAGAATTCATTAGAAAATGTATAAATGAAACAAATTTTAATGAAAATGAAGTGAAAGTTAACGAAAACAAAACTAAACTAAACTAATTCCGAAACCAAACTAAACTAATTCCATATTAAAAAATGAATGATAAATGAAATTAGTGACATAACTAATCTATCTGAAACTAAACAAAACAAAATACAGGCCATGTCTAGTAATTTTTCCCCTGAAAAACTATAGTTCAGGGCAACAACAAAAAGTGTTAATAAAGTATCTGGTGTGAAATAGAGATGCAGCAACTTTTGATGGGAAAAATTCCTGCAATGTTTAATCTTTCTACAAGACCACCATATATATGAGTTATCTTATTTATTTTCGTCCTGCTTCTACAACATTTATGAGGGAAAAATTGTGAGCAACACTTTAAGTTTTGTGTCATCACATTTTCAACTTAAAGGTAGTCCATCTATTTTTGGACTGCCACTTTGACCATAACTTTTAAAACCTTGGCTCATTTATGACTTTATTATGTCTAAATCATTTGACCAGCGCTTGAAAAAGGCACGGGGATGGAGCTTATGAAGAAAGAATGCAATGAAGCATAAACCATTGTATAACTCTAATAAAGGTCTAACAAGTGAAATGTTAGGTTTAAAGAATGCAAAAATTAGTTAATCTCCATAATTTGAAACCCAAATCGTTCCCTTTGATTTTCCAAAAGACATAGATCTGAATTTTTACAATACAAACATGAGCTATTATACAGTACACAAAATAGGCTACAATGAAATACAAAAATTCACTATATGTATACCATTTTTTACACTTTAGATCAGAAGTTGCTAAGGTGCCTGGGTTACCCAACAAGGTTATTAATGGATATTTCTTTTATTAGAACTATACTTTCTTTCTTGAACATTGTCCAAATTTCTTCATTTGGAATACCCAGACAGGCTCTTAGCAAGGTGCATTTAGATAAACGTATGAGGTACTGTTCACCTGATCACCAATATGGAGTGTATTGTGGTGGGTGATATGTGCAGGAGAGGTACTGAGTGTATCCTCTTCTGTACATACCACCCACTTCCATACTGAGTGTATGGAAGTGGGTGGTATGTACAGAAGAGGAGGAGTATAGAGTGTTTGGCAGTGGGTTGTATGTGCAGGATAGAGGTGAGGAGTGTATGGCGGTGGGCAGTATGTGCAGGAGTGGGGTATGGAGTGTATTGTAAAACCTTGGCCCATTCATGAATTTATTATGTCTAAATCATTCAACCAGCGCTTGAAAAAGACACGGGGATGGAGCTTATAATGGTGGGCGGTATGTGTAGGATAGGGGTACAAAGTATATGGCAGTGGGCAGTATGTGCAGGGAAATGTGTACGGAATGTATGACAGAGTGAGAAATGTATGGTGGGGGTGGTATTTGCAGGATAGGAGTGTGGAGTGTATGCCAGTGGGTGGTATGTGCAGGAGAGGGTTGCGGAGTGTATGGTGGTGGGTAGAATGTGCAGGAGTAGGTTACAGAGTATATGGCAGTGGGTGGTATGTGCAGGAGAGGGGTGTGGAGTGTATGGTGGTGGGTGGTATGTGCAGGATTGAGGTATGGAGTGTATGGCAGTGGGTGGTATGTGCAGGAGAGGGGTGCAGAGGGTATGACGGGGGTAGTGCGGTGATATGGGTGCGGAGTGTATGGCGGTGGGACACAGCCCGCTGTTCTCTATGGGGCGGTGGGATGGAAATGGACAGGTTGTCCTTTTCCATCTGACTGTTATCTGATCCACTAGACAGATGGGGAACGAATCCCCATGTGTCTGTTTTTGGTGGCCCGGATCGGATGCAGGCAGGTGTAAACAAACACCGTTTACATCTCCCTTCCTATAGAGAACAATAAGTGGTCCAATTGGGTCTGCCTGAAAAACGTACAGGCGGACCCAATCAGTCTGCTGGTATGAAAGGGGCCTAAGTCACAGCTCCAGCCCCAGATAAAAGCCAATGATTAGTGGTTAGCGCTTCCATCAGATCACAAATAAACAGAAGTGATTAATAGGTCTCACCTGGCTGACATTCTCCAGACTTGTGGACCCCCACCAAAGCACATTGATGTGGATGGTTGGTAGTAGAAAAATCCCAGAAGCAGTAGTTTCAAGGCCAGCTTCACCATTCTCTTTTCAGTACCTGCTCACTAAGGCCGGCTGCACCCTCGCTCTCCGGGTCTAGGGGGTTTGGTTGGATGCAGGAGCTGAAGGAGCCACCACCACCACTGTGGGACAGGAAGCAACAGAGCCTGAGGGAAAGCTGTAGGGGAGGTGGGTGAACCAGGGTCTCCCTGAGCCAGGGTTGGAGGTGGATCAGCATCAGGCAGAACTTCCCTTGAAACCCAAAACTTACCCCAAAGTCACCCCCTAATTCCTCCATGTGTGCCATACCCCAATCCACCAGATTGGGGGGGGGTACTGTGCTAGCACTGGATCTGCCACTAATGAAGAATACCAGGGAGCTCGCTGGACTGTGTTGCACTGTACATTCCCAGTGACAGGCATGGACATCCATGGGTACCCCGTGGGTCAGAGCTCAGAAGGCCCCCCTCCCTCAGGGTTCATGTGCAACACACACAATGGATCCATGAATGATACACCACTGTCCTTAGGCTCCACAGTGAGTATAACAAGCATGCTTTACTGCATATACAGACTAATTTTACTGTTGTGGGTTTAGTAACACTTTAATGCAGGGAGTGCGCTGGCTGTGATTCAGTCTGAGATCTCTACTGCTGCAATGATGACCATTAACCACTTCAGCCCTGGAAGAATTTGCCCCTTAATGACTAGGCCTTTTTTGCGATACAGCACTGTGTCAATTTAACTGACAATTGCGCGGTCATGCAACGTTGTACACAAACAAAATTGGTGGTATTTGATTACCTCTGCGGTTTTTATTTGTTGCTCTATAAACAAAAACATTGCAAAAAAAAACAATATTTTTTACTTTTTGCTATAATAATTATCCCCCCAAAAAGTCTTCATCAATTTAGGCCAATATATATATTCTTCTACATATTTTTGGTAAAAAAATCGCAATAAGCGTATATTGATTGGTTTGCGCAAATGTTATAGCGTCTACAAAATAGGGGATATATTTATGGCATTTATATTTTTTTTTTACTAGTAATGGCAGTGATCAGCGATTTTCGACTTTCGACTTTGCGGCAGACAGATCGGACACTCCTGGCACTTTTTTTGGGACCGTTGACATTTATACAGTGATCAGAGCTAAAAATAGCCAAATAGGGGTTAACACAAGGAGTTAAGTGTTCCCTAGGGAGGTGTTTCCAACTGTGGGGGGAGTGGACTGACAGGGAGTAGAGATCCTGATCACAAGGAACTGCAGATCTCGCTCTACTTCAGACCTGATCACAGATGTAAAAATATGGGGCAATTTAGGAAACAGCAATCACAGGTCAATTGGCCTCAGTATAAATCACACAAATAGGAAACATAAGGGAAATACAAAGGCACTGAATTTCAAAAGATCCCCTAAACTATGAACCTTACTGGAAGGCATAAATTGTGATAAAATCTTAGGAACAAAGAACATGGAAGAGAGATGGGTTTTCTTTAAGAGCATATTAAATAAGGGCATTAGCCAGTTCATCCAATTGGGTATTACATTTAAAAAGAGAGAACAAAAGTTCTGGATGGCTTAACTCCAATGTAAAAATGTATATAAAAGCAAAAGAGAAGGCCTTTAAAAAATACAAGGTTGAGGGATCATCATCAGCATTCAGACGTTATATAGAGAATGCAACAAGAAATGTAAGGGTGCAATTAGGACGCTAAGATAGAACATGAAAGACACATAGCGGTGGAGAGCCCAAAAAATCTCAAGAGCTTCTTTAAGTTTATAAACAGTAAAAAAGTAAGGACAGACCATTATGGCCCCATAAAAAATGAGGAAGGACATCTGGTTACAAAGGATGAGGAGATGGCGAAGGTATTGAATTTATTCGTCTCCTCAGTCTTCACGAGGGAATCGGGGGCTTCAGTAACCAAAACTGCAGTGTTTATCCTTGTGACACATCACAGGAAGCACCCGCATGGCTAACAGAGGACAGGGTTGGAATTAGGCTTGGGAAACTTAATATTAATAAATTACCAAGACTGAATGGCTTGCACCCAAAGGTACTTTGGGAACTCAGTCAAGTAATTGCCAGACCATTTTTCCTAATTTTTACTGACAGTCTACTGACTGGAATGGTACCAATGGATTGGAGAAAAGCCAATGTAGCACCAATATTTTAAAAAGGCCCAAAATACATCCCTGGGGATTACAGACCAGTTAGCTTAACATCAATAGTGTTACGTACCTGGGATATGAGCCTGACGTGCAGAGGAAGGCCTCTTATACAGCTCCGGCTCGCGGACCACTGGTAGTGATACTGCAGCCACAGGAGCACAGTAGGGTATGAATGCCTGTAAACAGTTCAATAGGCCATGTAGTAGCGGTGATCAGCAGGCAGGTAGTGGATGAGCTGACACAATGCTTGACTGGTGGCAGGCTGGGAT
Source organism: Lithobates pipiens (assembly GCF_037356315.1). Lineage (NCBI taxonomy): Eukaryota > Metazoa > Chordata > Amphibia > Anura > Ranidae > Lithobates > Lithobates pipiens. Next base: position 163,370,227 of record NW_027507784.1, read on the forward strand.
TAACGACAGAGCAGTACCAGATGTAGGCTTGTAGGGCTGGGAGCTGTAGCAGGCTGGATGAGCGAGATGCCGGGTCAGACAGGCCAGGTTAGTAATAATCAGGCAGATCTGGGTTAGACGGTAGGCAGAAGAGAGGTCAGGTCACAAGCCGACTAGTACCAGAAGATCAGCAGACAGAATCAGCAGGCAGGGTCAGCGTCTAAGGAAAGCCAGGATCAGAACAGGCAGCAGGCAATCACAGGTAATGGCAAGCTGGATCAGATTCAGAGGTCAAACAGGAAACAGGATACAACACAGAGGGTCGGTTCACACAGGGGCGACCCGTCAGGCGACTAAGCCGCCTGACATGTCGCGTCCCGCTCTATGCAATGGAACCATTCTAATCAGAGCCACTCAAGTTGCTCCGACTTAGAAAAAGTTTCCTGTACGACTTTTGGGGCGACTTGCATTGACTTCTATACAGAAGTCATTTCACAAGGCGCCGCTAAAGTTGGATCCCGGTCGCCTGAGGCAGTCGCGCTGCAAGTCGTGCTGCCTCAGTGTGAACGAGCTCAGAAGCTGCAGACCAAACTACAATGAACCTCTGCAGGAGCCTTGTTTAAATAGCCTGCCTGACTTCAGTATTAGTGAAGCCGCGTACACACGTAGCCGTCTGTCCGACGTACTTAGTCTGGCGGACTTCCCGCCAGACTGTCCGTCGGACTTTCCGAACGGGCTACTTGCCTACACACGGCGCTTTTTCAGCGGACTAATACGGCGTACTAAGTCCGCCGTACTATCCGCCCTACTTTTGAAATGAAGGGACTCGCCCACACACGCGGAGGAAAGTCTGCTCATTTCGAGCGCGTCTCCAGGTAGGCGGGGCCCGCGAAGGAGATGTCGCTGGCCCCGCCGCCTGGTATAGACTTAAAGGGAACCCCAATGCCGAAAAAAATCGGCGTGGGGGTCCCCCCCAGGTCCACATCAGACCCTTGTCCGAGCTCGCTACCCGGCCGGCCAGGAAAGGGGGGGACGAGCGAGCGGTCCCCCCCCCCAAAGCACCTTGTCCCCATGTTGATGAGGACAAGGGCTTGTCGGGGTCTGCGGGCGGGGGGCTTATCGGAATCCGGGAGCCCCCTTTAATAAGGGGGCACCGGATACCGGCCCCCCACCCTATGTGAATGAGTATGGGGTACAATGTACCCCTACCCATTCACCTGTGAAAAAAAGTACAAAAATAACACAACACAGGGTTAAAATATTTTATTGCACAGCTCCGGGGGTCTTCCGTCTTCGGGGGTCTTCTCGCCGGACTCCTCCGCTATCTTCTTGTAGCTCTTTTGCTAGCGGAGGAGCCCGGCTTTCTTCCTCGCCGCCGGCCTCTTCTTCCGACTTCGGGGATCTTGTCCCCCTCTTCGGTTCTTCTGCCGGGCCACCGCGCCTTCTTCTAGCTCTTTTACAGGCGATGGCCCGGTCTTCTGTCGCCACCGCCGCCTTCCGTTCTTCTGTTCTTGTCTTCTTCTTCAGATGTTGCCTCGCTGAGTCCTCTGCTCACAATGACTGGGAGCGGGCATGCGGCGACTTATATAGGGACAAGGGGCGGGGTCTTCGGTGGATGTCACATGGGTGGATGTCACATGGGTTGATGTCACATGGCGACAGTCCCAGCATCCTCCGGGACTGTGACATCGTAAGGGGGCGGGGTCACCATGTGACATCCACCCATGTGACATCCACCGAAGACCCCGCCCCTTGTCCCTATATAAGTCGCTGCGTGCCCGCTCCCCGTCATTGTGAGCGGAGGACTCGGCGAGGCAACATCTGAAGAAGAAGAAGAAGAAGACAAGAACAGAAGAACGGAAGGCGGCGGGTGCGGCGGCGGCGGCGACAGAAGATCGGGCCACCGCCTGTAAAAGAGCTAGAAGAAGGCGCGGTGGCCCGGCAGAAGAACCGAAGAGGGGGACAAGACCCCCGAAGTCGGAAGAAGAGGCCGGCGGCGAGGAAGAAAGCCGGGCTCCTCCGCTAGCAAAAGAGCTACAAGAAGATAGCGGAGGAGTCCGGCGGGAAAAGTCCGCTCATTTCAAAAGTACGGCGGACTGGCATACACACGGCCGGAATGTCCGCCGAAATGCGAGTCCGGCGGGAAGATTGGAGTGCAACACTGCCTTCTACTTTCGGGTCAAAAAAGTATGCCGGAGGCTACACACGGGGGGATTGTCTGGCGGACTTGAGTTTGCCGGACTTTTCCACCCGCTTGTTTGATCGTGTGTACGCGGCATGACAGGTGTGTGTCTTAAAGTACTAGTACACATGTGTACACGCCGGGATCTTACATTGAAAGCCTGTCTTCCCTGACAAATAGTATGCAAGCTCTTGGAGGGGATGATAAGGGACTATATACAAGATTTTAGTAATGAAAACGGTATCATTAGCAGTAATCAGCATGGATTCATGAAAATTCATTCTTGCCAAACCAATCTATTAACCTTCTATGAGGAGGTGAGTTGCCATCTAGATAACGGAAGGGCCGTAGACGTGATGCATCTGGATTTTGTAAAAGCATTTGACACAATTCCCAATAAATGTTTACTGTACAAAATAAGGTCTGTTAGCATGGACCATGGGGTGAGTATTGGATTGAAAACTGGCTACAAGGGCGAGTTAAGAGGGTGGTGATAAATGGGGAATACTCGGAATGGTCAGGGGTGGGTAGGAGGTCCCATAAGGTTCTGTGCTGGGACCAATCCTATTTCATTTGTTCATAAATGATCTGGGGGATGGGGTAAATATCTCTGTATTTGCGGACAATACTAAACCTGCAGGGCAAACAGAAATATATTCTGTTTGGAAAACTATTGGAACTTCCCAAATAACCTGAACCTTGGTGGAAAGATATAGTCAAAAATATTTGGTCATTCAAGCAGTTTATGCTAACTTTTTGTATGTCCGATTCTTCAGTTTGACAGGCAGTTGTACTCTGAAGGCGATGCGCTGTCAGCTCCCAAACCTAACACAGTGTATCCCAGATTCCAGGGGTTAGTGGCAAAGTTAAACAGCAGAGATCTGTAGTATTTTGCATTCCTTTTAACCCTTAACTTTTTGTCATTTGGTCAGTTTGTTTTTATTCAGCATGAACTATTGTGGTTACAAAGAAAACACTGTAATCACAATTTAGGTAAAGGAAACCTTCAGTAGTAATGTGCAAGATTAGAAGCACCACAGGTTAGATGTGGGGAGTCTGATTTTCACACTGAGGCATTTTTCAGGCGCTACAGCGCTAAAAATAGAGCCTGTATAGTGCCTGAAAAAAACTGGCCCCTTTCACTCCAGTGTGAAAGCCGGAGGGCTTTCACACTGCAGCAGTGCGCTAGCAGGATGGTAAAAAAAAGTCCTGCTAGCAGCATCTTTGGAGCGGTGAAGGAGCGGTGTATTCACCACTCCTAAACCGATTCTACTCATTGAAAACAATGGGGCAGGGCGGCTATACCACCGGCAAAGCGGCGCTGCAGCGGCACTTTATGGGTGGTTTTAACCCTTTTTCAGCCGCTAGTGGGGGTTAAATCCGCCCTGCTAGCGGCTGAATACCACCGCTAAAACAAATATACTGTAGATATATTTTTTTTTTCTTGGGAGGGAGGCTAATTTTAAAGCCTCCCTCATGAAGGGTATACCTGAAGTGAAGGAAGGACTAGTAATGGTGAAGTATTCACTAAGCCCTGATGCACACTGGGCATTTTAAAAATTTCTCTTAAAGCCTGAAGTTCTGGACAGAAAATATGGCAGAAAAAAATGCACGTTTAACCACGTTTTGCACACATGTTTAGTTGTGCTAGTGTTTACAAGCATTTTTCACTAAATACCCCCATTTGCTTTTTTTTTTTTTTCATTTGCTTTTTTCCCTCCCAAATGCCCACAATGCATTGGAAAAAGATTATATATGTTTACAGTTTGGGCGCCGAGGGTAGAGAGAGAGAAATAGCTTTCTCTCTGTAATACCCTTTTCTTTCTCTGTCTATCTGTGTTTCCTGGCCGCACTCATGGATTCTGTCAAACAAAATGGATAAAGCAATTCTGCTTCTTTATCTGCTGCAGAAGGATAGGAGACAGAGAGATTTTAATAAGAAAAGCAGCCGTCATCGGTACAGGACTCATTCCTTGATGTCTTGGCAGTTAACCTAGGGATACTTTGCCAACATTTTTGTGAAGCTTCAGAATTATCCTGAAAAATTCAACAACTTCACAAGGATGTCTGTGGGCATCTTTGATTAGCTCCTGGAGAGGCTGCAACCCTAAAGCCGCGTACACACAGGGCGGACTGTCTGGCCAACTTAGTCCGTCAGACAATCCGACGGACAGTCCGTCATACTTTCGAATGAACGGACTTGACCACACACACCACTTTTTGAGCGGACTAATACGGCGTACTAAGTCCGCCATACTATCCGCCCTACTTTTGAAATGAACGGACTCGCCCACACACGCGGAGGAAAGTCCGCTCATTTCGAGCGTGTCTCCAGGTAGGCGGGGCCCGCGAAGGAGACGTCGCTGACCCCGCCGCCTGGTATGGACTTAAAAGGGGAACCCCAACGCGGAAAAAAATCGGCGTGGGGGTCCCCCCCAGGTCCAACATGGGGACAAGGTGCTTTGGGGTGGGGGGGCCGCGCGGCCCCCCCACCCCAAAGCACCTTGTCCCCATGTTGATGAGGACAAGGGCCTCTTCCCGACAACCCTGGCCGTTGGTTGTCGGGGTCTGCGGGCGGGGGGCTTATCGTAATCCGGGAGCCCCCTTTAATAAGGGGGCCCCCGGATACCGGCCCCCCACCCTATGTGAATGAGTATGGGGTACAATGTACCCCTACCCATTCACCTGTAAAATAAAAGTACAAAAAAAAAACACAACACACGAGATAAAATACTTTATTGCACAGCTCCGGGGGTCTTCCGTCTTCGGGGGTCTTCTCGCCGGACTCCGGGAGGAAAGCGGAGGAGTCCGACTTTCTTCCTCGCCGCCGGCCTCTTCTCCCGACTTCGGGGGTCTTGTCCCCCTCTTTGGTTCTTCTGCCGGGCCACCGCGCCTTCTTATAGCTCTTTTGCAGGCGGTGGCACGGCGGCGAGGAAGAAAGCCGGACTCCTCCGCTAGCAAAAGAGCTACAAGAAGATAGCGGAGGAGTCCGGCGAGAAGACCCCCGAAGACGGAAGACCCCCGGAGCTGTGCAATAAAGTATTTTATCTCGTGTGTTGTGTTTTTTTTGTACTTTTATTTTACAGGTGAATGGGTAGGGGTACATTGTACCCCATACTCATTCACATATGGTGGGGGGCCGGTATCCGGGGGCCCCCTTATTAAAGGGGGCTCCCCTGATTCCGATAAGCCCCCCGCCCGCAGACCCCGACAATCAACGGCCTGGGTTGTCGGGAAGAGGCCCTTGTCCTCATCAACATGGGGACAAGGTGCTTTGGGGTGGGGGGGCCGCGCGGCCTCCCCTTCCCCAAGGCACCCCCCCATGTTGAGGGCACGCAGCCTGGTACGGCTCAGGAGGGGGGGCGCTCGCCCCCCTTTCCTGGCCGGCCGAGTAGCGTGTTCGGACAAGGGTCTGTTGTGGACTTGGGGGGGACCCCCACGCCGATTTTTTTCGGCGTTGGGGTTCCCCTTTAAGTCCATACCAGGCGGCGGGGCCAGCGACGTCTCCTTCGCGGGCCCCGCCTACCTGGATACCCGCTCGAAATGAGCGAACTTTTCTCCGGGCGGGAAAAGTCCGCTCATTTCAAAAGTAGGACTGGCACACACACGGGCGGATTGTCCGCCGAAATGCGAGTCCGACGGACAGTATTACGGAAATTCCGAAAGCCCACACACGAGCGGACTGTCCGCTGAAATGTGTTTCGGCGGACTAAGTAGGCCAGACAGTCCGCCCGTGTGTACGCGGCTTGACTGACACATCAGGGCACCCAGATTAGGAATGGCGTGCCACTTGAGTATAGTCTCCTAGTGACATGTTGTTATGCTAATATCATTTTTTTTAAATGTATGTGTGAATAAAATGTTTTATTTATTGTTGTTGCTACTTTACAATTTTTTCAATATATTATGTGTTTTTTTAATGGTAACTTATTGCAGAATATTTAAAAAAAAAACTTTTTTTTTCTTTTCCACATCAATTTTATTTTATTATTTTTCACCTCTATCCTTTTTTCCAAAGTCTATTGTTTCTATTTTTTTCTATTTTTCTATTTTTTTGATTACATATATCTATTTTTTTCATGATCACATTTTTTTTTCCAGGTTTCTTGCAACAGGACAATCTTTTGCTTCTTTACACTAATACTTATGGGAGTGTCCACGGTTACCCATCATACTTGCCAGGCCGCCCAAGTCTGGATCTCTTTCTTTCAACTAAAAAAGTATTTTTCGTCTGTTGTCCTCTAGGCATTGGTTGATGCACATTTACAGTTCATATACAGTAAGTTGATGCTGGTGCCTACAGCGTCCAAGGTGATGCCCAAATCTTCAGATTCTGATTCTGTGATGGGGAGTTGCATATATGAAAGATGCCCCCAGTTCCCCCAAGCAGGCCTTTTCCATGCACAGCAGAGCAGAGTTTTCCTCTAGCCATCATGACAAATGAGGCTTTTGGACTAGCAGAGAACCTAATGTGTCCATACAGTGGATACGGACTGAGCCACAAGCAGATGAAGTTTAATGATGGTCTGAACCGCGCTTGACGATTCGCCAAGTGCACATTTGAGGTCTGTATTTCAAAATGGCATATACTCCTGTCCTGCATGCAGTTGGATTTGGAAAAATGTGATCAAAGACATCCTGGAATGTTGTGGAAACCATCTCCTTATTCCCTTTTGCCTCCAAACTCCTTGAACGTTTAATCTATAACTGACTGAGAGACCAGCTCATTGAGAATAACCTTCTTGATCCCCTTCTTCGCCCACAGCACTCCACAGAAACTGCTCTCCTAAAAAAACTCACAAACGACTTACCAACAGCCAAAACCAATGGTCATTATTTCATACACTTACTATTGGACCTCTCTGCTGGCTTTGATACAGTTGACCACCCCCTACTCCTCAAAAAACTCAATTTGCTTGGTCTCCATGTCTGCGCTAGTGATGGACGAACTTCCGACGGGACGTTTCGGCCGATAGATTGCGAACCGTAATGTTCACGGCGGGCCCCATTGACTTCAATGGGAGGCGAACTTTGCAAACCTACAGGTCAAATTTGCAGCCACAAAATAATTAATAGCTGTGCAAACATAGTCCCACCACATGGCCAATGACATAACACATGTATGAGGTGAATCTGGGATGGACAACTACAAGCATTCTTTTTTTATATGTGAAATTGTTGTGACAATTCAGGACTGTGGAGCACATGAAGGCAATGGAGGAAAGGGAAGGTCAGGGTAGGCAAAAAAGAGGGTGCAGGAGATGATCACCAGCAGCGTGACATACAGCAAGGACACCTGCACCGTGATAGAGTCATCTGACACCAGCACTGTGATAGAGAGCACTGACATCAGCAGCATGACATAAAGCACTGACACCAACACCGTGATATACAGCACTGACACCAGCACCGTGATAGAGAGCACTGACATCAGCAGCGTGACATACAGCAATGACACCTGCACCGTGATAGAGTGATCTGACACCAGCACCGTGATAGAGAGCACTGACATCAGCAGCGTGACATAAAGCACTGACACCAGCACCGTGATATACAGCACTGACACCAGCACCGTGATATACAGCACTGACATCAGCAGCGTGACATAAAGCACTGACACCAGCACCGTGATATACAGCACTGACATCTGCACCGTAAGCAGCCCCAGGAGGAAGTCAGAATAGCACAGGGATGGTGGGAGCCCCTCATAATGAGCATAGCACAGGGATGGTGGGAGCCCCTCATAATGAGCATAGCACGGGGATGGTGGGAGCCCCTCATAATATGCACAGCAGAGGTACAGCCCCAGGAGGAAGTCAGCACAGCACAGCGATGGTGGGAGCCCCTCATAATAAGCAGCCCCAGGAGGATGTCAGCATAGCACAGGGATGGTGGGAGCCCCTCATAATAAGCACCCCCAGGAGGAAGTCAGCACAGCACAGGGATGGTGGGAGCCCCTCATAATGAGCATAGCACATGGATGGTGGGAGCCCCTCATAATATGCACAGCAGAGGTACAGCCCCAGGAGGAAGTCAGCACAGCACAGGGATGGTGGGAGCCCCTCATAATAAGCAGCCCCGGGAGGATGTCAGCATAGCACAGGGATGGTGGGAGCCCCTCATAATAAGCAGCCCCAGGAGGAAGTCAGTACAGCACAGGGATGGTGGGAACACCTCATAATGAGCATAGCACAGATATGGTGGGAGCCCCTCATAATATGCACAGCAGAGGTACAGCCCCAGGAGGAAGTCAGCACAGCACAGGGATGGTGGGAGCCCCTCATAATGAGCATAGCACAGGGATGGTGGGAGCCCCTCATAATATGCACAGCAGAGGTACAGCCCCAGGAGGAAGTCAGCACAGCACAGGGATGGTGGGAGCCCCTCATAATAAGCAGCCCCAGTAGAAATATGACACCGCTCAACCTCTTCAAACAGGAGGGTACGGGCATATAGTACGGTGTGCTATTTTTGGACAAGAAAGTGAGCCAAATGAAGAAAGAAGGTCTGTGTGCTCGATTAAAAAAATTGTTTATAAACATATACATGGTCTACTGGTCACATGTGTTGAATTCCTCCGAGATCCATGTCTCATTCATTTTTAGAAATGTGAGGTAGTTAACACTGTCGTGAGCTAGGCGAGTACACTTATCGGTCACGATCCCCCCTGCTGCGCTGAACGTCCTTTCGGACAGGACACTGGACGAGGGGCAAGCCAACAGTTCGATTGCAAATTGGGCAAGCTCTGGCCAGAGGTCAAGCCTACCCACCCAGTAGTCCAGGGGTTCATCACTCCTCAGAGCGTCCACATCGGCCGTTAACCCGATGTAGTCGGACACCTGAAGGTCTAGGCGTTCCCTGATGCTGGATCCGGATGACACCTGTCGATGGGTCGGCTGAAAGCCCTTGTACACACGGTCGGAGAATCTGTCGGAATGAGTCTTATCGGACCGTGTTGTCGGTGTGTGGTATGTGTGTGGTATGCATCGGACTGATTCCGTCCGAATCTCCGTCCGACCCAATTTTCCAACATGTTGGAAATATTTCCCGACCAACTGGGCCGGACGGACCTAATCCGATCATGTGTAGAGCATTTTCATCGGACCAAGTGCCACGCATGCTCAGATCAAATTCCTACATCAAAGCTATTGGCTACTAGCCTGAACGTAGTCCCATCGTAACGAAATTACGTCATCACGTTCTGAATGATCGGATTTTTCGACAACTTAGTCCGACCGTGTGTATGCAACAGTTTCAGACAAGATCCGACGGACAAAATCCGATGGACAAAATCCGACGGATTTGGTTGTCGAAATCTCCGACCGTGTGTACAGGGGCTAAGAATGACCTCATATCCGAAGTCACCAACACATCTTCAAACCGGCCTCTTCTTGCAGGCGCTGTTGGATTGGTACCCACAACTCCTTCTCTGGGAGTGGGAATCCTCCTCTGCCAGCGCACGCAAAAGCAGAATGCAGCATTTCTCGAAGCAAGGCCTGGAAGTGCTCCATTCTGACAGCCCTCTGTGACGGCGGTAACATTTCTGCCATTTTGTGTTTGTACCGGGGGTCTAAGTACGTTGCCACCCAGTACTGGTCCTTGACCCTTATGCTTTTTATACGGGGGTCCCTATTAAAACACTGGAGCATGAAGGCCCCCATTTGCACTAAACTGGAAGCGGTGTGGTGGCCTGGCTCCTGCTCATCATCCAGGATAATATCGTCCTCTTCATTCTCCTCTCCCCATCCACATACAACAACAGGGATCCCAGAAAGGTTTAAAGCATGCTCTTCTTGCTCCTCCTCATCCGCCCCGGCACCATCCTCCTCTGACTCCTCTTCAGACTCCTGTTGTTGACTTGTCTCAGATAGAGTAGCCCCCCCGGGAATTCATCCAGCATTGCGACTTCCTCATCTTCCCGCTCCTGCTCCTCCACAGCTTGATCAATGACACGACGCAATGCACGCTCCATAAAGAAGGCATAAGGTACCATGTCACTGATGGCGCCATGGCTGCGACTGACCAGTTTGGTGATCTCCTCAAATGGCCACAGAAGTCTGCATGCGTCACGCATGAGCAGCCACTGGCGCAGTGAAAAAAAAACCAGCTCCCCAGAACCTGTTCTGCCGCAGAATTACTACAGGTAGACGTTAACTGCACGTTTCTGCTGAAGCAGCCTATCAAGCATATAGAAGGTTGAGTTCCATCGCTTTGGGCAATCGCAAATGAGACGTCTGACCGGCAGATTGTGTCGCCGCTGAATGTCAGCAATGCGAGCCATGGCCGTGTAAGATCTTCTGAAATGGGCCGACATTTTCCTTGCCTGCCGCAAGATGTCCTGGACCCCAGGGTATTTGACAACGAATCGCTGCATGACCAAGTTTAAGATGTGTGCCATGCATGGCACGTGCATAATTTTGCACTGTTTCAATGCGCTAAGCAGATTGGCACCGTTGTCACACACCACTTTACCAACTGTCAAATTGAGCAGTGTTAGCCACTGATCTGCCTGTGAACGCAAAGCTGAAAGGAGTGCCGGGCCAGTGTGGCTCTTGGCTTCCAGGCACAACAGACGCAGCACGGCATGGCCACGTCTCACCTGGCATGTCGAATATGTTCTGGGGAGCTTGGGCGGCGCAGCTGAAGAGACGCTAGCAGTGGAAAAGGAGGAGTCAGCCAAGGAGGAGAGGGAGGAGGATGGAGTAGGAGGAGGAGAAGAAGAGCCAGGCCTGCATGCAATCCGTGGCGATAAAACCATATCTACACGGGTGCCATGGGTTACATTCTTTATGGCCGTCAGAAGGTTCACCCAGTGGGCAGTAAAAGTGATATACCTTCCCTGCCCGTGTTTGCTAGACCACGTGTCTGTGGTCAGATGTATCTTGGCACCGACACTGTGTGCCAGAGATACATTCACTTGCCACTGAACATGGCCATATAGCTCTGAGATGCCCTTCTCTGATAAATACTTCATTCCTGGGACCTTCCATTGTGGTGTTCCAATGGCCACAAATTTTCGAAAGGCCTCCGAGTCCACCAGTTTATATGGCAGTAGTTGGCGGGCTATCAGTTCTGACAAGCCAGCCGTCAACCATTGGGCAAGAGGGTTATCCGGCGTCATAATTTTTTTACGCTCGAACATTAGGCCCACGGAAGCCTGCCTTTTTGCAGAAAAACGTGAGCTTGGCGTGATGGAAGGTGGAGTGGAGGACAATTGTGAGGAGAGAGGAGAAGGAGAAGTAGAAGACGAGGCTGGACGGTGAAAGCCTGGAGCGTGGCTTTGTGTGTTCCGTTGCTCCCACTGGGCTCGGTGATGGCTGCTCATGTGCCTTCTTAAGGCGGTCGTCCCTAGGTGAGTGTTGGGCTTACCGCGACTAATGCGTTGACTACAAAGATTAAAGATGGCAACGCTATTGTCAGCAGCGGACGCGTTAAAAAAAGCCCACACTGCGAAGCCATGTGCCGGCGTCCTGGGAGCACCAGATGTGACCGTACATGGTCGATGACTCGCTCCTGATACATTAGCAGTCTGCTTTGTCCCTCCTGTGCAGTGTAAGTTATTCCTGCCTCTCCTCCCTATCTGCTGGTCCATATCTCCCTCTGAACTCCCCTCCTCTTCCTCTCTTGTGGGCATCCATGTGACATCACTAGACATGTCATCATCGACGTCACCTTCCCCACCGCTATAAGTAGAGATCTCGGAGTAGGCAGCAACACCGGGGACCAACCTCCTCCTTGGGCTGATCTGGGTACTGTCGTCAGACTGCTGAGTGGCGGTTGTTGCTACCTCCTCTTCCTGATCCAATGCCAAGAGTGGATGCGCATCGGAAATGTCTTGATATGGATCGGAAAATAATTCCTGTGACTCAAGCGGAAGGTATGTGGTGGTGGTGGTGGTGTTGTTGGTGGTGCACATAGCAGAGAGTGAAGAAGAGGGTGCAGATCGAGAGGATGAGGAGGGTGCAGAAGAGTAAGGCTGAGTGAGCCACTCAACCAAGTCTGGTGCATCCTTTAAAGTAATTGAACGCACCTTCTGCAACTTCCCACTTTGGCTCAAGCCTGTTGCTCCTGCCCTACCCCTACCACCCCTGCGGAAGGGCCTGCCTCTTCCTCTGCCTGTCATTTTTTAAATGACCCTGTGACAAAACTCTCAGTCCCTATACTGATAAAGGACTACTGCAGCAGAAGGGCAGCAGTCAGCAGTAGTGCACCTCAACCCTATATATTGTGGACCTATACCAGTCCTTAAGGAATAGCAGACTGTACCTCACTCAACCCTATGTACTGTAGTACCCTATACCTTACCGGTCCTTATAAGGACCTTTGTAGAACTAGTAGGTTGTGAATAATTAGCAGACTGTACCTCAGTTCCTATACTCATAAAGGACTGCTGCAGCAGAAGGGCAGCAGTCAGCAGTAGTGCACCTCAACCCTATATATTGTGGACCTATACCAGTCCTTATGGAATAGCAGACTGTACCTCACTCAACCCTATGTACTGTAGTACCCTGTACCTTACCAGTCCTTATAAGGACCTTTGTGGAACTAGTAGGTTGTGAATAATTAGCAGACTGTACTTCAGTCCCTATACTGATAAAGGACTACTGCAGCAGAAGGGCAGCAGTCAGCAGTAGTGCACCTCAACCCTATATATTGTGGACCTATACCAGTCATTAAGGAATAGCAGACTGTACCTCACTCAACCCTATGTACTGTAGTACACTATACCTTACCAGTCCTTATAAGGACCTTTGTGGAACTAGTAGGTTGTGAATGATTAGCAGACTGTACCTCAGTCCCTATACTGATAAAGGACTGCTGCAGCAGAAGGGCAGCAGTCAGCAGTAGTGCACCTCAACCCTATATATTGTGGACCTATACCAGTCCTTAAGGAAAAGCAGACTGTACCTCACTCAACCCTATGTACTGTAGTACCCTATACCTTACCAGTCCTTATAAGGACCTTTGTGGAACTAGTAGGTTGTGAATGATTTGCAGACTGTACCTCAGTCCCTATACTGATAAAGGACTACTGCAGCAGAAGGGCAGCAGTCAGCAGTAGTGCACCTCAACCCTATATATTGTGGACCTATACCAGTCCTTAAGGAATAGCAGACTGTACCTCACTCAACCCTATGTACTGTAGTACCCTATACCTTACCAGTCCTTATAAGGACCTTTGTGGAACTAGTAGGTTGTGAATGATTAGCAGACTGTACCTCAGTCCCTATACTGATAAAGGACTACTGCAGCAGAAGGGCAGCAGTCAGCAGTAGTGCACCTCAACCCTATATATTGTGGACCTATACCAGTCCTTAAGGAATAGCAGACTGTACCTCACTCAACCCTATGTACTGTAGTACCCTATACCTTACCAGTCCTTATAAGGACCTTTGTGGAACTAGTAGGTTGTGAATGATTAGCAGACTGTACCTCAGTCCCTATACTGATAAAGGACTACTGCAGCAGAAGGGCAGCAGTCAGCAGTAGTGCACCTCAACCCTATATATTGTGGACCTATACCAGTCCTTAAGGAATAGCAGACTGTACCTCACTCAACCCTATGTACTGTAGTACCCTATACCTTACCAGTCCTTATAAGGACCTTTGTGGAACTAGTAGGTTGTGAATGATTAGCAGACTTTACCTCAGTCCCTATACTGATAAAGGACTACTGCAGCAGAAGGGCAGCAGTCAGCAGTAGTGCACCTCAACCCTATATATTGTGGACCTATACCAGTCCTTAAGGAACAGCAGACTGTACCTCACTCAACCCTATGTACTGTAGTACCCTATACCTTACCAGTCCTTATAATGACCTTTGTGGAACTAGTAGGTTGTGAATGATTAGCAGACTGTACCTCAGTCCCTATACTGATAAAGGACTGCTGCAGTATAGGGCAGCAGTCAGCAGTAGTGCACCTCAACCCTATATATTGTGGACCTATACCAGTCCTTAAGGAATAGCAGACTGTACCTCACTCAAACCTATGTACTGTAGTACCCTATAACTTACCAGTCCTTATAAGGACCTTTGTGGAACTAGTAGGCTGTGAATGATTAGCAGACTGTACCTCAGTCCCTATACTCATAAAGGACTACTGCAGCAAAAGGGCAGCAGTCAAGTATAATATTCTTTCTATATTTGAAAGAAAGAATATTATACGTGTACAAGCCTATTACCATACCAGTCCTGAAAAGAACCTTCGTGGACCTAATAGTAACAGCTAATGATTAAACTGACTGTCCCTCACTGCCACACACAGCTTCCTGCCTGTCCCTATTTAAACTGACAAAACACAGTCTGCTGGAACAATAACTTGAATAGCACTCAAAACTATATCCTGTATTAGTGATGGACGAACTTCCGACGGGACGTTTCGCGAACGCGAAATGCGAACGGACCCAAACGTTCGCGAAACCGAACGTTCGCCGCGGGCCCCATTGACTTCAATGGGAGGCGAACTTTGCAAACCTTCATGTCGAATTTGCGGCCACGTGGTAATTATTAGGGGGTAAAACGTAGTCCCACCATCTGGACAATGACATAATACATGTATGAGGTGAATTTGGGATCGATAACTACAAGCATTTTTATTTTATTTGGGAAATTGTTCTAACAATTCAGGACTATGGAGCTAATGAAGGCAATGGAGGAGAGGGAAGGTCAGGGACCAGGGTAGGCAAAGAAGAGGGTGCAGGAGATGATCACCAGCAGCGTGACATACCGGAATGACACATGCACCGTGATAGAGGCATCTGACAGCAGCACCGTAATACAGAGCACTGACAGCAGCACCGTGACATACAGCGCTGACAGCAGCACCGTGACATACAGCGCTGACAGCAGCACCGTGACATACAGCGCTGACAGCAGCACCGTGACATACAGCGCTGACAGCAGCACCGTGACATACAGCGCTGACAGCAGCACCGTGACATACAGCGCTGACAGCAGCACCGTGACATACAGCGCTGACAGCAGCACCGTGACATACAGCGCTGACAGCAGCACCGTGACATACAGCGCTGACAGCAGCACCGTGACATACAGCGCTGACAGCAGCACCGTGACATACAGCGCTGACAGCAGCACCGTGACATACAGCGCTGACAGCAGCACCGTGACATACAGCGCTGACAGCAGCACCGTGACATACAGCACTGACAGCAGCACCGTAAGCAGCCCCAGGAGGAAGTCAGCACAGCACAGGGATGGTGTGATCCCCTCATAATAAGAACCCCCAGGAGGAAGTCAGCACAGCACAGGGATAGTGTGATCCCTTCATAATAAGAACCCCCAGGAGGAAGTCAGCACAGCACAGGGATATCATAAGCAGCCCCAGTAGAAATATGACACCGCTCAACCTCTTCAAAGAGGAGGGTAGGGGCATATAGTACGGTGTGCTTTTTTGGGTCAAGGAAGTGAGCCAAATGAATTAAGAAGGTCTGTGTGCTTGATTAAAAAAATAGTTTATAGACATATACATGGTCTACTGGTCACATGTGTTGAATTCCTCCGAGATCCATGCCTCATTCATTTTTAGAAATGTGAGGTAGTTAACACTGTGGTGAGCTAGGCGAGTACGCTTATCGGTCACAATCCCCCCTGCTGCGCTGAACGTCCTTTCGGACAGGACACTGGATGAGGGGCAAGCCAACAGTTCGATTGCAAATTGGGCAAGCTCTGGCCAGAGGTCAAGCCTGCCCACCCAGTAGTCTAGGGGTTCATCACTCCTCAGAGCGTCCACATCGGCCGTTAACCCAATGTAGTCGGACACCTGACGGTCTAGGCGTTCCCTGATGCTGGATCCGGATGACACCTGTCGATGGGTCGGCTGAAAGAATGACCTCATATCCGAAGTCACCAACACATCTTCAAACCGGCCTCTTCTTGCAGGCGCTGTTGGATTGGTACCCGCAAATCCTTCTCTGGGAGTGGGAATTGCTCCTCTGCCAGCGCACGCAAAAGCAGAATGCAGCATTTCTCGAAGCAAGGCCTGGAAGTGCTGCATTCTGACAGCCCTCTGCGACGGCGGTAACATTTCCGCCATTTTGTGTTTGTACCGGGGGTCTAAGTACGTTGCCACCCAGTACTGGTCCTTGACCCTCATGCTTTTTATACGGGGGTCCCTATTAAAACACTGGAGCATGAAGGCCCCCATTTGCACTAAAGTGGAAGCGGTGTGGTGGCCTGGCTCCTGCTCATCATCCAGGATAATGTCGTCCTCTTCATTCTCCTCTCCCCATCCTCGCACAACAGGGATCCCAGAAAGGTTTAAAGCATGCTCTTCTTGCTCCTGCTCATCCGCCCCGGCACCATCCTCCTCTGACTCCTCATCAGACTCCTGTTGTTGACTTGTCTCAGATAGAGTAGCCCCCCCTGGGAATTCATCCAGCATTGCGACTTCCTCATCTTCCCGCTCCTGCTCCTCCACAGCCTGATCAATGACACGACGCAATGCACGCTCCAGAAAGAAGGCATAAGGTACCATGTCACTGATGGCGCCATGGCTGCGACTGACCAGTTTGGTGATCTCCTCAAATGGCCGCAGAAGTCTGCATGTGTCGCGCATGAGCAGCCACTGGCGCGGTGAAAAAAAACCCAGCTCCCCAGAACCGTTTCTTTCGCAGAGTTCATACAGGTAGACGTTAACTGCACGTTTCTGCTGGAGCAGCCTATCAAGCATATAGAAGGTTGAGTTCCATCGCGTCGGGCAATCGCAAATAAGACGTCTGACCGGCAGATGGTGTCGCCGCTGAATGTCAGCAAGGCGAGCCATGGCCGTGTAAGATCTTCTGAAATGGGCCGAGATTTTCCTTGCCTGCCGCAAGATGTCCTGGACCCCAGGGTATTTGACAAGGAATCGCTGCACGACCAAGTTTAAGACGTGTGCCATGCACGGCACGTGCGTGATTTTGCCCTGTTTCAATGCGCTAAGCAGATTGGCACCGTTGTCACACACCACTTTACCAACTGTCAAATTGAGCGGTGTTAGCCACTCATCTGCCTGTGAACGCAAAGCTGAAAGGAGTGCCGGGCCAGTGTGGCTCTTTGCTTCCAGGCACAACAGACGCAGCACGGCATGGCAACGTCTCACCTGGCATGTGGAATAGGTTCTGGGGAGCTTGGGCGGTGCAGTGGAAGAGACGCTAGCAGCGGAAAAGGAGGAGGCAGCTGAGGAGGAGAGGGAGGAGGATGGAGTAGGAGGAGGAGAAGAAGAGTCAGGCCTGCATGCAATCCGTGGCGGTAAAACCAAATCTACACGGGTGCCACGGGTTACATGCTTGACGGCCGTCAGAAGGTTCACCCAGTGGGCAGTAAAACTGATATACCTTCCCTGCCCGTGTTTGCTAGACCACGTGTCTGTGGTCAGATGTATCTTGGCACCGACACTGTGTGCCAGAGATACATTCACTTGCCGCTGAACATGGCCATATAGCTCTGGGATGCCCTTCTCTGAGAAATACTTCCTTCCTGGGACCTTCCATTGTGGTGTTCCAATGGCCACAAATTTGCGAAAGGCCTCCGAGTCCACCAGTTTATATGGCAGTAGTTGGCGGGCTATGAGTTCTGACAAGCCAGCCGCCAACCGTTGGGCAAGAGGGTTATCCGGCGTCATCATTTTTTTACGCTCAAACATTAGGCCCACGGAAGCCTGCCTTTTTGCAGAAAAATGTGAGCTTGGCGTGATGGAAGGTGGAGTGGAGGACAATTGTGAGGAGAGAGGAGAAGGAGAAGTAGAAGACGAGGCTGGACGGTGAGAGCCTGCAGTGTGGCTTTGTGTGTTCCGTTGCTCCCACTGGGCTCGGTGATGGCTGCTCATGTGCCTTCTTAAGGCGGTCGTCCCTAGGTGAGTATTGGGCTTACCGCGACTAACGCGTTGACTGCAAAGATTGCAGATGGCAACGCTATTGTCAGCAGCGGACACGTTAAAAAAAGCCCACACTGCGGAGCCATGTGCCGGTGTCCTGGGAGCGCCAGATGTGACCGTACATGGTCGATGACTCGCTCCTGATACATTTGCAGTCTGCTTTGTCCCTGCTGTGCAATGTAAGTCATTGCTGCTTCTCCTCCCTATCTGCTGGTCCATATCTCCCTCTGAACTCCCCTCCTCTTCCTCTCTTGTGGGCACCCACGTGACATCACTAGACACGTCATCATCAACGTCACCTTCCCCACCGCTATAAGTAGAGATCTCGGAGTAGGCAGCAACACCGGGGACCAACCTCCTCCTTGGGCTGATCTGGGTACTGGCGTCAGACTGCTGAGTAGCGCTTGTTGCTACCTCCTCTTCCTGATCCAATACCAAGAGTGGCTGCGCATCAGAAATGTCCTCTTGATATGGATCGGAAAATAATTCCAGTGACTCAAGCGGAAGGTATGTGGTGGTGGTGGTGGTGGTCGTGTTGTTGGTGGTAGTGTCTTTGGGGGTGCACATAGCAGAGAGTGAAGAAGAGGGTGCAGATCGAGAGGATGAGGAGGGTGCAGAAGAGTAAGGCTGAGCGAGCCACTCAACCAAGTCTGGTGCATCCTTTAAAGTAATTGAACGCACCTTCTGCAACTTCCCACTTTGGCTCAAGCCTGTTGCTCCTGCCCTACCCCTACCACCCCTGCGGAAGGGCCTGCCTCTTCCTCTGCCTGTCATTTTTTAAATGACCCTGTGACAAAACTCTTAGTCCCTATACCGATGAAGGACTGCTGCAGTATAGGGCAGCGGTCAGCAGTGGTGCACGTCAACCCTATCTATTGTGGACCGATAGCGGTCCTTACAGAACAGCAGACTGTACCGCACTCAAGCCTATGTACCGTAGCACCCTATACCAAGTTACCAGTCCTTATAAGAACTTTTGTGGACCAAGCAGGTTGTGTATTAGTGTTTAGCAGACTGTACGTCAGTCCCTATACCGCTGAAGGACTGCTGCAGTATAGGGCAGCAGTCAGCAGTGGTGCACGTCAACCCTATCTATTGTGGACCGATAGCGGTCCTTACAGAACAGCAGACTGTACCGCACTCAAGCCTATGTACCGTAGCACCCTATACCAAGTTACCAGTCCTTATAAGAACTTTTGTGGACCAAGCAGGTTGTGTATTAGTGTTTAGCAGACTGTACGTCAGTCCCTATACCGCTGAAGGACTTCTGCAGTATAGGGCAGCGGTCAGCAGTGGTGCACGTCAACCCTATCTATTGTGGACCGATAGCGGTCCTTACAGAACAGCAGACTGTACCGCACTCAAGCCTATGTACCGTAGCACCCTATACCAAGTTACCAGTCCTTATAAGAACTTTTGTGGAACAAGCAGGTTGTGTGTTAGTGATTAGCAGACTGTACGTCAGTCCCTATACCGCTGAAGGACTGCTGCAGTATAGGGCAGCGGTCAGCAGTGGTGCACGTCAACCCTATCTATTGTGGACCGATAGCGGTCCTTACAGAACAGCAGACTGTACCGCACTCAAGCCTATGTACCGTAGCACCCTATACCAAGTTACCAGTCCTTATAAGAACTTTTGTGGAACAAGCAGGTTGTGTGTTAGTGATTAGCAGACTGTACGTCAGTCCCTATACCGCTGAAGGACTGCTGCAGTATAGGTGAGCGGTCAGCAGTGGTGCACGTCAACCCTATCTATTGTGGACCGATAGCGGTCCTTACAGAACAGCAGACTGTACCGCACTCAAGCCTATGTACCGTAGCACCCTATACCAAGTTACCAGTCCTTATAAGAACTTTTGTGGAACAAGCAGGTTGTGTGTTAGTGATTAGCAGACTGTACGTCAGTCCCTATACCGCTGAAGGACTGCTGCAGTATAGGTGAGCGGTCAGCAGTGGTGCACGTCAACCCTATCTATTGTGGACCGATAGCGGTCCTTACAGAACAGCAGACTGTACCGCACTCAAGCCTATGTACCGTAGCACCCTATACCAAGTTACCAGTCCTTATAAGAACTTTTGTGGACCAAGCAGGTTGTGTATTAGTGTTTAGCAGACTGTACGTCAGTCCCTATACCGCTGAAGGACTGCTGCAGTATAGGGCAGCGGTCAGCAGTGGTGCACGTCAACCCTATCTATTGTGGACCGATAGCGGTCCTTACAGAACAGCAGACTGTACCGCACTCAAGCCTATGTACCGTAGCACCCTATACCAAGTTACCAGTCCTTATAAGAACTTTTGTGGAACAAGCAGGTTGTGTGTTAGTGATTAGCAGACTGTACGTCAGTCCCTATACCGCTGAAGGACTGCTGCAGTATAGGGCAGCGGTCAGCAGTGGTGCACGTCAACCCTATCTATTGTGGACCGATAGCGGTCCTTACAGAACAGCAGACTGTACCGTACTCAAGCCTATGTACCGTAGCACCCTATACCAAGTTACCAGTCCTTATAAGAACTTTTGTGGACCAAGCAGGTTGTGTATTAGTGTTTAGCAGACTGTACGTCAGTCCCTATACCGCTGAAGGACTTCTGCAGTATAGGGCAGCGGTCAGCAGTGGTGCACGTCAACCCTATCTATTGTGGACCGATAGCGGTCCTTACAGAACAGCAGACTGTACCGCACTCAAGCCTATGTACCGTAGCACCCTATACCAAGTTACCAGTCCTTATAAGAACTTTTGTGGAACAAGCAGGTTGTGTGTTAGTGATTAGCAGACTGTACGTCAGTCCCTATACCGCTGAAGGACTGCTGCAGTATAGGGCAGCGGTCAGCAGTGGTGCACGTCAACCCTATCTATTGTGGACCGATAGCGGTCCTTACAGAACAGCAGACTGTACCGCACTCAAGCCTATGTACCGTAGCACCCTATACCAAGTTACCAGTCCTTATAAGAACTTTTGTGGAACAAGCAGGTTGTGTGTTAGTGATTAGCAGACTGTACGTCAGTCCCTATACCGCTGAAGGACTGCTGCAGTATAGGTGAGCGGTCAGCAGTGGTGCACGTCAACCCTATCTATTGTGGACCGATAGCGGTCCTTACAGAACAGCAGACTGTACCGCACTCAAGCCTATGTACCGTAGCACCCTATACCAAGTTACCAGTCCTTATAAGAACTTTTGTGGACCAAGCAGGTTGTGTATTAGTGTTTAGCAGACTGTACGTCAGTCCCTATACCGCTGAAGGACTGCTGCAGTATAGGGCAGCGGTCAGCAGTGGTGCACGTCAACCCTATCTATTGTGGACCGATAGCGGTCCTTACAGAACAGCAGACTGTACCGCACTCAAGCCTATGTACCGTAGCACCCTATACCAAGTTACCAGTCCTTATAAGAACTTTTGTGGAACAAGCAGGTTGTGTGTTAGTGATTAGCAGACTGTACGTCAGTCCCTATACCGCTGAAGGACTGCTGCAGTATAGGGCAGCGGTCAGCAGTGGTGCACGTCAACCCTATCTATTGTGGACCGATAGCGGTCCTTACAGAACAGCAGACTGTACCGCACTCAAGCCTATGTACCGTAGCACCCTATACCAAGTTACCAGTCCTTATAAGAACTTTTGTGGACCAAGCAGGTTGTGTATTAGTGTTTAGCAGACTGTACGTCAGTCCCTATACCGCTGAAGGACTTCTGCAGTATAGGGCAGCGGTCAGCAGTGGTGCACGTCAACCCTATCTATTGTGGACCGATAGCGGTCCTTACAGAACAGCAGACTGTACCGCACTCAAGCCTATGTACCGTAGCACCCTATACCAAGTTACCAGTCCTTATAAGAACTTTTGTGGAACAAGCAGGTTGTGTGTTAGTGATTAGCAGACTGTACGTCAGTCCCTATACCGCTGAAGGACTGCTGCAGTATAGGGCAGCGGTCAGCAGTGGTGCACGTCAACCCTATCTATTGTGGACCGATAGCGGTCCTTACAGAACAGCAGACTGTACCGCACTCAAGCCTATGTACCGTAGCACCCTATACCAAGTTACCAGTCCTTATAAGAACTTTTGTGGACCAAGCAGGTTGTGTATTAGTGTTTAGCAGACTGTACGTCAGTCCCTATACCGCTGAAGGACTGCTGCAGTATAGGGCAGCGGTCAGCAGTGGTGCACGTCAACCCTATCTATTGTGGACCGATAGCGGTCCTTACAGAACAGCAGACTGTACCGCACTCAAGCCTATGTACCGTAGCACCCTATACCAAGTTACCAGTCCTTATAAGAACTTTTGTGGAACAAGCAGGTTGTGTGTTAGTGATTAGCAGACTGTACGTCAGTCCCTATACCGCTGAAGGACTGCTGCAGTATAGGGCAGCGGTCAGCAGTGGTGCACGTCAACCCTATCTATTGTGGACCGATAGCGGTCCTTACAGAACAGCAGACTGTACCGCACTCAAGCCTATGTACCGTAGCACCCTATACCAAGTTACCAGTCCTTATAAGAACTTTTGTGGACCAAGCAGGTTGTGTATTAGTGTTTAGCAGACTGTACGTCAGTCCCTATACCGCTGAAGGACTGCTGCAGTATAGGGCAGCGGTCAGCAGTGGTGCACGTCAACCCTATCTATTGTGGACCTATAGCGGTCCTTACAGAACAGCAGACTGTACCGCACTCAAGCCTATGTACCGTAGCACCCTATACCAAGTTACCAGTCCTTATAAGAACTTTTGTGGACCAAGCAGGTTGTGTATTAGTGTTTAGCAGACTGTACGTCAGTCCCTATACCGCTGAAGGACTGCTGCAGTATAGGGCAGCGGTCAGCAGTGGTGCACGTCAACCCTATCTATTGTGGACCGATAGCGGTCCTTACAGAACAGCAGACTGTACCGCACTCAAGCCTATGTACCGTAGCACCCTATACCAAGTTACCAGTCCTTATAAGAACTTTTGTGGAACAAGCAGGTTGTGTGTTAGTGATTAGCAGACTGTACGTCAGTCCCTATACCGCTGAAGGACTGCTGCAGTATAGGGCAGCGGTCAGCAGTGGTGCACGTCAACCCTATCTATTGTGGACCGATAGCGGTCCTTACAGAACAGCAGACTGTACCGCACTCAAGCCTATGTACCGTAGCACCCTATACCAAGTTACCAGTCCTTATAAGAACTTTTGTGGAACAAGCAGGTTGTGTGTTAGTGATTAGCAGACTGTACGTCAGTCCCTATACCGCTGAAGGACTGCTGCAGTATAGGGCAGCGGTCAGCAGTGGTGCACGTCAACCCTATCTATTGTGGACCGATAGCGGTCCTTACAGAACAGCAGACTGTACCGCACTCAAGCCTATGTACCGTAGCACCCTATACCAAGTTACCAGTCCTTATAAGAACTTTTGTGGACCAAGCAGGTTGTGTATTAGTGTTTAGCAGACTGTACGTCAGTCCCTATACCGCTGAAGGACTGCTGCAGTATAGGGCAGCGGTCAGCAGTGGTGCACGTCAACCCTATCTATTGTGGACCGATAGCGGTCCTTACAGAACAGCAGACTGTACCGCACTCAAGCCTATGTACCGTAGCACCCTATACCAAGTTACCAGTCCTTATAAGAACTTTTGTGGAACAAGCAGGTTGTGTGTTAGTGATTAGCAGACTGTACGTCAGTCCCTATACCGCTGAAGGACTGCTGCAGTATAGGGCAGCGGTCAGCAGTGGTGCACGTCAACCCTATCTATTGTGGACCGATAGCGGTCCTTACAGAACAGCAGACTGTACCGCACTCAAGCCTATGTACCGTAGCACCCTATACCAAGTTACCAGTCCTTATAAGAACTTTTGTGGAACAAGTGAGTTGTGAATGTTTAGCAGACTGCAGCAGAAGGGCAGCAGTCAAGTATAATATCCTTTCTATATTTGGAAGAAAGAATATTATACATGTACAAGCCTATTACTGTACCACTGATACCAGTCCTGAAAAGAACCTTTGTGGAACTAATAATAACAGCAAGTCTTTAAAATTACCCTCACTGCCTGACAACACTGCTTCCTTCCTGTCCCTATACAAATTGGCAAAAAAAGAGAACGATTAGTGGTTACTGGAACAGCTCTTTTGTGGACCTTGATAGTAACAGCTAATGATGATGATGATGATGATGATGATGAAAGACTAATCTGGCTGTCCCTGTAGCATACACCGTCCTTTCCCTTTCTCTAAACTAACAAAAGACACTCAGGCTGCTGCAAGAATCAGCAGCACAGCAAACCTATCAACACCTAACACCTATACCAGTCCTGAAAAGAACTTTTGTGTACCAAATAGCTAGTGGTTTATCTCTCCCTACTCCACACAGGAACCTGTCCCTATCGTAACAGAAGAAAGAATGTAAAATGGCCACCGGATCGGGTGTATTTATAGGTTAGGGGGAATGTACAAGTGTCCATGTGCTGTCATGTCTCAATTGGCTGTCCTGTATCACATGATAAACGTGTCACCAAAGGTTAAAGTTCTTGTATACATTAAACACGTAAGTCCGCCGCGGCGAACGACGGAAAAAGGCGTTCGAACGTGCGGACCGCGAATGTCGGAAATTCGCCGCGAAACGACCGCCGGGCGAACCGTTCGGCCATCACTATCCTGTATTACTTTACTATACCAGTCCTGAAAAGGACTTTTGTGGACCTAATAGTAACAGCTGATGATTAAACTGACTGTCCCTGCTGCACACAGCGTCCTGTCCCTCTCTCTACACTGACAAAAGACAGGCTGCTGCAACAATCACTAGCACAGCAGTGCCTAAAACCTATATCCTGAACTACACCTAACACCTATACCATTCCTGAAAATAACTTTTGTGGACCAAATAGCTAGTGATTTGGGTCACTGCAGTCTCTCCCTGCTCCACACAGCAACCTCTCCCTATAGTGATATACAAAAGAATGTAAAATGGCCGCCGGATTGGGTCTATTTATAAGTTAGGGGGAATGTCCAAGTGTCCATGTGCTGTAATGTCTCAATTGGCTGTCCTGTACCCCATGATGGATGTGTCATCATAGGTCAAAGTTCTTTTACACAGTAAACACGGAAGTCTGCCGGGCGAACGGCAGCACTAGTCCGCCGATTGGGCGGACGGCGAACAGCCGAAATTCGCCGCGAAGCGACCGCCGGGCGAACCGTTCGGCCATCCCTAGTCTGCGCTCTCCATTGGTTCAAATCATACCTATCTTACCACTTATGTCACTTACAACTCTACTTCCTCCTCTCCAACTCTGCTTACCGTTGGGGTCACTAACAATCATTTACAAAGCTATCCATAACTCTGCCCCCAGCTACATCACTAACCTAGTCTCAAAATACCAACCAAGCCGCTTTCTTCGGTGCCCCCAAGACCTCCTGCTCTCTAGCTCCCTTATCACCTCCTTCCATGCTCGCCTCCAGTATTTCTCCAGAGCTTCTCCCATCCTTTGGAACTCCCTACCCCCATCTGTCTGCCTGTCTCCTAATCTATCCATATTTAGACAATCCCTGAAAATCCTTCTCTTTAAAGAAACCTATCCTGCTTCTAACTAATACATTGTTTTACTTTCTCCATCAGCTCATCCCCCACATCTATTACCCTTTGTATCAAGTGACCCTTCCTCTTAGATTGAAAGCTCTAATGAGCAGAGCCCTCTGATTCCTCCTGTACCAAATTGTAACTGTAATGTCTGCCTTCATTTTGTTAAGCACTGTGCAAACTGTTGGCGCTATATGAATCCTGTATAATAATAAACCAGCAGCTCAGGATGTACAATTTATGGACTTACACTACAGTGCAGGGATCATGAGCACCAGAAATCAATTTTCAGATTTTTTTTGTGTCCCCTGAGGGTGCAGTGTCCTGGAACGATCAATATGTGTAAGTAATCTGATATACAGTACGCATGCTTTACATTATCTCCAAATAATAAAAAAAAAATGAATATCTTTGCATAAAGTTTTTAAAATTTATATTTTGTTATTTTGTTCCATTTTCTCTCATCATAGTTTTGTCTTGTTATTCTTTGGAAGGTCTGCATTTACCCCATGTACACAAGAAAATTTACAAGAAAAAAAGAATAAAAAAGAAAGTCGACTTTTATAAGCATGGCAACAACCCTGGCAAGCTTTTAGCTAGGGCCCTCCAACAGCGAAAGGTTGACTTCACTGTGCACCATATTGTAGAGGCATCATGCATCTTGATATCACTTGTCAATTTGAACACTTCTACAACGATCTCTGCAATCTTCAGCCTCAGAAGCCTGACCCTTCTTTAGACAACCAGCGCCTGATCTGGGAATTTATGGTCCACTTTCGCTTTCTGCTGCTGATGCACCAGCTCTGGACGGCCCAATGTCGTTGGAAGAATTTGCGACTGCACTGAAAAACATGTTCAGGGCCGAACAGGTTTTTTGTTGCAATATTATAAAAGCTTTTCCAATTTGCTGTTACCTTGGTTTCTAAAGGCCTTTAGTTCACTTTCCAATAATCCTTGCACCTCAGAGCGTCTCTTGGAGGCATATATTACTGTAATTTCTAAAGCGATCAAGGAGCCTTCCCATGTTGCCAATTATTGTTTATTATTCCTTTTCAATGTGGATATCAAGATCTTTGTCAAGATTTTGGCATCCCGTTTGTCCTTTCACCTACCAGCTTGGATAGGACTTGATCAGGTCAGGTTTATCGCTAGCTGAGAGGCGAGGGATAATCCTATAAGGGCTCTGAATTTGCATCACTGGCTCACTTCTACTCGACAGGAAGGTTTTTTTCCTCTCCATGGACACTGAGAAGCATTTGATAGAGTGTCCTGAGATTATAAGGTGGCTGTTTTGCATCGTTCGACTATGCGGGCCTTCAAAATGTCCCTTTACGCTAACCTCCACTCCAAACTCAGAGTTAACAGCCATCCTTTAGACACTTTCCACATCCATAATGGAACCAGGCAGGGGTACACTCTGTCCCTTTTGGGTAGCCTGGAATTACTTCCTGGACTGTGGTACCTCTTTTTGGCTACCAAATTGCCTCACACTTTGGAGATGGCCAACATTTTTTTTCAAAAGGGGCCACTTCCTGCTCTTATCAAAGTTGACGGAGATCTCTACTACGACTTTGTTTCCCTTCTGGACATTCCTCCAGCTTAAACAGTTTCTAGATGATCCAAACTGTATGGTAAACTTTGTTCAAGCTCAGACAGTAAAGGAATCCTTATGCTCAAGGTCCTCACCCTAAAGCCATGTAATCTCTACTGTACGTTTACAATCAGACTGTGTCACTTATGACTCAGAGCTGGGTATCTTCCTGGATGATTAGGGCTTGGATCTTGTCCATTTGCATATACATAAGGGATCCCTGAATGTCTCTGTTCAGGAGAACCGTTATAAGCTGAAGACCCACTGGTACAAGATGCCGTCTCTGCTTCACAAAATGTTACTTTCACGCTCTCATCACTGTTGGAGATTCAGCCTTTCTGAAGTACAGTTCACAATGCGACAATAACAGTTTCAATACTTTCCCTGGAGTTCACACCTGAGTAATATCTCCTGCACTTCTTTACTTGCATATAGACATGGGCGCCGTCAATAAATTTGTTTCATTCTGTTCCGTTATGATTCGTATTAAAATGAATTCGTACTTCGTATTTCGTGTCCGAAATTCCGTTTCATTTCATACGAAATACGAATTGTCGTTAGGTTTACGATGAATTTAAAGGCAAAAATATACCTCAATATGACAGTCGATGCTGATGGAAGTTTGGTTTTTATCCGAAATACGAAATTCGGTTGAAATTCGGTTGAAGAATTTCCTATCCGAAATACGAAGTTTCATTAGATGAGAAAGAGAGAAGGGGATTGTCTGCCATGCACTGCTGGTCCAGTTTGCGCCTGCTCCTCCTGGGGCTGCTTATTATGAGGGGCTCCCACCATCCCTGTGCTATGCTGACTTCCTCCTGGGGCTGCTTATTATGAGGGGCTCCCACCATCCCTGTGCTATGCTGATTTCTTCTGGGTGTTGTACCTCTGCTGTGCATATTATGAGGGGCTCCCACCATCCCTGTGCTGTGCTGACTTCCTCCTGGGGCTGCTTATTATGAGGGGCTCCCACCATCCCTGTGCTATGCTGACTTCCTCATGGGGCTGCTTATTATAAGGGGCTCCCACCATCCCTGTGCTATGCGGACTTCCTCCTGGGGCTGCTTATTATGAGGGGCTCCCACCATCCCTGTGCTATGCTGATTTCTTCCGGGTGCTGTACCTCTGCTGTGCATATTATGAGGGGCTCCCACCATCCCTGTGCTATGCTGACTTCCTCATGGGGCTGCTTATTATAAGGGGCTCCCACCATCCCTGTGCTATGCGGACTTCCTCCTGGGGCTGCTTATTATGAGGGGCTCCCACCATCCCTGTGCTGTGCTGACTTCCTCCTGGGGCTGTACCTCTGCTGTGCTCAGTATGTCAGTACAGCACAGGAATGGTGGAAACCCCTCATAATGAGCACAGCAGAGGTACAGCCCCAGGAGAAAGTCAGCATAGCACAGGGATGGTGGGAGCCCCTCATAATACGCAGCCCCAGGAGGAAGTCAGCATAGCACAGGGATGGTGGGAGCCCCTCATAATAAGCAGCCCAGGAGGAAGTCAGCATAGCACAGGGATGGTGGGAGCCCCTCATAATAAGCAGCCCCAGGAGGAAGTCAGAACAGCACAGGGATGGTGGGAGCCCCTCATAATAAGCAGCCCCAGGAGGAAGTCAGCATAGCACAGGGATGGTGGGAGCCCCTGATAATAAGCAGCCCCAGGAGGAAGTCAGCACAGGGATGGTGGGAGCCCCTCATAATAAGCAGCCCCAGGAGGAAGTCAGCATAGCACAGGGATGGTGGGAGCCCCTCATAATAAGCAGCCCCAGGAGGAAGTCAGCATAGCACAGGGATGGTGGGATCCCCTCTTAATAAGCAGCCCCAGGAGGAAGTCAGCATAGCACAGGGATGGTGGGAGCCCCTCATAATGAGCACAGCAGAGGTACAGCCCCAGGAGGAAGTCAGCATAGCACAGGGATGGTGGGAACCCCTCATAATAAGCATAATGACAGAGTCGTCGATGCGACGACAACTGATCCGAAATCCGAAATTCGTAAACAAAAGTTCGTATTGCGTACAGAATTCGGACGCATGGCAATTCGTATTTCGGATCCTCCCGAACGTACGAATTTTGGGAAATTCGTACGAATTTGAGGTTCGTACGAAACGAATCGCACATGTCTACTTGCATATGAATGACACTACTGGGCTTTGTGTACCAGCTTTGTGTACCAGTTCACTGTAAATCTCCTTTGTGAAGAAGTGGCTTTGTCACCTGTATTGAGGCTGATCTACACGACACAGGACAATATTTTGAAATTTTCCCCCATCTGGGTGTGTTGGACATACTGTATATTCAGAAGTCTCCTTCATATCAGGTGCTTTTGCAGGATGATGACTTATTCATGGCTGATTTAGCTCCTTGGTTACTCTGTTGCCCTTAGGGGCTTTACTGTTTGGGCCCGATTACATCCTCAAACTGGATAGACAGACAGATAGATTCGATAAAATGAAAAGTCCACCACCAACTCTTCCTACTTCACCTCCCCCTCCCTTACCTCTGACGACAAGTTGGATGTGGTCCTAAAAAGAGAAAAAACTTTTTTTTACATTTTTATTAAAAAAAAAAAATTAAATAAAAATAGAAACAAAATATTAAAAAATGTAATTAATAAAACGGTAAAAAAATAACAATAATAAAAAAAAAACTAAAATCATCATGACCAAAGCAATATATATATATATATATATATATATATATATATATATATATATATATATATATATCTATAAAACCCTCATGCACTAAAAATATACCTTGACAACATTGAATTGTGAAGAAATGGCAGCTGCTGGCTATAAATGTGCTCCTTTTGGAATGCTGGAGCTCCACTTTAAGCCACTTTATCCTTAGCCATGAGGTCCTGCCAGGCACGATTCCAAAAAAAAGATTCCACAAAATTAATTCTGTTAAAAACTTTACATACAACTAAAAAGATTGTATGTATGTTTTATAAATAAATTAATATGCACCTACCTTTCCTTCCTCTGGTTCCTTGACAACTGATCTCATTTTGGCATTAGATGAGACACAAAATCTGTCCACATTTACCTTTGAGTATCCTATATTTAGGGTGGGAGATGTCCCACATTTCTGGATGGACCTCTAGAGCAGTATTGAGGTCAGTCCGTGAGGTGTCTTATGCCATACTTCAGCCAGACAGGATGAGAACACATCCGCACACAGCAGAAAAAAAAACAAAGGACACTGGGAACTTCCTGTACAGACAGAAAATGTATAGATTCTCATAATATTAAATTGCTGTAGTGTCCAGTAAAATCCATTGACGTGCCTAAATGCCAGATATGGTTAAACATGTCTAAATGCTAATAGTCATGCTTACTCGCGTTTACATACTTTTAGGCATGTTAAAGCATTTTTACCACTGCTCTGTTCCTGTCTTGAATGCGCTGGCCCTGGGGTTTTTTTTTCTTTTTCTGACCTCTAAGTGGCTTTGCCTCTAAATGCCTGTAAACACCTACTGCATGTGTGCGTAAACACAGGCTAATATGGAGGGGTGTTTAGAGGGAGAAAAAAAACACTTAATGCCACTATTAGGGCCCAGTATACATGAGCTCTAAAACCTAACTGGTGTATTTAAAGAAATCTTAAGTACTGAAATGTGTAAAAGCCCTCAGCCTGCATGTTTCCCAGTCTTTACTTGAAAACAAGGGGTTGAACTGCAGACAAACATATTTCAAACTGAGCTTATTCTGTTTCTATTCAACCAATATTGATCTTACTTGAGTGAAGAACAGAACACAGCTGGTTAGACTGGCATTAGTTTAGTTGAAGTGCTGACGAATGTATATGCAATAGCTGCTAATTATTTGAATCCATGCTGGGAACCCAGTCATAAAATGTGATTATTGTAACTCGCAGAAAATTAGAATTTATTATATCTATGAATGTAGAGGTGTATGGAAAGATGATACCTTTTAAAACACGCATCAGATATATTTATTTCACAGCTCAGCTACAGTATATAGAAAGATAAATAAATTAATGAAAATAATACTGATTGCAAAAGCAATTACATTTGAAGCATATTTCTTTCTCATTAATGACATCTATACATTTTTATTAATTACATGTACCCCTATATACTCATGTATAAGCCGAGTTTTTCAGCACATTTGTTATGCTGAAAAAGCCCCCCTCGGCTTATACTCGAGTGAGGCAGAAGGGCCCGGCTGTCTGGTGGGGATGGGAGAAGGCATGGGTGGGTGCAGGAGAGCTCCGTGGCTACGCTGGCTTCTGGTATGCGTGTGAGTTTTTACTGAGGTGACATCGGGCTCTTTGCTGCCCCCTCTGGTAAATTCCTGCATGTGCACCCCTCATGTGTCCTGCACAAGAGCTAGGAGTGGGATAAGGAATACCACCTAACAATATTTTGGATATTTTTTCATGTATGCGTGAGCTGTTCTTTTGGTGCAGGTGTTTTTGTGTGTGCCTTGATTCAGGGTGGTGCCTTAAATAGCCTGCCTAGGAGATCAGTCCGATGTGATCAAGCAAGATACATTCTTGTGAAATGCATCAACTGCATTTCCTGTCATTTGTCTGGCTTTGACAATAAAGTATTCATCAAGCAATTTAAGATTCCAGTGTACTACCATTTCGTTTGGTCTTCTATTTGCTCCTATACTAGTTTATAAATCTGCCCCAACATTTTGCTGGTGCAAAATAAGCTTGAACTCTTTATATCATGTCTAAATCACTTTGTTAGTTAACCACTTCAGGACCGCCGTATTGCCAATGTACGTCAGCACAATGGCACAGGCAGGCACAATCACGTAGATGTACGTGATTGCCTTCCAGCGGGTGGGGGGTCCGATCGGACCCCCTCCCGTTGGATACGACGGTCCGGTTCGCTCCAGGAGCGCTCCGTGATGAGGGGATGGTCGTTGGTTTTCGGCCACCCCCTCTGGATCGCTCCTGGCCAATGAGAAGCTTCCTCCCACTGTGTATTGTTTACACAGGAAGGAGGAAGTGATGTCATTCTCCTCGGGGCGGTCTTTTTGACCGGACTACGAGGAGAAGACTAATAGTAAGTGTGCACCAACACTACACTGACATGTAGGTACACACAGGCACACAAACCCCCCCCCCCCGATCCCCCCCCCCCGATCGCCCCCCGATCCCCCCCGCCCCCCCTCCCCCCCCAGTCACAGTGTCACTGATTGCATTGATCATTTCTTTACTGATCAATGCATTCAGTGTCAGTTGTGACAGTAAAAACTGTCAGGACAGTTAGTGTTAGGTCCAGGGTAGCCCCCTATCACCCCCCAATAAAGATTTAACCCCCTGATTGCCCCTAGAGTTAACCCTTTCACCCCCTTTTGCCAGTGTCACTAAGCGATCATTTTTCTGATCGCTGCATGTGTCGCTAGGTAGCTAGTTATTTTTTTAGGTTCACCGCCAGGTTTTTATATCGCTAGGTACCCCGATATACTACCCAATAATGTTTTTAACCCCCTGATTGCCGCTAGTTAACCCTTTCACCCCCTTTTGCCAGTGTCACTAAGCGATCATTTTTCTGATTGCTGCATGTGTCGCTAGGTAGCTAGTTATTTTTTTAGGTTCACCGCCAGGTTTTTATAGCGCTAGGTACCCCGATATACTACCCAATAATGGTTTTAACCCCCTGATTGCCGCTAGTTAACCCTTTCACCCCCTTTTGCCAGTGTCACTAAGCGATCATTTTTCTGATCGCTGCATCAGTGTCGCTAGTGTCGCTAGGTAGCTAGTTATTTTTTTAGGTTCACCGCCAGGTTTTTATAGCGCTAGGTACCCCGATATACTACCCAATAATGGTTTTAACCCCCTGATTTCCGCTAGTTAACCCTTTCACCCCCTTTTGCCAGTGTCACTAAGCGATCATTTTTCTGATCGCTGCATGTGTCGCTAGGTAGCTAGTTATTTTTTTAGGTTCACCGCCAGGTTTTTATAGCGCTAGGTACCCCGATATACTACCCAATAATGGTTTTAACCCCCTGATTGCCGCTAGTTAATCCTTTCACCCCCTTTTGCCAGTGTCACTAAGCGATCATTTTTCTGATCGCTGCATCAGTGTCGCTAGTGTCGCTAGGTAGCTAGTTATTTTTTTAGGTTCACCGCCAGGTTTTTATAGCGCTAGGTACCCCGATATACTACCCAATAATGGTTTTAACCCCCTGATTGCTGCTAGTTAACCCTTTCACCCCCTTTCACCAGCGATCACAGTATAAGTGTCACTGGTGACGCTGGTTAGCCAGTTAGTTATTTAGGTTCCCCGTCAGGTTTTTATATAGCGCCAGGGACCCCCATATACTACCTAATAAAAATTTGAACCCCCTGATTGCCCCTAGTTAACCCTTTCACCACTGATCACCGTATAAGTGTTACGGGTGACTCTGGTTAGTTTGTTTTTTAAAGAATCAGGGCACCCACCATTTATTACCCAATAAAGGTTTAACCCCCTGATCACCCGGCGGGTGATATCAATTAGGTTTTAGGGTCAGGGTCTGCGTCGCCCCAGGCAGCGCTAGGTTAGTGCCAGTACCGCTAACACCCACACGCAAAGCATACACCTCCCGTAGTGCTATAGAATCTGAACAGATCAATATCTGATCTGATCAGATCTATACTAGCGTCCCCAGCAGTTTAGGGTTCCAAAAAAACGCATTGTTAGCGGGATCAGCCCAGATACCTGCTAGCACCTGCGTTTTGCCCCTCTGCCCAGCCCACCCAAGTGCAGTATCGATCGATCACTGTCACTTACAAAACACTAAACACATAACTGCAGCGATCGCAGAGTCAGGCCTGATCCCTGCCATCGCTAACAGGTTTTTCGGTAGCATTTTATATTTAAATCCAGAAGGCAGTGCTTGGTTTTCGGGGTCCCGTACGTGGCTAGGCTCCCAAAAAGTCCCCCACATGTGGTATCCCCGTACTCGGGAGAAGCAGCAGAATTTATTTTGGGGTGTAATTTGACTTCTGCCCATAGCATGTGTGAGCAATATATCATTTAGTGACAACTTTGTGCAAAAAAAAAAAAGTTTGTAATCTTCCCGCAACTTTTGGCAAAATATAAAATATTCCATGGACTCAACATGCCTCTCAGTAAATAGCTTGGGGTGTCTTCTTTCCAAAATGGGGTCATTTGGGGGGGGTTTTGTGCTATTTTGGCATTTTATGGCCTTCGAAACTGTGATAGGTAGTGAGGAGTTAAATCAAAAATTTGCACCCTTAGAAATCCTGAAGGTGGTGATTGGTTTTCGGGGTGCCGTGCGCGACTAGACTCCCAAAAAGTCCCACACATGTGGTATCCCCGTACTCAGGAGAAGCAGCAAAATGTATTTTGGGGTGTCATTTCACATATGCCCATAGCATGTGTGAGCAATATATCATTTAGTGACAACTTTGTGCAAAAAAAAAAAAGTTTGTAATATTCCCGCAACTTGTGGCAAAATATAAAATATTCCATGGACTCAACATGCCTCTCAGTAAATAGCTTGGGGTGTCTACTTTCCAAAATGGGGTCATTTGGGGGGTTTTGTGCTATTTTGGCATTTTATGGCCTTCGAAACTGTGATAGGTAGTGAGGAGTTAAATCAAAAATTTGCACCCTTAGAAATCCTGAAGGTGGTGATTGGTTTTCGGGGTGCCGTGCGCGACTAGACTCCCAAAAAGTCCCACACATGTGGTATCCCCATACTCGGGAGAAGTAGCGGAATATATTTTGGGGTGCAATTCCACATATAACTATGGCATGTGTGAGCAATATATCATTTTTTTTTTTTTGTCATTATTCAATCCCTTAGGACAAAAAAAATAAATATTCAATGGGCTCAACATACCCATCAGCAATTTCCTTGGGGTGTCTACTTTCCAAAATGGGGTCATTTGGGGGGGATTTGTACTGCCCTGCCATTTTAGCACCTCAAGAAATGAGATCGGCAGTCATAAATTAAAAGCTGTGTAAATTCCAGAAAATGTACTCTAGTTTGTAGACGCTATAACTTTTGCGCAAACCAAAAAATATACGCTTATTGACATTTTTTTTACTAAAGACATGTGGCTGAATACATTTTGCCCTCAATGTATGACTAAAATTTAGTTTATTCGATTTTTCTTATAACAAAAAGAAGAAAATATCATTTTTTTTCAAAATTTTCGCTCTTTTTCCATTTATATCGCAAAAAAAAAAAATCGCAGAGCCAATCAAATACCATCAAAAGAAAGCTCTATTTGTGGGAAGAAAAGGACGCAAATTTCGTTTGGGTGCAATATTGCATGACCGCGCAATTACCAGTTAAAGCAGCGCAGTGCGAAATTGGAAAAAGACCTCTGGTCCTTAAGGTGTTTATTGGTCCGGGGCTGAAGTGGTTAAATATTAAATAACTCATCATTGCAATTAAATAATGATGTACTTGATTTGGTTTATATACAATTATACTCACATCATCATGTGCACAAAACAGGGTTGCCAACCATCAGTTTTTTTTTTCACAGACAGTTGAAAAAAACCCTGCATGCTCCTGGCCCCAAATGTCCAACAGGAATAAATTACACAATTTTTATGAAGTAATGAAGAGAGAAAGCAACAAAATAAGTCTATCTTAGGCCCCTTTCACACTTGTGTGACTTGTCCTGCGACTTGGAATTGCAAAGTCAAATGACAAGTTGTACCCCATGATTTCCAATGAGTACTGTTCACATATGTGCAACTTCAAGTCGCAGCGACTTTAAATTAGTCCCTGCACTACCTTGGTCTGACTTTGATGCGATTTCAGGGCTATAAACCTCAAGATTACACAGGCATTGCTTCAAGTCACGTCAAAGTCCTAGCAAAAATGGCATCAAAGTCACTGCGAAATCACGGCAAAATTGTGGCAAAGTTGCACCACTTTCAGGTTGCACAAGAGTGAAAGGGGCCTTTAACCCCCTCTCTCTTCCTCTACTCTTTCCTCCCCTTCCCCCCCCAAATTCCCCCTTCTTGCTCCTTCCATCATTCTATCTCTCCCTTCTCTTAATAAATCACCCCTATTCCCTTCTTTTGCTGACTGGTACACTCTATAGACTGCGTATTACATAGTCAAAGATTTCTGGTTTTAATTAAATTAATTTATATCCGTTATATGTGTCTGTGAGATTATCACCTGTGGCACAGTAATTAGGAGTAGTTTGTGGGTGCAGTATGTGTGCAGCTAATACAGCAACTATCTTCTACTCATCATATTACCAAGTGCAGTCCAAGCCAATTCTGGCACTTCTCACATTTTCATGTTTTTAGAAGATAATTACTTAGAACCCCAAAACATTTTATATTTTCTGAACACAAAGACCCTGGAGAAAAAATTAGTGGTTGTTGAAATTTTCTATGTCACAAAAGATTTGCGCACTATATATTTTAATTCATTTTAGTGCATGTAAACACAATATAATACCCAATGTCTTATGTAAAATCTAAAGAATGATGTTAGGCCTAGTAAGAATTTCCATAGGCAACTCTTTAAAAGCTTGAGCGATTTTCAGCTGTAGCTCTAAAACACTCAACAAGCCAATGGCCCAGTGTTCACATGTAAGCGTTCTGTCACCTGAAGCAAAACGCCAGTACATGAGCTTCTTTTTGGAAGATTTTCGCCCCATAGACTTCTATAGAAATGCTTAACGTGAACAGCTCTCCACCCCTAGTTAGCTCTCCCTCCCCCCCCCCCCCCCCCCCTAGTGCTTTCTATTGGCTAAACAAAAATGCTTGAAGCTGTAAATACAGTAGCTTGTAATACGCCTCTTAAATGCTTTAAAAATGATTGTAAAAAGCTGCAAAAATGCTTAAAGGGTAACTCAACTTTCATGGGGAAAGAAATAGCAAATAAAGAAAAAATAATATAGTGCACATAATTGCAACACTAATGTTATTGTAATTGAATGTTATTAAAAATTACCTTTTCTTTTCAATCTACAGCTCTGTAATTTTCTGAGAATGCTTTGCCAAATGGCTACCTGAAGCTGTTCTGTACACAGAATGTGTACTGATCACTCCCCCGGAAATATCATTTCCTGCTTGTGTGATTGGGTCACCAAATTTTTCCGGAAATCTGCACTAAGATCAGATTTCAGGCATCCCTTGCAACAAAAATTTAATTTTTCTGAGAGATACTTTCAATAGGAACCCATCTAAAGGAATGCAGGCCCAGCAGATTTCCTCTTTAGCGCCCTGCTGCTGCCACACCTGGAGTTACACTTTAAAAAAAGACAGAAAAACTCCAGTAAATTGCTCAAGTGTGAATGGAGCCCAACAGTTAACTAGTTTACAGTTAGAGTTGAACAGAAGGTCTGGCGCTAGAATTATTGTTCTCACTCTGGTGTTCACAGCAATGCCTCACGTTTACCAAGAATACAAAAATGTCTTCCTACCCTATCCCTTATCAACACAAAGCAGCGAGCACCAATATGTGTTTGACTAGCATATACAATTGAAATGAAAATGAAAACTAAATTATGCAATTCTAAATATGTAGGACCACTGAAAGGTCTTACCCCCTTCATGACCAGACCATTTTTTGCTATTCAGCACTGTTCTACTTTAACTGGCAATTGTGTGGACAAGCTAAAAATGACTTGTTTTTTTACTAGCTTTCTTTTGGTGGTATTTGATCACTACTGTGTGTTTTTTTTTTTAATCTTTATTATATAAATGAAAAAAAGACAAGATTTTGAAACAAAATATAGTTTTATTCAGTCTTAACCACCTGAGCTCTGGATTGTTTTACCCTCTTTACGACCAGGCCATTCTTTGCTATTCAACAATGTGCTCTTTAAACTAGCAATTGCGTCATCATGCCAAATTGTACACAAATAAAATTTATATAATTTTTTTCAAACACATAGAGGTTTCCTTTGGTGGTATTTGATCACCATTGGATTTTCTATTTTTTGCAATATAAACAAAAAAAACTATATTTTCTACATTCTGTTATAAAAATATATCCAATCAAATCAAATTTCTACATACATTTAGGCCAAAATGTATTCTGCTACATGTCTTTTGTTAAAAAAAAAAAATCACAATAAGTGTATATTTATTGGTTTGCGTGAAAGTTATAGTGTCTACAAACTATAATATACTGTATATACTGGAATTTATGCAGCCTTGACTTTATGAGCGCCTATCACAGTTCTTGAAGCATTAAAAAGCCAGGACAGTACAAGCACCCCTTTTTGCAAAGTAGACACCCAAACATATTTGCTGAGAAGCATGTTGAGTTCATGGAAGATATTTTTTGCAACAAGCTTTTGGAGAATGACAAAAAAAATCTTTGCCACTTTAATGAGATATTTCTCACACATACCAAGGGTATATGTGGAATTACACCCCAAAACAAATTCTGCTACTTCTCCCAAGTATGGGGATACCACATGTGAGAGACTTTTTGGGAGCCCGGTTTTTTAAGGGCATAACATCTGCATTTTATTTTCTGTGGATTATGGCCCTTTTACAGAGCTTATACAGTTTGACCCTATATTTGGCACGCTTGCTGGGGATTACAGCAGAGAACATGGGCATATGATATATTGGGCCTGTGAGCCAATATGACCTCAATTCATTCTTTTTTGTAATGCCCATGTTAAGATTTAGGCTCAAAAAAGCTTTAAATTTGTAAACCATGATAAGTTTCTACTTGATTGGCCTGGCAAGGTATGAATTTGGGTTGATGATGATATAATGTTGGGCATATAGATTACTTTGGTCCACAAATTGAACTCTGTCATTTCAAAGCCATTGTTTCTAATTTGTAGGGACTCGTTAATGACTGGAAGGATACCATTGGATTGGCGTAGGGCTAATGTGGTGCCAATATTTGAAAAGGGATCAAGGTCTTTACCAAGTAACTATAGACCTGTTAGTTTAACTTCTATAGTCAGGAAGATACTGGAGAGTTTATTAAAAGACCACATAGATGATTTTTTGCTGGACAAAAATATTTTAAACAACAGACAGCATGGATTCATGAAAAACAGAAGTTCTTTTTATGAGGAGGTGGCTGTGGACATTGTATACTTGGATTTTGCAAAAGTGTTTGACAGAGTTCCCCACACATGGCTAATGTGTAAGGTAAAGTCTACAGGCTTGGAAAGATCAGTTTGTAAATGGATAGAAAACTGAATTCAGAGAGTAGTGGTTAATGATTCTTAACCCAAGGTTCAGTGTTGGGACTCTTACTTTTTAATATCTTTATAAATGATATGGGTCTGGGATTAAAAGTACAATTTCTGTCTTTGCAGATGACATCAAGCTATGTCTCCAATTTAGAAGCTGACATCAATGCACTGCCTAATTGGGCAACTAAGTGGAAATAAGGTTTACATGTTGATAACTGTAAAGTGCACTTGGGAGCTAAGAATATACATGCATCATACATACTAGGGGGAGTACAACTGGGGGAATCTATAGTGGAGAAGGATCTGGGGGTTTGGGTAGATCATAAGCTCAATACTATCATGCAATGCCAATCTGTGGTTTTCAAAGTAAGCAAAGTTATTTCTTGCAAGGGAGGTATGGACTCCAGAGCGAGATATCATTTTGCCCCTGTTCAAATCATTAGTAAGACCTCATCTGTAATACGCAGTTCAGTTTTGGGCATAAGTCCTCAAAAAAGATATTGGGGAACTGGAGAAAGTGCAGAGAAGGGCAACCAAACTGATTAGAGGCATGGAGAAGCTCAGCTATGAGGAAAGATTAGAGAAACTGAATTTATTCTCTCTTGAGAAGAGGAGATTAAGTGGGGGGGTATGATCAACATGTATAAATACATAAGTGGTCCATATAGTGAACTTGTTGTGTTATTTCCAGAGAACACGGGGGCACTCTTTACGTGTATCAGAAAAAAATATCATCTCCAAATACGGAAAGGTTTCTTCACAGTAAGAGCTGTAGAAATGTGGAATAGACTCCCTCTAAAGCTGGTTCTGGCCAGCTCAATAGATTGCTTTAAAAAAGGTACAAAATATAATTGAATACTGACATTTATAGGTAAAGTTGATCCAGGGAAAATCTGATTGCCTCTTGAGGGATCAGGAAGGGATTTTTTTCTCCCTGCTGTAGCAAATTGGATCATACTTTGCTGGGGGG
Source organism: Lithobates pipiens (assembly GCF_037356315.1). NCBI lineage: Eukaryota > Metazoa > Chordata > Amphibia > Anura > Ranidae > Lithobates > Lithobates pipiens. The sequence continues at coordinate 163,410,505 of NW_027507784.1, forward strand.
GGGGGGGGGGGGGGGTTCGCCTTCCTCTTGATCAACTTTGGGTGAAGGATTGTGTAAATGGGATTGTATTTTTTCAAATTTTATTTTATTTTTATTTCTATTTTTTTGGTTTAACTAGATGAACTTGTGTCTTTTTTTTTTCAATCTGACTAACTATCAGAGTATAGAAACAGGTGAAAAACAGCTACAAAAAGACAAGGGGTGTTAAGTTTGCTGTTTCCAGCTGAAACCCAGGCTAGGTCATAAATGAGGGAATACCGGGTGCTGCTAAATCTGGGGGCAGCCTATTAAGTTTTGCAAGCACCTCTGGAAGGCTACCATGGACTCTATGAGCCTGTGTTTAAATTCTTGGTGGCTGTGGTTACACTAGCCACTTTTACCAGCTTGTGCTCCCACTTCCCCATGAAATACTGCAGTGCTAGTGTCTAAAAGGCCAGGAAGTACTATGATGCTGGTGCTTGTCAGATCACAAAAAGGTATGGCAGCACTAGTACTTGCGCCCTGCTGCATATGAGCATAAAGCTCATCAGCAACATGGGGTCAGGTACACCTGGTCTTAGTAGGGACCTATCCTCCCATTGTCTGAGATGGCTGTCAGGCTCAGAAGATAACCCTGTAGAAAGTAACGTTACCCTGATTTTGACAGTGAGGCTTCCCCTTTACTCTCTTCTGTCATGCTTAAAATCCTGTAAGCCTCCTCACTAGAATACCTTTTTTGTGACATTTTGGGAAATAAATTAACAGGTACCTAGTGGCAACTATGGAAAAAAGAACTCCTGGCTAGCAACCAGGGACTGCTTCAGCACTAGAAAAATAAATAACTGCTGGTGATAGCAGTGATCAGGCCTGATCTTGCTAACACTGCAGGTTTGTGGACAATGTATCAGAGATGGTAATGATCAGAAAAATTATACTGACATCACATTTTTTTTTGGGGGGGGGGGGGGGGCAAACACAACTGCTGGCCCATGATTGGAGCTGTTTGGGGAAACCATACTATTGGGGACACTAGTATTGTCCTGTTAATTATCAAGATACTGATTCATACACACATACACTATACTAGTAATGGCAATGATCAGCTACTTATAATGTGGCTTCAATAATGTGGTGGGAAAATCTAGCACTAATCGACACTGGCTGGCAGGGATGCTTACTGAATCTGACGCTATCTGATGTATCAAGTGGAACCAATACAGTGACCATTGATACTGTACACGGACACTGTACTATTTGCACTGGCTGGGTGATAGGGCAGTCAAAGGGGTAAATGTAGGGCAATTAAATGTTTAAATGTGCCTATTGGGTGTATGCAAGTTTAAATGGGCTGTTTCTATTCACACAGATCTGGCTTTCTTCTCTTTCTGAACTGAAAAGGGCTCAGGGAGAGAAGAATGGTTCAGATCCTGTGTATGTGTTTACAAACTGGACACAGGGCCATGCTGTGATTGGCTACAGCTGATCAGCAGATTCACAGACAGATTTACTGGCCCAAACCTGCTGCCAAATTTGTGCTGTAGCTAATCACAGCATAGGTCAGCAGGGGGCATTACATATGTTTTTGCAACACCGGAAACAGGCAGCAATGTAACAGTACATTACCTAGCCTGGCTGTACCGGCCATCTTCAGTAAATGAACTGTGGGAGGGCGGCAAGCAGTTATTCAACAAATACAGTGTCTGATGCGCAGTAGCAAATACCAAAAAAGTCTACCATCCACATTAAGGTGGTCCAACAGTTGTCCATGTTATATAAAGTCTATTAAACTCAAAATCAAAAATCAAGAATAAACTTCTTCCAATAGTCAAGTTCAGTGTTCCAGAGTGAGAAAAATATGTACTGTATGGTCACTAGAAATTGAGACCTCTAAATTATAGAAGGTCATAACTGCATTATAATTTCCAGGGACATCACAGGGGTTCAATCACTGTCTGATGCTTAATAGAGGCTCTTCTTCAAGTCCCAACAGGTGTAAGGAATAATCAGGAATGTTTCCCTTGAGCTCACCAGAAATTGAGACTTCTAATTTAAAGGAGGTCGCAACCGCGATATGATTTCCAGAGACATCACAGGGGTTTGGTCACTCTCCAATACTTAATACAGCCTTTTCTGAAAGCAACAGCAGGTGTAAGGAATGAGTGCCGGTAAGAAATAGAAGAGCAAACCCAATCTAAGTAGTTTCCATGATGTTTATTGTGCAGACATTAAAACGTACTCACAATGAGAACAAACAGGTTTGACATTCAATTCTGCTCTATGTGGATAGAGCAGAAAGCTTCTCTGGGCACAGATCAGACAAGCATTATGACGTCAAACTGTTTCAAGCCACACATCTTACATCAGGACTTCCTCAAAGATAGTCACGCCCCACACCATCATATATTATCTTCCCTATCGGCTACCATGAAAGTGCTATAAAAAATCCAGTTCTCCCCTTGGAAGCAACATATGAAACGTTACCTAGTAAAAACTCCAGTTACCATAGCATAGGTTACCATACCCTGGCAAATCACCTGGTCCCATCCTGGTTGGTGGTATTGGGGGACTGCAGGTTTTTTTTTTTTTTAACTGGAAGCCCCCTTTAAAAATGATGGGGCCTCTAGATAGCCTCCACCCTCATGTGAATGAGTAAGGGTTACATAGTATCCACACTTATTCACAAAAAATAGAACTTAGGGCCATATAATTACAACTTCTATATATAATGCTCGACTCTCAATGTACAGTAGACCAAATGGACAAAAGCTCAGGTGTTTATTCGAATGCACGAACAGCCAAAATTTGGTCTGAACCTAGGCTTAGACTGAACCGCCAGATCATCCTTACTCATAACTAGACCACTGTGTGGTAGACAGGAATATTTTGGCTCTTAAAGGGAACTTTAAAAATACTCAGAAAAAGAAAACATTTGAACTATGAATGATAGTTCAATTTGAGATAATGGAGACCTCAGTTTTCTAAATGACTATCCAACAGTTTTTTATTCTTAGAGATTGTGCTACTTAAGATTTTTGTAAAACTCTGTGTTTCAGTACTGCTTGGACCGAAAAGAAGGGAAAGCCCCAAAAGCTTGTCCTGAAAATTTAAATGTTAGTGCAAATAAAAAATGGATCATAGCAAAATGAAAATTACTAACAAAAAGTTCTGAAAATATTGATGACACAAGGGAAAGCATATGATCTCTGACAGTTCTGTAAATCGAAAGTGTCATTTGAAGATTAGCTATAGGGTCTTTGTGCTCAGTTGACTCCTTTTATCATTGCAGTTCCTTCACATCAAGGCCTAAACTGACAGCCAACATAATATTACATCCTTTATCAGTGACAGTGATTGATTTCATCAGTGTGCCCAGTCTGCATGCAAGCGTTCAATATTTGACTTACACTACATAAAAGTGGGGGGTAGTATGACATGAGAGGGGTGCGGAGTGTATGGTGGGTAGTATGACATGAGAGGGGTGTGGAGTGTATGGTGGGTAGTATGACATCAGTCTAACTTTCTAAATGCCAGTGGCACCTCACATCCTTCTTTTTTCTGTCAAAGTATCTATTTTGACCAAAACTGTTCATCACAACTTCCAATTGCCTTAAGACATTGGTAAAAAGTGCTAAAATGCTTAGGATATCGTTACTTTTGGAAGTCAGAATGGCTTTATTCATTGTATGCACAAATTGAAGATATGTTTGCACAAATAGAGGATTAAAAAGATAAGTGTGCTTATAAAACTTATTCTTTCTTTTAGTTTATCCAAGCAACTAAAGCAAATTTGAAAATGTTATTTGTTACGAAGCCTTTTCATTTTCTCTTATTTCAGATCTTTACAAAGGTCTAACATGTTAAAGTTTCATTAAGTTTACATTATTTCATCTTGAAAAATGAAGGATCTGTACTCTGTGTGAAGAGTTAAAATGTACTATAAGAAAGATAATGTGTCATGATCAGAGGCGGCTCTAGGCTTTGTGAGGCCTTAGGCAAAACTTAGACATGAGGCCCTACTCACGCTCATAATGGGAAAAATAACACACGATAAAAAATAACGGTGTGCCCCCCCCCCAGCCCTGCCGACTTCCCTCCTCTGCTCTCCAGCTGACTGCTGTGGGGGGGGGGGGGGGATCTTCAGGATGGAGGCTGGGAAAAGGGCCTGGTAAATTACATTTACCAGCCCTTACCTTTTCTAAAAGAACACAGTGAGTGATTGGAACTGATCGTTCACTTTGTTCATTCATAGAATGCTATGCTTTAGTTTATGAATTAACAGGAGCCTCTGTCTCCTGTTCATTCATCTACTGTGCAGCTGACGCTATAGAGAAAGGAACTGGGGAACGTGTTTCCTCATTTCCTTTCTCTGTCTCAAAAGTGAGACTTCAGGGGTCCATTTAGAACCCTGATATCTCACCAAAGATACCAAAAACTCTCACCAAAAAACGTAAAAATAAATAAATAAAAAGATTGTAAAAAAAAAGAAAAAATATAATTGAAGAATATAAAAAAAAAAAATCGGGACTAAAATTTTGAATCAAACTAAAAAGCCATGCCCAATAGGTAGCATAATTTATCCACACTCACTGTTTTTTCTGTATGCTACCGGTCACCATCTCCCTAGTAGGGGCCCTACTGTACAATGGTGGTAAATTGGAGTAGGAGAGGAAAGTGGAGGGTATGACGGTGGGTAATACGTTAATGAGAGGGGTGCGGATTGTATGGTGGGGGTAGTAAGTACATGAGAGGGGTGCTGAGGGTATGGTGGGTAGTATGTACATGAGAGGGGTGCGGAGTGTATGGTGGGTAGTATGTACATGAGAGGGGTGCGGCGTGTATGGTGGGGGGTAGTATGTACATGAGAGAGGTGCGGAGTGTATGGTGGGGGGTAGTATGACATGAGAGTGGTGCGGAGTGTATGGTGGGGGGTAGTATGACATGAGAGGGGTGCGGAGTGTATGGTGGGGGGTAGTATGACATGAGAGGGGTGTGGAGTGTATGGCAGGTAGTATGACATGAGAGGGGTGCAGAGTGTATGGTGGGGGTAGTATGACATGAGAGGGGTGCGGAGTGTATGGTGGGGGGTAGTATGACATGAGAGGGGTGCGGAGTGTATGGTGGGGGGTAGTATGACATGAGAGGGGTGCAGAGTGTATGGGGGGGGTAGTATCACATGAGAGGGGTGTAGAGTGTATGGTGGGGGGTAGTATGACATGAGAGGGATGCAGAGTGTATGGTGGGGGGTAGTATGACAGGAGAGGGATGCAGAGTGTATGGTGGGGGGTAGTATGACAGGAGAGGGGTGCAGAGTGTATGGTGAGGGGTAGTATCACATGAGAGGGGTGCAGAGTGTATGGTGGGGGGTAGTATGACATGAGAGGGGTGTGGAGTGTATGGTGGGGAGTAGTATGACATGAGAGGGGTGCGGAGTGTATGGTGGGGAGTAGTATGACATGAGAGGGGTGCGGAGTGTATGGTGGGGGGTAGTATGACATGAAAGGGAAGTGGAGTGTATGGTGGGGAGTAGTATGACATGAGAGGGGTGCGGGGTGTATGGTGGGGGGTAGTATGACATGAGAGGGGTGTGGAGTGTATGGTGGGGGGTAGTATGACATGAGAGGGGTGCGGAGTGTATGGTGGGGGGTAGTATGACATGAAAGGGAAGTGGAGTGTATGGTGGGGAGTAGTATGACATGAGTGGGGTGCGGAGTGTACGGTGGGGGGTAGTATGACATGAGAGGGGTGCGGAGTGTATGGTGGGTAGTATGACATGAGAGGGGTGTGGAGTGTATGGTGGGTAGTATGACATCAGTCTAACTTTCTAAATGCCAGTGGCACCTCACATCCTTCTTTTTTCTGTCAAAGTATCTATTTTGACCAAAACTGTTCATCACAACTTCCAATTGCCTTAAGACATTGGTAAAAAGTGCTAAAATGCTTAGGATATCGTTACTTTTGGAAGTCAGAATGGCTTTATTCATTGTATGCACAAATTGAAGATATGTTTGCACAAATAGAGGATTAAAAAGATAAGTGTGCTTATAAAACTTATTCTTTCTTTTAGTTTATCCAAGCAACTAAAGCAAATTTGAAAATGTTATTTGTTACGAAGCCTTTTCATTTTCTCTTATTTCAGATCTTTACAAAGGTCTAACATGTTAAAGTTTCATTAAGTTTACATTATTTCATCTTGAAAAATGAAGGATCTGTACTCTGTGTGAAGAGTTAAAATGTACTATAAGAAAGATAATGTGTCATGATCAGAGGCGGCTCTAGGCTTTGTGAGGCCTTAGGCAAAACTTAGACATGAGGCCCTACTCACGCTCATAATGGGAAAAATAACACACGATAAAAAATAACGGTGTGCCCCCCCCCCCAGCCCTGCCGACTTCCCTCCTCTGCTCTCCAGCTGACTGCTGTGGGGGGGGGGGGGGGATCTTCAGGATGGAGGCTGGGAAAAGGGCCTGGTAAATTACATTTACCAGCCCTTACCTTTTCTAAAAGAACACAGTGAGTGATTGGAACTGATCGTTCACTTTGTTCATTCATAGAATGCTATGCTTTAGTTTATGAATTAACAGGAGCCTCTGTCTCCTGTTCATTCATCTACTGTGCAGCTGACGCTATAGAGAAAGGAACTGGGGAACGTGTTTCCTCATTTCCTTTCTCTGTCTCAAAAGTGAGACTTCAGGGGTCCATTTAGAACCCTGATATCTCACCAAAGATACCAAAAACTCTCACCAAAAAACGTAAAAATAAATAAATAAAAAGATTGTAAAAAAAAAGAAAAAATATAATTGAAGAATATAAAAAAAAAAAATCGGGACTAAAATTTTGAATCAAACTAAAAAGCCATGCCCAATAGGTAGCATAATTTATCCACACTCACTGTTTTTTCTGTATGCTACCGGTCACCATCTCCCTAGTAGGGGCCCTACTGTACAATGGTGGTAAATTGGAGTAGGAGAGGAAAGTGGAGGGTATGACGGTGGGTAATACGTTAATGAGAGGGGTGCGGATTGTATGGTGGGGGTAGTAAGTACATGAGAGGGGTGCTGAGGGTATGGTGGGTAGTATGTACATGAGAGGGGTGCGGAGTGTATGGTGGGTAGTATGTACATGAGAGGGGTGCGGCGTGTATGGTGGGGGGTAGTATGTACATGAGAGAGGTGCGGAGTGTATGGTGGGGGTAGTATGATATGAGAGGGGAGTGGAGTGTATGGTGGGTAGAATGTAGATGAGAGGGGTGCAGAGTGTATGGTGGGGGGTAGTATGACATGAGAGGGGTGCAGAGTGTATGGTGGGGGGTAGTATCACATGAGAGGGGTGCGGAGTGTATGGTGGGGGGTAGTATGACATGAGAGGGGTGTGGAGTGTATGGTGGGGAGTAGTATGACATGAGAGGGGTGCGGAGTGTATGGTGGGGGGAAGTATGACATGAGAGGGGTGTGGAGTGTATGGTGGGGAGTAGTATGACATGAGATTGGTGCGGAGTGTATGGTGGGGGGTAGTATGACATGAAAGGGAAGTGGAGAGTATGGTGGGGAGTAGTATGACATGAAAGGGGTGCGGGGTGTGTGGTGGGGGTAGTATGACATGAGAGGGGTGCGGAGTGTATGGTGGGGGGTAGTATGACATGAGAGGGGTGCGGAGTGTATTGTGGGGGGTAGTATCACATGAGAGGGGTGTGGAGTGTATGGTGGGGAGTAGTATGACATGAGAGGGGTGCGTAGTGTATGGTGGGGAGTAGTATGACATGAGAGGGGTGCAGAGTGTATGGTGGGGGGTAGTATGACATGAGAGTGGTGCGGAGTGTATGGTGGGGGGTAGTATGACATGAGAGGGGTGCGGAGTGTATGGTGGGGGGTAGTATGACATGAGAGGGGTGTGGAGTGTATGGCAGGTAGTATGACATGAGAGGGGTGCAGAGTGTATGGTGGGGGTAGTATGACATGAGAGGGGTGCGGAGTGTATGGTGGGGGGTAGTATGACATGAGAGGGGTGCGGAGTGTATGGTGGGGGGTAGTATGACATGAGAGGGGTGCAGAGTGTATGGGGGGGGTAGTATCACATGAGAGGGGTGTAGAGTGTATGGTGGGGGGTAGTATGACATGAGAGGGATGCAGAGTGTATGGTGGGGGGTAGTATGACAGGAGAGGGATGCAGAGTGTATGGTGGGGGGTAGTATGACAGGAGAGGGGTGCAGAGTGTATGGTGAGGGGTAGTATCACATGAGAGGGGTGCAGAGTGTATGGTGGGGGGTAGTATGACATGAGAGGGGTGTGGAGTGTATGGTGGGGAGTAGTATGACATGAGAGGGGTGCGGAGTGTATGGTGGGGAGTAGTATGACATGAGAGGGGTGCGGAGTGTATGGTGGGGGGTAGTATGACATGAAAGGGAAGTGGAGTGTATGGTGGGGAGTAGTATGACATGAGAGGGGTGCGGGGTGTATGGTGGGGGGTAGTATGACATGAGAGGGGTGTGGAGTGTATGGTGGGGGGTAGTATGACATGAGAGGGGTGCGGAGTGTATGGTGGGGGGTAGTATGACATGAAAGGGAAGTGGAGTGTATGGTGGGGAGTAGTATGACATGAGTGGGGTGCGGAGTGTACGGTGGGGGGTAGTATGACATGAGAGGGGTGCGGAGTGTATGGTGGGTAGTATGACATGAGAGGGGTGTGGAGTGTATGGTGGGTAGTATGACATGAAAGGGGAGTGGAGTGTATGGTGGGGAGTAGTATGACATGAGAGGGGTGCAGAGTTTATGGTGGGGGGTAGTATGACATGAGAGGGGTACGGAGTCTATGGTGGGTAGTATGACATGAGACGGGTGCGGAGTGTATGTTGGGGGGTAGTATGACATGAGAGGGGTGCGGAAGTGTATGGTGGGGGGTATTATGACATGAGATGGGTGCGGAGTGTATGGTGGGGGGTAGTATGACATGAGAGGGGTGTGGAGTGTATGGCGGGTAATATGACATGAGAGGGGTGCAGAGTGTATGGTGGGGGGTAGTATGACATGAGAGGGGTGCGGAGTGTATGGTGGGGGGTAGTATGACATGAGAAGCTTGCGGAGTATATGGTGGGGGGTAGTATGACATGAGAGGGGTGCGGAGTGTATGGTGGGGGGTAGTATGACATGAGAGGGGTGTGCAGTGTATGGTGGGGATAGTATGACATGAGAGGGGTGTGGAGTGTATAATGGGGGGTAGTATGACATAAGAGGGGTGAGGAGTGTATGATGGGGGGTAGTATGACATGAGAGAGGTTCGGAGTGTATGGTAGGGGGTAGTATGACATTATAGGGGTGTGGAGTGTATGGTGGGGGGTAGTATGACATGAGAGGGGTGAGGAGTGTATGGTGGGGGGTAGTATGACATGAGAGGGGTGTGCAGTGTATGGTGGGGATAGTATGACATGAGAGGGGTGTGGAGTGTATAATGGGGGGTAGTATGACATAAGAGGGGTGAGGAGTGTATGGTGGGGGGTAGTATGACATGAGAGAGGTGCGGAGTGTATGGTAGTGGGTAGTATGACATTATAGGGGTGTGGAGTGTATGGTGGGGGGTAGTATGACATGAGAGGGGTGAGGAGTGTATGTTGGGGGGTAGTATGACATGAGAGAGGTGCGGAGTGTATGATGGGGGGTAGTATGACATGAGAAGGGTGTGGAGTGTATGGTGGGGGGTAGTATGACATTATAGGGGTGTGGAGTGTATGGTGGGGGGTAGTATGACATGAGAGGGGTGAGGAGTGTATGGTGGGGGGTAGTATGACATGAGAGAGGTGCAGAGTGTATGGTGGGGGGTAGTATGACATGAGAGGGGTGTGGAGTGTATGGTGGGGGGTAGTATGACATTATAGGGGTGTGGAGTGTATGGTGGGGGGTAGTATGACATGAGAGGGGTGTGGAGTGTATGGTGGGTCGTAGTATGACATGTGGGGGGTAGTATGACATGATAGGGGTGTGGAGTGTATGGTGGGTAGTATGACATGAAAGGGGAGTGGAGTGTATGGTGGGTAGTAGTATGACATGAGAGGGGTGCGTAGTGTATGGTGGGGGGTAGTATGTAGATGAGAGGGGTGTGTAGTGTATGGTGGGGGGTAGTATGTAGATGAGAGGGGTGCGTAGTGTATGGTGGGGGTAGTATGTAGATGAGAGGGGTGCGTAGTGTAAGGTGGGGGGTAGTATGTAGATGAGAGGGGTGCATAGTGTATGGTGGGGGGTAGTATGTAGATGAGAGGGGTGCGTAGTGTATGGTGGGGGGTAGTATGTAGATTTGAGGGGTGCGTAGTGTATGGTGGGGGGTAGTATGTAGATGGGAGGGGTGTGTAGTGTATGGTGGGAGGTAGTATCAAATACACCACTAATGCATTAGTGACTAGTGGCAGTTAATTAACCCCTTTTGTGCTGCATTAGTGGCAACAGTATCAGTGTTTATGAACCCTTTCATGCTGCACCATATAGGAGTTAATTAACACTGATACTGTTGCCACTAATGCAGCACAAAGGGGTTAACTGCCAATGGTCACTAATGCATAGTAATACATTAACCCCCTCCATGCTGCAATTACAAATACCATCTGCAAACTTAGGCCGCGTACACAAAGGCGGATTGTCTGTCCAACTTAGTCCGCTGAACCGTGTTTCAGCGGACAATCCGCTCGTGTGTGGGCTTCAGCGGACTTTTTCAGCGGACTGTCTGACGAACAAAGTCTTACGGAATTTCCGTAATTTTGTCCGTTCAAACTTGGTTTTGTCCGTCCAAACTTGGTTTCAGCGGACAGTCCGCTCGTGTGTAGGCAAGTTGGACGGACTAAGTATGGCGCATGCTCAGAAAGGATTTACACGGCCGAAGGTTGCATTGCAGTGTATAGGACGTCGTTTTTCTAGTCCCGTCGTACGTGCTGTACACGTCATCACGCACGCTTTCAGCGGACTGTCTGCTCATCGTGTGTGGTCAAGTCCGTTCATTCAAATTTTGAACGGACTGTCTGTCGGATTGTCTGACGAACTTAGTTGGGCAGACAATCCGCCCGTGTGTACGCGGCCTTACTTGCACTGTTGCAGGGGGCTTCACTGGCTCCTTGCAGGTCTGTGCAGCAGCAGTCTCCTCTGCCTTTTCATCCCGCCTCCCGGCCTGTTAATGATATCACGTCGGGCGGGACTAGGAAGCTCCTGTCGGGCAGAGATTACTCCGTCTGACAGGGAAGTGAATGCGTTCGTTGGACGGGCCAATAGCATACTTGCACCGCTCTGCTGCAGATTTAACACAGTGCAGCGGCGGCCAGCGGGTGTCACGGCTGTCTGCAGCGATGCAGAGCAAGCCCCATTTTTTATGAGCCCCCCCTTCCCAGTCCGCCCCTACATCCTGGCGGGTTCAGCAGTGGCCGGCAGCTCCGCCTCCTTTACAATTCGTCTGCAGCAGCGCTGTATACAGTAAAGACGGTGACACTTTACCATCCCAGCCCGCTAACCCTGCCAGCTTGGGGACACTGACCGGGGACATTCCTCCCATTCTTCCACACGCACATCAGGCAAATTAGGCGGTCGCGAGGCCCCTGGGAGCGCGGGGCCTTAGGCAACCACCTTACGCCTAATTAGAGAGCCGCCTCTGGTCATGATCCACCTGCAACTGCATAAAGTTTACAGAACTTAGCTAATTTTCTTTTCTTTCATGGAGTACTGCAGAAAGACCAAACTGCAGGCTCTCACATATGACCATCACTGGACTTTTGCCTGCCTTGTATCAAGGCCACGCTGCAGATCCTCACCATTGACCTCATTAGAAGCCTAAGCCCCTGTACACACGGTCGGAGATTTCCACAACCAAAGTCGTTGGATTTTGCCCGTTGGATTTTGCCCGTCGGATCTTGTCCGAAACTGTTGCATACACATGGTCGGACAAAGTTGGCGAAAAATCCGATCTTTCAGAACGTGATTACGTATTTTGTTACAATGGGACTACATTCAGGCTAGTAGCCAATAGCTTTCGATGTAGGAATTTGATCTGAGCATGCGTGGCACTTGGTCCGATCAAAATTCTCTACACATGATCGGAGTATGTCCGATCGGCCCAGTTGGTCGGGAAATATTTCCAACATGTTGGAAAATTGGGTCCGACGGATATTCCGACGGAATCAGTCCGATGCATACCACACACAGTCGGATTATCCGACGACACGGTCCAATAGGACACATTCCGACGGATTCTCCGACCGTGTGTACAAGGGCTTAAAGTGAGGTCAGAACTGTGGGCCATGCTTGATCAACAGGCTCTGTTTGACACTGGTTTATTGTCACCAGCCTGTGTTATTCTCCTGTGTGTTTGTACACTAATCTTATACCTGCTTGAAATTCTAAACTAAGGCAGGTCATAAACTGAGCTAATTTCTTTCCTGATAATCGTAAAATTAATCCGGCAGGCTAGTTGTACCCAAGGGGATAGATTGATCAACTATGTACATTCAGCTTGCTTATTAATGCTTCAAATTCAAACTGTGTATGGCTGGTCTTAATCTGCCTCTCTTATTGTCATCTGCCTACTGCCCTTGATGTTGATGTTCTCACTACCCGTCTGAAATCTGCACCATTCCCATGTCTGCCTGACTGCTTGTTGGCTGTTATTGCTTCTGTGACTTTAGCTCTGAGGTGTTAGTAGCATAATGTCTGTCACTGCCATTGTTTTTTGTGAATTTCTAAAGCTTCAACGTTGCAGTTAAGAGTGAGATTCCACAGATAATAGTTTTTTTTACATTTTTTTGGTTTCTTTGATTGTCATTTTGCCATACATGTTCAATATTTGGTTGAGTTTTGGTTGGTTGGTTGTTATAGTTAAAATATTATTTGTTATTTTTTTCATATTTTGTCTCGTTGATGCCATTGACTTTTACAGCCTTTCCTGATTATTATTATGATCAATGTGGGATCATTTCTGCAATGACTAATTTATAGAGGTTATATTACTATAGTCACAAAATAAGAAATGAGGTTTGTCACAATTAACACGATTACATCTTAAGTAGAAGATTTCTAAATTTTATATCTACCACATTTTGATAAGAAATACATTTCTTGTGCAAGTGATTATCATTACTACAGTAGTACAGTTGTTGAGCTCAAGCTATTGCACCCTCTTAGGTATTTTAAAAATTATTTTTGTGTCTTTGTTTAAAGCAAATCCAAAAGACCTCCTGTGCTAGTTCAGAACTGTGTTATTACACGTTGATACTTGAGATGGATTCAAAAAGTGCACAAAATGGTAGTCTTACAAACATTTACACTCTTAAGTTCGACTAAAGACTCTCAAGACTGTTTAAATGGTACATCTTTATATTTTCCATAGCATAGAGTAGATATTTTGTTAGGGGTTCTGTTTGTGTTACATGAAGCTCACTGTAGAGCAGCTACCACATACCTTTTGGTCACATTCACACTGTGAATGGGACCTTTAGCAGGGCTCGAGTCCTGCGGGAACGCATGGGAACGGCGTTCCCGTACTATTTCCACAACGGGAACGCCGTTCCCATTAGCAGCCGGAGGAGCCTGCTGCTTGTGCGTAGCCCGCCGCTCCTCTGCCGCCCGAGTCAGTGACTGGTTGCTAGGCTAGGGCCGCTCCGCGTCTAGCAACCGGTCACATGACATCGGCCGTACACGCGGGCACGCACTGGAGTCAGTGCGCATGCGCCCTCCAGCGCAGCCAGCGGCAGACACACGCCGCTGGCATACGGACTGTCTCCTCCCTCCCCTCTACCCAGTTCTATCCCGAGCAAGAAGACTAGTAAACCAGGTTAGTCACTCAATACTCTGCAATACTCTGCATTACCCCGCAAATACTCTGCATTACCCCGCCAATACTCTGCATTACCCCTCCGCCAATACTCTAAATTACTCTGCCAATACTCTGCATTACTCTGCATTACTCCGCCCATACTCTGCATTACTCCGCCCATACTCTGCATTACTCCGCTCATACTCTGCATTACTCCGCCCATACTCTGCATTACTCAGCCCATACTCTGCATTACTCCGCCCATACTCTGCATTACTCCGCCCATACTCTGCATTACTCCGCCAATACTCTGCATTACTCTACCAATACTCTGCATTACTCTACCAATACTCTGCATTACTCCACCAATACTCCGCCAATACTCTGCATTACTCCACCAATACTCTGCATTACTCTACCAATACTCTGCATTACTCCACCAATACTCTGCATTACTCCGCCAATACTCTGCATTACTCTACCAATACTCTGCATTACTCCACCAATACTCCGCCAATACTCTGCATTACTCCACCAATACTCTGCATTACTCTACCAATACTCTGCATTACTCCACCAATACTCCGCCAATACTCTGCATTACTCCGCCAATACTCTGCATTACTCCACCAATACTCTGCATTACTCTACCAATACTCTGCATTACTCCACCAATACTCTGCATTACTCCACCAATACTCTGCATTACTCCACCAATACTCCGCCAATACTCTGTATTACTCCACCAATACTCTGCATTACTCTACCAATACTCTGCATTACTCTACCAATACTCTGCATTACTCCACCAATACTCTGCCAATACTCTGCATTACTCCACCAATACTCCGCCAATACTCTGCATTACTCCACCAATACTCCGCCAATACTCTGCATTACCCCGCCAATACTCTGCATTACCCAATACTCTGCAATACCCCGCCAATACTCTGCATTACTCCGCCAATACTCTGCATTACTCCAACAATACTCTGCATTACTCCAACAATACTCCGCCAATACTCTGCATTACTCCAACAATACTCTGCATTACTCCAACAATACTCTGCATTACTCCAACAATACTCCGCCCATACTCTGCATTACTCCGCCAATACTCTGCATTACTCTACCAATACTCTGCATTACTCTACCAATACTCTGCATTACTCTACCAATACTCTGCATTACTCCACCAATACTCCGCCAATACTCTGCATTACTCCACCAATACTCTGCATTACTCTACCAATACTCTGCATTACTCCACCAATACTCTGCATTACTCCGCCAATACTCTGCATTACTCTACCAATACTCTGCATTACTCCACCAATACTCCGCCAATACTCTGCATTACTCCACCAATACTCTGCATTACTCTACCAATACTCTGCATTACTCCACCAATACTCCGCCAATACTCTGCATTACTCCGCCAATACTCTGCATTACTCCACCAATACTCTGCATTACTCTACCAATACTCTGCATTACTCCACCAATACTCTGCATTACTCCACCAATACTCTGCATTACTCCACCAATACTCCGCCAATACTCTGTATTACTCCACCAATACTCTGCATTACTCTACCAATACTCTGCATTACTCTACCAATACTCTGCATTACTCCACCAATACTCTGCCAATACTCTGCATTACTCCACCAATACTCCGCCAATACTCTGCATTACTCCACCAATACTTCGCCAATACTCTGCATTACCCCGCCAATACTCTGCATTACCCAATACTCTGCAATACCCCGCCAATACTCTGCATTACTCCGCCAATACTCTGCATTACTCCAACAATACTCTGCATTACTCCAACAATACTCTGCATTACTCCAACAATACTCCGCCAATACTCTGCATTACTCCACCAATACTCTGCATTACTCCACCAATACTCTGCATTACTCCACCAATACTCTGCTATACCCTGCCAATACTCTGCAATACATAACCTGCCGATACTTACTCTGCAATACTTACCCTGCCAAGACTCTGCAATACTTACCCTGCAATGCCCTGCCAATAATCTGCAATACCCAGCAGTAATCTGCCATACCCTGCCAATACTCTGCAATACCTTGCCAATACTTATCCTGCCAATATTCTGCAATACCCTGCCAATACTTACCCTGCCAATACATATTCTGCTAATACCCAGCCATACCCATCCATGCTCAGCCAAAATATTATTGGGGGAGATGACGTGGATATTACAGTAGGGGAGATGTATATTGCAGTGGGGACTATATGGTGGTGACATTTTTCACAGGTTTTTGCAAATTTATTATTTGCTGATCCGAAAAAAGATCCGATCTGTGACTCAGATCCAAGGAATGATCCGATCCATGAGTTTTTTGATCCGTTGCCAATAATCTTGCACGGCAAGGGCAACGTTATTCCAGTTTGTGTGATATTTTCTAATTTGCTGTATTTGAATTTGGAACAGGGTGTATTTGTGTTAGAAATTCCCTGCGAGGGAAAGATCATCACCCATTGTGTTGATTATTCTGTTTGACAAGTTAACTTATTTTGTATTTGTAAACTGGCACTTTACTATATATGTACTGTATTTTCTGTGAAATATATATGCATATGAGCGTACCTTTATTTATTTATTTATTTTTTTGGTGGGGGAGTGGATCTTGGGTGAGAGTTCCCACACTTTTTTCCCCAGCACTTGACCCCTGACCTTTAGTCATTACATGTGGGAGACCCTGCAGAAGCCCTGTTGAAAGCACTCACAGCAATTCTCATATGATTGCACACAGTCTCTTTTTTAGTCTCTACAAAACAGAAGCAAGCATAGATCTGCAATATATTTTGCAGAAATATTTGCAATTCATGTAGTTGAACCAGGAAATGACTGCTTTTCTTCTTAAAAATGTTGCTTCACTTAAATACACATACATAACATTTGGGTCCAGAGGTCCCTGCATTATGATACACTTGCTTGAAAAAAAAAGCTTTCTGATGAGATACTGTCATAATTATGTTGTTGTTGTTTTTTTCTTAATTGTAGCTTTATTATATTAATGCTGTTAATTTTTAGTGAGCATGACATTTTTTTTTTCTAAATATAAACAATATATTATTATCTGTCAATGTGAGTAACTAGATATTTCACAGTAAAATATACAGTATATGTTTAATATTGAAAACAGTCTGCATTATTTGACTATTTAACACTTTTTAAAAATTGGCTCAATTCCGAAGGCACAAGAGGTATGTAATGGTGATCAGCAAACCTACTAGGTTAGATCCATGGGCTGTTTATACATTCCAGAAATTGCTAGCTATAATTTGAGCCCCACTGGAGTCAATGAGGAGGTCAATTTTTAATATCAAATATTGGCCATTTTCAAGGCAAATAGGTTAGACCCCTCCTTTTCATGCAGCTTTAATAACACTAAGTTTTTTATTTTTAGGTAGTTTTAACCACAACACCTGATTTATTTTTCTTATCTAGCATTAATAGACCAGAATTGAGTGGTGTGAATGGCAGCCACAATGTATTTAAAGCGGGAGTAAACCCGCTGACGTTTCTTTTTTTTTTCTGACCTGCAAGGGAAAAGTAATTTTCCCTTGCTGGCCCGATCCACGGCGAGAGAGCTGACATGTTCCCTTGCTGTGTCTTCCGGGGATCGCGGCTCTGGCGCTGTGAATGGCCGGAGCCGTGATATCGTCACTCCTGTCCATGCGCGCGGGAGATTTCTTTCTGGCAGGGTCCGACGTCTGCCGGACTTTCAGCCGAGAATCCCCTGTGTGCATGCGCCACTGCAGTCAGTGGCACATTGCGCGGGGAATATCTCCTAAACCGTACAGGTTTAGCAATTTTTTTTTTTTTTTACCTACAGGTTAAACTTACAAAAATGTCTATACAACCACTTTAAGAGCTGTATAAGAAGGTTTGCTCTTCCAAAAAATAAAGTAAAAATACTCAACTTCATAACAATTGCCAAAAAGTGGCAAAACCATGGCCCCACATTCCATAGACAAGGCAGTTGTTATGCTAAAATGCAAAAATAAATATTACAGTGTTGTATTCCAGAGACAATAGCCACACATACAGTATAGTACACTGGCTGGCTGGAATGTAAGCAGCTTGATTGGGCTGCAATGTAGCTGGGAGAAACAAATCAGTTTTTAGCATGAAATAAAAAGGTAGAATGGATTATATAAGAGACAGCAGGCAGACATATTGTACAGGTAACATAAAATAAGTTTGAGAAAGTTGCATTTTGAAAAGGACACAGCACATGTAGATTTTCAGGCAAAATATCTATATTAAAGTATTTATTTCCACAAAAGAAAACAATTTGAGACTGCATAGACAACATTTTCACAATCTCTGTATTTTAAAGATCACAAACCTCAAGAAACTTTTGAGGACACAAAACACAACAACATGTGCAGTATATTTTAAAAAAAAGGAACATTGTACAGGCTGCATAGACAATACTTCAAAAATCTTTTTGTGGCCACATTTGTAAAATCACATGCCTCATGCAGCTTTTGAGAACAAAAAAAAAATAAAATATATATATATATATATATATTTATTGTTAACATTACAAAAGAATAAATATTGTACAGACTGCATAGTCAAATTTGTAAAATCATACACCTGCAGATCTTGAGGAAAATAAAAAATGAAATGTAGTATATACTTTTCACTGAAAACAAGAATAGTATAACACTTTAGAGCTAAAGTGTACAGGACCAGTGGCTATTGTGCATATTGCATAAAGTGTACAGGACCTATGGCTGGAAAGAAACCAAATACAATCGGTCAATGTATCAATGAATACACTGACTGGCCAGGGTGGAGCTTGCCAACCTCTTCACCTTGGCCATTCAGAGAATGCCTTGTATTCACTGACAAAAATACAAGGCGCTTCCTGAATGTCTGACGTTCCACATGACCGACTCTTTTTGAACATAAAGAAGGTAGTTTCTGCGCACCTGTAGGACATAATTTTGCACAAGCAAGCGGACCACACTATAAAAGGCCTCAATCTTTTAGTTCCTAAAGAGAATTTCAGAACTATCCAGGAAAGGAAAACTTTTGAACTAAGAATAATACTTCTATTTGACACAAAAATAACAGCCTAAATTTAGATATGAGTTTCTTTACCCAATATCCAACAGTTTTACGACCCCCTCTGTGACTATCATCCCAGTCTTTAGCTCTCCTTCTATCTTATCTCACTAAATATGTTAGTTTTATTACCATTGCCATGTACATATGGTTGTGTGTGTTTTTTTTCGATTTCTTTTTTTTTTTTTTTCTAAAGAGATTGTGTTTTTTTTTTAACATTCTGCTAAAATGTTTGTGAATCAGTACTGCTAGGACCTTGAAGAAGGGGACATACCCCAAAAGCTTGTCTTGAAAAATTGTATGTTAGTGCAAATAAAAAAGTATCATGGAGAGTACTCTATACAGCTACAATCACCTCAAGCATTTTTGGTCACAGAATGGAAGTGTTTAGGACTGAGGAACACAACATGGCTTATTGTATATAGCGCAAACTGCTGCACTGTATTACAAAAGCGTGGAGTTCTGGTTTAACCACTTGAGATCCGCGCTATAGCCAAATGATGGCTACAGCGCGGATCTCCTTTTCCGGGACGACGTCAATAGACGTAGTCCCGTGCACGAGCGCCCTGCGCACCCCCTGAGGGTCGCGTGTGGCGTGCTCTGTGATCTGCGAGTCTACGAGACTCGCCTGATCACGATCCGTGCAAGGGGTCGATCCCGACCCCTTATCACGTGATCAGCTGTCAGCCAATGACAGCTGATCATGTGATATAACGGAACCGGTAATCGGCTATTATTCCTCCTCGCGCTGTCAGCGCGAGGAGAAAAAAAAAAAGCCGATCACCGGCGGCCGTGATCGGGACATCAGTCCCGATCATGGCCAGACCTGCTAGTGCCCACCTGCCCCCTGCCAGTGCCACATTAAAAAAAGTAAGTGCCCCCCCGTCAGTGCCACCCAGCAGTGCCCACAGTGCCACCCAGCAGTGCCCACAGTGCCACCCAGCAGTGCCACCCAGCAGTGCCCACAATCTGCCTCAACAAAGGTGCTGCACCCAAGTGCCACATATCCGTGCCCATCAGTGTCATCTACCAGTGCCCAGCAGTGCCGCCCATCAGTGCCCAGCAGTGCCACCTATCAGAGCCACCTATCAGTGCCACCTATCAGTGCCCATCAGTCCCACCTATCAGTGGTACCTATCAGTGCCCATCCATGCCACCCATCCGTGCCACCCATCTGTGCCACCCATCCATGCCACCTTATCTGTGCCCATCTTTGCCCATCAGTGCCGCCTTATCTGTGCCCATCGGTGCCGCCTTATCTGTGCCTATTAGTGCTGCCTTAACTATGCCTATCAGTGCCCACCAGTGCAGCCTATCAGTGCCCACCAGTGCAGCCTATCAGTGCCCACCAATGCAGCCTATCAGTGCCCACCAATGCAGCCCATCAGTGCCCACCAGTGCAGCCTATCAGTGCCGCCTCATCAGCGCACTTCAATGAAGGAGAAAAATGACCCGTTTGCAAAATTTTATAACAAACTATTAAACATGATTTTTTTTTTTTTTGCATCTTTTTTTGTTTGTTTAGCAAAAAATAAAACTCCGAGCTGTAATTAAATATCACCAAAAGAAAGCTCTATTTGTGGTAAAAAAAATGATAAAAATTTCATTTGGGTACAGTGTTGTATGCCCGCGCAATTGTCATTCAAAGTACATCAGCGCTGAAAGCTGAAAATTGGTCTGGGACTGAGGGGGGTTTAAGTGCCCAGTAAGCAAGTGGTTAAGTATGTATAGTAAGCTGCATTTTGAAAAGGAAGGACATCAGTCAGCTTTTAATCCACAAATGCACAATATTTAAACACTTGTACTAGGCCACACTTTGAACAGGAGAGACAGCAGTAGGGTACCTTTTTCATACAACTGACATATGCCACCTTGGAGTATACGT
Source organism: Lithobates pipiens (assembly GCF_037356315.1). Lineage (NCBI taxonomy): Eukaryota > Metazoa > Chordata > Amphibia > Anura > Ranidae > Lithobates > Lithobates pipiens. Next base: position 163,431,261 of record NW_027507784.1, read on the forward strand.
GTATATATGTATATGCATGCTCTACCTCAGCTATATTAAAAGCATGTAGCCCATACACCCATATATTTTGCACTGTTATTATGCTTTTGTTATATGCAGTGTTTATAGCGTATGCTGTGACACCTGTAATCCAGCTGGCCGCTTGTTTTCATGTTTTCATGTTTTTATTTTTATGTTCATATGTCTTTATTTCTGTGTCACTATAGATGGCATTCTTACCTCTCTTTAGAGATTTTTTCTATTTCACCTCATTATATATACTTCCAATTATAATTTGTATTGTTATTTTTAGATATATATATATATATATTTATGGTTCAGAGCCCTATGGCCGGTACGGATAAGGATGACAAACAGGGTTAACACAAACTTACCACTTGAAATGGAACAGAAAGTGTGCCTTGGTCTAACGTACGGTATACCAAAATAAGGGGGCATACCCTAGATAAGAAATGAGGATTAAATGAAATGAACAAGAAATGAAGTGAAATGAGTACTCTCGTGAGGAGTATGGTAGGTTGAGGGTGTTGCGAGAAAGTGAGACGTTGACGAGCTTGGTCGCTGTTTGCAGATGTTGTGCTAAACAGGGGTTTAGCTGAGACCGACCAAGGATAATGACTGATACTGGATCGGCTCCTGGCATCTCTGCAAAGAAGGTGTAGTTAAACACGACAGCGAATCTGCTGCAAGATTTCTCTAGCCCGGGAGCAATGTACAGTCAACTTTAAACTGAATTTATAATGACAGCTGTACCAGCCTACACAGGAAGGACATGACTTTTAGGGATTTAGACCTATCTTTGCAATAATCTCTGCTGGTTGTCGGTGGTGAAGGCCATAGTTTGCCCTGTCCAGTAATGACCCCAGAGCTGCGCGGCTGTCACTATGGGACAGAGCTGTCATGATGGGGTGTAGCTAGAGAGGGAGGAAATCCGGGTAAATCCAGGGTTTAGGAATATTTCTGGAGGCCATGGTCCTGTATACCAATGGTGGCCAAAAATTGCAGCGAAGCCTGTGATGGTCGCTACATGTGTCACTACCTGGGGTGATAGGGGCAAGATAGACGGTATGAACATTGATATACCAATCTACGTAGTACGGAACCTCTGACCTTGAAAGATCTGCGGCGTCCAGATTAAGGATCTGACAGGGGTCCTGAATCTGGGAGGGGAAGACCGGAAGCATGACATAAAGATCGACCCTGGGGAATGACCATATTGCAGCATATTGCAGAACTGAGCATTCTCAAAACAGACTGAAGCTGCTTCTAGGTATACCCCTGTGTATGGGTGAAGTGTTGAAAAACTGACCTGATAGGGTCAGCTTGTCAAGGGGGAAGCTGGCGTGCGTACATGTATTTTACATGTCCCTGAAGATGGCAGTTGTGATGGGCAAGCGTTTGGCATTAGCTACGGGCTGATGCTTCTAGACACCAGGTAGAGGGGATCTTACTGTATAGGCCGTAAACAGAGACGGCTCACCGGGGTCCTGTAAGGACAGAAATGCTGGATGCTGGCTAGATATAGGCTGATAGTGTTACAAGAAGAAGCCAGCTGCGTGTGGCAACTTGACATCTGGTGTAGAACGGAAGCTGAACTCAACTGTCCTAAGGGAGAAATGACCGTCAGGAACAGCGAGTGGCCCGTATGAAAAAGCCACTGGGGCCAAGTGGCCAAATGAGTACCGCTGAAAAGTATGTGTGGCTGAGTGCCACCGAAAGTGCTTGCAACGATATGCTAATTGCGTGCCTAGCCATGATAGCAAGTGTTGCACTTAAATGTGTGCTTACAACGATAGCAAGGGAGTTGATGTCACTGGAGCTGTGTTTGTAGTGGCTGTGAGCAGTATGACTGCATGTGCTTGCGAAGACTGAAGAAGTTATGCCAGGATGCATGCTTGCTACGATTGCAAGAAGTTATGCTAGGATGCATAGTTAGCTAGGTCGAAAAGACAAAAGTCCACCCAGCCTCACGACAAAAATCAACAATTTAAACAAACAACATAGCACAACCCGACACACCCAATGCTACACCCACAGCTGATCCAGAGGAAGGCAAAAAAAACCTGCAGAGCATGCTCCAATTAGCTACAGCAGGGGAAAATATTCCTTCTGGATCCCCCAAGAGGCAATCAGATTTTTCCCTGGATCAACCTACCTACAATATTGTACCCCGTTATATTACGTACGTTAGGAAAGTATCCAGGCCTTACCCAGCAATGCACTGAGCCAGCCATAACTGCTTGCCAGCAAGGATAGCAATAAGTTTGTGCCTGGGGCTTGCTAGCGACAACTGCAAAGTTTATGCTAGAATGTGTGCTAGCAACCATTGCAAGAAGTCTATGCTTGGATGCGTGCTTGCAACAATTGCAAGAAGTTATGCTTGGATGTGAGTCTTCCACGATTGCAGGGAGTTATGCCTGGGTGTGCTTGCAGTGATTGCAGGACGTTTGTGATTGGATGCATGCTAGCAACCATTGCACGAAGTTGTACTTGGATGTGTCCGAAATGAATCCAATATGAATCGGATGTAGGTACGAAATGAACCCTATGAATTGGTTGTATGCGATAAATCTGACACAAGCGATCGTGTAGTATGAAATTAATCCGATATGAATTGTAAAGCCTTGTACACACGGTCGGAGAATCCGTCAGAATGCGTCCTATCGGACCGTGTCGTCGGATAATCCGACTGTTGTGGTATGCATCGGACTGATTCCATCCGAATCTCCGTCCGACCCAATTTTCCAACATGTTGGAAATATTTCCCGACCAACTGGGCCGGTCGGACCTAATCCGATCATTTGTAGAGCATTTTGATTGGACCAAGTGCCACGCATGCTCACATTCAAATTCCGACACGGAAGCGCTCGTTCAGGTAAAACTACTGCTCGTAAGCGATATAGCACATTCGTCACACTGCAATGTTAAAAATTCAATTCAATTCAATCAAGCGCATTCTCTTGTTCTTTAACAATGCTGCAAGAACAAACTTCTTTTGATGCTCATAGTCACACACACTTCTCCCGAACGGATTTCATTACTCTTTTTTAACCATTTCAGCAATACAATTTTAGTTTGTGTCACATCTACACAATTTTTGATTAGTTTTTTTTATTTTTTGGATGTTTTTTTTTTTTTGGGGGGGGGGGGTTCCCTAAAAATCTCCTTTAACCACTTAACAACCGCCCATTGCCGATTAACGGCTTCAGGGCGGTTGTTTAACTCTGAGAGGCCGTTAATTAACGGCCTCCCAGAATTCTGCTCTCGCGCGCCCCCTGGGGCGCGCACACGAGAGCATCCGTGACCGCTGGGTCCAGTGGACCCGGCGCATCACAAATCACGGTAAACGGCCGCTCATCGCGGCCGTTTACCACGTGATCGCTCCGTCAAATGACGGAGTGATCACTTGTAAACAAGCCGGCGTCATGTTATGACGCCGGTTCCTCCCTCCCCTCTCTGTACCGATCGGTACAGCGGAGGGGAAAGAGATCGGTGTCAGCAGCGATGTGGGCTGCATCTGCAGTGCCCACATCGCTGCTCACCGAAAATTAACCCCTCAATTCCCTGCAAATACTCTGCATTACTCTGCAATTCCCTGCAAATACTCTGCATTACTCTGCAATTCCCTGCAAATACTCTGCATTACTCTGCAATTCCCTGCAAATACTCTGCATTACTCTGCAATTCCCTGCAAATACTCTGCATTACTCTGCAATTCCCTGCAAATACTCATCATTACTCTGCAATTCCCTGCAAATACTCTGCAATGCCCTGCAACACTCTGCATTGCCCTGCAACACTCTGAATTGCCCTGCAACACTCTGCATTGCCCTGCAACACTCTGCATTGCCCTGCAACACTCTGCAATGCCCTGCAACACTCAGCAATGCCCTGCAACACTCCGCAATGCCCTGCAACACTCCGCAATGCCCTGCAACACTCCGCAATGCCCTGCAACACTCTGCAACGCTCTGCAATACCCTGCAACACTCTGCAACACTCTGCAACACCCGCCAATACCCTGCAACACTCTGCAATGCTCTGCAACCCCCGCCGATACCCTGCAACACTCTGCAATGCTCTGCAACCCCCGCCGATACCCTGCAACACTCTGCAATGCTCTGCAACCCCCGCCGATACCCTGCAACACTCTGCAATGCTCTGCAACACCCGCCAATACCCTGCAACACTCTGCAATGCTCTGCAACACCCGCCAATACCCTGCAATGCTCTGCAATGCAGTACTCTGCAACACCATGCTCTGAGATACCCAGCCATAGTCGGTGATACCCTGCAATACCCAGCCATAGACATCTCCCGCCGCCCTCCGCCCTCCGGTGCTTCTACCGAATCGCTAATACGATCAAAGCCAGAATCTTTTTTTTTTTTCAGGCTTCCCAGCTTAGAGGTGAGATGTGGGTCTTATTGACCCCACATCTCACTGTAAAGAGGACCTGTCATGCCATATTCCTATTACAAGGGATGTTTACATTCCTTGTAATAGGAATAAAAGTGATCAAAAAAATTATTTTTGGGGAAAAAAATGTCAAACTAAAATAAATAAAGTAAAATGAACAATAAAAAAAAATGTTTTTTTTAAAGCGCCCCTGTCCCCATGTGCTCGCATGCAGAAGCGAACGCATGCGTAAGTCCCGCCCACATATGAAAACGGTGTTCAAACCACACATGTGAGGTATCGCTGCGAACGTTAGAGCGAGAGAAATAATTCTAGCCCTAGACCTCCTCTGTAACTCAAAACATATAACCAGTAAAAAAAATGTAAATCGTCGCCTATGGGGATTTTTAAGTAGCGACGTTTGCCGCCATTCCACGAGCGTGTGCAATTTTGAAGAGTGACATATTAGGTATCTATTTACTCAGCGTAACTTCATCTTTCACATTATGCAAAAATTGGGCTAACTTTACTGTGTTTTTTTTTTTTTAAGCACAAAACAGTTTTTTTTCCAAAAAAAAGCATTTGAAAAATTACTGCGCAAATACCGTGCGAGATAAAAAGTTGCAAAGACCACCATTGTATTCTCCAGGGTGTTTGCTAAAAAAACATATATAATGTTTTGGGGTTCTATGTAATTTTCTAGCAAATAAATGATGATTTTTACATGTAGGAGAGAAATGTCAGAATTGTCCTGGGTGCTCCAGAACACCTGATGGCGCTCCATGCATGTTGGGCCTCTGTATGTGGCCACGCTGTGTAAAAGTCTCACACATGTGGTATCACCATACTCGGGAGTAATAGCAGAATGTGTTTTGGGGTGTAATTTGTGGTATGCATATGCTGTGTGTGAGAAATAACCTGATAATATGACAATTTTGTGAAAAAAAAAAAAAAAGTAAAAAGAATCTTGATTTTGCAAAGAATTGTGGGAAAAAATGACAACTTCAAAAAACTCATCATGCCTCTTACTAAATACCTTGGAATGTCTTCTTTCCAAAAAGGGGTCATTTGGGGGGTATTTGTACTTTTCTGGCATGTTAGGGTCTCAAGAATTGAAATAGGCCGTCAGTCCTTCAGGTGTGATCAATTTTCAGATATTGGCACCATAGCTTGTGGACTCTATAGCTTTCACAAAGACCAAATAATATCCACCAATTTGTACTTATTTTTACCAAAGATATGTAGTAGTATAAATTTTGGCCAAAATTTATGAAGAAAAAATTACTAATCTGCTAAATTTTCTAACAGAAACAAAGAAAAATTCGTTTTTTTACAGAATTTTCGGTATTTTTTCTTTTATAGCACAAAAAATAAAAAACCCAGCGGTGATTAAATACCACCAAAAGAAAGCTCTATTTGTGTGAAAAAAAGGACAAAAATTTCATATAGGTCCAGTGTTGCATGACTGAGTAATTGTCATTCAAAATGCGAGAGCACCGAAAGCTGAAAATTGGTCTGGTTATTAAGGGTGTTTAAGTGCCCAGTGGTCAAGTGGTTAAAGACACTTTGCTCATTTCTCCTTATTTTTTTTTTTTTTTGTGTGTAAACTTACAACAACAACATTATTGTATTTTCTATCTTTTCTTTTTCTTTTTTAATCTACAGGAGGTTGTTTAGTGTTGGTACCCCTTGTTATTTAGTTCACTTTGTATTTTGGAAATGTACCTGCCTGCTCACAAATAAACTGTACTTTTTGAAGGAAAACACATTACACAAGTATTTCATCAAACAAAACAATATTTTGTTTGGTTGAAACTAAAAATAGTTTGGGAGGGGTGTGGTCCCTGGTGTCCTCATGGCCCCTGGTGTCCTCATGGCCCCTGGTGTCCTCATACTTGCAGAGTCTTCTCTCCCCTATGAGAATGTAAACAATGTAAAATGAAACATCTGCCATGACAGAGGCGTGACTCGGTCGTGTCGCAGACGCAACTGACAGTGAACCGGACTCTGGAGCATGTACTGAAATGAGGCAATTAGTGAAATGAGGCCAATGAGCAAGGCCCCCGGCAAGAATCGGAACATTGTAGAACAACTGGATCCGAACCGGGGAGCAGTACGTGACAGTGAAATGAGTGAGTCCGCCATGGCAGAGGCCCGGATCACCATGCCGTAATCTTGCGACTGAGCACGAAACGGACTCTGGAGCATGTACTGAAATGAGGCCTGTCCTGGGGCACGCCGAGACGAATTTAGTGCACAGGTGTGACTATTCATATCGGAGCGTGATAGGTGAAACGAAATGATACCCATGACAAAGACAAAAATCAGAGGGTGAACCCATGATTGACAAATGAATCCTGTCTCTGGAGCATGTACCGAAATGAGGCCAAACAGCTGGGCACACTGGAACGCATCGGTGCATCTGAAAAATGCGCCAGGATTCAAATCGGAGCGTAATAAGTGACAGAAATGATACGCCATGACAGGGACAAGAATCTACGACTGGACCGATGATTTGACAAAGAATCTGTCTCTGGAGCATGCACAGAAATGAGGCCAAACAACTGGGCGCACCGGGGCGAATCGGTGCATACCTGAAATGCAATTGGATTCGTATCGGAGCGTAATATGTGACAAGAAATGAAATGCCATGACAAAGACGGGAATCAGGGACTGCGCCTGAACCTGCGAGTGACTCCGTCTCTGGAGCATGTACTGAAATGAGGCCGAAAACTGGGGCACACCGAAGCAAAGCGGTGCATCGGGGAATGCGACTAGATTCGAATCGGAGCGCGGTAAGTGACAGAAATGAATGAAATGATTCGAAATGATATGACATGATTTGAAATGATTAGAAATGACATGAAATGATTTGAAATGATTCGAAATGATATGAAATGATTTGAAATGATTCAAAATGATTTGAAATGATTCGAATGATCTGAAATGACTTGAAATGACTCGTAATGATCTGAAATGATTCGAAATGATTTGAAATGATTCGAATGATTTGAAATGATTTGAAATTACTCGTAATTATTTGAAATGATTCAAAATGAATTTGAAATGACTCGGACTGCTTAGAGTTTGACATGACAAGCAGCCGCCTGTGACTTTAGAAATGATTCGAACGATTCAAATATTTTTAGAAATGATTAGGGAGTCGTCCGATTGAAATGAAATGTCTATGAAATGAAGTGCCTGATGTGGCATGACCGATATGTCACGAACGAGTGACAGCAACTTCTCTCGAGAAGAAAAGGAGTAGTGACATTTGAGGTAACGAGTACGGGTGACATGATTGAAAATACGTTTGTAAAATGTAATGTGAGTGGTTCGTGAGTTCAGGATATCGTGTTTAGTGACATAGTAAACGTGAAATGAAAAAATGGGAGCCGAAGCCCTACCTGCGACAGCCGGCCCAGATGCGTTGTACGACAACGGCAATTTTTTGAGTATTGCGATACTCGGACAAGGAAAACACACGAACGCTTACGAAGACAAGACGACTGACAACACGGACACAAGATCGGGACTAACGAACACGGGAACTCAAGAACACTGAACTCACAACGTTTGGTCTCGAATAGCCGGCCCTAGATCTCTGACGTAACAGATATCGTGCACAGGACCCGACAAGGAACACAGCCGAACGAGCTGATTAAATACCCCTCCGGGCTCCTCCCATAAATACAGGCCACCATACTGGCCTTTTTACATATATATATATATATATATATATATATATATATCTTCCATCTTTTATTTGCCTATACTGTACTTACTGTCCATTACTTATTGCTCCCCATTAATATAGGTCATTATTGCTGAACCACCTCTGGAGGGAGTCTATTCTACATTTTTACAGCTTTTACTGTGACGAAACCTTTCCTTATTTGAAGATGAAATCTCTTTTCCTCTAGATGTAAAGAGTGTCCCCTTGTCCTCTATGATGACCTTAAAGTCAATAACTCAACACAACAGTTCACTATATGGACCCTTTATGTATTTATACATGTTGATCATATCCCCCATTAATATCCTCTTCTCAAGAGAGAATAAATTCAGGTCCTGTAATCTTTCCTCATAGCTGAGCTCGTCCATGTCTCTTATCAGTTTAGTTGCTATTCTCTGCACTTTCTCCAAAACTGAACTGCATATTCCAGATGATGTCTTACTAATGATTTGAACAGGGTGTAACTTTATCTCTGCTCGTTTTGGAAACCACAGCTTGACATTGCATGTTATTATTAAGCTTATGATTTACCAAAACCCCCAGATCCTTCTCCACTATGGATTCACCCAGTTATACCCCCCATGTATGATGCATGCATATTCTTAGCTGCCAAGTGCATAACTTTACATTTGTCAACATTAAACCTTATTTGCTCCATAAAACAGTGCATTGAGGTTGGCTTGTAAGTTGGACACATCCTGTAAGAATGTTATTCCACTGTATAGCTTGGTGTCATCTGCAAAGACTGAAATTGTACTTTTAATACCATGCTGTAGGGTATAATAATGTTTTTATGGCAAGATTCCAAGAAAACATGTATTTTTTAGCAGCTGCAGGAACAATTGGCAATGAAAATTGTCTATCCCTGCATGTTGTTCCCTTCCCTGATTTATTTCATTCACTTTTTGCAACATTCAGAAATTATGGTAGAGAATAAGCCTGCAGTTTGCAGGAAAGTAAATGCTTATTGGAAGAATGTAACAGTGCCTTTGAAAGGGTATGTGAGGGATAACAAAATTGTGTGTGCTACTGAAACACTTCACTGTGTATATCTGAGGAAAAATTGTGTTTTAAGTGGACCTGAAAAACCATGTACTATTTTATAGGGAATAATCCGTAATGATATAAACAATACCCTGAAAATGTACCTTTTGATTTTAATTTTAAAATTGCTGTGTACTTCTTGGTATGTGACGGTGCCTAGGCAATATTTTGCCTGCATACCCATAGCTTTATTCAGTATCTACAATGTGAGGTCTAAGGCTTTGCTGCCTCTCACTGCCAGCCATTGGCGGTGCGTTCATAGAGAGCCGCCCCCTCTCTCCTGCACCGCTCTATCACTGATAGATTGATTCATGCATTGCATGAATCTATCTATTGTTGCCGCTGCCACCCCCTATTCAGATGTCCGGCCCCTTGTCGTGCGCCAGGCATCTGAATTACAGTTGCGGGGTTTCTTTGGAAGCGCCTGATTAGAGCTGTCAGCTCTAATAGGCGTCCTGATTAGAGCCGTAGACTCTAATAGGCTTCCAAACGGGTAAATAGCGGGCGCACTGCTGTGCGTTAGCTGTTTACACAGTGTTGTGTTAGAGAAGCGAATACATTGAGTCCCTAACACTGACCTGCCTCTCAGCCAATCAGGTTGCCTGGTCTGTGTTACATGTCACCTAATTGGCTGAAATCACAAGCGCTGTGATTGGACGCCTACCAGGCATCCAATCATGGCAGAAGATGAGAGGAGGAGTGGGCGGGAGAAGACATCGGGGTTGGGATGAAATGGAGGACACCGCTCGCCGCCTGCCGCTGTCACCCGTTGCATACTAGAGACAAGATAATTGCCAGGCAGGCGGCGGGCGGGGGACACAGTGGCAGCACTTGGGGCACAGTGGCAACATTTAATAGGCACAGTGGAAGCATTTGGGGCACAGGGGCAACATTTGGGGCACAGTGGCAGCACTTGGGGCACAGTGGCAATATTATGGGCACAGTGGCAGCATTTGGGGCACAGTGGCAGCATTTAATGGGCACAGTGGCAACAGTTGGGGCACAGTGGCAGCATTTAATGGACACAGTGGCAACAGTTGGGGCACAGTGGCAGCATTCAATGGGCACAGTGGAAACATTTGGGGCACAGTGGCAGCGTTCAAAGGGAAAAGTGGCAACATTTGGGGCACAGTGGCAGCATTTAATGGGCACAGTGGCAGCATTTGGGCACAGTGGCAGCGTTTGATGGCACAGTGGCTTCGTTTGATGGCACAGTGAGGCTGCAATTGATGGGGGGTTTTTTTCTGAAATTTTCAGTTTGTTTGCGCCCCTCCAAAACTTTTGAGCACCAGCTGCCACTGTTGCCAGCCTCAGGAGACCTGGAGTTATATTTTGTCAAGTTACTACCAGCTGCTGACTGTTATCCTTGATGGAATCTCTGAAAGGGCAAAGAAAAGCCCTTCCCTTAACAAGATGACCACCACCTCCACACAAAGACACAGTGCTTAGCAAAGCATGGTTGTAAGGGTGCCCCCTTACAAGGTAAGTAATGGGAAAATGATAAGTCGTTTAATTATTCTGCACTGACCAAACTGATAATGTGATCAATATTGTATGTAATACAATATTATATGCGATACAAAAAAAGGTGAAAAAACGTTGTAGCACCGGGCTCCCAATGAGCATGCGCTATTTGTTTTGTAAATTTAAGTGTTCCTAAAACAGTTTTGTTTTGGGGTTAATTGTTCTAAATTATGGTCTCAGTACCAGTTTGGCTGGACTGCACTGTGTTCTGCTTGGCCATAGGTGACGGTGCCACCTCTGGCAAGCATAAGAACACTGTTCGGTTGGACGCATTGGGTGCCAGTCTCTCTCTGAACCAACCAGTGTGTCGCCTTGCTGTGCATTCTGGGAGGGGGTACTTAAGGTGCTGAGGTCACATGATACAGGGTTCCGGTCCAGAGGATTGTTCTGTCTTCTTGGTCCTGGTCCTCCTGACCAGCCCTCAGGGGCTCTCATGGCCTGCGGTGTGGATCCATCCGTTTCCGAGTCTCGGGGCTGGCTAGCCCGAGGCGCAGTAACTGGAAGGAGGATTCCAAGGTGGTCCGGTGCCGTCTCATCTTTGGAGAGGCCCAGCAACTGAGAAAGCAACCAGGGGAGGACTCTTCAGAAGAGGGCCATGCAGGAGGCTGGCTGCTCGGTTAGAGCCTGGAAGCTAAGTTGACAGACACCAGGTGAATCCACACTTGTATGGTATCGCCGGACCGGCTATAAGATATTGATACCATACGAGTGTTCTCTAACTTGAAATATCCTTCTGTTCTACAACCAAGTCTTTGGCAGAAACTAAACTAAAAAAAAGAAAGAAAATATTGTGCTAACCAAAAAAAGTGAAAACAAGCAGCTACATACGAATATGACCAAATTCATAAATAAACTAAACAATATAATGTAGCTCTAAAAAAGTGCTGTGAAAACACATGTGACAAATACTTTGAAAAGAAAAACCAATAAAGTCCAAATATTAAGTGAATACAATAGTCCTTGAAGTCTACATAGGACGCATAATGTGATGTTTCACACGATGTGAAAACTAGAAAGTGGACTTGAAGAGATCTCGCACCAGTGACATCTAGGTAGGAAAAAAGTATCATCTACCAAATTCCAATTCCTCCAGGGTCCCAATGGAATGGACAAGAAGAATCAACTCCAACCCAAAAAACGGGATAGCAAACAAGGCCAAACTCATATAGGGGATCACATATGAGACAAAAAAGAAAAACAGCTTCCCATAGTGTAGATGAAAATATAAAGGTAGCTGTTTATTGGCATAAAATCATCGAATACAAGATAAAATCAATTAAATAAAAATGTGATCACATAAAAAAGGCAATACAGGGAACATGACTACCATGCCCTACGTGTTTCGTCCCATAGGACTTCAACAGGGGCATCAGATGATACGATGGTGACACTGAACTACTCTGATGACAGAATAAAAAATAAAAAAAGTTGACAAAGAAATAAGTTAAGAAAATTAATAAAAAAAAATTTAATAACATAATATACATAGTCAGTCTGCTTGAAAAAAGACACAAGTCCATCCAGTTCAACCAATAAAATGAAAATATTTACAATCCCATATACACAATTCTGTAATCAGAGTTGATCCAGAGGAAGGCAACCCCCCCCCCCAAAAAAAACATTATCTACTTTAATCTAGCATGAGAAAAAATCATTCCTGATCCCCAAAGAGGTAATTGGACAAGCCCTGGATCAACTTTACCAATAAATATTATTATCCAAGTTATATTATATTATTATATTATGTACATTTAGGAAAGAATTCAGGCCTTTTTTGAAGCAATCTACTGTGCTGAACAGAACCAGCTATTGAGGAAGTCTATTCCACATTTTCACAATTTTTACTGTGAAGTACATTTTCCATGTTTGGAGATTAAATCAATTTTTCTCCAGACGTATAGAGTACCCCCTTATCCTCTGTGATGATCTTAAGGCGAATAACTCAACACCAAGTTTACTATATGGACCACTTATGTATTTATATATGTTGATCATATCCCCCTTAACCACTTAGCAACTGGCCCATAGCCGAATGACGGCTACAGGATGGTTGCTTAACCCTGGGAGGACGTGCAGTGACGTCCTCCCAGAATCCTGCTCTGGCACGCCCCCTGGGGCGCACGCCCGAGAACTTCCGTGACCGTTGGGTCCAGAGGACCCGGCGCATCACGGATCATTGGCCGTCCGCGGCTGATCACGGCTGTTTGCCACGTGCTCGCTCTGTTAAATGTAAACAAACAGGTGTGATTTCCGGTTCCTCCCTCCCCTCTCCGTCCAGTGTGAGCGAAGAGGGGAGAGATCGGTGGCAGCAGCGCTGTGGGATGGATGTGTAGTGCCCACAGCGCTGCTCAGTGACAGATCCATCTATCCATCCATTCTCAGCCATTCTCAGCCATCCATACCCATCCATACTCTGCATATCCATCCATACTCTGCATACTCTACATACTCTGCACACCCAGCCATACTCTGCATACTCATCCATACCCTGCATATGCATCCATACTCTGCATACTCATCCATCCATACTCTGCATACTCATCCATCCATACTCTGCATACCCATCTATCCATACTCTGCATACCCATCCATCCATACACTGCATACCCATCCATCCATACTCTGCATACTCATCCATCCATACTCTGCATACCCATCCATACTCATCCATCCATCCTCATCCATACTTAGCATCCTCAGTAATACTCATCTATCCATCCATCCATGCTCCTCCATGATCCATTCATCCATCCTCAGTAATACTCATCTATCCATCCATCCATGCTCATCCATCCATAATTAGCCATACCTATCCATACTCAGCATACTCATCCATCCATCCTCATCCATACTTAGCATACTCATCTATTCATCCATCCTCAGTAATACTCATCCATCCATCCATTCATGCTCACCCATCCATAATTAGCCATACCCAGCCATACTCAGCCATACCCAGCCGCACACCGCCATATGCAGCCGTACCCAGCCATACTCAGCCCTACTCAGCCATACTCAGCCCTTCTCAGCCATACCCAGTCATGCACAGCCATACCCAGCCATACTCAGTCATACTCAGTCGTACTCAGTCATACCCAGCCATACTCAGCCGTACCCAGCCATCCCATCTATACCCAGCCATACTCAGCCATCCCCATCCATACTCAGCCATACCCATTCATGCTTATCCATGCCACATCCATGTCACTACAGTGCCTCACAAAGGTGTAATAGGTAGTCAAATTAGACTTGAAACTTATGTCCCTAGAACACCTGACGGTGCTCCCTGCATGTTGGTCCTCTGTATGTGGACAAGCTGTGGAAAAGTCTCACACATGTGGTATCGCCGTACTCAGGAGGAGTAGGAGAATCTATTTTGGGGTGTAATTTTTGGTATGCACATGTTATGTGTTAGAAATATTGTGTAAATGGACAACATTGTGTAAAAAAAAAATGCTTTTTCATTTTCTTTACACATTTTCCAAAAACTTGTAGAAAAAAATGACATGCTCAAAAGACTCATTATGCCTCATAGATTATACATTGAGTTGTTTTCTTTCCAAAATTGGGTCATTTTTGGGGCGTTTCCATTGTCCTGGTTCTCCAGGGCCTTCAAAAATGTAAAGCCCCATACACACTATCAGTATTTCTGCTGAGTTTTTCCATCAGATTTACCAAAACCATATAATATGAGGTCAAACCTTAGAAGTTTCAATTTGTATGCAATCAGGCAGGCCCTTCTACTACATGGTTTTGGTAAACCTGAAGGAAAAACTCAGCAGAAAAACTGATAGTGTGTATGGGGCTTAGGAGGTAATCAAGAAATTATATGTGTAATTAATGCTCCAAGAACGCCTGATGGCACTCCCTGTATGTTGGGCCTCTGTATGTGGCCACGCTGTGTAAAAGTCTTACACATGTGCTATCGCCATACTCAGGAGGAGTAGTAGAATGTGTTTTGGGGTGTAATTTGTGGTATGCATACGCTGTGTGTGAGAAATAACCTGCTAATATAATAATTTTGTGAAAAAAAAAAGAAAAGAAAATATTGATTTTGCAAAGAATTGTCAGGAAAAAATTACAACTTAAAAAAACTCACCATGCCTCTTACTAAATACCTTGGAATGTCTACTTTCCAAAAAGGGGTAATTTGGGGGGTATTTGTACTTTCCTGGCTTGTTAGGTTCTCAAGAAATGAGATAGGCCGTCAGTACTTCAGGTGTGATACATTTTCAGAGATTGGCACCATAGCTTGTAGACTCTATAACTTTTACAAAGACCAAATAATATACACCAATTTGGGTTATTTTTACCAAACATATGTAGTGGTATAAATTTTGGCCAAAATATATGAAGAAAAATGACTAATTTGCAAAATTTTATAACAGAAATAAGGAAAAGTCATTTTTTTTTACAGAATTTTCGATCTTTTTTCTCTTATAGCGCAAAAAATAAAAAATCCAGCGGTGATTAAATACCACCAAAAGAAAGCTCTATTTGTGTGAAAAAAGGACAAAAATTTCAAATAGGTACACTGTTGCATGGCCGAATTGTCATTCAAAATGTGAGAGCACCGAAAGCTGCAAATTGGTCTGGTTATTAAGGGGGTTTAAGTGCCCAGTGGTCAAGTGGTTAATCTCCTCTTTTCAAGAGAGAATAAATTAATTTCCTCTAAATTTTCCTCATAGCTAAGCTCCTTCATGCCTCTTATCAGTTTTATTTCTATTCTCTGCACTTTGTCCAGTTTCCTGATTATCCTTTTTGTGAACTGGTGCCCAAAACTGAACTGCATATTCAAGATGATTATTTGTACATTGGCAAAATGATATCTCTCTCTCTCAAGTTCATACCTCTCTTAATACAAGTAAGGATTTTGCTCAATTTGGCATTGCATGCTATTATTAAGCTCATGACCTACCAGAACACTCAGGTCCTTCTCCACCATGGATTCCTTAATGCCGCGTACACGACTGGACTTTTCAACAGACTAGGTCCAACAGAATAAATCCGTCGGATATTACGATCTTGTATGGGCTCCAGTGGACTTTTTTTCTCCAAAAGTCAGACGGACCTAGAAATAAAATAGAGACTCGAGTCCGGTCGAAAAATACGTTTGTATGTATGCTAGTCCAATGGATGAAAACCAACGCTAAGGCAGCTATTGGCTACTGGCTCTGAACTTCCTTAATCTAGTCCAGTCGTACGGCATCATGCTCAAATCTGTAGGACTTTGGTGTGCTTGTGTGTAGCTAAGTCCGTTTGTTTGGAAAGTCCATTGGACTCCGCCGAAAGTCCGTCAGAAAGACCCCGGGACCTAGTTCTTATATAGGTAAAATTTGGATCTTCTGAGAAAACCCAAAAGGGCAAAGTTTGGGTAGAACTTTTGCTCAGCCTGAACCATTCGCCCAACACTATCTCTAATGCCTCTTTTTTTTTTTTTTTAACAGAGAATGGGACTGAAGACAGTCCCTCTCTCTGCAGCCTGAGCTGCTCTGTAGATGAATGGATAGAAGTCTGTACAGATACTTCTCTTCATTCATAAAATGAAACACAGGACATAGTGTTTACTATGTTTCATTCACAAACTGACACATAGTAAACATAGTTCACTATGTGTCAGTGATGAAGGAATATAGAAGTGATCTGTACTGTATTCTTTTAAGAAAGGAAGGGGGCTAGTAAACACTAGATATTAAACTAACACCCACCGCCTCCGCTTCCTACCAACTAGCTTTTACTGCGCCCTGATTAAGCAAAGCTTTGCCCAATCAGGGAGCAGAATGCTTTGTGCAGAGCACAGTTAATTGCAGGGCGTTTTTTTTTTTCCCAAGGCTCCTGTAAAACTTGTGCTTACTATCTGAAAAATATATGACCTTGAATTTTGAAGTAAATGTTGAATTGAAGAAAAAATATTTGCTAGTTCAGAGAGCTAAGTGGGAAGCTCAGATTTTGTATTGTTAATAACAAGAATCAGCAGGTTTATTGTGTTTCTTTCAAGATGTCTTAGATAATAGTATCTACCACTGGCAGAAAACTGACTATTTTACTGCTGGAATCATAATGGCAAACAATGCATTTTTTTTTATTACAGACAATTTGCATTCAAACATTTTTGCTTGATGTTCTATACATAACCTCAGTTTGAGAGCCAGTTACTGTATGAGAAATGTGCATCTATAAGTCCTTGGTTTAAGGAATAACATTTTAGGAACTATTTAATCTCCTATAGCCACTGACATTCTATGAGGAAAAAAACTAGAAAATATATTTACCTTTCCTCTTGCTTCCATTGTACAGTGGGTGACATCATCCTCCTACTGATAGAATCCTGGGAAATGGTGAGTACTCCAAATTACATGGGAAGACACTGCAGGACAGTGCTGGAACTGACTTCTCAGTGAGATTAGAACTACTCTACACTCCCCATATCTCCAGACATAGGATAACCTCTGCTAGATGGTGCAAGTGGAAGTAAGGGAAAAGGCAACGATACTAAAGTCAAGTAAAGTCAAGTGCTCTGCTCCCTGAGCCCACCATTTTTTAAGTCAATTAAAGCCCTAGGCTCTAATCATGTACTTAAAAGAAAAAAAAATCATTAGAATCTAAGCCTCCAGTGCCCTGCATGTAGATTAGGGTGTGGGCGCATGGATTCGGAGGGGGGGGGACCTCTGCTCCCCTTATGGACGGACCACCACTACTTTGTCCACATTGAGGCCGAACTCCAACAATTATATATTTTTCATGCTTGGCTTGCAGCAATGTAAGAATGCATATGTGATACCTGATCAATCTTTGTGCAAGCAATAGTCACAAATTTCCATGTGCCATAACCATGATGCCCCGTACACACGAGCGGACTTAAATCCGAAGGAGTTTCCGCCGGAGTTCCGCCGGAGTTCCGACAGAGTTCCGACGCAACGGACTTGCCTACACACGATCCCACTAAAGTCCGCCCGTCTGGTCCGCGGTGACGTACACCAGGTCCGACGAGACTATAAAACGGAAGTTCAATACCAAGTGCGCCACCCTTTGGGCTCCTTCTGCTAATTTCGTGTTTATCTCGTGTTAGTAGAAGTTTGGTGAGAGACGATTCGCGGTTTTCAGACTCGTATTTTTCAGACCGTTTTTCACTGCTTTTCAGTTTGTGCTTGTGAGGTTTGTATCTGTTTTGTAGTGCGTGTAGTCAGTTCGTCTCTGTATTTTGCAGTGCGATCTAACTGCGCTCGCTGACTTTCAGCTCGCTCTTCACAGGCCTTGCTGTTCTTCAGTGACGTCTGTTAAGTTCGCTCTGACAATCCGACCGTTTTGAAGCCATGTTGCGTGTACGTACTCGTCGTCGAGTTCGTGCTTTGCTTGCGCTTGGTGTTGTAGTTCATTCTGCAACCCAAGAACAGTCCTTGGACGGGGTGTTGAGGAGTTCATGGACGAAGAATTGGTTGCTCCAGCGTGACCAGTTCTCGCACATGCCTTTGCTTCGTGAGATCCGGGAGAATAATCCTGATGATTTCAGGAATTATCTCCGGATGACGGACCCCATTTTTCACCGTCTGCTGGCTTTGCTGACCCCTTATATCAGCAGGCAGGATACCTGCATGCGGCAAGCCATCACTCCGGAGCAGAGGCTCGTCGCCACGTTGCGCTACTTGGCGACAGGGAGAAGCCTTCAGGACCTGAAGTTCTCGACAGGCATCTCCCCCCAGGCTCTGGGGATCATTATCCCAGAGACCTGTTCTGCCATTATACAGGTCCTGCAGGAGGACTATATTAAGGTAAGATTTAGCATTTAACATCACATTTTATTGTCTTTAATGTTTGCTAATGCCTTGTATTTCTTTCCTCAATCTCTAATTACCATGATTGCAATATGCTGTGAATGTCCCCTTTGTCCTCATGCATGCTGCAATCTTTTAATGCTCCTTTTTTCTTTTTCATGCATATTTGCCTTCATTAAACCTCACCAACATGCTATGGTAGGCCCATATCCACCTAGTCTAGTCACTTAAAATGTCTTTTGTCAGCTCCATTCTATTGCTTTATCCTAAAACCAAACATTTTAAAGATTATTCCAAATGGTCTGTGTCCCCTTAACTGAATCCCCCCCCCCCCTTAATAGTATCCCAAACCAAATGGTCTGTGTGTCCTTTAACTGGATCCCCCCCCCCCCCCCCCCCACACACACTTAATATAATTCCAACGAGTCTGTGTGTCCTTAAATTAATGTTGAATTATATATTGTATTTTTAACACACTTCAACCCTGGAATGATTTTCCCCCCTTCCTGACCTTCATCACTTTTTTGGGTGATTTGGCAGTGCGTTGTTTGAATTGACAATTGTGCGTCCTTGTAACATGGCTCCTCCTAGTAAATTATCTTCATTTTATTAGCACAAAGCGATTTTGTATTTGGTTGTCTTTGATCACCTCTGCTTTTTTAGTTTTGGTGATTAACCACCAACAAACCCAAAATGCATTTTTCTAAATATGCTTTTTTTTCTCTCTTTTTGCTCTAAAGAAAGATAGGCACAAAAATATATCACCATGATTTTTTGGGACATCATTTGATGCTGATACGTAGTCTTTTAGTAAACAAAAATGTGTTAAAATGAATCACAATTTAAGCGTTTCTTGATTGTTTTGGTTAAAAGTTCAATCGTTTCGTAAATATGGTCTATTTTGCTGGCATTTGTAAAATCTTGCCATTTTTTAAAATAGTAATGGCGTTGCTAACCGTTTGTTTTGTTTTTTTTTGTTTTTTTTTTGTTTTTCTGGTGACTGCCACATTATGGCGGACACATTGGCCAATTTCCATACATTTTTGTGACCATTGTTATTAATACAGTGATCAATGCTGTCAAAAATTGTCTTGATTACTGTAAAAATGTCACATGCAGTGAAGGTGTTTTATTAAGCACAAGGGGGCCAAGGAATGGTTTAAAGTGTGTTCTGGGTGAGTGTTTTTCTTAACTGTCTGGGGGATGGGCTAGCAGTGACATGACCCTGATCACTGCTCCCAATGACAGGGAGCAGACGATCGGTGTCATGTGACTAGGCAGAAGCGTGAAATAAAGTTTGTGTTGTAATGTACAATGTTTAATGTGCAAAAGTACTTATTTTGTTTTTTTTCTGCTTTTTGCCTCCCCAGTTTCCTTCATCGCCACAGGAATGGCAGACTGTGGCATCCCATTTTGCCACCCGTTGGGACTTTCCTAACTGCGGTGGTGCGATAGATGGGAAGCACGTCCACATTGTGCCACCACCCCATTCGGGGTCATACTTTTTTAATTACAAGGGGTTTCACAGTATTGTGTTAATGGCGGTGGTGTCGGCACAGTATGAATTTCTCTATGTGGACGTGGGGAAGAATGGCCGCATGTCGGATGGAGGAGTCTTCGCCCAGACGGAGTTCTACCGCCGTCTACAGACAGGTGGCCTGGGCTTGCCACCTGATTCGGAGAATGTGGAGGAACTACCCTTCGTATTCATCGCTGATGAGGCTTTTGCTCTTGACAACCACATCATGAGGCCATTCCCCCAAAGAGCCCTCACCCCGGAAAGGAGGGTTTTCAACTACCGGCTGGCCAGAGCGAGAAGAGTGGTGGAAAATGCATTTGGAATAATGGCCAGCCGGTTCCGTGTATTTCTGACGGCTCTAAACCTAGCGGAATACAAACTGAACTATGTCATACTTACGTGCTGCATTTTGCACAATTTTTTACACAAATACTCAAATACGTATTTATCAGGAATAATGCCGGAGGCTGGAGTTGGTCCAGAATCCATGACAGGCCTGGATACTGGCCGTACTGGCTTGGCCCCCCAAAGTGCACGTGAAGTGCGCGAAAGATATGTGACTTATTTTAACGGTAGGGGGGCCATTGCAATGCCACCCAATATTTAATTTTTAAAAAGAGGAAAATAATAAAAGAACCTCAAATCTGAAATGTGTTTTCTTGCTTGCTTTTGGTTTGTGCTGTCTCCTATGTTATCCTAGTGCACTTGTAGTGCCAAGTGTATTTTCATTAAATTCAATAAGGCCCATTGTCACTGGATACACAAAATCCCTTTTCCCAAACTGGTATTAAGCATTGAAAGAATACGCCACACATTCTTGATTATTCAAAATTTTAATTTGGCCACATTCACATGTGCCATTGAATATTTAGTGATCTAAATTTTTTTTGGGGTTTATTTAACTTTCTTTGCCAAACATTTTTTTGTTTCCTTTTTTTTCAATTTTTTAAAAACATTTTTTTTTTTTTTTTTTTTTTTTGTGGTTTTTATTTTTCTAGAAAAAATATGAAAAATGTATAAAAAACAATCAGCCACAATCGTAAAAATTGGTGAAGTAACAATCTTTGAACTAAAACAAGGGAAATGAAGAACATGATCGATATTATGGAGAAACGGATTATATTCTCCCCAAAATATCGATCATGTTCTTCATTTCCAGCTGCATATTGTCAATCTGAGTCTTCATGAGATCCAGGCTAGTCCGCATGTCATCTAGTTCCCCATTCCAGCCCATTATCTGGCCAATCAGCCTTTGTGCGCTGTCACTGGAAAATGGGGCCCTTTCCACAAACAGAACATCACCTACAATAGATGGGAAAAATTGGGTCAAAAATTATGCAGTCATACATGGATTTCAACAAGCTGGGGTGTCAGACACTCACCTGGTGGGGTGCCCAGCTCCCCTACTTCCTCCACCTCTCCTTCCTCAACCTCTCCTTCCTCGACATCCTCGGGGGGGGCACTGGTGCTTGGAAATGTGTCGCTTTCCACAACCACAACATCACCTAAAATAGATGTAAAAAAATGTGTTTGGAAATATGCAGGTATACATCGATTACCTGAAGCTGTGGTGTCAGACACTCACCTGGTGGGGTGCCCATCTCCTCTCCTTCTTCCACCTCTCCTTCCTCCACATGCACATCCACGGGGGGGATGGGGCTAACCTCACATTCCTGCTGGCAAGGGTGGCGGTCCCTGGGATCCTGCTTTGTGAGGCTTTTCTCCCCTATGAGAAATTAACAAACAAAAAGGTATACTTTAGCACACAGATATTTAAGGCCAGAACTAGGAAGATGAAACCTTGATTAGAAGTGTTGTACAATTGTCGGTTTATGAAGAGATGCAAAATGTGAAGACATGAGAAATCAATTCACTTTGCCAAAAAAGCAAATAATTTGCTTTTTGTGCCAAGGTTCACACATGCCCAACCCCCCCCCCCCCCCAAGTATACCAGGGAACCCCGTGTGGCGTGTGGTTTACCCTAATAAATGTTCTCTGGTGTCCCACACCTTTGCTCATGAGTGCAGATGTGTTTTTACCCAGCTGCCAAGTGTCCTCTCCTTCAATTACACTGAATGTTCTTTTCTAGTCATTGTATTTTAAAACACATCTAAACCACAATGTCCTAATCATTTGTTGTGTCCTAAAAATTACACAGCCAAAAAATGCTGTTCAAACCCTGTATCATAAACGAGGTTTGCCACGAACAATTTACGAGGGTTTGTTAAAACGATACGATTCTTTTACTGTATACAACATGAAAGCAGCAATTTTTTACATTGTACAAAGGTAAAGCATATGGATCTGTATGCAATAATCATAAAATAGGAACACACGACAAGTACTTACTTTTTTTCAGAACTTTCTTGATCCTTCTGTATTGATCCGGCTCCCTCAATTTCAGGTCGGACCACCGTTTCCTCAATTGGTCTTTTGACCGTCGTACCCCAAAACGATTATGCAGGGTCTTAACTAGTGATGGACGAACTTCCGACGGGACGTTTCGCGAACGCGAAACGCGAACGGACACAAACGTTCGCGAAAACGACCGTTCGCCGCGGGCTCCATTGACTTCAATGGGAGGCGAATTTCGCAAACCTTTAGGTCGAATTTGCGGCCACGGGGTAATTATTAGGGGGTAGCACGTAGTCCCACCACCTGGACAATAGCATAATACATGTATGAGGTGAATTTGGGATCGATAACTACAAGCATTTTTTTTTTATTTGGGAAATTGTTCTGACAATTCAGGACTATGGAGCTAATGAAGGCAATGGAGGAGAGGGAAGGTCAGGGACCAGGGTAGGCAAACAAGAGGGTGCAGGAGATACAGAGCACTGACAGCAGCACCGTAATACAGAGCACTGACATCAGCACCGTGACATACAGCGCTGACAGCAGCTCCGTGACATACAGCGCTGACAGCAGCTCCGTGACATACAGCGCTGACAGCAGCTCCGTGACATACAGCGCTGACAGCAGCTCCGTGACATACAGCGCTGACAGCAGCTCCGTGACATACAGCGCTGACAGCAGCACCGTGACATACAGCGCTGACAGCAGCTCCGTGACATACAGCGCTGACAGCAGCTCCGTGACATACAGCGCTGACAGCAGCTCCGTGACATACAGCACTGACAGCAGCTCCGTGACATACAGCGCTGACAGCAGCTCCGTGACATACAGCGCTGACAGCAGCACCGTGACATACAGCGCTGACAGCAGCTCCGTGACATACAGCGCTGACAGCAGCTCCGTGACATACAGCGCTGACAGCAGCTCCGTGACATACAGCGCTGACAGCAGCTCCGTGACATACAGCGCTGACAGCAGCTCCGTGACATACAGCGCTGACAGCAGCTCCGTGACATACAGCGCTGACAGCAGCTCCGTGACATACAGCGCTGACAGCAGCTCCGTGACATACAGCGCTGACAGCAGCACCGTAAGCAGCCCCAGGAGGAAGTCAGCACAGCACAGGGATGGTGTGATCCCCTCATAATAAGAACCCCCAGGAGGAAGTCAGCACAGCACAGGGATGGTGGGAGCCCCTCATAATAAGAACACCCAGGAGGAAGTCAGCACAGCACAGGGATGGTGGGAACCCCTCATAATAAGCAGCCCCAGTAGAAATATGACACCGCTCAACCTCTTCAAAGAGGAGGGTAGGGGCATATAGTACGGTGTGCTTTTTTGGGTCAGGGAAGTGAGCCAAATGAATTAAGAAGGTCTGTGTGCTTGATTCCAAAAATTGTTTATAGACATATACATGGTCTACTGATCACATGTGTTGAATTCCTCCGAGATCCATGCCTCATTCATTTTTAGAAATGTGAGGTAGTTAACACTGTCGTGAGCTAGGCGAGTACGCTTATCGGTCACAATCCCCCCTGCTGCGCTGAACGTCCTTTCGGACAGGACACTGGATGAGGGGCAAGCCAACAGTTCGATTGCAAATTGGGCAAGCTCTGGCCAGAGGTCAAGCCTGCCCACCCAGTAGTCTAGGGGTTCATCACTCCTCAGAGCGTCCACATCGGCCGTTAACCCAATGTAGTCGGACACCTGACGGTCTAGGCGTTCCCTGATGCTGGATCCGGATGACACCTGTCGATGGGTCGGCTGAAAGAATGACCTCATATCCGAAGTCACCAACACATCTTCAAACCGGCCTCTTCTTGCAGGCGCTGTTGGATTGGTACCCGCAAATCCTTCTCTGGGAGTGGGAATTGCTCCTCTGCCAGCGCACGCAAAAGCAGAATGCAGCATTTCTCGAAGCAAGGCCTGGAAGTGCTGCATTCTGACAGCCCTCTGCGACGGCGGTAACATTTCCGCCATTTTGTGTTTGTACCGGGGATCTAAGTACGTTGCCACCCAGTACTGGTCCTTGACCCTCATGCTTTTTATACGGGGGTCCCTATTAAAACACTGGAGCATGAAGGCCCCCATTTGCACTCAAGCGGAAGGTATGTGGTGGTGGTGGTGTTGTTGGTGGTAGTGTCTTTGGGGGTGCACATAGCAGAGAGTGAAGAAGAGGGTGCAGATCGAGAGGATGAGGAGGGTGCAGAAGAATAAGGCTGAGTGAGCCACTCAACCAAGTCTGGTGCGTCCTTTAAAGTAATTGAACGCACCTTCTGCAACTTCCCACTTTGGCTCAAGGCTGTTGCTCCTGCCCTACCCCTACCACCCCTGCGGAAGGGCCTGCCTCTTCCTCTGCCTGTCATTTTTTAAATCACCCTGTGACAAAACTCTTAGTCCCTATACCGCTGAAGGACTGCTGCAGTATAGGGCAGCGGTCAGCAGTAGTGCACGTCAACCCTATGTATTGTGGACCGATAGCGGTCCTTACAGAACAGCAGACTGTACTGCACTCAGGCCTATGTACCGTAGCACCCTATACCAAGTTACCAGTCCTTATAAAAACTTTTGTGGACCAAGCAGGTTGTGTGTTAGTGTTTAGCAGACTGTGCGTCAGTCCCTATACCGCTGAAGGACTGCTGCAGTATAGGGCAGCGGTCAGCAGTAGTGCACGGCAACCCTATGTATTGTGGACCGATAGCGGTCCTTACAGAACAGCAGACTGTAACGCACTCAGGCCTATGTACCGTAGCACCCTATACCAAGTTACCAGTCCTTATAAGAACTTTTGTGGACCAAGCAGGTTGTGTGTTAGTGATTAGCAGACTGTACGTCAGTCCCTATACCAATGAAGGACTGCTGCAGTATAGGGCAGCGGTCAGCAGTAGTGCACGGCAACCCTATGTATTGTGGACCGATAGCGGTCCTTACAGAACAGCAGACTGTAACGCACTCAGGCCTATGTACCGTAGCACCCTATACCAAGTTACCAGTCCTTATAAGAACTTTTGTGGACCAAGCAGGTTGTGTGTTAGTGATTAGCAGACTGTACGTCAGTCCCTATACCAATGAAGGACTGCTGCAGTATAGGGCAGCGGTCAGCAGTAGTGCACGGCAACCCTATGTATTGTGGACCGATAGCGGTCCTTACAGAACAGCAGACTGTAACGCACTCAGGCCTATGTACCGTAGCACCCTATACCAAGTTACCAGTCCTTATAAGAACTTTTGTGGACCAAGCAGGTTGTGTGTTAGTGATTAGCAGACTGTACGTCAGTCCCTATACCAATGAAGGACTGCTGCAGTATAGGGCAGCGGTCAGCAGTAGTGCACGGCAACCCTATGTATTGTGGACCGATAGCGGTCCTTACAGAACAGCAGACTGTAACGCACTCAGGCCTATGTACCGTAGCACCCTATACCAAGTTACCAGTCCTTATAAGAACTTTTGTGGACCAAGCAGGTTGTGTGTTAGTGATTAGCAGACTGTACGTCAGTCCCTATACCAATGAAGGACTGCTGCAGTATAGGGCAGCGGTCAGCAGTAGTGCACGGCAACCCTATGTATTGTGGACCGATAGCGGTCCTTACAGAACAGCAGACTGTAACGCACTCAGGCCTATGTACCGTAGCACCCTATACCAAGTTACCAGTCCTTATAAGAACTTTTGTGGACCAAGCAGGTTGTGTGTTAGTGATTAGCAGACTGTACGTCAGTCCCTATACCAATGAAGGACTGCTGCAGTATAGGGCAGCGGTCAGCAGTAGTGCACGGCAACCCTATGTATTGTGGACCGATAGCGGTCCTTACAGAACAGCAGACTGTAACGCACTCAGGCCTATGTACCGTAGCACCCTATACCAAGTTACCAGTCCTTATAAGAACTTTTGTGGACCAAGCAGGTTGTGTGTTAGTGATTAGCAGACTGTACGTCAGTCCCTATACCAATGAAGGACTGCTGCAGTATAGGGCAGCGGTCAGCAGTAGTGCACGGCAACCCTATGTATTGTGGACCGATAGCGGTCCTTACAGAACAGCAGACTGTAACGCACTCAGGCCTATGTACCGTAGCACCCTATACCAAGTTACCAGTCCTTATAAGAACTTTTGTGGACCAAGCAGGTTGTGTATTAGTGTTTAGCAGACTGTGCGTCAGTCCCTATACCGCTGAAGGACTGCTGCAGTATAGGGCAGCGGTCAGCAGTAGTGCACGGCAACCCTATGTATTGTGGACCGATAGCGGTCCTTACAGAACAGCAGACTGTACCGCACCCAAGCCTATGTACCGTAGCACCCTAGACAGACCAAGTTACCAGTCCTGATAAAGAGCTTTGTGGAACAAGTGAGTTGTGAATGATTAGCAGACTGCAGCAGAAGGGCAGCAGTCAAGTATAATATTCTTTCTATATTTGGAAGAAAGAATATTATACGTGTACAAGCCTATTACCGTACCACTGATACCAGTCCTGAAAAGAACCTTTGTGGAACTAATAGTAACAGCAAGTCTTTAAAATTATCCTCACTGCCTGACACACTGCTTCCTGCCTGTCCCTATACAAATTGGCAAAAAAGAGTAGGCTGGAACGATTAGCTGGAACAGCTCTTTTGTGGACCTGATAGTAACAGCTAATGATGATGATGATGATGATGATGAAGAAAGACTAATCTGGCTGAGCTGTCCCTAAAATAGCAGCATACAGCGCTCTGTCCCTTTATCTAAACTGACAAAAGAAACTCAGGCTGCTGACCTAACACCTATACCAGTCCTGAAAAGAACTTTTGTGTACCAAATAGCTAGCGTTTTCTCTGTCCCTACTCCACACAGGATCCTTTCCCTACAGTGACAGAAGAAAGAATGTAAAATGGCCACCGGATCGGGTGTATTTATAGGTTAGGGGGAATGTCCAAGTGTCCATGAGCTGTCATGTCTCAATTGGTTGTCCTGTAACACATGATAAACGTGTCACGAAAGGTTAAAGTTCTTGTATACATTAAACACGTAAGTCCGCCGGGGCGAACGACGGAAAAAGGCGTTCGAACCCGCGGACGGCGAAAGTCGGAAATTCGCCGCGAAACGACCGCCGGGCGAAACGTTCGTCCATCACTAGTCTTAACTACTTTGGCCATGATTCTGGCCTTGCGCAAGTTCGGATGGGTGTATGGTCCATGCTTGCCATCATAATCCTTACTTCGCAAGATTGCCACCATCTCCACCATCTCTTGAAATGCCATATTTGAGGCCTTAAATCTCCGCTTTCCGGATCGGGACGTTTGTGGCTCCGGGGATTCGTGACTACTGGAGTCGTTAAGATCAAGCACCTGTTGTGTTTCCGCCATGTTTCTCCTACTGCGCACCGTAGAGAAAAGGGGGCGGGAAATATTCTTGTAAAAGAACGTCATGGGCGGGCAAAGCAGGCGTAGTTCTACGCGTACGCACTGGATCTTACGCCAAAAATCACACGTCGTACGTACGTTAAGTGCGCAGAAAGGGCGGGAAACCATGAACTTGACTAAAAGAACGTCAGGGGCGGGCAACGCAGGCGTAGTTCTACGCGTACGCACTGGATCTTACGCCAAAATCACACGTCGTACGTACGTTAAGTGCGCAGAAAGGGCGGGAAACCATGAACTTGACTAAAAGAACGTCAGGGGCGGGCAACGCAGGCGTAGTTCTACGCGTACGCACTGGATCTTACGACAAAAATCACACGTCGTACGTACGTTAAGTGCGCAGAAAGGGCGGGAAACCATGAACTTGACTAAAAGAACGTCAGGGGCGGGCAACGCAGGCGTAGTTCTACGCGTACGCACTGTATATAACGACAAAAATCACATGTCGTATGTTCGTTTGCGAAAATAGGAACAGAAGTTGGGAGCAAGCAAAACGAAGGTAAGTTTAAACCATTTCCCCAAATAAGTGGCAGATCCTGGAGTCTATCTTGGGGTAAGATTAGGAGAGTCTGAGCTAACATTATGTTTTTTGGCTTGTGTATTGTCTTTCAGAAAAATGAATCAAAAATTCAGGGATCCGGAATTTTTAAGTCTGTTTATCGACAAGTATAAAGAGATGTCAAATCTGTGGCATGCCAAGCACAAGGATTATTTTAATAAACCAGTAAGGAGGGCAACACTGGAGAGATTTTTGACATTTGTGCAGACTTGGATCCCAGAGGCAGACGTGGACTTTGTGGAGAAGAAAATTCAAATATTGCAAAATATGTACCGAAAGGAAAAGAGGAAAATCGATCAATCCAAAACATCAGGAGCAGCACCAGGTGATGTATATGTACCCAGGCTGTGGTACTTTGAAAAGCTACGGTTCCTGGACGACCGGTGTAAACCCAGGGAGTCGCTTTCTACTCTTCCCTCCACCCTTCCCTGCAGTATTCCCTCCGCCTCAGCAGAGGCTGATGAGCCTTCCATCCTGGAAGAAGCGGATGCACCCAGCTGGAGCCAGGTATTTTTTTACCAAAAATAGTGATATTCATAATATTAATGATGTTAACTAGATGTTATTCGAATTTGTACGCTATTATTGATGTTAAAAAATAGTTAAAATTTGGACATATCAATTTACAGTAGTGGCCACAAATGTTTGTCACCAGCAGAAACAAGAAATAGTGGTGTCATAATGATACTCTTTTATATGTATTAACAGAATTTTGAAGTCAGGAGCTGAAAAATGTTTAGGATTGATGAACAAAAAACTAAAACAATGTCCCTTTTTTATACACAGGAGGAGCTCAGCCAGGAGGAAGGTGGGGAAAGTGGCAGGCAGGAGGAGGCTATGCCCACTCTCAGCCAGGAGGAGTCCATGCCCTCTGTCAGGCAGGAGGTGGCCGGGCCTAGTAGAAGCATGACAACATCTCAAGTGCCTCCCCTCCGTCTTCCATCAAAAAGGGCCAAAAAAAATACGCTGGCACAGGAGGAATCCCTGCGACTAATTAGAGAGGCTACTAATGTTTTAAACAGCCCCCCTGACGCAGAAGAGGCCTATGGCTGCTACATCGCCAGCCGTCTCCACCAATTAGAGATGGGCCAACGTCTCCACTGTGAAAGGCTCATTTTCTTGGCGTTACAGAAGGGGCTCAGTGGAGAATTATCGGCCAACAGCAATATTGTGGAGCAAGTTCCTCCTGTTCCTCCTCCTCCTCCTCCTCCTCCTGCCACGAGTCCACCACCGGAGACACAGCCTCCCAGGAAGGCTACAGGGAAGTCTGCAGGGAAGGGTGCAGTGAAGGGTGGAGCGAAGAGAAGAAGGTGATGACCTGGCTTCACTCTGGTCCGACCAAAAAGACAGAGCCTGTTGTACCACAGCCTGGGGACATATATACCATCTGATGCTGCTCTTGATGTCTGGGATTCTGGGACCATATTGGATTTTGTAATATTTGAATTTTCGTTTCCACAGAGTTTCACGTTTGCCCTGGGGCCAAACGGCTACACAAATGTCACAAGTTTCTCCAGTGTCATTTTTTTGTTTGTTAAACCAGAATAAATGGATATTTTTGTTTGAAAATATAATTGCCTATGTGTTTTTTGGTCAAATACCTTTCTAGAAAAGACAATGTGAAATTAACAAGGGACACTAACCTCCTTGAGGTTATAAACAAAATAAAAATGTTATTGTGGTAACTTGTCACCAGAATTAAAATAAAAAGGTTATTGTGGTAATGAAAAAAAAAAAAAAAAAAAAAAAGTTTTTGGTGTTAACTTGACGGAACAATTAAATATGGAGATCACAATAAAAAAAAAAATGGTAAAGAATTGTACCAAAAATATGTAGGCAAAAAATTAGTCAACAACATTTTTTATTTATTTTTTTTATTTTTTTGGAGTAATTTTTTCATCAATATTTTTTTGTGAAATCATGAACATTTTTTTTCTTGTGATCTCCATATTTAATTATTCGGTCAAGTTAACAACTTTTTTTTTTTTGTTTTAATTGACAGAATAATTAAATATGGAGATCACAAGAAAAACATGGTAAAGAATTCTACCAAAAATATGGAGGCAAAAAATTAGTCAACAACATTTTTTTTTTTTTTTTTTTATTTGTTGGGAGTAATTTTTTCATCAATATTTTTTTGTGAAATCATGAACATTTTTTTTCTTGTGATCTCCATATTTAATTATTCGGTCAAGTTAACAACTTTTTTTTTTTTTGTTTTAATTGACAGAATAATTAAATATGGAGATCACAAGAAAAACATGGTAAAGAATTCTACCAAAAATATGGAGGCAAAAAATTAGTCAACAACATTTTTTTTTTTTTTTTTTTATTTGTTGGGAGTAATTTTTTCATCAATATTTTTTTGTGAAATCATGAACATTTTTTTTCTTGTGATCTCCATATTTAATTATTCGGTCAAGTTAACAACTTTTTTTTTTTTTGTTTTAATTGACAGAATAATTAAATATGGAGATCACAAGAAAAACATGGTAAAGAATTCTACCAAAAATATGGAGGAAAAAAATTAGTCAAAAAAAAAAAAAATATTGAGATGGGGCTTTAAAATAAAAACAAGATCATTCATGAGATGAGGAGAAATAAAACAGAAATGTGTTTGGTGAGAACTCTGTGAGTGAATATGAGCAGCAAAGCAACTTCGTTATTCTAGCATTATAAATAAAAAGGCTTCGTTCTTCTAGCATTATAAAGAAGATGCGCTATACATTTAAACGAGCACAGAATTTGCAGCATGACGAATGTGCTACTTCCAATACGAACTGGAGTTTTACAAGACCGAGCACTTCCGTCTCGTACTTGCTTCAGAGCATGCGTCGTTTTAGGACTGTCGGAACAGCATACAGACGAGCGGACTTCTACATCGGACCTGGGTCCGGCGGAGTTCCGTCGGGAAAATTTGAAGCATGCTTCATTTCTAAAGTCCGTCAGACTTTTGCGAAGCTAAAGTCCGTTGCAGCCCACACACGATCGGATAGTCTGACGGATTCGGTCTGACGGACTTTGGATGTTGAAAAGTCCGCTCGTGTGTACGGGGCATAAGGAGTTGCTTGCTCTGCACAACCTGTCATTCAGAAAATTCTTAGCATTCTTCTCAATGAATGCCAAGCATTGTTTGATTGGGCAAGAAAGAGTGGCAGGGTGATTACATCATGGTTCAGGGAGCTCTCTGAATGACAGCTGTGCAGAGCGAGAAACCTATGGTTGCAGAAGGGCACCCATCTGGCACAGCACCTACAGCTTATACAAAAGCAGATCAGGTATCACATTTGCCTAATTACATTTGATCAAGCTGCTCCAATGTAAACTATATGATCCCTGGAGTTCAACTTTAGAATTAGAGCATGCCAGCTGACTTGAGTTCAGATTCAAGCAAACCAGGTTACTCACTTTACACATTTCTGACAATTCAGTCCCTTAAACCCAACTCAGGGCCCCTGATTGTGGAGTTATTGCTTGTGATGTACACATCTGGGCAGAAAACAGCACCGTACAATACAGCTGGACTGCTTAAGTTACTGGAACTTCTGTATCCCTTCATTTTACTGGCAAGGCCATAAAATACTGGCCAGGTGGAAACCTTATATACACTGTGGCTGTTGGCAACTGCTTGTTCTGGAGTCCATTGTACATTGAATAACTGTGTTGTTTCTGTACCAATGTTGAACATTTTTCACCAAATGCACCATCATTCAGCTCTTACAATGATTCTTCCATTGTGTTAGGTGTAATTTTTTCATCAAGTTTAACAAGAACAAAGCCCTATCCTACTGTTTTTGCATTTCATACTGGGCACAAATATTTTTCAGGAGATCATGAAGTGCTGGAACATATATATGGGCTTATGAAAGGTGACTTCATTTTCTTTATGACAGGATATTTGCCCTGAGAACACAACGCACTTCCCTGATGCTAATAGGGTCCAGAAACAGATGGACTAAATAAATCTAAAAAATCACTTGGACCAGATGGTGTCCCCAAAGAGTTGAGCTAAGTTATTTCTAAGATTTTGTTTCAAAATTTTAGGACATGTTAAATGCTGACTTGGTATCTATGATTTGGCATTGGGCAGGTATGTAATTTCTACAATTGAAAGGGATCAATGTCCTCACTCAGGAGCTACAGATCTGTAAGTTTAAGATTGCAAGGGTTTTCTAAAGAACCACATATTAGAGGGTATCTGCTAGAAAACAATTTCATAAGCAAAAGTCAGGATCCAAAGTCTAAAGTGGTTAGTACGAGTGTGGTTTTAGAGGTGGGGACAGCCACTGGGAATTAAGTTTTTGTAGTTGGATATTTTCACAAGAAATTACTGCAGACAATAATCATCATAAACATTAGAGGATCAAGCACCTTTAGGAACTCTTTTGCAGACCATTTGAGGTATGTAAGGTTTAATCCAGACTTTATAACTAGACATAAAACATAGTTGCATGAAGACTGTTCTTTACATAAAGCTTTGACTATGTTTTTCCAACACTACAGGCCTGAAACCCACACAGATCCAAAATGTGGAGCCAAAATTTTTTTCCTCAACTGAGTGGGAATATGGCTACCCCGGTAGATCAAAAATTGATTCTACAGTATCTTATCTAATCCATTTCAAGTTTACACTCAGATGGGACCAATCATTTACAAACTGCAGAATCAGTAAATTGGTGCATTAGCAGTTCTATTCCACTTCAAGGATTGTCTGGTGTACAAGACCTGTCACTAACATGTATGTAGAACATGACACTTTCTACTGATCAGCCACCAACAATAGGAAAAGCTAGAGAGTAAATAGATCATCTTTTGGAACTGGACGACTACAGAATTGCTGATGTTTATAACTCCTCAAATGTTTACAAGTTTTGAAGTAACAAATTAATAACATTTTACTGTATACATTTGTGTTCAGTAGTGTTCATGCCAAATTAATTGCCTTTTTATATTTCAATCTGTTTACTGCATTTTTCAAAAAATGAACTCATATAGTTTTATACCAAAATATACAGTTACCATAACATCAGCGGAATATCCAGATTGACATTTCATAGGAAATTAGAAGATTCATATGATATGTAATTATATACATCAAAAACATATAAACTAGCCATATAAGCATTAACAGCAGATGTCATCATTTATTACACATAGAGAGATGATAAAAAAAATATAGCTCCACATAGGCCAATGTCATAAGTTTAATGATCCTGGTCGATAGATATTCCTCATCAACTCTGAAGGTGTAGGTTGACCTCATAAAAAGTTATGGTGTGATGCTCGTAAGAACCATATGCAATAAAAACAATGTTTTTATAAACAACAAGTAACATATTAGCTTAAACGAAAGGAAAGAGAAAAAGAGAAGAAGCAGACGGAGAAAAAAAAAAAAAAGGTAGAGAGCAATCAGTGTGTTGCTTTCCCCAGCCTCATCTGCCCATCAAAAGATATTGTATCTGGGTTGACATGTCTTGTGATAAAATTAGCTTGGTTATAATGGAGGGTTCATGTTAATTTATCATCAATCATAATCCAGTCTAATTTTTGTTTGATATTGTCAAATGTTACCATCGGCTGGTTCCAACAGCATGCTATAGCTATCCTGATGGCTATCCTATAGAAGATAAACAGTTATACTTTTTAGGAAAGTGATCATACAGTTCATGGAAGAGGGCAATATCTGGTTTTCTATAATGTGCACCCCTATTACTAAGCAAATTAGATTAAAGCAGACCTTCAGTCATTTTTTCAACTTTCCATCTATTAAATCTTCTGCACTTGTTTTAACTTTGGATAGTAAAACATTTTTTTCTGCCAGTAAATACCTTATACAGCCAACTCCCTGTTTCTTGTCTGGTAAAAAGCCTAGGCTTATGGCATCATGCACAACTCTCTCTACCTCTTGTGAGAGTTTGCTCGGAAGGGAGGGGGTGAGTCATAAGTGGGCCAATGAGAGCTGCATGGATGGATAAAGTGGACAGGCAGCATCTTCAGCTGCCCACAGTTAAAATGGTTGCAGCCTGCCTCAGTGGAGGGAGATTTCTGCAGCATATTTGGCAAGTACAGAATCACAGTATATAAAATAATATACAAAGTTGTTGGAGGGAAGCTTCACAATGGCAAAGATGGTTTTATTACAAAATATGTGAGCAAACTGCAGTTCCGTTTTTACGTGTCACAATTTAAAACCCAGTCACTTTGGAGCATTGCCATCAAATGTGGACCATGGTGCCTAGCTGGCCATAGTTTCTGAAATACTGGGACAAAGCCTGCACACTCATCTTGACAAATTAGGATATGATTGGAGGATGCAGCCTGATAGGAATCCACATCAGAGCCATTATAGGAATCACTGAGCAGAATAGCACTTCCATATGATTCTATTGTTGCGTTGGACCATTATTCGTAGTTGAAATCATTTTTGCTGAGGTCAACTTAGGAAAGTAAAGTGGAAGGAATGAACATGTGATCTATTTTTGAATATTGTTTATGCTCTGTGGAGCAGAAAGAATAGTCAATTGCGGCAATCACTTCTCTGTGTCTCATATATGAGGTTGTTTTGAAATGGCAAATCAACAAGTTTTGACTTCACTGCGTGGGATTTATCTACGATATGGTCTAGCTCCAAGTTGGTGTCTTCTGCCAAAATGAATGCACCTTCAAATTCAGGGTAAAGGGAGAGGAGGAGATTCTGTTGGAGACTATTTTGATTGGAGTTCGGAGCATACTAAACCAGGAAGTTGACCAGTTCTCCCCCCAATTGACCCTTGACCAGTAGGAAGCCCCCTTCTTTATGTTAATTGCCCTTTTAAAAGAAATGATTTTTTTTTTCTTTCCATTGCTTTTAGATATACAGTATCTCACAAAAATTGAGTTTACCCCTCACATTTTTGTAAATATTTTATTATATCTTTTCATGTGACAACACGACAACACAAGAAATTAAACTTTGCTACAATGTAAAGTAGTGAGTGTACAGTTTGTATAACAGTGTTAGGGATGAGCTTCGTGTTCGAGTCGAACGTACGTTCGACTCGAACATTGGCTGTTCGTCCGTTCGGCGAAATCCGAACATTTTAGTCCGTTCGTGTCAAATTAGTGTGCGATGGTGCAGTGCATTGCTGGCTCATGATTGGCCAAGCATGCACTGTGACCCCGCATGCTTGGCCAATCGCAGCGCCAGCAGCGAGGAGAGCCATGATTGGCCACAGGCAGGATGCCTGTGGCCAATCATAGCTCAGGCTGTGTAGTGCACGCCCCACACTATATAAGGCCGCCATTGCGGCGGCCTTGTGTAGTGTGTTGGCATCTGAAGCAGTGGGTGTTCTGTGTACCTTCAACACAGTACACACCGATCGTTTTCGGCTGATTTTTCTATCTTGCTGATGTGTAGTGGTTATTGTCTGTGCCCTGACCGCAGTATACACCGCTATATTCACCTCACCTATATAGCTAGTGATCTATCTTTTATAATAGAGCTTGCAGTCAGTAGTGTTAGGAGATAGTGCGTGCTGAGTTAGAGTAGGATTTTGCAATATCAATCAATTGGATCGCTCTGCAAATGCTGTCTCATGTACCCCTTAAATGGACAAAGCCTACTTGATCTTTATGCGCAGCCACTGCACCCATCAAGCGCAGCCACTGTGCCTATCAAGCGCAGCCACTGTGCCCATCAAACGCAAGTACTGTGCTCATTAAACGCAGCTACTGGTGCCACTAGCGGCTGGTGCTCAAAATTTTTGGGGAGGCGCAAACAAACTGAAAAAAGAAAATCAATTGCGGCCATTGTGCCATCAAACTAAGCCACTGTGCCCATCAAGCCAAACCACTGTGTCTATCAAACGCAGCCACTGTGCCCATCAAGCGTAGCCCCTGTGCCCAGCAAGTTCAGCCACTGTGCCCATCAAATGCAACCACTGTGCCCATCAACCACAGCCACTGTGCCCATCAATTGCCACCACCGTGCCCATCAAATGCAACCACTGTGTCTATCAAACGCAGCCACTGTGCTCATCAAGCGCAGCCACTGTGCCCATCAAATGCAACCACTGTGCCCATCAAACGCCGCCACTGTGCCCATCAAATGCAGCCACTGTGCCATCAAACGCAAGCCACTGTGCCCATCAAATGCTGCCATTATGCCCATGAAACGCAGCCACTGTGCCCATCAAAGGCAGCTACTGTGCCCATCAAGAGCAGCCATTGTGCCAACTACCATACCTATCAATTGCTGCCAGTATGCCCATCAATTTCTGCCAGTGTACCCATCAATTGCCGCTCCTGTGCCCCATCAAATGCTGCCAGTGTGCCCATCATTTGCCGCTGCAACTGTGCCCCATCAAATGCTGGCAGTGTGTATCACCCCGGCACTTGCCTGTCTCGCAGCGGGTCAGTGGCGGTGTCCTGCGTGCTCCTTGATGTCTTCTTCCGTCCTCTCTATCAGGCGTCCAATCACAGTGTCTGATGTTTCAGCCAATCAGGTGACAGATAACAGACCCGAGCACCTGATTGGCTGAGAGGTGGTTCAGTGTTAGCAAAGTGAATTCCTTCGCTTTGCTAACAAACAATTGAGTGAGCAGCAAACGCACAGCATTGCACCCGCTGTTCACCTTTTTGGGTGCCTATTAGAGTCTACGGCTCTAATCAGGTGCTTCCAAAAAAAAAAAAAACATCACTATAATTCAGGTGCCCAGCGCCAGAAAAGGGGCCAGACACCTGAATAGGGGGTGTCAGCGGGGACTATAAATAGATTCATGCAAGGCATGAATCTATCTATGGTGATAGAGCGGTGACAGAAGAGAGGGGGCAGCGCTCCTGCGCCCTTTACGGACGCACTGCCACTGTATGTTATACTTTTCATTTAAAGCCCCTCTCAGAGATAAAATCCACACCCCTGCCTGTTGTAGCCACTTCCTATTGGATGGGCTATGGTAAAAAAAAGGTGGACGTCAGCAGAGAGGATTGGAGGCGACTGGTGGTCCCCTGGGTCGGTGGTACTCCTAACAGTGGGGATGTGGGATCTAGTTTGGGGATTTACGTGGGTATATCTGGCTTCACACAGTAAGGGGGAAAAGGCCTAATAGAAAAAGATAGTGGGTATTTAAGTCAAATAATGAAGAGGTAGAGAAAACATTTTGGGAGCCCAATGGATCCAGCAAATTATGCATTCTAATTATTTTCCTATTGCATTCTTCTTTCTTTTCTCCAGTACCACTACATTAAACTCCCACTTAAATTAATATTTTATTGCTTCATAGGCAGAACAAATGTCATTTGTAATTATATGGCAGAGGTTGCAGTGTGGTGGCACCAGCACCAGTGCCTAAGGCCCAATTTTTCTGCCCCTGTTTAACAGGGGCGTTTAGGTACAATTTTTGATGCAATGCTTTGCAGCAGGGCTAATTCCTGCAATAAAACTAGAGTATATGGAAGAGGTTGCAGTGTGGTGGCACCAGCAGCAGTGCCTAAGGCCAAATTTTTCTGCCCCTGTTTAACAGGGACATGTAATTACAATTCTTGATATAATATTTCACAGGAGGGCCCCTTCCTGTGCCCACCCAGAGTAACGGTGAGGACCACAACCACCAAAGGTTAATTTTTCTACCACTGTTCAACAATGGCATGTAATTACAATTCTTGATATAATCGTTCACAGCAGGGCGCTCCAGCGCCCACCAAGAGTCACTTTGAGGGCTTACAATGTTGTGGCAAAACCAACACCTTGTTCCGCCATTTCTGCAGAGCATATAGGGCAGGCCCCTACTTTCAAACATCCAACTTACAAACATCTCCTACTTGCAAACGGAAGGAGACAACAGCAAGTGAGATGAAAAAAGATGGACGACAAAACAAATTATACAGGGGTGATAACCCTTCCCTATGTTTTCCAAAAAACTTAAAAATATTTTTTTTGACTGGAGCTACACTTTAAAAATGTACCAGTTAAAAATTAAAAACAGATTCAACTTAACACAACAAACCTACACAGTCCCTGTCTTGTTTGCACCGCCTGTATACTGCCGTTCTGAGTATATAGGGCCTGGTGGCCACACGCATTTCCTTTTTTTAATATGGGTACAGGGTTCCCCTTAATATGCGTACAAGACCCAAATAGGCTGGTAATGGGCAGGGAGGGCTACCCATGCCATTTTTCTCAATGATTTTCAACCATATTGCAGGAACCAGATATAACATTAAAACCGCAAGCAGTTTTAAATGGTGTTATTTCCGTTTAATGTCATTTTGTGCAGGGACTGTTCTAAACACGGGAAAGACGTGGCACTTCACAGGCATACTACAGACACCCCCCAGGCACGATATTTAAAAGAATATTTCACTTTTTTTTTTTCACTTTAATCGTCATTAAAATCAGTGCTCCCGCCAAAACGGCCGTTTTTAAAACTTTTTTTTGCATTGACCCATGTCCCCTGAGGCAGAGTCAGGTCCCCAAACCCTTTTTAGGACAGTATCTTGCATATTAGCCGTTAAAATTAGCACTTTTCATTTCGAACGTTCGAGTCCCATAGACTTCAATTGGGTTCTAACGTTCGTTCGAACTTGGGTCCGTTCGAAAGTTCTGGTGCGAACCGAACCGGGGGGTGTTCGGCTCATCCCTAAACAGTGTAAATTTGTTTTCCCCTCTATATAACTCAACATACAGCCATTAGCCCTTGTACACACGGTCGGAGAAATCTGTCGGAATGAGTCATATCGGACCGCTTCGTCAGATAATCGGACTGTGTGTGGTATGCATCGGACTGATTCCGTCCGAATCTCCGTCCGATCAAAATTTTCCAATATGTTGGAAAGATTTCCCGACCAACTGGGCCGGACGGACCTAATCTGATCATGTGTAGAGCATTTTCATCGGACCAAGTGCCACGCATGCTCACATTCAAATTCCGACACAGAAGTGCTCGTTCAGGTAAAACTACTGCTCGTAAGCGATATAGCACATTCGTCACGCTGCAATGTTAAAAAATCAGTCATCAATCGCATTCTCTTGATCTTTAACAATGCTGCAAGAACGAACTTCTTTTGATGCTCATAGTCACACACACTTCTCCCGAACGGATTTCATTACTCTTTTTTAACCATTTCAGCAATACAATTTTAGTTTAAGTCACATCTATACAATGTTTGTTATTTATTTATTTTTTGCAAAAAAGGAGGGGAATTTTGGGACTTTAAATGAAGCACAAGTATGTGCCTCCATCCCGGTAATCGGTACGTAATAGAGGACGTTTGGGACTTTAAAATGAAGCACTTGGATAATGGAGGTAGGTTTTAACCATATTAAAAAAAAAAAAAATGTTTATTGATTGTTCAGTAACAGATCATAAAAAATAATAAAGATCAAATTCATAAAGTATATAGGCGTAAGTACAGTAGAAGCATGATATATAGTATTCACATATAGCAGCACATAGTAGTAATAAATAAAATAATTGGGTACTATGGCATGGTAGTGCCTATGACAGCAAAACCGACATCAGCAAGTACACATTTTTTTTAATATGGTTAAAACCTACCTCCATTATCCAAGTGCTTCATTTTAACCACTTTCAGACCGGACCATTTTGCTGGTAAATGACCAGAGGTCTTTTTACAATTTGGCACTGCGCTGCTTTAACTGGTAATTGCGCGGTCATGCAATGTTGTACCCAAACAAAATTTGCGTCCTTTTCTTCCCACAAATAGAGCTTTCTTTTGATGGTATTTGATTGCCTCTGCGATTTTTATTTTTTGCGATATAAATGGAAAAAGACCGCAAATTTTGAAAAAAAATGATATTTTCTACTTTTTGTTATTAGAAAAATCCAATAAACTCAATTTTAGTCATACATTTAGGCCAAAATGTATTCAGCCACATGTCTTTGGTAAAAAAAAAAAGTCAATAACTGTATATTTATTGGTTTGCGCAAAAGTTGTCACATCTACAAACTAAGGTACGTTTTCTGGAATTTACGCAGCTTTTAGTTTACGACTGCCTATCTCATTTCTTGAGGTGCTAAAATGGCAGGGCAGTACAAAACCCCCCCAAATGACCCCATTTTGGAAAGTAGACCCCCTAAGGAAATTGATAAGTGGCATGTTGAGCCCATTGAATATTTTATTTTTTTGCCTCAAGCGATTGAATAATGACAAAAAAAATATATATATTTTTTTTTTTTACACAAAGTTGTCACTAAATGATATATTGCTCACACATGCTATGGGTATATGTGAAATGACACCCCAAAATAAATTCTGCTGCTTCTCCTGAGTACGAGGATACCACATGTGTGGGATTTTTTGGGAGCCTAGCCGCGTATGGGGCCCTGAAAGCCAAGAACCGCCTTCAGGTTTTCTAAGGGCGTAAATATTTGACTTCACTCCTCACTACCTATTACAGTTTTGAAGGCCATAAAATGCCAAGATGGCACAAAACCCCCACAAATGACCCCATTTTAGAAAGTAGACACCCCAAGCTATTTGCTGAGAGGCATGTTGAGTCCATGGACTATTTTATATTTTGCCACAAGTTGCGGGAAAATTACAAACTTTAATTTTTTTTTATTTTTTTTTCACAAAGTTGTCACTAAATGATATATTGCTCACACATGCCATGGGCATATGTGAAATGACACCCCAAAATAAATTCTGCTGCTTCTCCTGAGTATGGGGATACCACATATGTGGGACTTTTTGGGAGCCTAGCCGCGTACGGGGCCCCGAAAACCAAGCACCGCCTTCAGGCTTTCTAAGGGCGTTACAGTTTTGAAGGCCATAAAATGCCAAGATGGCACAAACGCCCCCCAAATGACCCCATTTTGGAAAGTAGACACCCCTAAATTTAGGGGTACACTAGTGAGACTAGGTAATAAATGGCGGGTGCCCTGAAACTATAAAAAAATAACTAACCAACCAGCGTCACCTGTAACCGTTATATGGTGATCACTGGTGAAAGGGTTAACTAGGGGGCAATCAGGGGGCTTTATGCGGTAGTATATGGGGGTCCCTGGCGCTATAAAAAGCTGCGGCGAACCTAAATACCTACCTGCCTAACTAGCGTCACCTGTGACACTAATACAGCGATCAGAAAAACGATCGCTTATTAGGCTGGGTTCACACTGGAGCGATGCAGGAACGCCACAAATCCGCGGCGGGTTCCCGCATCGCATGCCTCCCGGCGGCAGTTCACACTGCCCTATGTGAACTGCTGGGAGATCAGTTCGCATATCGCAGTGCGATCTGCAAACTCGGATCGCATGGTGTGAACACCCATGCGATCCGATTCTGCTGCGGACCAAAAAAAGGGTCCCGTGCGAGTTTGCGGCGGGTGCGGCGGGTGCGACGCAAATTCAGCCATACTATCTGTATGGCTGAACTCGAATCGCACAGAGATCGGATGTGATTTGCACTGCAGTGCGGTGCGAATCACATCCGTTCTCAAACCGCTGCAATGTGAACCCAGCCTTAGTGACACTGGCGACGGGGGGTGATCACGGGGTTAAACCTTTATTGGGGGGTTAGGGGGGTACCTTAGAACTAAAGGGGGCTAACCCTAACTGCCCTAACAGTTATTACAGTCACAAATGACACCAATGCAAAAAAAAAAAATGCAATTGGTGTCACTGTGACTGGGGGGGGGGGGGCAGGGGTAATTGGGGGGGTGATCGGGGGGTAAAGGGGGGGTGTGAGTGTGCCTGGCATGTTCTACTGTACGTGTGGTGTGTTGGTGCAACTCACCGATCCTCTCTCCTCGGTGCCGGAACGAAAAATACCGACACGGAGGAGAGATTATATCACTTCCTCTCCTGTGAGGAGAGGAAGTGATGTCACGGAGCATTTTTATTCGTCGGGAGCGATCGCGAGGGGGTGGCCATGAATGAATGGCCGCCCCCTCATCCCGGATCGCTCCCGAACGAATGCCGACCGCCGCAGGCACCGGGGGGGGCCCGATCGGGCCCCCACCCGCGGGAAGGCAGGGACTTATATATACGCCCATATGCCTGCCCGTGCCATTCTGCCGACGTATATCATCGTGCGGCGGTCGGCAAGTGGTTAAAGTCCCAAACTTCCTTTATTTATTTTTTGGATGTTTTTTTTTGGGGGGGGGGGGGAGATTCCCTAAAAAACTCCTTTAAAGACACTGGTCATTTCTCCTTTTTTGAACTTTTTATTTTTGGGTGTAAACTTATAACAACAACATTATTGTATTTTTTAGATTTTATTTTTTAATCTACAGGAGGTTGTTTAGTGTTGGTACCCCTTGTTATTTAATTTACTTTGTATTTTGGAAATGTACCTGCCTGCTCACAAATAAACTCTACTTTTGGAAGGAAAACACATTACACAAGTATTTCATCAAACAAAAATAAAATTTATTTTTTTTGCTTGAAAAGAAAACTAGGAACGCAGCACTGGAGAAACTTATTAACTTTGGTGCAGCCTTTGGCCCCCAGGGCAGACATGACTAAATGAGATATTAAAAAATTGGTGGCCTGAGGAGTAGATATCTCAGGGAGAGAAGTCCGCTCCTGAAGTCCTCGAGAGCAGGAAATTCAGATGCCCAGGATGGTGATCTTGAACAGGCTGCATCTTCTGGCACACCTGACTCATCCCAGGCCATCACTCTCTGGTCCTCCTTTGGGACTTCCCACCAGGCATCCTTCCAGGCTGTGGCTGGGCTCCTCTAGCTGGGGCAGGAGGAGGAGGGCATTGTTGGACCTCCTGGCTGCCACTTGCCACAGCCTCCCCACGACTGAGGTCTTCCTGTGTATGAAAAGGGGACATAGTTTTAGTTTTTTGATCATCAATCAGAACATTTTGTGCTCCTGGCTTTTGCTATTTGACTGTTACCAAATAGAACAGACTATCATTCTGACACCAGCATTTTTCTTTCCCGTCCCAATCATTTTTGGTCACTACTGTCTATTTAGATGTAAACCACTTGGAGAAATCACAACTTACTGATCAATAAGAACATCTAATCTAGTTAACATCATTAAATGTAACACAAGAAATATGTTCAACAATGCAATACCTGTCTCAAGCTGGGCCCCACCACATGGTGCTGCCTGGATGGCCCAGGTTGGTCATCAGAAGCCTCAGCTGGGGTGAAGGATGCCTTGGAGGAAGCATGGAGAGTGGTGGCCTGAGTGGTGGCCTGGGTACCCCCTGGTCTAACAGAAAATGCAGCCTGTCAAAGTGCACCATTCTGGGGTAGTAAACAGCATCTGGATCTCCTGCTCTCAAGGACTCCAGGTGCTTCTTCCTATCCCTGAAATATGTAAGCTTCATGGTCACAATTTTGCGATTCAGATATGTCATGTCTGCCGTGGGGACCCCGATCTGCACCAAAGTAAGCAGTTTCTCCAGTGCTGCGTTCCTCTTGGATCTGTCATAATAAAATTTGTTGTGGAACTGCCACAGGCAGGGCATCTCCATGTATAGCTCGAGGAAGAGCCCCATAAAGTTGGGATTGGTGAATGGGTCCATTTTCTCTGCAAGACACAACACAAGACAAACCCTCAAATACTAATAATGCAATATTAGTTCCCAACAGCGGCCTAGATACAAGCAGTCTAGTCTAGGGAAGCACAAAGTTAAAAATGTTACCTTTGTTTCCACGTTCGCCGCGTCCGTGACTCACACTCTCCTCCCAGATCGTACGGACGATACACATGTGTGGTGTTTTATATACAGTGCGCATGCGTGAAACTCCGCCCGCCCCTGACGTTCTTTCCAGACTATTCCCCGCCCCTTCGCTTCCCACGCAGTGGGGAGAGCACATGGCGGAGAGAAAGCAGGTGCGCAATAATAGTTCCACTAACGAGGAGGAGGGTGAGGAAAGCCCGGAGCCAGAAACGTCCCGATCCAGGAAGACAAGATTTAAGGCCTCAAAT
The DNA here is from genome assembly GCF_037356315.1 of Lithobates pipiens. Taxonomy (NCBI): domain Eukaryota; kingdom Metazoa; phylum Chordata; class Amphibia; order Anura; family Ranidae; genus Lithobates; species Lithobates pipiens. The sequence goes on from NW_027507784.1 coordinate 163,475,451, forward strand.
ATGTCTTTTGGAGAGATGTTGGAGATGGTCGACATATTGAACAGGACCAACTATGATGGTAAGTATGGACCTTACCCAAACCCAAATATCAGAAAGGCCAAGATCATGAATAAAGTTGTGAAGAGTCTTCTGAAGAATTTTGGGGTACGCCGATCCAAGGATCAACTGAGAAAACGCTGGTCAGACCTGAAACTGAGGGAGCACGAGCAGTACGTAAGGATCAAGTGTGTTCTTAAAAAAAGTAAGTAGTTGTCGTGTGTTCATATCATTATTCTTGCTTGCATACATGCTCCATGTGCTTGGATTTCATGTTGTGCATTTTAAAATGGCCACTTTCAAGGCCATGGTTTCGTTCGTTCGTATGAAACATCGTTCTGCAGGGAAGTATTCCAACTTAACAAGGTGGCAGCAATAATGTTCTCACCTTGTAACTCGGCCCAAAAAAACTATTGGACAACACTTCCAAGCAATGTTTCATATTCCTATTTATGCCCTCTGTGTGCTAATTAATCTTTGTTTACATTCTCATAGGGGAGAGAAGACTCGGCAAGTATGAGGACACCAGGGACCACACCCCTCCCAAAGAAGGGCAACTTCCAAAAGCAGAAACAGAGGAGCAGGAGCAGGAGGAGGAGGAAGAAGGAGAGATCGTGGAGGTTGGCCAAATTGTCACCACAACAGGTAAGTGTCGGAGAACACAGCTTCCGGTAAGCTCATCAATGTATATCACCATATTTGGATTACATGGTGTGTTTGTTTTTGTTTTTTTCTAGGTCATGTGGAGGAAGATTCCCGTTTTACCGGTGAAAGTGCCCAGATCTTGATCGGGGAGAAAATGGTGTGCAATAGGGATTTGGAAATTGTACAACAAAACATCAATGATGTTAAAAATAAAATGAAGAACATCATTGATGTTTTAGGGAGAGTGTGAAAAACGAAAAAACTAGATAGGGTTTTATTTTTGTTTTAGCAAAAAAAAAAGGTGGATTTAGCATAATTCCAAATTTGGAAGATGCACAGAGTGTGTAAACATGCGCTATCTCCTATCATGGGGGATCAATGTACATGTTTTGTGGAAAGTGTCTGAGATGAAGGGGTTGCAGCCCCAAAGCATGTACCCCCATGATGGGAGATAGCACATGTTGACACACTGTGTGCATTTTCCAAATTTGTATTTTTCAGGGGTCACATCCCATGTGATGAAGGCAATATCAGCCCAGTTTGTACATACTCATGTCTGATATTGTCTTCACTTTTCCAAGTTGAACTTTGTAAGTTCCTGTGTTCTGTATTTTACGCTTTGATACATGCCTGTTTACACAAAAAAACAACTCAAAAATAAATATTATTAAACTGGGTTTTGGATACCCAAAATATCTTGGTTGTGTTGTAAAAACCTTTACTAAACGCACATATGAATGTGCTTGTATTAAAAAGTTTCATTCTCAACAATGTGTGGCTTCCTTTTTCATTGGGATTACAATGTATTTGTAGTCAAATTTGAGTTTGTGCTGAGGAGTGTGATTTACTAAAGGCAACTCCACTTTGCACTCCAAGTGCAGTTTCAGGTGTACTTTTGCAGTGCACTTGTAGTGCATAGTGGATGTGCCTTTAGTAAAAAGCACCCACAGTGAGGTGTAAATTTGGACAATCATGCCATTTTCCTGCCAGGGTGCGGAAAATGAGCATGATTTAGATCAGTCATGCACTACTCATTAGTTAACAAAAAGAAGGTGTGTGTGTAGCAGACCAACAACATAATAAGAATATCTGAAGAAGAGACTGTCCCCTCATCTCACTCTGAACTTGGGTTTGCACTGTTGCAGAAAAAGGCACAACTTGACAAAAAATGGCAAAGTGTGAGGCCACAGTCTGCCATTCCTGTTGCGTCGAAGTACACTGTGTAGTGACACAAGAAAACAAACTAGTAATTTGACAAATCAACATTGCATGCAGATTAGACACCCACATTTTTGAAGACAATTAGTATAACATTTTTTAAAATGAGTATTTAAAGCCTAAAGTATAAGGTCCCCTTATGAGAGTCCTAACCCCCCCATCCCCCCTATCTGATGGGCCCTTGTTAAAAAATGAGGGGGGATGTTTAGGAGAGGTAACCCTCTCCACTTGATTGAGAGCTGAATGTGTAAATAATGTGTGATACTTTGTGAAGCCCCTGCTTAGTTACACTATTGGCAGCACACCGGACAGGTAAGAAGTGTCATAATAGCAAAATGGAAGGACATTTTGACATTATGCTATTACATAGCAATAAAATGAATATGTTGAAAAAATAAAACTAGCATTTGAAAGTATTGAGGCAGGCCCTTACACTACATGCTTTGGTGAATTTGTCCATAAATGTGATCATGATGTATTGGGCTGGGTCAAGTCATGAGATAGAAGATTGCTATCAGCTGAGGTAACAGTTGGGGAGAGGGGGGTTACTAATGAGTTTGGCACAACTCCAAAAAACAATAAAAAGGTCACTTTGCATGAATTGAAGCACACACATCACATTTGTAGAGATTTTACGGGGTGTTTAGGGAAAAGCAATACTAAGGAGCTGACAAAAGACATTGTCAAGTGACTAGACTCTAGTTTTAGGGGCCAAGAAGAGCATGGGGAAGTTAGTGAGGCAAATCCGCATGAGGACAAAGGGGCAGAGTATATGAATTAGAGCATATTGCAATGATGGTAATTAGGGAATGAGGAAAGAAATGCAAGATATTAGCAATCATGAAATACATAGAATGTGATGTTTACGGTTAAAAATTAGCATAATATAGTCCTTCAGCAGGAGCTGAATGATGGCAGAACAGGTCTCTGGAATAATGATCCCCAGAGCCTGGGGGGAGATGCCTGTAGAAAACTTGAGGTCGTGAACGTTCGTCTACATCCTCATCGTACAGTTTGTGCTGTGCAGGGGTTCTTACTTTGACTTTGACACAAGCCCTTTGGCTTGTGTCAAAGTCAAAGTAAGAACCCCTGCACAGCACAAGCTGTACGATGAGGACGTAGACGAAACATGTTTGGAAAACGGTCGGGGTGGTCAGAACGGACACCAGAAAGCAACGCTAAACAGCAAGGCCTGAAAGGACGACCTGAATAGCAGAAGCAAGCAGACAATAAAAAATGCCTTTCAAAGCGTACTATACCAAGATAGAGTCCACAATGAGAAGCAAATACTTAATGACTGCACGCACTGATTATCAGATATGCAAAGACAAGCAGAAACTTAAGAGCAGTAGCGATCTGAATCACTAATCTGAAAAGCGCGAATCGTCTTTCACCAAACTTCTACTAAAACACGAGATCAGCAGAAGGAGCCCAAAGGGTGCCGGACGTGGTGCTGAACTTCCTTTTTCTAGTCCCACCGTACACGGCTTACGTCACCACGTTCTTGGCAACCGCGAAATCAGACAACTTGGCCCGACCGTGTGTATGCAACAGTTTCGGGCACAATCCGTCGGACTCAATCCGACAGGCAAAATCCGACGGATTTGGTTGCCGAAATCTCCGACCGTGTGGGCTTAATGTCTAAACCGCTGGCAACAAAAGTGAGTACATCCCTAAGTGAAAATGACAAAATTTGTCCCAAAGTGTCAATATTTTGTATGGCCACCATTATTTTCCAGTACTGCGCTAACCCTCTTGGGCAAGGAGTTCACCACAGTGTCACAGGTTTCCACTTGAGTCCTCTTCCACTCCTCCATGATGACATCACAGAGCTGGTGGATGTTAGAGACCTTGCACTCCTCCATCTTCCATTTGAGGATGCCCCACAGATGTTCAATAGGGTTTAGCTCTGAAAACATGCTTGGCCAGCCCATCACCTTTACCCTCAGCTTCCTTAGCAAGGCAGTGGTTGTATTGAAGATGTGTTTGGGGGTCATTATGATGTTGGAATACCACCCTGGGGCTTAGTCTCCGAGGGGGTTAATGCTCAGCTTCAGTATGTTACAGTACATGTTGGCATTCATGGTTCCCTCAATGAACTGTAGCTCCCCAGCACTCATGCATCCCCAGACCATGACACTCCCACCACCATGCTTGACTGTAGGCAAGACACACTTATCTTTGTACTCCTGGTTGACCCACACATGCTTGACACCATCTGGACCAAATAAGTTTATCTTGGTCTCATTAGACCACAGGACAAGGTCCCAGTAATCCATGTTGTTAGTCTGCTAGTTTTCAACAAACTGTTTGCTGGCTTTCTTGTGTATGATCTTTAGAAGGACGACAGCCATGCAGACCAATTTGATGCAGTGTATGGTCTGAGCACTGACAGGCTTCAACTTCTGCATACATTTATTTCCCAAAGACACCCTCTGGATATAACACTGAGCGCATGCGCTCAACTTCTTTGGTTGATCATGGCAAGGCCTGTTCTGAGTGGAACCTGTCCTGTTAAACTGCTGTATGGCCTTGGCCACCGTGCTTCAGTTGCAGGGTCTTGGCAGCCTTCTTATAGCCTATGCCATCTTTATGTAGAGCAACATCTTTTTTTTTTCAGATACTCAGAGAGTTCTTTGCCATGGTGAACTTCCAGTGACCAGTATGATAGAGTGAGAGCGATAACACCAAATTTAACACACCTGCTCCCCATACACACCTGAGACCTTGTAACACTAACGAGTCACATAACACCGGGGAGAGAAAATTACTAATTGGGCTCAATTTGGACATTTTCACTTAGAGGTGTACTCACTTTTGTTGCCAGCGATTTAGACATTAATGGCTGTGTGTTGAGTTATTTTGAGGGGACAGAAATGTACACTGTTATACAAGCTGTACACTCACTACTTTACATTGTAGCAAAGTTGCATCTCTTCAGTGTTGCCACATGAAAAGATATAATAAAATATTTACAAAAATATGAGGGGGGTACTCACTTTTGTGAGATACTGTACATACATAAGTGACAAATAAAAGAGATTAGATTGATGTAAATTATCAGTGTTAAAAGCATTAACCAAAATATTTGTTAAAAGAAGGAACAGTTAAAACCCCTGTCATTTTTTTTAATTTTTTTTTATTTTGCCATTTGTGTCAGATTCTGGAGCCTTTTCTTCACTTCCTGTTCCTGAAAGAGAGAGGAAATCTCTCAAAAGTGAGAAGAAATACCCCAACAAAATTTTCACCAGAACAAGTGCCCCCACTGATAGATTTCTCTAGATAGATTTTCTCCCCACTTTATTTTGCACTTACAATTGTAAAATGTTGGATTTCCCATTTTTGTTCCAGTGACACTGTTCACAGGAACTAATAGAGGTAGTGAGTTGTCACACAGCGAGGACACGAACAGCTGTAAAAACAGGAGTTCTTATCCTTTTTCTACCCTATCCAAGACTTAAAAAATAAACATTTTAGCTAGATATAACATTTGTGTTTTAAAAGCCTTGTTTCTATGTATACGTTGTAGTTTTATACATACATGAGAGCAATCGTATTTACTATTACCATATAAGTAGTTACTGAAGTTTTCAACTTAGCGCTGGATGAAATTCAGTGTTGCTGTTCTATTATAGGAGGAAAAAGTGTGCAGGATCTGTGTAGGGTTGCCACCTCATCCCTTTAAACCCGAACACATATGAATTGCACAGGTTCTCTGGCTGATTGAGGTGGTAATTAAACTCACTTGGTGCCTTATCTGCATTTAATTAGCCTCAGAACCTGTGTAATTCATATGTGTTCGGATTTAAAGGGATGAGGTGGCAACTCTAGATCTGTGTGATAAAAAAGTATGATGAAAGTCTTTCTGCATTTCTGGAATGCAGTGTTTCCATACCCTATACCAGTGATGGCGAACCTTGGCACCCCAGATGTTTTGGAACTACATTTCCCATGATGCTCAGCTACATTGCAGAGTGCAGGAGCATCATGGGAAATGTAGTTCCAAAACATCTGGGGTGCCAAGGTTCGCCATCACTGCCCTATATTAACTAGCTCATTGGTTTCTATGCAGAAGTGAGCCTGATTTTGTACTTTTCAGCTTTAGTAAAACAACCCCATTGTGTACTTAAAAGTGGGGTATGCCTGTACTCTCTTACAGAAAATAATAGGGATTCTGTTATTAATTCAATCATTATCACCTGCAAATTTCTCAAAATATGGAGTTACACCCATATTACCAGTCTCCATTCTAGTTTTAATAATACATTTTGCTTAAAGCCCAAATCCTCTCCAAACATTTTTTTTCTTTTTAATTAAAGGGTAACTAAAGGCATTTAAAGGCATTATTCTTTTAGATGGCGTAATAGAGAGTTATAACCTGCATTCCCTTGTTTGTTTGTTTTTTTTGCCATCTGTGTCCCATGGGGGAGATTTCTCTTGATTTCCTCTCTCAAAGCTAAAACAGCAAGTGAGAGGAAATCCCTTCAAAGTGATCAAATCCCAGGTTGTCCCTAGAGTCACCAGAACGAGTGTCCCTACTGGATGATTTCTCCTTTATCACTGTTTTGATGTCAACCCAAAATTTGGGAATGGATTTCCTTCAATGATAATGATAAACAGGGCAAATAGAGAGGGTAAATCTCCCTAATGGGAACACAGACAGCAATAAAAACTGATAGGTGCTCTAATCCCTCTCTACTCTATTCAAGACTAAGAAAAAAAATGCCTTTTGCATTTTAAGCAGAGATGTTTTTGTTGCCATTGTTGTCCCTATTGGGGACAAAAACAAGCACTGATTTTTAATAGAGTGAGCAAGAGTTAGAACTTCTGATCATTTTTTTCTGTCTTTGTCTTATTGTTTTGGTGCTGTCTGCACACATAAATTTCTTATTTGTGAGGGAATTTCCGCAATGCAGTCACAAACAGAAATAAGAACCTGATAGGAATGTTAACATTTCCTTAATCTAAAATGTAAAAAAATAAAAAATAAATAACAGGAGTGCTTTAGTTGCTTACAGGAAACAGCAGAGTCTAATATTCCAGATCATTCAAGAAGCCCAGCAGAAGAAGTAGATTGTTTATCAGAGTATTAAATTGACAGATTACAGAGTACAAAAAAATGTAAAATAATTATACTTATTTCAGAACAGTGGTAAGAACAATGGTGGGTGATAATCCAAGCCAACCAATCAGAAATCAGCCCATAACATTAAATTACACATAAATTCTCCTGTATGACGGTCTAAACAACTCCTAAATCCATTTACTATGTGTACGAAGCACAATTATAAGTAATTTAAAAACTTCATTTTTTGTCCTACATGCTCCCCCTCCCAGACACTGCAGCCTCCAGTGGGAGGGTTTCAGCAAGAGACAGTGTTGTTAATCCATAAAGCAGTGAGCAGGGCTAGGTGTGGCCAGTTGAAGAATGAAAGCCAAAACTGCTCTAAATTTAGGAGCAGAGCAGCATCAGTGCCAATCAATCAGGTATGCATTAGATGCATTTCAATTGTAGGCTTAACAGATATTTGTGGCACTTTGCAAGGGAATTAAGAGAAAACTGTAAGTGCAGATGCACCTACAATTAGGTGCTGCAGCATATATTTTTTAAATTGGAGGCCATAGTTCTACTGTAACCACCTGAGTACTAGGGATGAGCCAGCGGTTCAAGTTGAACATAAGTTTGACTCGAACATCAGGTGTTTGTTTGTTCTAAAATGAACCGAACATATGGGGTGTTTTCGGGAAATTTTAGCACTGCAGAACGCCTCATAATGCACTACGAGATTGCCATGCATTGCTGTATAATGATTGGCCAAACCCGACATGCATGCTTTTGTCTGTCACAGCACGCTCTTCTGAGAGAGCATAATTGGCCAAAGGCAGGGTGCCTTTGGCCAATCATGGCTCAGGGGCACTAAGTCCACACCCCACACTATATAAGGCTGTTTACATAGTGGTCATGTGAAGTGTTGTTGGCATGAACAGAGAGATAACTTGAGTTAGATTAATCAGGCAGGTTATCATCCGGTAGTGTATTGCACTTCAGGAGGTGTACACAGTATTTATTACAGTGTAGTGTGTAGTTGCAAAACAAAAAAATGCATCATGTTCGAAAGGCCACCAAAGAGTGGCAGACATTCACAGACCACTAAAAGAGGGCAAGCAGCCTCTATGTCTAGAGTCTACAGTGGTGGTTGTGGACATGGTGCATCCTGTGCAGGGGGCTGTGGGACACGTTTGTTCTTTTTTTCTGCTGCTGGCTGTGTTATTGAGCCACAACATGCAGAAGAGTTGGTGGAGTGGATAACAAAGCCGTCCTCATCCTCCTCATCCTCTGTCACCCAGGCTCAGAGTAGTTTCCCTTCCAATGCAGCTGCCAAAGCAGTCTATTCCATGGCTCCTTGGCCACAGTCACTCCTTTCGTAGCACCACCATCATGCTCAGAGGAGTCCCCAGAATTATTCGACCACAGTGTCGGTTATGTGCTGCTGGAGGATGCGCAGCAGTTTGAAGGCTCCGATGTTGGTTCACAGGTTGATGAAGAGAGTAACGTGAGCCTAGAGAGAGGGGGTGCCACAGAAGGACAAGAAATTGGCAGTCATGTTTCCCCAGCTGCAGCATACTGCCAAGTTTGCTCCAGTGATGAGGAGGGAGGGGATGATGAGGTCGCTGACTGTACTTGGGTGCCTGAGAGAAGTAAGGAGCAAAGTGAGGAGGAGGAGGAGGCACAACTCCAACAAGGCAGGATGTCCTCTAGGGGGCAGCTTAAGGGCAGCCACCCTATTGCATCACACCATAGAGCTCCACAGGTGCAGGGCACTGCTGACTCCCTGCTGACTATTAAAAGTTCCTTGGTGTGGGCTTTTTTTGACATGTGTGCAGCAGATCGCATCATTGCTGTTTGCAACCTATGTCTGAAGTGGTTCAAGCGTGGCCAGAACAGCAGCCGCTTGGGCACCACATGCTTGACAAGAAATAGGACGACCGGCCATGAAGTCCATTGGCAACAGCACTTGAAAGACCCAAATCAAAGAAAAAGGCAGACTTGTCCTTGCTCCTCATCTGGGATCTCCAACCCTACTATACCTCCAGTCCTCTCACCCTCATGCCATTTAAAAAAAAATTTGGTGCGGGGTTCCCCTTAATATTCATACCAGACCTAAAGGGCCTGGTAATGGACTTTTTATCTATATTGCTGGTATCTGACAATACATTACAGCTTTTTAAGTTTTTTATTTTAGTTTTAAATTAATTTTTTTCCTTTAGAAATGTCATTTTGCTGTGGTACTGTTTTTAACGTAGGAAAGATGCGCTATTTTACAGGCAGACTAAGGAGATCCCCATTCACGATATTGAAAGTCATATTTATTGTTTCACTTTAAGCATTAAAAATATCACTGCTCCCAAAAAGAATGCATTGATACATGTCCCCTGGGGCAGGACCCGAATCCCCAAACACTTTTTATGACAATAACTTACATATAAGCCTTTAAAATGAGCACCTTTGATTTTTTACATTCGCATCCAATAGACTTTAACAGTGTTTTCAATTCTGCACACATTTTTTGCCTGTTTGCATTTTTTTCTGCGAACCGAATGGAAAAAGACCGAAAATTTTGAGAAAAAAAGATAATTTCTACTTTTTGTTATAAGAAAAATCTAATAAACTCAATTTTAGTCATACATTTAGGGCAAAATTTATTCAGCCACATGTCTTTAGTAAAAAAAATGTCAATAAGCGTATATTTATTGGTTTGCGCAAAAGTTATAGCGTCTACAAACTAGAGTACATTTTCTGGAATTGACACAGCTTTTAATTTATGACTGCCTATCTCATTTCTTGAGGTGCTAAAATGGCAGGGCAGTACAAACCCCCCCCCCCCCCAAATGACCCCATTTTGGAAAGTAGACACCCCAAAAAAATTGCTGAGGGGCAAGTTGAGCCCATTGAATATTTTTTTTGAATAATGACACAAAAAAAAAGTTTACAAAAAGTTGTCACTAAATGATATATTGCTCACACATGCCATAGTTATATGTGGAATTGCAGCCCAAAATATATTCTGTTGCTTCTCCTGAGTACGGGGATACCACATATGTGGGACTTTTTGGGAGTCTAGCCGCGTACGGCACCCCGAAAACCAATCACTGCCTTCAGGATTTCTAAGGGTGCAAATTTTTGATTTCACTCCTCACTACCTATCACAGTTTCGAAGGCCATAAAATGCCAAAATAACACAAAACTCCCCCAAATGACCCCATTTTGGAAAGTAGATACTCCAAGGAAATTGCTGAGGGGCATGTTGAGCCCATTGAATATTTTTTTTTTTTGTCCCAAGTGATTGAATAATGACACAAAAAAAAAAGTTTACAAAAAGTTGTCACTAAATGATATATTGCTCACACATGCCATAGTTATATGTGGAATTGCACCCCAAAATATATTCTGCTGCTTCTCCTGAGTACGGAGATACCACATATGTGGGATTTTTTGGGAGTCTAGCCGCGCACAGGCCCCCGAAAACCAATCACTGCCTTCAGGATTTCTAAAGCCCCATACACACGGTCGGACTTGTACAAACTTTTCCGTGGACTTTTGTACAAAGTGTGTTGTCCACAAGTTTGTATTGCATACACACGGTCGGACTTTTTGACAACAAACACGAACGTGGTGACGTCACAACGTACTGACGCCGCTTCAAAAGAGGACGTTCAATGACTCCAGCGCCACCTTTGGTCAACTTCTGTATTGTAGTCTGATCGTTTGCAATGGTTCTGAGCATGCGTGTTTGTACCTTGTACAAAAGTCCGATGCTTTTGCATACACACGGTAGGACTTTGCTCCATCGGACTTCTGTTGTCAAAAAGTTTGTCCGTTCGCAGAGCCAACAAAAGTCCGATGAAAACAGAAAAAGTTTGTCCGATGGAGCGTACACACAGTCGGATGTTGCTCCAAAACAGCTAATTTGCATGTTTGTTGTCAAAAAGTCCGACCGTGTGTACGGGCCTTAAGGGTGCAAATTTTTGATTTCACTCATCACTACCTATCACAGTTTTCGAAGGCCATAAAATGCCAAAATAACACAACCCCCCCCCCCCCAAAATGACCCTATTTTGGAAAGTAGACACCCCAAGCTATTTACTGAGAGGCATGTTGAGTCCATGAAATATTTTATATTTTGCCACAAGTTGCAGGAATATTACAATTTTTTTTTTTGCACAAAGTTGTCACTAAATGATATATTGCTCACACATGCTATGGGCATAAGTGAAATTACACTCAAAATACACCCCAAAATAAATTCTGCTGCTTCTCCCGAGTACGGGGATACCACATGTGGGGGACTTTTTGGGAGCCTAGCCACGTATGGGACCCCGAGCACTGCCTTTCGGATTTAAATATAAAACGCTACCAAAAAAAACTGTTAGCGATCGCAGGGATCAGGCCTGACTCTGCGAACGCTGCAGTTATGTGTTTAGTGTTTTGTAAGTGACAGTTATCGATCGATACTGCACTTGGGTGGGCTGGGCGGAGGGGCAAAACGCAGGTGCTAGCAGGTATCTGGGCTGATACTGTTAACAATGCTTTTTTTGGAACCCTAAACTGCTGGGGACGCTAGTATAGATCTGATCAGTCAGATATTGATCTGTTCAGATACTATACCACTACGGGAGGTTTATACTTTTCGTGTGGGGGTTAGCCGTACTGGCACTAACCTAGCGCTGCCTGGGGCGAGGCAGACCCTGACCCTAAAACCTAATTGATATCACCCACCGGGTGATCAGGGGGTTAAACCTTTATTGGATAATAAATGGTGGGTGCCCTGATGCTATAAAAAGCAAACTAACTAACCAGAGTCACCTGTAACACTTATACGGTGATCACTGGTGAAAGGGTTAACTAGGGGCAATCAGGGGGTTCAAATTTTTATTAGGTAGTATATGGGGGTCCCTGGCGCTATATAAAAACCTGACGGGGAACCTAAATAACTAACTGGCTAACCAGCATCACCAGTGACACTTATACGGTGATCGCTGGTGAAAGGGTTAACTAGGGGCAATCAGGGGGTTAAAACAATTATTGAGTAGTATATGGGGGTAACTAGCGCTATAATAACCTGGCGGTGAACCTAAAATAATAACTAGCTACCTAGCGACACTAGTGACACTAATGCAGCGATCAGAAAAATTATCGCTTAGTGACACTGCCAAAAGGGGGTGAAAGGGTTAACTAGGGGCAATCAGGGGGTTAAAACCATTATTGGGTAGTATATCGGGGTACCTAGCGCTATAAAAACCTGGCGGTGAACCTAAAAAAATAACTAGCTACTTAGCGGCACCAGTGACACTAATGCAGCGATCAGAAAAACGATTGCTTAGTGACACTGGCAAAAGGGGGTGAACGGGTTAACTCTGGGGGAAATCAGGGGGTTAAACCTTTATTGGGGGGTAGGGGGCTACCCTGGACCTAACACTAACTGCCCTGACAGTTTTACTGTCATGACTGACACTAAATGCAGTGATCAGTAAATAAATGATCACTGCAATCAGTGACACTGTGACTGTGAGGGGGAGGGGGGCGCGATCGGGGGGGATTTGTGTGCCTGTGTGTACCTACATGTCAGTGTAGTGTTGGTGCACACTTACTTTCACTGTTCTCCTCGTAGTCCGGTCAAAAAGACCGCCCCGAGGAGAATGACATCACTTCCTTTCTGCCTGCGTTTACTATACACAGCGGGGGAAGCTTCTCATTCGCCAGGAGCGATCGAGAGGGGATGGCCAGAAACCAACGGCCATCCCCTCATCCCGGATCGCTCCTGCAGCGAAACGGAGCGCCGCATCCAGCGGGAGGGGGTCCGATCGGACCCCCCACCCGCTGGAAGGTGAGCACGTACATGTACGTGCTTGTGCCTGTCGGTGCCATTGCACCGACGTCCATTGCCATGCGGCGGTCCTTAAGTGGTTAATATTCCGACCAGACGCCAACAGGAACAAACGTGATGTAGGTCCATGAAGAGGACAAAAAATGGCAACACAGTACCTAGCGGTGAGTTCTCTTTTATTTGAATGGGGGTCCTATAGCATTGGAGAGGAGGCGGGGTTAACCCACACGTAGGCTGCCATGGAGTCTGTCAGGAAAAGAATGTTTCTTTACTATGTGTACTATACCTATCAGAACCTTTTACTTTACAATCAGTCCAGTGGTCAGGACCTGAATCTGAACCTCCAACCTCCACAGTGCCTGGCTTTGGCTTTGGCTCTTCTCACTCATTCTCCTTGGAAAACCTTACCTTGTGTTTAGTTTCTCTTGAACCTTGAACCCTTTGCTCCTGCTATTAAGGATTTTGGCTGGAGAGAGCACAATGATTTGTCAAACAGGAAATGCAGAGGCATGGCTGATATCAGGAGGTTTATGGGAGGAGCAAAGGGTTTGAGGTTCAAGAGTAACATGACAAGGTAATGTTGCCCAGGAAATCAGGCAGCATGGCTAGCGCCCCTGTTGGCACAGCTAGAAGAGCCACAACCAGACACCGTAGAGGTTGCAAGGTCAGACCAAGGTTCTGACACCAGTATTCTCCCTACTTACAGTCAGCATCTAAAGTACAGAGTGATTTTTTTTTTAAACTACTAGTTATAGCACCACTAGGAGCTATCATGTTAGCTAGGTAAGGCAGATAATATGGTGCATCTGGTCATGCTTTTTATTCTATTAACTTTTATATTCTTTTAATACACTAATAGTCATATAATCTTGGATTATGACTTTTTTATGACTTATGCTAATATTTATATTTACCTATATGTTTTATTGGTTATTATTTATATTATATAACTATATTTATTTATACGTTTTATTGAATTTTTATTATCTCATTATATTTTACTAATACTCATAATCCTATTATTTTTTGCTACTCTTTGTGAATATCATGTTGTGTCTCTGTACAGTATAGCATGATTTTTTTAATATAACATTTAATTGATGTGATGTTTACATTTATATTTTTCCAATGTCTTTATCTTAAGTATACACCTTTTTTCTCAGCCCTGAAGAAGGGGGGTTCTTTTCATTGATCCCCAGAAACATATTGTTTTTCTTGTGATCTCTCATTGCAGGCAATAAAGAATTACTGGTTCGCAATCCATCTTTGGCATTCTCATTCTTTTCACAATGTTTGGACTATTCCAGGAACTCCAAGGATGTCAGAGCAGCCTTTGAAAAATGTTAACTCGAAAAATGCATAGGTTCTAGCCCTTTTTTTTGGGTCCAGAGCTCTACCAACATCCATGCATTTCTAGGAAGCAAGCCCAGCCCCAATATAAAAAAATAAATTTCAATGCATGTTGGCATTGCAAAAGTTAACAAATGTGCTACAATTTGTGATACAGTGTTCAATTGAATCTCACTGATATTATTGTTTCATTTAGGAGGGCTGAAAATCTTAGGCTTCTAACTAAATAACACTTCTGCCACTCACTAAGCAAGGGCATCCATCCTTGTAGTGGCAAGATGATAGTGAAGCAGCATATCAGTCTCAAACATACTTAAAATACATAGCATGGCCAGAGGCTGGAATGTGAAGCAATGACAAGTGTGGGAGCAGTCAGCATGATCTGTTGTGATAATAGAGAACTTCAAATTGGTGGAACCATAGGAAAATTAGGATCCTTGCTGAGAGGGAAGATGTTAATTGCTTGTAACATAACAGATAGAGAATGCTCCCTGATGTGATTTGCCAGTACAGGAAACAAATGTTCTCTGTAGAAAATTTTCATGCAATGAAACCTGATAACTTCTGCATTTTTTCTGACCCATGACCTTTTAAAAACACCTTGCGCCTTTGGTAATATTATATACCGACAATAGAAGAAGCTCTAGGATTGTTCTGGTATTTGATTATAGTTAGTTCAGAAATTGCTTGTACTTACCGGTAAACTCATTTTATGTACCCCTGATTTTTCTTCTTCAGGAATAACTGAAATCAAATCTTCAGAATTCTGCATCTTGAGATCTGCTGTCTGAGTAAATTAGCCACTGCTAAATACTCCCATTGAGCCAAGAGCCAGTAAATAATGCAAGCTGACCACTTGCAGCAATGTTGTTATAGAAGTGACCATACATACAAATAATCTGAAATGAAGGCTTGTCTGTCACACGTATTGCTCGTTTATGCTCTTCTTACATTCAGATTAATCTGGTAGCATAGCACGATGGTAAAACAGAAGACCGCTGAGACACTGGACTCTTCCTTTGTAGTTTGTCACACTCACAGATAAAGACTTTCCTACTGCCCTCAACACTTTCTATGTTCGCTTCTTGATGAGTGAACTATTATGTTCCATGGAAATAAGGGGGGTGACCCAGGAGAAGCTGAGATATGTGACCTCTTCTTGTAAAAGTATTAAAGAAACTGTATCTTCATTTTAAAACATATGTCAACAATATGTGTATGACTGTAGCATTGAAGTTTGATATACAGTTAAAAGAGAAGAATGTTTTTTTTTTTTCCTGATTCATACTTACCTAGGTGGATGCGGCATCGGACTGATGCTGCATCTGACCCCCAGCACCTCTACACTGAGAACAGAGCGATCAAACACCGCCGACCGCTCGGTTCTGACAGTTGCTCGAGCAGAAAGCTGCTGACTGTCAATCAGCAGCTCTCTGCTTCCTCCTCACTCACTGGAGAGCTGGGCTGTGGAGAGGCAGGAAGCTCACTGAGAGGCTGAGCGGAGTGTCAGTCCAGCCACCTGGCTGATCCTGACTTCCATTGTCATGATAATGCAGTGTCTGGACTAACCTCTGAGATGTCAACAGAGAGCAGACTTCAGCCTGCTCTCTGCTGAAAACGGGTCACAGGTGTGCAAAACAAATTGCACTCCTGTGATCCATAGGAGACATACAACAAAACAAGCTTTGGCTATACTTCTCCTTTAAAGAACAATAAATTAAGCTATTTATGTTAAAGGACAAACATGGCAGCGCAGGGAATTGGGAATAAAGTTGGCCATAGATGGGTAGAATTTCAAACAAAAATTCTTAGGTAGGAAAATTTGTATGAAAGTTCTCACACATTCGAATGTCATTCAAAAAATGTTGTTTACTTTTTACTTTTAACATTTGAATTTGGAATTAATGGACTTTACCAAATGAAAACCATATAGAAATCTGTTCATTCAAAAATAGCATTCCATCCCATCTCTTTGAATTTTCTTGTCATTGCAGTCAAAAATGAAAATGTTAAATTAAGGTGGTGAAAGAGAATAAGACAACCCACCAAAAAATCTTCAAATATATATGTAAAAAGGTCAAGTCTGAACATCCAAACCTTTTATAAGATAACTCGATAACTGAGATTTGACTGGCAACAAATGTATAAAATACTTATTTGGTTCTGTGTATACATAGAAAAATGAGGAGGCTCAAGTCCAAAATGGAGATTGTATTAATCCAGTCCCAAAAGAACCAAAAAAAATATGTTTTTTTGGTTAAAAAACAATAGTCCAAAAACAATTAGATAAATTAAAGGTGAATAAAGAATTTGGACCAGATGGCCTACACCCATGTGTCCATAAAGAGTTGAACTCTGTTATTTCAATGCCATAGTTTCCAATTTTTTAGAGACTCTTTAACAGTGGGCTCAGTACCACTAGATTTGTGCAAGGTCAATGTGGTGCCTATATTTAAAAATAGATTAAAGTATTTACTACTACAGATCTTTTAGTTTAATGTGTATAGTCACAAAGATATTTAAAGTGATTTTAAAACCTAAAAATGTTATACCTCAATGCATTCCTTATATTAAGATAAAAAATGTTTAGGTCTGAGCATCATTCCTTCAGCCCCCCTTTTACTTATCTGAGCCCTCATTCGATCCAGCACTGTGCATGTCTGCAGGGCTTCTCTCCCCTCACTTCTGGGTCTTGCAGGCTTTGCTGGGGTACCGGGAGCCATTGGCTCCCAGTGTTGTCAATCAAAGCCAGTGATGAGGAAACATTACATTGAGGCACTGGACAAGAGAGAAGCGCACTCAGAGAAGCCAGGAGCGCTGGCAGGGGACCTGAATAGAGGAGGTTTGTCTGAATAGATTAGGTTTGTGGCCGCTCTGTGCAAGTCCAAGTATAGACATGTTTGTTATTTATTTATTTTTTTATTTACCTTTACGGTCCCATTAAGAGTTTGATTTACAGTATCTCACAAAAGTGAGTACATTCCCACATTTTTGTAAATATTTTAATATAGCTTTTCATGTGACAACACTGAAGAAATTACACTTTGCTACAATGTAAATTAGTGAGTGTACAGCTTGTATAACAGTGTAAATTTGCTGTCCCCTCAAAATAACTCAACACACAGCCATTAATGTCTAAACCGCTGACAACAAAAGTGAGTACACCCCTAAGACCCCTTTCACACCACACCGCCGATAGCGTGGGCGGTAAAACGCCGCTATTTTTAGCGGCGTTTTACCGCCGGATTTGCGGCGCATTTCGGCCGCTAGCGGCCGCAAAAGGGTTGAAACCACTGGCAATACGCCGCAATAGCGGCGTTTTGCCGGTGGTATTACAGCACTGCCCCATTGATTTCAATGGGGAGCAGTGGTGGAGGAGCGGTAAACACACCGCTCCTTCACCGCTCCAAAGAAGCTGCTGGCAGGACTTTTTTCTGACGTCCTGCCAGCGCACCGCTGTAGTGTGAAAGCCCTCGGGGCTTTCACACTACACACAATGGTGCAGCTTCTTTAGGGCGGATTGAAGGCGCTATTTCTAACACTACAGCGCCTGCAAAACGCACTGGTGTGAAAGGGGTGTAAGTGGAAATGTCCTAATTGGGCCCAAAGTGTCAATATGCCACTGGAGTCTTCTTCTACTCCTCCATGACAACATCATGGAGGTGGATGTTAGAGACCTTTGCGCTCCTCCACCTTCCATTTGAGGATGCCCCACTGTTGCTCAATAGGGTTTAGGTCTGGAGACATACTTGGCCAGTCCATCACCTTTACCATGGTTCCAGTAATCTATGTCCTTAGTCTGCTTGTCTTTTTACAGGCCTTCTTGTGCATCGTCTTTAGAAGAGGCTTCCTTTTGGGACGACAGCCATGCAAACTAATTTGATGCAGTGTGCGGCATATGGTCTGAGCACTGACAGGCTGACCCCTCACCCCTTCAACCTCTGCAGCAATGCTGGCAGCACTCATACGTCCATTTCCCAAAGACAACCTCTGGATGTGACGCTGATCATGTGCACCCAACGTCTTGGTCGACCATGGCGAGGCTTGTGCTGAGTGGAACCTACCCTGTTAAACCACTGCATGGTCTTGATCACCATGCTGAATCTCAGTTTCAGGGTCTTGGCAAACTTCTTATAGCCCAGGCCATCTTTCTGTAGAGCAACAATTCTTTTTTTTAGATCTTTAGAGAGGTTTTTGCCATGAGGTGTCACGTTTACCTTCCAGTGACCAGTATGGTAGAGTGGGAGCGATAACATCAAATTTAACACACCTGCTCCCTAGTCACACCTGAGACCTTGTAATACTAACGAGTCACGTGACACCCGCAAGGGAAAATGGACAATTGAGCCCAATTTGGACATTTTCACTTAGGGGTGTACTCACTTTTGTTGCCAGCGGTTTAAACATCAATGGCTGTGTGTTGAGTTATTTTGAGGGGACAACACATTTACACTATTATACAAGCTGTACACTCACTACTTTACAATGTAGCAAAGTGTCATTTCTTCAGTGTTGTTACATTAAAAGTATAAAAAAAAAAATATTTCCAAAAATGTGAGGGGTGTACAGGAAAAAAAACATCTAGAACTGTTTTTGCTAGAAAACAATGTTAAAAGCAACAGTCAGCATTTATTTTGCAAAAAAAAACATATTTTTCATGAGAAAGCAGCAAAAACTTAGACAAAGGGAGTGGCTGGATATAGCATACTTGGACTTTGCATAAGCATTTGACACAGGTTCCCACACATGGATAAAAGTAAACTCTATATGCTCAGAAAATTCAATTTGTAAATGGATAGAAACTGGTTAAAGACCATGGTCAAAAAGAAGGGAAAAAGGGACAACGAGGGGGCAGCAGCGGGACTTTATATGAAACAAGACATTGAGGGTCAATTAAATCAATCAATAAAATAATAATTTATTGGCGATGCAGGGGGAGATAGTACAATAAAGTAAGTTAATAATAAATGTTATAATACATAAAATAAAAAATAAATAATATGATAATAACATAATCAAATTCATTATATTAACATTATTATATATAATTTGTATTATAATAGCATAATTACGCATAGTTAGTAACAGACCAATAGTACATCCCAAAGTGCAAATACAGTAAAAACCAATGAAATGAATTGATGATTTAAATAGATCAAACCCATGGGGAAATCTTGGTTATTGGGGCAAAATATCCACTGGTAAAAAGCTTGACGCGTTTCGTGGACTGTTTCCACTCATCAGGAGCTGCTATAAAAATTGGGGGTACCTGTGACAAATAATATAATTAAATATTAGTAATTAATAATCAATGGTAATTGATTATACAGGAAGAGAGGGAGCATATATAATGGTCCTACCAACTCTTACCTATAGGATAACAAAAATACACATAGAAATTATGGTAGTGATGGTTTACATCAGAGGCCATGGGAGGGGAATCTGCATCCTTCCAGGAGTTGAGGTGACAATCCAAGAAGTCGGCTGGCAGGCCAAGAAGTGAGGAAGTCCTGAGAGTGGCTGGAATTTATTCAAGCCAAGTAGATGTGAGAAGACTAAAGAAAAAAGATAATGTAATGAGTGTGAAGTGGGATGGGGAGAGGAGGGGAGTTAAGTGACAATAATATATAGAGAGGAAAATAATTTTTTAGGTAAGCCAATGAATATTGGACAAGAATAGTCATCCCAAAGATAAGGAAAGAATGTGCATGAAGTGAACACAGAATTGGGCAGCACAGTGGTGTAGTGGTTAGCACTCTCACCTAGCAGTAAGAAGGGTCACTGGTTCAAATCCCAACCATGACACTACCTGCTTGGAGTTTGCATGTTCTCCCTGTGCCTGCGTGGGTTTCCTCCGGGTACTCCGGTTTCCTCCCACAATCCAAAGACATGCAGGTAGGTTAATTGGCTTCTGTCTAAAATTGTCCCTAGTATATGAATGGGGACCTTGGATTGTGGGCTCCTTGAGGGTAGGGACCGATGTGAGTGTGCAATGTACAGGGATAGGGGCAATTGTAGACACTCACTCAGGTTGAACTGGATGGACTGGTGTCTTTATTCAACCTAACAAACTATGAAACTATGAAACTATGAAGCCAAAGTGACCATATCACCATGAAAATAGGAGACCCACAACAAGGAGGTCATAAATTACCCGAATGTGAAATTGCACAGAAGAGTGTGAGTTGTAATCAAAGTGACGAGTGTAAAGAGACCCTATTGAAGTAAAGAATATCCTCCAATGAAAAGTCGGTAATAGAAATAGCCTGCAACACCGGCGAGGATGTGACCAACGTCACGCAGAAAGTGCACAGCTCAGAGAGCGAGAGTACCCACATCCGAACGACTTGCGCTCACATGAGAGAGCCCAACAGCCCTCGTGCTGAACACGGAAAAATAAACACATCAGCGTTCAGCGTCACAAATGACGCTGGACGTGAGGTGTGTGGGCGTGACGTCGACGCACAGCGAGGGCGAACCCCCCCACCAGAGACCTATATGGCCAAGTGGGTGGGGGATAGACCCGGTGTGCGTCGCAACTCCCGGAAGTAGATGAAGCAACCCCTCGGAAAGAAAAAGACCTGGTTAAAGACCATATTCAGTGAATAAAGGATAAAAAAGTGCATTTATTATTAATATAGACTGAAGCCTGCAAAACTTTGCACCCATAATTAGTGGATCGTAGTATTCTAGGCCCCTACAGACAATGTCAACAGCTCTTTGCCCATAACTCCATGCATGCAGACATTTAGTGTAAGTGAACTAAGAGGGCGCTGATCGGTGCACTTGTAGTTCTTTCGAGAACTACACACTATCTGCCATGGTGGAAAACAGGACAGTGACTTTGTTCACAGGTCTATGTTCATGAACAACATGGCCATGCAGGTGAGCTCCAAACAGCTGTGCTGTTTTTAAAAGGTGACAATGGCTGTAGGGAGTGGGGTACTCCTAGCACCTAGGCTGGCCATGCATGGAGACAATTTCTTTCCTACCACAGGTTGCAGTAGGTTTCCTACCACAGGTTGCAGTAAATAAATTCACTCCATTGGCTTCTCCTAGCAGGGGGGCGGGGGAGGGCGAGGAAAGTCGTCTCTGCTGGGAGAAGACAGCGATTATCACTAGCGGCTATAGCAGCAATAATTTGAAGAAAATCCAACAGGCTGGTTGCACCCAGGTTGATTGATCAGTCAACTTGGTACATTCAGCCTGCCCATTCATTGTTTGAATCTCAGCCAGTTCCTGTTGAATTGTTCAAGATTTAAACCATTTATGGACAACCTAACACAGCACCCCCCCAAAACAATTGCCTGGAGCCATCTCTGAAAAGCCAACCCCAAAAATTGCATACATTATACAGTATGCTTTACATCATGTTGGAAAGCCTATTTCTTTAGCCCATTGCTTTCCCAGACATACAGTATTCCAGTTTCACCAAATGTTCAGCCAAATGTTACCCTTGGTATGAAGTAAAAAGCATAGTCCAGAGATGTGCATAGTGTCATCAAGGTGCAAGGAGCAAACTGAGTTTGTGCTCCATAGGGTATGACATCTCTATAGAGGCTCCCTTCTTATTTTCTGTTCACTGCTGTGCTGCCGCAGTCACCCCTACCTCAGTTTCCAGGGATGCTGTTCCCATAGTGCCTCAAGCTACTAAGGCCTCATGCACACGAGACGCAGATGAAACCTCTGTTAAAAAAAAAGCTGAAACGCGCGTTTAGAAACGCGCGTTTTGCCGCGTTTAGACGCGTTTAGACGCGTTTAGACGCGTTTGCGTTTAAACGCGTTTATAAAGATAACATCATGTAGACCCTCCCCAAGCTCTCAAAGCATTTTTTTTAACTATTTCTGCTATTTTGATCAGAGTGAGCAGCAGCAGCATAGAGAGCAGTTGTACACTTGCATTTGCCGTGTCACTTGCCACGGCACCTGCCACAAGTTGTGGATTGTCCACTTGCCACGTCACTTGCCACATCACCTGCCACGTCACTTGCCACAAGATGTGGATTGTCCACTTTCCACGTCACCTGCCATGCCATCTGCCACAAGTTGTGGATTGTCCACTTACCACGTCACCAGCCACATCACCTGCCACAAGTTGTGGATTGTCCACTTGCCACACCACTTTCCACGTCACCTGCCACGTCACCTGCCACAAGATGTGGATTGTCCACTTGCCACGTCACCAGCCACATCACCTGCCACAAGTTGTGGATTGTCCACTTGCCACGTCTCTTGCCACGTCCCCTGCCACGTCACCTGCCACAAGTGGATTGTCCACTTGCCACATCACTTGCCACATCACCTGCCACAAGTTGTGGATTGTCCACTTGCCACGTCACCTGACACAAGTTGTGTATTGTCCACTTGCCATGTCACTTGCCACATCCCCTGCCACAAGTGAATTGTCCACTTGCCACATCACTTGCCCCATCACCTGCCACAAGTTGTGGATTGTCCACTTGCCACGTCACCTGACACAAGTTGTGGATTGTCCACTCGCCACATCACTTGCCACATCACCTGCCACAAGTGGATTGTCCACTTGCCACGTCACTTGCCACGTCCCCTGCCACAAGTGGATTGTCCACTTGCCACGTCACTTGCCACGTCACCTGCCACAAGTTATGGATTGTCCACTTGCCACGTCACATGCCAGTCACCTGCCACAAGTTGTTGATTTTCCACTTGCCACGTCACCTGCCAAGTCACTTGCCGCGTCACCTGCCAGGTCACTTGCCACGTCACCTGCCACAAGTTGTGGATTGTCCACTTTCCACGTCACTTGCCACTTCACCTGCCACGTCACTTGCCACAAGTTGTGGATTGTCCACTTGCCACATCACTTGCCACCTGCCATGTCACTTGCCACAAGTTGTGGATTGTCCACTTGCCACGTCACTTGCCACAAGTTGTGGATTGTCCACTTGCAATTGCAATTGTTTAAAATATTTTTCTAATGGTTTTTCATCATTTGCAATCATTTTTGAGATTTTTAATGTAAAAAAAAAGGTCACCTTTAAAAACGCATATAAACGCAAACGCGGCTAAACACGGGTGCCGCGTTTAGCCGCGTTTAGCCGCGTTTTGCATCTGAAACGCAGAAATTTTTGTTTCTGAACGCATTTTTTTGCTTCTGGAAAAACGAGATTAAACGCAACTGCATATAAACAGAAAAAAACGAGACTGTGTGCATGGACACATAGGATAACATTGAATGAGTTCAGGTGCAGTTGAAAAAACTGTCCAACTGCATCTGAACGCGCGTTTAACTGCGTCTCGTGTGCATGAGGCCTAATACTATTCATGTTAAATACTGTAGCTTATTTACAGGTAAGAGTGTTGGGATTAAGTTGTGGTCCCCCCTCTTCCTCTTATTTTAGTTACTATATTATTTGGTATTTATATTTTATTACAGACATACCTATCTCGCATTTGCTCCTGATAAGTGGAAGTTATCCACAAAACGTGCGTATAGTTATATATCGATGTATTGTCACAGCTACAATGCGTCTACTATGAGACTACCTTGAAGAAATTTGAATCAATTTTACATTATGTGTGAAGTCATGTCTATATGCAAGTTTGGGCTACATTTAATACATTTTAATATATATTATTTACTATGTAGGAACACTTATGTGTGTGTATACATTTATATGTATTTATTACATGTTAATTACTGTCTCACATTCATCCATGTGCACCATTAAATAGTATCTACTAATTTATTCATTTGGTTCTGGTGTTGTGCTTCATATAAAGTCCCACCATCCCCCATTCCCCTTTCCCCTTTTTTCTATTTGATTCAGGGATGGAGACATATGAACTCTGCAGTAGTCGTTTCATATAAAGTCCCAGCAATTTTATTTAATGATCATTAGCATTAAGTTGTAACAATTGATGAAAGATTGTATAAATTCTTCCCTCCTCCCCCCTCCCAATTCTTCAAGATTCACAGAATTTTGCTACTAACTACATCACATTCATTAACCACTTCAGCCCCAGAGGATTTGGCTGCTCAATGACTGGAGAATTTTTTACAATTTGGCACTGCACTGCTTTAACTCATAATTGCATGGTCATCCAATGTTGTACCCAAACAAAATTTGCATCATTTTTTTCTACCACAAATAGAGCTTTCTTTTGATGGTATTTGCTTGCCTATACAATTTTTATTTTTTGAGATATAAACAGAAAAAGACTGAAAATTTTGAAAAAAGATTATATTTTCTAGTTTTTGTTATAAAATGTTTTTAATAAGCTAAATTTTTGTCATATATTTAGGCCAAAATGTATTCAGCCACATGCATTTGGTAAAAAAATTTCAATACGGTGGTTTTGCGCAAAAGTTATAGCATCTACAAACTAAGGTACATTTTCTGTAATTTATGCAGTTTTCAGTTTATGACTGCCTATCTCATTCCTTGAGGTGCTAAAATGGCAGGGCAGTACACAAAATTCCCATTTTGGAAAGTAGACACCCCACGGAAATTGCTGAGGGGCATGTTGAGCCCATTGAATATTTAATTTTTTTGTCACAAGTGATTGAGAAATAACAAAAAAAAAATACACAAATGATATATTGCTCACATGTGCCATGGTTATATGTGTAATTACACCCCAAAATACATTCTGCTGCTTCTCCTGAGTATGGGGATACCTCATGTTTGAGACTTTTTGGGAGCCTAGCTATGTATATGACCCGAAAACCAAGGGTGTACATTTTTGATTTCACTCCTCACTACCTATCACAGTTCCGAAGGCCATAAAATGGCAAGATAGCACAACCCCCCCCCCCCCCCCCCACACACACACAAAATTACTGAATTTTGGAAAGGAGACACCCCAAGCTATTTGCTGATAGGCTTGTTGAGTTCATGGAATATTTTATATTTTGCCACAAGTTGAGGGAATTTTTTTTTTTGCACAAAGTTGTCACTTAATGATATGTTGTTCAAACATGCCATGGGCATATGTGAAATTACACCCAAAAATACATTCTGCTGCTTCTCCTGAGTACAGGGATATCACATGTGTGAGACTTTTTGGGAGGCAAGCCATATACAGGACCCCGAAATCCAAGCACCGCTTTCAGGCTTTCTAAGGGCGTAAAATGGTTTATATCTGGCAAAAGTCATGAAATGCTCATAGCTTTCGGTTTCTTAGGCCATTGAGATTATTAGTGCCATTCCGGTCTCTGATCAGCTCTATGGTCAGCTGGCGGAACCACCGGCTGCATTCTCGGGTTCCCTGTTGGGACCCGAGAAAACCATGGAAGACGATGGGGGGGGGGGCGTTCCCTCCCACTCCTTATAAAAGCAGTCTAGAGGCTAATTCACCACTAGGATTGCTTTTACATGAAAGCCAACCACTGGCTGAAAAGAATGATACCAAGATGATACCTAAACCTATAGGCATCATTCTGGTATAACCACTCGAAATCCACGACATACCAGTACGTTGATGGTCCTTGTTGGGCATACATTGTAATGTTCTTTTTTTCATGAAACCTGTTGGCTGAATGAAATAAAGAGATTGATCGGTGGGCATGCCCACCATTAGAATACCGCCCTTCATCCACCCACTTCTAATGATGAGCATACATGCCCCATTTTTTTTTTTAACTGTGGTGGTGAAATCACCTCCGACAGCACTGAAGTCACAGCTTTACGTATCGTGGGAGCAAATGCTGTTGCTGTCAAGATAAATAAACCAGTGCTGCAGCTGAATGGCGTAACTGCTAAGCAAATGATGATTAACAATAAAACAAAGTAACATTACAGTGTAACACTAATGCCCCATACAGATGGTCAGACATTCCAACAACTAAATCCATAGTTTTATTTCCGACGGATGTTGGCTCAAACCTGCCTTGCATACATACAGTCACACAAAGTTTTCGGAATTTCCGATCGTCAAGAACGCAGTGACATACACCGCGTACGATGAGACTATAAAAGGGAAGTTCACGTGCGGCACCCTTTGGGCTCCTTCTGCTGATCTCGTGTTTATCGCGTGTTAGTAGAAGTTTGGTTAGAGACAATTTGCGGGTTTCAGACTTGTGCTTCAGATCGTTACTGCTCTTCAGTTTGTGCTTGTCGGTGCATATCTGCTTATCAGTGTGTGTAGTCAGTTCACATTTGTTTGTCATTGCTTGCTATTTTATATAGTACTATTTGATTTTCAGTGCATTATTGTCCATTCGTTGATGATTTTCAGTTCGTTCTTTCAGGCCTTGCTGTTTATCAGTGCTTTCTGTTAGTCCGTTCTGACCAGCCGACCGCTTTGAAGCCATGTTGCGTGTATGTACTCATCGCAGAGTTCATACTGTGCAGGGGCTTGGTGTTGGGCTTTTAGCTTTGACACAAGCTCAGTCCATGAACAGGGCGAGGAGGAGTTCATGGAGCAAGAATTGGTTGCTCCACCATGACCAATTCTCACACATGCCTTTGCTTCGTGAGATTTGGGAGAATAATCCTGATGATTTCAGGAATTGTCTCAGGATGACAGACCCCGTTTTTCACTGTCTGTTGGCTTTTCTGTCCCCTTATATCAGCAGGCAGGATACCTGCATGCGGCAACCCATCACTCCGGAGCAGAGGCTAGTTGCCATGTTGCGGTACTTGGCAACAGGGAGAAGCCTGTAGGACCTCAAGTTCTCCACAGGCATCTCCCCCCAGGCTCTGGGGATCATTATTCCAGAGAGCTGTTCTGCCATTATTCAGGTCCTGCAGAACGACTATATTAACGCTGCTCGTTTACTATAGGCGTTTTTTTATGAATGGAAATGTGAGTACCTTGTCAGCCTAGAGGCGATTCAGTTCGCATTGTGCGCTATACAAGTATTTCATTCATTTCATTCATTCAATGTTTTTCTTTATATATTCTGCAACTTTCTATATTTCTATTCTTATCCCCTCTTTTTACTCCCTGGTTTTTAGACCTCTATTACATTATTTAGCTGACATTTTACATTACTCTACTCTCACTCTACATAGTTTTAGACGTATACATTTTCTAGTCATTCTTATAACTATGGAGGGCTATTCCAAACTTTCTCATCTATGAGCCAGGAAGTTAGGGCTTAGAACCCCTTCCTGACCAGTGTTCTGTATTAGAATAGCGCGACACCAACCACCCCCCCTGTTAATACTTAACACACAGATATTTGAGAGCAGAATAGGGAATATGAAACATTGCTTGGAAGTGCCGTACAATTTTTTGGCAGAGTTCCAAGCTGAAAACATTATTTTTGAGACTTTCTAAAGCTAGAATACTTACCTGTGTTGTGCAAGTTTCACATGTGGAGACACTCCTATATTATCCACTGGAGCACTTGAGCACCCTAATAAAAAAGTTTGTTCTGGTGTCCCAGGCTAGTGCTCCTGAGTCCAGATGTGTAAACAGCTACGGAGTGTCCTCTCCTTAAGGGTCCTTTCACACGGGGCGGATCAGTTCTGATCCGCCCCGTGGATATCCGTTTGCTCAGCGGGGATCACTCCGCCGATCCCCGCTGAGCAGGGAGATGACAGGTCTGTCTCTGCACACTGTGCAGGGACGGACCTGTCACAGCGCCGCTCTCCCCTATGGGAGATCGGATGACGACGGACCGCAGTGCCCATCGTCACCCGATCCGATCCGCAGACGGATGGAAAAATAGCTTTTTCCTCCGTCACACTTTTTCGGATCGGAGCGGGTCGGATGTCAGCGGACATGTCACCGCTGACATCCGACGCTCCATAGAGCTCTATGGAGCACCCGTTCAGGTCCGCCTGAAAAACTGACAGGCGGGCCTGAATGGGACGTCAGTGTGAAAGGGGCCTTACACTGAATCAAGCTTGCATTTGATTCTAGTTACAAACCCCCCTAAACAACAAACTTCCTTTGACTAAAAATAGGCCTGAACAAATGTAGTTAAAGCGGAGGTCCACCCTAAAGTGGACCTTCCGCTCATCGGAACCCTCCCCCCTCCGGCGCCACAATTGGCACCTTTCAGGGGGGAGGGGGTGCAGGTACCTGTACAGTACAGGTATCTGCACCCACTTCCGGGATAGCTCTCTGCGGAAAGGGGCGTAGATTACGCCCCTTTTCGAAAGTCCCCCGCTGCCTGCTGGGAAACACACAGATCCCAGAGGCAGCGGATCCATCCTTATTGCGCAGTGCGACTCGCGCATGCGCAGTAGGGAACCGGGAAATGAAGCCGAAAGGCTCCACTTCCTGATTCCCATACCCAAGATGGTTGCGGCAGCACCCGAGAGACGATCGAGAGATCGGCTTCGGGTGCCGACATCGCGGGCTCCCTGGACAGGTAAGTGTCACTATTTTAAAAGTCAGCAGCTGCAGTATTTGTAGCTGCTGGCTTTTAAAAAAAAAAAAAAACGCGGAGTCCCGGCGGACTCCCGCTTTAACAGCAACTTTCCAAAACATCATATTTGAAGTGGACGAATGAAGTTTACTACAAACAATTTAACCCATGAACATGAAAGTAGCCATTTTAAACTGTACAACACTAAAGAAAAGCACATGAAGTATGCAAGCAATAATAATAATAATATGAACACACGACAACTACTTACTTTTTAGAAGAACTCGCTTGATCTTTCTGTACTGATCGTGCTCCCTTTCAGGTCTGACCAGCGTTTCCTCAGTTGATCCTTGGATTGTCATACCCCAAAATTCTTCTGCAGACTCTTCACAACTTTAGTCATGATCTTGACCTTTCTGATATTTGGGTTTGGGTAAGGTCCATACTTCCCATCATAGTTATTCCTCTTCAATATGTCCACCATATCCAACATCTCTACAAAAGACATATTTGAGGCCTTAAATCTTCTCCTCCGAGATCGGGACATTTCTGGCTCCGCCCTTCCTCTTCTTCCTCGTTACTGGAATAATTAGCGCTCACCTGCTGTGTCTCCGCCATGTGCTCTCCCCGCTGCACCAAAAGAGAAGGGGTGGGGAATAGACTAGAAAGAACGTCAAGGGCGGGTGGAGTTTCACGCATGCGCACTGTATATAAAACGTAACACGCATGCGTCGTACGTACGATTTGTGAGCCGGGGACGGAGTATCGGATGCGACAATCGTTCGAACGAAGGTACAATTTAAACTTGGTACATCACTGGCCTATACTGCTTCTAGATTGAGGCCTATACTGGGTCAAGATTAGAAGAGTTTATCCTGACATTAGGGTTTGTCTTGTGTTGTGTCTTGCAGAAAAAATGGATGGGTTCAACGACCACAGCTTTCTCCCAATATTCATTGATAAGTACAGGGACCTGCCCTGTCTATGGAAGGTGAAACATCCACATTATAATAACAAATTCAAGAGGCAGGCAGCATTGGAGAAACTGCTGGAGTTGGTGAAGCCGGTTGTCCCCAAGGCAGACATCCCTTATTTCAAAGCGAAAATTGGTGGCCTGAGGAGTACATATCTGTTGAAGAAGGTCCGGGAGTCCATGAGATCAGGAGCTGCAGGCTGTGGTACTATGAGAGACTGAATTTTCTGCCAGACCAGACTGAGGTCAGGCAATCGCTCTCCACTCTTCCTTCCATGCTTCGTTCCACCCCTGCTGAGGCTTCCGACGCCCAACCTGGGAAGAAGTGGAGGAGCACAGCTTGAGCCAGGTATAGTATTGTTCAACATATTTTTGTAGTAAAAATGAATGAAGTTAACTAGATGTGCTTATTGATCACTAATTGCCGATTTAATAACGTATTTTACATATCAATAGACAGTAGTAGCCAAAAATATTTGGAACAAGAATGAAAAATGCTGGGCACAGAATGATAGTTTTTTCTATTTGTTAGCATTCAATTTGCAACAGTCATGAGCTGAAAATTGTGTGTGATTTAAAAGTATGTCCCTTTTTCATACACAGGAAGACCTTAGCCAGGAGGAGGCTGTGGAATGTGGCAGCCAGGAGGAGGTAGGGGTTAGTGGCAGCCAGGAGGAGGCAGGGGTTAGTGGCAGCCAGGAGGTGGGTAGGCCTAGGAGCCTGACAGAATCCCAGGTCCCTCCCCTCCACCTTCCAACCAGAAAGGCCTAGAAAGGGGGGGCGTGGAGGAGTCAGGCTGATTGAGGAGGCTTCCGCAGTCCTCAAAACCACCCCCACTCTTCAAGAGGCCTTTTCTGCCTTGGCTGGCTGCAAAATGGAGAAAATTGAGGAGAGGCAACGCCTCATGTGTGAGGAACTAATTTACCTCACACTAAACAAGGGGTTGAATCTAACCACAAAAACCCACCTGTGTGATTTGGACTCCTCCTCCTCCTCCTTCTGCCACACCTCCAACACCACAGCCACAGCATGGAAGGAAGACCAGAGTGTGATGGCCTGGGTTCATTCTGGTCTGACAAAAGATGCAGGCTCTTGTATGATCACAGCCTGGGGACATAGATGTCATCTGCTGCTGTTCCTGATCTCTTGAACTTCTGGACCAGACTCTACTACCTTAGATATGGACTCCTCAGGCCATCAATTTTTGCCTTTAAATAGTTGATGTGTGCCCTGGGGGCCAAAGGCTTCGCCAATTTCACCAGTTTCTCCAGCGTTGACTCCCTCTTTATTTGATTATGACACCTAATAAAGTTTTTTTTTTGGTTAAAGAAATACTTGTCTATGTGTTTTACTTCAAAAAGGACAGTTTATTTGTGAGTAGGCAGGTACATTTCAAAAATACAAAGTCAAATTAACAACACCAAATAACCTCCTTGAGATTAAAAAAATAAAACAATAAAATAAAAAGATAATAATGGTGTTGTGGTAAGTTGACACACAAAACACACAAAAAAATTACAAAGATGACCAATTTTTTTTTTAAAAAGGAGATCTTGATTAACCAGTTGCCGACCGCCGCACGACGATGTACGTCGATAGCATGGCACGGGCAGGCATATTGGCGTACATGTACGTCCCTTGCCTCCCGCGGGTCGGGGGCCCGATCGGGCCCCCGCCCGGTGCCTGCGGCGGTCGGTATTCGTGCGGGAGCGATCCCGGACGAGGGGACGGCCATTCGTTCATGGCCACCCCCTCGCGATCGCTCCCGACGAATAGGAATCCCCCGTGACATCACTTCCTCTCCTGTAATGTAAACACAGGAGAGGAAGTGATGTATTCTCTCCTCCGTGTCGGTATTTTCCGTTCCGACACGGAGGAGAGCGGATCGGTGAGTTGCACCAACACTCTACACACACAGTAGAACATGCCAGGCACACTCACACCCCCCCTTTACCCCCCGATCACCCCCCCAATTACCCCTGCCCCCCAGTCACAGTGACACCAATGTCATTTTTTTTTTTTTTTTTTTTTTTTTTTTGCATTGGTGTCATTTGTGACTGTAATAACTGTTAGGGCAGTTAGAGTTAGCCCCCTTTAGTTCTAATGTACCCCCCTAACCCCCCCAATAAAGGTTTAACCCCGTGATCACCCCCCGTCGCCAGTGTCACTAAGGCTGGGTTCACATTGCAGCGGTTTATGAGAACGAATGTGATTCGCACCGCACTGCAGTGCAAATCACATCCGATCTCTGTGCGATTCGAGTTCAGCCATTCGCCGCACCCGCCGCACCCGCCACACCCGCCGCACCCACCGCAAATTCGCACGGGACCCTTTTTTTGGCCCGCAGCAGAATCGGATCGCATGGGTGTTCACACCATGCGATCCGAGTTTGCAGATCGCACTGCGATATGCGAACTGATCTGGGGGTGTCAGTAACATTTCACTGACACTCCCAGCAGTTCGCATAGGGCAGTGTGAACTGCCGCCGGGAGGCATGCGATGCGGGAACCCGCCGCGGATTTGCGGCGTTTCCGCATCGCTCCAGTGTGAACCCAGCCTAATAAGCGATCATTTTTCTGATCGCCGTATTAGTGTCACAGGTGACGCTAGTTAGGCAGGTAGGTATTTAGGTTCGCCGCAGCTTTTTATAGCGCCAGGGACCCCCATATACTACCGCATAAAGCCCCCTGATTGCCCCCTAGTTAACCCTTTCACCAGTGATCACCATATAACTGTTACAGGTGACGCTGGTTGGTTAGTTATTTTTTATAGTTTCAGGGCACCCACCATTTATTACCTAATAAAGGTTTAACCCCCTGATCACCCGGCGGGTGTCATTTGTGACTAATAACTGTTAGGGCAGTTAGGGTTAGCCCCCTTTAGTTCTAAGGTACCCCCCTAACCCCCCCAATAAAGGTTTAACCCCGTGATCACCCCCCGTCGCCAGTGTCACTAAGGCTGGGTTCACATTGCAGCGGTTTATGAGAACGGATGTGATTCGCACCGCACTGCAGTGCAAATCACATCCGATCTCTGTGCGATTCGAGTTCAGCCATTCGCCGCACCCGCCGCACCCGCCACACCCGCCGCACCCGCCGCAAATTCGCACGGGACCCTTTTTTTGGCCCGCAGCAGAATCGGATCGCATGGGTGTTCACACCATGCGATCCGAGTTTGCAGATCGCACTGCGATATGCGAACTGATCTGGGGGTGTCAGTAACATTTCACTGACACTCCCAGCAGTTCGCATAGGGCAGTGTGAACTGCCGCCGGGAGGCATGCGATGCGGGAACCCGCCGCGCATTCGTGGCGTTCCCGCATCGCTCCAGTGTGAACCCAGCCTAATAAGCGATCGTTTTTCTGATCGCTGTATTAGTGTCACAGGTGACGCTAGTTAGGCAGGTAGGTATTTAGGTTCGCCGCAGCTTTTTATAGCGCCAGGGACCCCCATATACTACCGCATAAAGCCCCCTGATTGCCCCCTAGTTAACCCTTTCACCAGTGATCACCATATAACTGTTACAGGTGACGCTGGTTGGTTAGTTATTTTTTTATAGTTTCAGGGCACCCGCCATTTATTACCTAGTCTCACTAGTGTACCCCTAAATTTAGGGGTGTCTACTTTCCAAAATGGGGTCATTTGGGGGGGGTTTGTGCCATCTTGGCATTTTATGGCCTTCAAAACTGTAACGCCCTTAGAAAGCCTGAAGGCGGTGCTTGGTTTTCGGGGCCCCGTACGCGGCTAGGCTCCCAAAAAGTCCCACATATGTGGTATCCCCGTACTCAGGAGAAGCAGCAGAATTTATTTTGGGGTGTCATTTCACATATGCCCATGGCATGCGTGAGCAATATATCATTTAGTGACAACTTTGTGAAAAAAAAAAAAAAAAAAAAAAAGTTTGTAATTTTCCCGCAACTTGTGGCAAAATATAAAATATTCCATGGACTCAACATGCCTCTCAGCAAATAGCTTGGGGTGTCTACTTTCTAAAATGGGGTCATTTGTGGGGGTTTTGTGCCATCTTGGCATTTTATGGCCTTCAAAACTGTAATAGGTAGTGAGAAGTGAACTCAAAAATTTACGCCCTTAGAAAGCCTGAAGGCGGTGCTTGGTTTTCGGGGCCCCGTACGCGGCTAGGCTCCCAAAAAGTCCCACATATGTGGTATCCCCGTACTCAGGAGAAGCAGCAGAATTTATTTTGGGGTGTCATTTCACATATGCCCATGGCATGTGTGAGCAATATATCATTTAGTGACAACTTTGTGAAAAAAAAAAAAAAAAAAAAAAAAAGTTTGTAATTTTCCCGCAACTTGTGGCAAAATATAAAATATTCCATGAACTCAACATGCCTCTCAGCAAATAGCTTGGGGTGTCTACTTTCTAAAATGGGGTCATTTGTGGGGGTTTTGTGCCATCTTGGCATTTTATGGCCTTCAAAACTGTAATAGGTAGTGAGAAGTGAACTCAAAAATGTACGCCCTTAGAAAGCCTGAAGGCGGTGCTTGGTTTTCGGGGCCCCGTACGCGGCTAGGCTCCCAAAAAGTCCCACATATGTGGTATCCCCGTACTCAGGAGAAGCAGCAGAATTTATTTTGGGGTGTTATTTCACATACGCCCATAGCATGTGTGAGCAATATATCATTTAGTGACAACTTTGTGTAAAAAAAAAAAAAAATTTTTTTTTTTGTCATTATTCAATCGCTTGAGGCAAAAAAATAAAATATTCAATGGGCTCAACATGCCTCTTATCAATTTCCTTAGGGGGTCTACTTTCCAAAATGGGGTCATTTGGGGGGGTTTTGTACTGCCCTGCCATTTTAGCACCTCAAGAAATGAGATAGGCAGTCGTAAACTAAAAGCTGCGTAAATTGCAGAAAACGTACCTTAGTTTGTAGATGTGACAACTTTTGCGCAAACCAATAAATATACAATTATTGACTTTTTTTTTACCAAAGACATGTGGCTGAATACATTTTGGCCTAAATGTATGACTAAAATTGAGTTTATTGGATTTTTCTAATAACAAAAAGTAGAAAATATCATTTTTTTTCAAAATTTGCGGTCTTTTTACGTTTATATCGCAAAAAATAAAAATCGCAGAGGCAATCAAATACCATCAAAAGAAAGCTCTATTTGTGGGAAGAAAAGGACGCAAATTTTGTTTGGGTACAACATTGCATGACCGCGCAATTACCAGTTAAAGCAGCGCAGTGCCAAAGTGTAAAAAGACCTCTGGTCATTTACCAGCAAAATGGTCCGGTCTGAAAGTGGTTAAAAAAGCAAGCACAAATTTAAAAAAAAAATATTAATACATAAAAATCCAAAATGATTCAGGACATCTGACAAATAAAAATATTCTATTCATGAAATCAGGAGAAAGAATAAAGAAAGAACAGTGCGCATGCGCGAGGCTTCCAAGATGGCCGCGATCATCTAAAGCTCCGCTGCCTCGCGGAACGACGGAACCCCTACCGCACGACACGGCCACCCTTCCGCTTACCGAGCTGTAGGGACAGACTCCCAGAGAGTTGGGGCACACAATCGAATGACCGGGGGACCGGCTAAACGCAGCCTGGGCCCGCTGTTCGCATCATTGGACGTGTGGGAGAAATCCAAGATGGCCACCGCAGCACAGCTCCTATCCCAGGAACACAGATCCACAGGCTTGGCGGATTTCAGGTCAGATACAGACTTTCCTCCTCTCCACGCCACCCCAGGCAACCTCAGGGGCCCACCCAAGGAGGCCACGCCGTCCCCGGCCTCCACGGTCTCCCTGCTGGAACGCACGCTCCAGGAATTCTCCCCATCCCCCGCGGGGACACACAGGGCCGCCCAGGCCGCCATGGCCTCACATGAGGCTACTCATGCAGACCCAGTCTCCCACATGGATGCCCTGTTTGGCAAATTCTCGGAACTATTGGAAAGGGGACTCTCCCAAACTGCCATGAAAATCACAGGGAAATTAAAAGCAGACTTTATTAACCTGGGCTCCCGGATCGAAACGATCGAGCATAAAATGGAGGACACAATTGCCAGATCCATCCAAAACTCCAGGCACATTTATTCAGTGCAGGAGCAACTAGACCTAGCCATGGCTCGTATTGATGACCTTGAAAATAGGTCACGCAGATACAACATCAGAATCCGAGGGCTTCCAGAATCGATAACTGATGTGTCCAAGGCAGTGCATGGCCTCATTACGCATCTAATCCCTGACATCCCGGCTCCAAAGCTAGAACTTGACAGGGTCCACAGAACCCTTGGCCCCCCTAGGAAGGATGGCACTCCACGTGATGTACTGGCCAAGCCACACCATTTTTCTGTGAAAGAAGAAGTTGTGAAGAGAGCCAGATCCCTGCAACACGTCACATACCAGGGCCACCAGGTTCAGATCTTTGCGGACCTCTCCCCCTCCACCATACAGAGACGGAGAGCCCTGAAACCCCTCTTGCTTGCACTGTCACAAAGAGACATAAAATACAAGTGGGCATTCCCATTTGCGGTCAGGTTCACGGATAAAGGGAAAACATATGCTTTCTCCACATTCCCCGAGGGGGAAAAGCTCCTCACCAGGCTGAAAATTATTTCTCAAGAAGCTGACATGGACACTTCTAACTCTGGCCAGGGCTCACACAAACGGCCCACACCTAACAGCCCACAATCCCCGTTGTGGACCTCCGGAAGAGCCAAGAAGGTCAAGGACAATGCACCCACCTGAGTAACATTCAGGCCTCCACTTCTACTCTCCATTGTGTGTCTGACCGTCCGAGGTCCTGGAGAGGGCCAGAGGACTTTTCCCCAACCATTGGAAGTTTGGTCCTCCACCTTTGTTGCCCTCCCCCTTCCTAGGACCTGTGCTACCCCTTTCCCCTTTGCCTTCATTAGCCCTGGACGCTATGCAGTCTTCCATACACCTTCTGGACTGTCCACAACCCCTCTCATTGTCTGCGCCCCCTCGAGATAGGCCCTCCGGGCTTTTCAACGGACACTATAGAGGGCTGCAGTCCCCAGCACTTTCCCTGGATATGTAACCTCACTTTATGGTTGATGACCAGCTTTTACTGATCAGCCCCAGTGTCTCCTAAACACTAAGTTTGGCTGTGCCTTAAGTTCTTTATTTTTGTTTAACTTCTATTACTGTATGCTGTTGAATCCACAGATCGGGTTGTTTCCTGACTAGGGGTCCCCAGTTCCGCGAGGGACCACTTGCGCAACTCCCCCTCCCTCGGTCTCTCTCGGGTGCCTGAGGGTCGGGACATCTCACCCTATGGGTCAGCTGTTAACACTGTTCTTTCTCGGGATTTCGGGGGTGTGTCCTGCCCTGATCTCCTCTTTCCTTTCCCAGGAACACTTTCTTTCCTTGCCCTATCTCTTTCTGTCTCCCCACTAGATGGTAAGCTACTCCTATTGAATGTTTGCATGACACTATTGTTTGTTTCAGGTATGGCTGAGCTAACCCTGCCGGCAATGTATTCCACGAGAAAATCACAGGCCGTCAATCCCAACACTGCTGCCGGGAACTCCGCCACTGACTGGGTAAGTGAGGTCGTCTTCAGATGCTGGGCTTCCCCTCTGCTCCATGGCTGACCAACAAGCTGTTAGGCTTAAGATAGCTACCCACAATATACAGGGCCTTAATTCCCCGTCAAACGCAGAAAAGCTCTTGATTACTATAAATCCCTGAAACTGGATATAATCCTACTTCAGGAAACGCACCTTCCTGTCCGGTATAGTCCCAAGTTCCTTCACGCCCACTTCCCTCAGTTCTACCTAGCCAACGCAGAATCCAAAACCAAGGGGGTGGCCATCCTGATAGCCAAAACGTGCAAATTCAACAAAAGTTTTGAAAAGGCAGATCCGGAGGGCAGGTTTTTACTTGTAAAGGGCACTGTGGGAGACCACCTTTACTCCCTGGTCTCCTACTATGCCCGAACACAGGTCAGGTCAAATTCTTTGAATCCCTGTTGCACACCCTGGCGCCTCTTTTAGAAGGGATGGTTATTCTCGGTGGGGACTCTAACGTCGCCTTTGATCAAGGACTCGACAAATCCTCCCCCTCTCATGCCCGATTAACCCGGCCCACGAAGGCAAGCCTGCGGATCACCAAATTGCTCCACGCTTATGGTTTATCCGATGCTTGGAGGGAATTAAACCCCACAAGGAGAGACTATACCCACTTCTCAGCACCACACCAATCCTATGCAAGGATTGACCACATCCTTGTTCCCTCTTCGCTCCTACCCCGGGTGCTCAAAGCCTCCATCACTGACACGGTGGTCTCGGATCACTCTTTGGTAATTGTGACGGCCCTCGGGGGTTCGAGTGGGAGACACCCCAGACATTGGAGGTTAAACGAATCTCTCCTGTCAGAGCCATCACGAATTATGGATCTTGACAAAGCACTACAGGAATATTTTTCTATTAATGCGACACCTGACGTCTCCCCCGAAACCCTGTGGGCGGCGCACAAAGCATTTATTAGGGGAAAACTCATCCAACTAGGAACTCAAATAAAACGGGAAAGGCAATCAACCATTCTTAAGCTAGAAGAGGAATACTCTAGACTCAGGGCTCTTCACAAAAGGGACCCCCTCCGCACCCCCACCACCTTGCTTGACAAGACTCGTTTAGAACTCAATCTCGCTCTTACCACGAAAGCAGAAAAATCGGTTAGGTGGTCTGGCCACAAATTTTATTCACAGGCAGACAAAATAGGCACACTCCTGGCTAATAGACTCTCCCCTAGAACCAAGCTAAGCACCCTCCCTCGGGTCAGAAGTGCAGGACGCCCGCCCACGTCTAACCCGGTCACAGTTCTGAATGCCTTTCAGGACTTTTACACCTCTCTTTACAGCAGTCCCCCATCTCCCAATGCAAATCTCCTTCCACAGTTTTTGGAGGGACTCCCCATCCCTGTCTTGTCGGACGCTCACAAACAAATCATGGAATACCCCTTTCAGGCGGAGGAGATTTTGGGAGTCATAAAGGAACTCAAAAAAAGCTCCGCCCCTGGCCCCGACGGTCTTTCGATCCCTTATTATAAAGCCTTTACCAACACACTTGCCCCCCACCTGGCCAATCTCGGCAATCATAAAGCTAATGGAAGCCGCCTAGATCCCCACCTTAATATGGCGTACATCACGGTCATACCCAAACCTGATAAGAACTTGGAAGATGTCAGTAACTACAGGCCGATATCCCTCATTAATAATGACCTCAAAATTCTTACGAAAGTCATGGCCAATAGGCTGGCCTCCTTTATCGGACGCTATGTCCACAAGGACCAAGTCGGATTTATTCCTGGCAGGCAGGGACCTGACCAAATACGGAGGGCGGTTGACATTATCTCCATTCTGCAGTCTAATTGGGAAGGGGGAACCAAACAATCGGGCTTTCTCCTCTCCTTAGATATCCAGAAGGCTTTTGATTCGGTCTCCTGGCAGTACATCTTCCAGCTCTTTGACAGGTGGGGATTTGGGGCTCGTTTCCTTGGCTTACTGCGAGCCTTATACTCTCAGCCGAGGGCCCAAATTCGACTTCAGGGATACCTATCCACTCCCATTACTAGAGGGACTAGACAAGGGTGCTCCCTTTCACCCCTCATATTCGCAATAGCCATTGAAACGCTAGCGATAGCAGTCCGCCACAATATAGACATTGGAGGTGTCCAGTGTGGCAGCCAAACGCACAAATGCGGACTCTTTGCAGACGACATATTGTTATTCCTTACTTCCCCCCTCACTACCTTGCCCAATTTATCTCGAGTACTGGACGACTTTGCCAAGGTCTCAGGCTTACAAGTTAACTACTCTAAGTCTGTGGCACTGAATATTTCTCTTCCCACCCACCAAGTTTTCTCACTCAAACAATCCTTTCCGTTCCAATGGAGTGACACTGCCATCAAATATTTGGGTATCTCCCTTACACCCAAGACGGAAATGTTGTATGCCCACAATTACCCCAAACTATACAGATAGTTGGAAACTGATCTCTGTTCATGGTCTAAACACGAATTGTCCTGGCTTGGCCAGATTAACTCCATAAAAATGACCCTTCTTCCCAAAATCCTATACTATTTCCGAGCCCTCCCCATACCGGTCCGGAAGGACCATCTTTGCTCTCTGCAAAGCAAAATATTGAAATATATCTGGAGCAACAAAGGGTACCGTCTATCGCAAAACACGCTATTCCTGCACAGACGCAGGGGTGGGTTGGGTCTGCCTAACCTCCACAAATATTACCTTGCAGCTCGCCTGGCCCAACTCTCCACGCTCTACTCTAAATATGAGAAGCCGGATTGGCTGTCCATTGAACGCTGCTCCGTACCCTTTTTTACACTGGATTATCTGTTGTGGTGTCCACCCAAAGCCAGGCCGCCCATCATGTCTCCATCCCTCTCTCACTCCTGTGCCCTATGGGATGGACTCCGCGGAGAGCCTTCCCTGGTCTCCACTTTAAGACCCCTTGCTCACATCTTCCGAAATCACGATTTTCCCCCTGGCCTGAATATTGAGGCCTTCAGGTGGTGGCTGGACAAGGGACTATACCGGATAGGTCATTATTTCACTTCAAGGGGTCCAATTTCCCTTGCCTACTGTATCGAACACTCAGAGCTACCAGACTCAGAGAGGTTCCGCTTCCAACAAATATCTCATTTCTTACACTCACTTTGGAAGAACAAGCCCCTTCCTCCCCCCTTTACTGATTACGAAGCCTGGTGTGGTGGGATCGGGGAGCAGAGGGGCGGTATTTCAGTAATCTATGCGGCTCTCACTGCCCCAATGGGCAAATTCCCCTACATGAAGGCATGGGAGTCTGACCTTCAGACCTCTGGCAGTCTTGAAACCTGGCAGCTGGCCCTAGCCAGATCCTTTCGTGGGATCCAAAACACCTCTCTCATGGAAGCTAGCATCAAATTGATAACCAGGTGGTACCTCACTCCAGCCAGGCTAGCCAAAATTTATCCCACGGCAAACCCCTTATGCTTTAGGGGGTGCCAACTTCGTGGCACCATGATCCACATCTGGTGGGAATGCCCTAGGCTTCGATCGTTCTGGACCAAAATCTTTAACTTGATTCACAGGGTCACAGGCTGCCGGGTTCCAAAAACTCCTGAGGTTGCGCTGCTCAATGCCCCGGCTCTTTTGTTGCCTGGTTACACTCAGAAACTAACCCATTTTATCCTCTTAGGAGCCAAAATTGTGATTGCCTCCGCCTGGAAGCAACCCAGACCCTCCTTCCTCACAGTAAAGAGGAAGATATCCTGGATAATGTCCCAAGAAAAACTGTCAGGCATTCTGTCGGATACCACGCCTAAATTTAGAAAGGTGTGGGATCCTTGGGCCCGATACATGGGAATATCTCTTCTGCCGGGAATGCCCCCAGGCTCTCCCTTAGCGACCCGATCTCATCCTTAAAGCTCTCCCTCTCTTATTGAGTGCTAAGCATTCTGACACCGTACCCCACCACCCTTTTCGGAAATAGCTTACCCCTTTACCCCTCTGTTCTCCTCCTTTCTTCCTCTCTTCTCTCTCCTGTCCTTCCTGATTTCTTGTTTTTATGGTTTGCTCAACAGAGCTATAATTGACAGGTTCACTGTACAGACAAATTGATTGCAGAGGTGCCCCCTGTGGATGGCTCATCGAATACTTTCTCCCTTTGAGAGGGGGGGACCCGGGAGAGTACGCCCCCACCCTGACACAGCAAGCTCCCTCTTAGAGGGATAAAGAAAGAAGTTTGTGAGAAGTCTGTGTGAATATGAGCAGCAAAACAACTTCATTCTTCTAGCATTATAAAGAAAAAGAGAATGCACCACATTAAACAATTTTTAACATTGCAGCGTGACGAATGTGCTATATCCATTACAAATGCTAGTTTTACCAAACCGATCGCTTCCGTCTCGTAATTTATTATGAGTATGCCTGGCACTTT
Organism: Lithobates pipiens; assembly: GCF_037356315.1. NCBI lineage: Eukaryota > Metazoa > Chordata > Amphibia > Anura > Ranidae > Lithobates > Lithobates pipiens. Next base: position 163,516,797 of record NW_027507784.1, read on the forward strand.
GTGCGTCGGGCTAAGCTACATACGCTCGGAATTGACGCGATTGGATTTTGTTAAAGGAAAATTTTAGATCCTGCTCTCAAACCTTGTGAGTCGTTAAAATCCAATGGAAAAAGTCAGATGGAGCCCACACACGGTGGGATTTTGCGACAACATGATCCGATCGCACATTTTCCGTTGGAAAATCCGACCGTGTGTATGGGGCATAAGACTTACCATACCTGTAAAGCAAATACAATAAAACATAGTAAAATAAAACATTGCAATCTGTGCCTAAAAAAATATATACCGAAGCATGGGGGCAATCCGCCTCTAATGTTAGGAGCAAATCGCTCCTCCACCCTGCCCCCGTGCTTTGGCATATATGCTCTTTTTATTTTAACTGTGGTGGTGAAATCACCTCCAACAGCACTGGAGTCACGGCTTTATGTATCATGGGAGCAAACACTGTTGCTGTCAAGATAAATAAACCCATGCTGCAGCTGCATGGCGTACCTGCTAAGCAAATGATGGTTAACAATAAAACAAACATTACAGTATAATATACCATACCTGCAAATCATATACAATAAAACAGTGAGAGAGAACAATAGATATAGAACAATAATGAGCGAACAGAGCAGACAGTAGAGAGCAAACATAAGAGAGAGACTAGAGAGAGAGAAGAAAAATACAACCACAACTATTTTTAGTTTTTTTATTTGATATATATATATTTTTTTCACTTTTATAAAAACAAAAAAAACTGTAAACTGAACATTGCAAATTAGGGTCTCTCAAAATGTGATGGCCATCACATCTTTGGAGACCCTGTGTACGTGTGCCTAAGACTGTGTGATGCTGTACCCTATGCTAAGAGTCAACTAGTGTCTGGTAGCATTTGAAAAAGTCACCGATGCGGAGACCAGGTTGGTCAGGACAGGAGGGCCAATAAAATCATGTGTCATGCCTAAATTTGCGTTTACTCCAAGCACGACATCTTCTTGTTCTTTGGGTAGGGAGTACCAGGGAGGACATAAGGAAAATGCCTCTCATGCAGCCAGCTCACTGCATTTGGATTGGGAAGTTGGGCCAAAGCACCATCTGGAAACAGAAGGGCTGTGATGATCTCTTCCTGGAATTTAAGGAAGGATCCAGTCCATCCTGAAGCTTTGTATAGCACAAAAGCGTTCAGCAGAGTCAATTAAAATAAATATACAGACACTTATTTGTACCAGCATCTGGCCTTATGGGCAATTAGGTATGGCGCCAACAACTGGTCATTGAGGTCCACCCATCCCATATTAAGGTTGTATTCGTGGACACAGAGGGGTTTCTCCACAACACCAGTCGCCGTAAGAATTTGGTCGTATCTGCGTGAAGTGAGGACAGAACAAAAAATATTCCATGAATCCCTCTGCTTCACTGCTAACAAATTATTACACTTCAAGCAGGCTCTCTCCCCCGTCTAAGTTGGGATTCTACAAGCCATTGGGGGAAGCCCTGGCGATTAAATCACATGGTGCCAAATGCGCCAATTCCATAATCAAAAAAGTGACTAAAAAGTGGCACGAGTAATAATGTAATAAAAAAAGTAGTAAATAAAAATAAATAAAAAGTAGTAAAATAATTTTTCACATACAAGTGGTACCCCTTTCCGAATAAGAGTGACACCAAGTCCCACACAATCTTACCAGAGCTCCCTATGTAGTCTGTGCAGTTATCTGGCTCTATGTGACTATCTTTTCCCTCGTAAACCATGAAACTATATGTATGGCCTGGTGCCCTGTCACAGAACTTATACAACTTGACCCCTATCTTGCACGCTTGCTGGGAAAATAATGTATGATAGACAAGCAGGCAGAAAACGTAATCAGGCACTCATCAACGCAGAAAACTTGATCAGGAGTAAACAAGGCTGCAAAACTTTGGTTGAAGTGGTTTACGAGGGGCCAAATTTTGTAGAGCCGATCAAATCCAGGGTCACCCTGGGCATGATAGAGTTCATTGTTGCTGAAGTGCATGAACTGCAAGATCTGCTCGTATTGTGTCCTGGTCATGGGGGCAGAGAACATGGGCATATGGTGAATTGGGTCAGTGGACCAATATGACCGCAACTCACTCTTTTTGGTTATGCCCATGAGGAGGGATAGGCCCAGAAAGGTCTTAAATTCAGAAACCGTAATTGGTTTCCAATCTCTGGCAAGGATCAAATGGGTATTAGCGGTGATTAATTGACCAGCATAAAAACTGCTTTGGTCCACAAGAGATCTATAGAGATCTTCGGTGAAAAATAGCAAATAAAAATCAAGTGATGTAAAGTCAAATGTTTCCACCTGAATTCCAGGTTGGCCAGTGAATGGGGGAAGTACAGGTGCTCCAGAAGTAGTGGGCTCCCAATTAGGATTGGAAAAAACAGCAGGAAGGGCACTATGGGCTCGACGGGCCTGTGTTTGTCTTCTTCTTGGTGGCGGCGGGACACTACTCGTGCTTGCCACCCTGCCAGCTTGAACTGCACTTATGGGACTCGCCACATCACCAAGTGTTACTGCAGTGCTGGATGTACTACCAGGATGTACTAGGCCGCTGGTGCTTGCCAGTTCACCAGAAGGATGAGCGGCACTAGTGCTGGCTCTCTGCTCCATATGAGGGACCTGTGGTTCTTGCACCTCAATGACAGCAGAAGATGGTATGCCTGACCTTGGCAGGGACCCCAATTTCGTTGTCAGAGCTACCTGTCAGGGTGCCGCTGCTTTCTACAGGTTCATATTCTAAGCCTGAATCTGACAGATGAGTGACATAGGCCGCGTACACACGGGCGGATTGTCTGTCCAACTTAGTCCGATGAACCGTGTTTCAGCGGACAATCCACTCGTGTGTGGGCTTCAGCGGACTTTTTCAGCGGACTGTCTGACGAACAAAGTCTTACGGAATTTCCGTAATTTTGTCCGTTCAAACTTGGTTTTGTCGGTCCAAACTTGGTTTCAGCGGACAGTCCGCTCGTGTGTAGGCAAGTTGGACGGACTAAGTATGGCGCATGCTCAGAAAGGATTTACACGGCCGAAGGTTGCATTGCAGTGTATAGGATGTCGTTTTTCTAGTCCCGTCGTACGTGCTGTACACGTCATCGCGCACGCTTTCAGCGGACTGTCTGCTCATCGTGTGTGGTCAAGTCCGTTCATTCAAATTTTGAACGGACTGTCTGTCGGATTGTCTGACGAACTTAGTTGGGCAGACAATCCGCCCGTGTGTACGCGGCCTAACTCTTCACTATCTGTCATACTCAGAAACGTGTAGGCCTCTTCACTAGTGCACCTTTGATTTGACATTTTGGTCTCTAAATTTACTGGTACACTAGTGAGGCTCACAAGAAAAAGAAGCACCCGACTGTCAGCGACTGCTTCAAATGCTGCAAAAAACTGTTAGCATTCACAGGGATCAGGCCTCTGCAAACGCTGCAGTTATGCGTTTTGTGTTATTGTAAATGACAGTGATCGATTGATACTGCACTTGAGTGGACTGGGCTGGGCGGAAGGGGCTAAACGCAGGTGCTAGCAGGTATCTGGGCTGATCCCGCGAACACTGCATTTTTGGGAACCCTAAACTGCTGGGGATACTACTATAGATCTGATCAAATCAGATATTGATCCGTTCAGTCACTATACTACTAAAGGGAGGTGTATGGTGTGCGCCTGAGTGTTAGCGCTACTGGCACTAATTTGACGCTGTCTGGGGTGATGCACACCCTATCTGACGCTAAAACCTAACTTTGATCACCCACCAGGTGTTGGGGGATTAAACCTTTATTGGGTAAAATACTGTCAGGGCACCCACTGTATAACAAATAAACTAGTTAAACTGCATCACCCGTGGCACTTATACAGTGATCACTGGTGACAGGGGGTGAACAAGGGGTTGAACCTTTATTATAGGGGGTCCCTAGACCTATGTGGGTCTAAGACTAGACTAATCACAATAACACATATTTTTGTCACTAATGACACCAGTACAGCGATCCAAAAAAATCTGAATGCTGCACTGGGTGACACAGTGACAGGGGGTGAAGGGGTTAACTGGGGGGTGATAGGGAGGTGAAATGTGTGCCTATATGGATTGGCGTCAATGTAGTGTTGGTGCACATACTCTGAGATGCTCTCTCTCCTTGGTCTGGAACGGAAAAGACCGGCACAAGGGGAGATTACATCACTTCCTGTCATGGAAGAGATTCCTAACACAGGCATTCAGCACAGTAAACCTTCCAGCGGCTGGTCCGGAACCAGTTAATCTACTTCAACAGACCTTCCAGTGCCTACAAGCTCTAAACTAATCTTTTCCAATGCATTTTATCAGCAGTCCTCCCTATCTCTTCCCCTGTCACAGCTAAAGCACATTGTCAGTATAGCTTCTGTGACCTTGTAATTTTATAGTGAGGGAGATGCCTTATACAAAAGCCTCTCTTATTGACTATTCTAAGCCAGCTGACCTAAGCTCAAAGGCCAGTCAGTGGTTACAAAGGATTTAGTCAGAAGAATTTATACTTTAGTTTTTCTGAATCGTATACCTCAGACATGCAGGGTTTGCCTCCAACCCATGTTGGTGGTGAACCCACCTCATCCCCAGTGGTGACTTCTTGCAAATAGGTTCATATTTTCCATGCGGCATGGCCCGTTTTCTTGGAGATGTCATGGGTATTGGTGGAACCCCTTTACTGCCAGCACTTTTGTTGTGGTTGAGCAGGAGGTCAGGGAAGATAGTAAACAGACAACAATCAGATCCAAGAACAAGCCAGGATCAAAGCCAGAGAAATATTAAAATCAAAATACTAAAGCTAACAGGCCCATCTCCAGTAACAAAATTATACTATTTCATAAAGAGGTACCTAAAATGCATTGCAAATAGGTGTTCTAAAACAAATTGTAAAAAAACCCTTTAGTATGATGCATTCCTGGATTGAGCACAGGCAAACAAAGATTGAAGTCAACATTGTGTTTGGGTTTTTGGGTTGTTCAAGAACATTTGTATTCTTCACAGTGTAAGCTTTTATTGACCAGAAGTCATACAAACCTAGAAGCATACAAACAAATGTTGATGAGGACAAGGGCCTCTTCCTCACAACCCTGGTCGATGGTTGTGGGGGTCTGTGGGCAGGGGGCTTAAAGGAATATGAAACCCCCTTTTAACAAGAGGGCACCCAGGTCCGCCCTCACCATGTGAATTAATATTCATTGTACCCCTACTCATTCACCCAAAAAAAAAGTGTAGTGTAAAACAAAAAAAAAAAACATAAAAAAACCACAGGAAGCAGTTTTGACAATTACTTTCATAAAACAGAAATATAAAAAAAAATGTCCCCAGATGTAGATCCATTGTCAATCACTATCTCCCCCGCCATTGCCAACCCGGTCAGTGATGTCACAAGGGGGTAGGACCTCCTGGTGATATCACTGGGGGCCCCACCTCTTCGTTTATTTAGCGGGGGAGCTGTCAGACAATGGGAGCCTTCGTCAGGAGTGGAGCTTTCTTTCTTTTTTTTGGGGTCTGCAGTGGTGATGGGCATTGTGATTGATGAAGGATCTACAGTGGGGGATTTTTTTTTATTTTTTTTACATTTTTGTTTTTTTTAACAAAGAACTTGTCAAAAACTGCCTCCTATGGTTTTTAACACTCTACTTTTTTTTAATGAATGAGTAGGGGGTATGTAACCCTACTCATTTGCATGGGGGATCTGGGGCCCCACCTTGTTAAAAGGATGTCCTAGCTTCTAATAAGCCCCCTGCCCACAGACCCCGACAACCATCAACATAGGGACAAGCTACTGTGGGGGGGGGGGGGGGGGAGTCTAGGAGCTAATACTGAGGACCGTTACTCCACAAATTACAGTCCTTGTGTGGTTGTCCACTTAAAGCAAACTGTTCCACTTAATTTACTCCTAAACTCATAATAAATTACACTTGGATTAACTTTTTATTCTGAGACTTATTTGCACAAGATGAGGATGATGTCCATGCAAATGCTACAGTATTTAGCAACTTACATGACTGCAGCTTTTAATCACATAACTCACCCTGATAAGCTGGTTATCTTACACACAACACAACTGTTGCATAATGATGACATTCTCACATTATATATAATATTATTATTGCACTTGTTGAAGGACTTGACTTACCTTTTGAATTAATGATCAAATCAAGTACGCTGCAATAAGGTTTCCACTTTTCATACTAGTCATTACTATGGCTGTTTGTTAGTTGTTTGTTATAACAAGTCTCTATTAGTATTAAGGAAATCCCAATTGATATTTGTTTGGCTTTTTTTGCAAAGTGACATTGGTCTACCCTTAACCCATGGGCTGGGGGAAATTGACACTTTTGTCCAAGAAAATCATGGCTTTCATTAATTTAACTAATCTAATCATAATTAACAAGCTTCTCTACGATCTATGTTCCTTTCCCATTAAAAAACCCATTAAAATGCAATATAAGTGAAATGGGTGATCTAGCTGAAGATGTGAAAGAAGCTCATCTTTGAGTGATGAATACAGCTGCCTTCAAATGTCACTTTTCTCATTAACTTGTTCATTAATTGCAACATCTGTTTTGTACCATTATGAAACACATGGGAAGAGCATCAGAAATGAAACAGAAGGTTTTAATGTGCAAATTAATTTTAATATTGTATGCCTAATATACCAAAGAGGTGTTCAGGTATTAAAAAGAAAAAAAAAAACTGCCAAAATGAATCAATACCATCAATGTTGTTTTGGTTTATAATTACAAAAGAGAAATTGATTCAATTTAATAAGAATTTGCATGCTTCAGTAAATGGGTTTTGATGCATATGAACAATCATATATCACAGGGCTAGCCTTGCAAATACTGAAGCAACACATCAGAGAGTTTTCACCGTCCAAAGGAAATGCTGGAACAAAAACAAAGTGTGCATCTGGGTGTGTACTATATACCAATGTCACCTCTGGTCTGAAAAATCAGGACTATTCAAATACTCAGTAAACCAATAGAGGTCTGAGAAGGGCAAAAAAGTTTAAAATTCTTTCCTCCTCCTATTGTGTGTCTTATTTGCTAAAAAAAATATGTGTTGGTTGGTTTTAGTGGTCATCTAAATTTACTATCTTTATCATGCCACAGTAGGAACAGTTAGGTTCATTTTAGTCCCAGTCTAAGGCTTGATTCACACTAACGCGTTTTTTGATGCATTTTGCATTTTGCAGAAATGCAGGGAATTTTTTTAACATGGGTTCCTATGGAACATGTTCACATCAATGCATTTTTGTGCCTCTGCGTTTTTGGAAAGGGTCAGGGACTTTTTTCATGCAAAATGCAGCGTTTTGCATGTAATAGAAGTCAATTGACATGCATCAAAAACGCAAGTACTGCGTTTTTACCACGATTTTGCCGCGATTTGCATTTTGCGTTTTTTTTTTTCATTTTTTTTTTCACTTTTCCACTGTATATAGCTGGTTGCTAAGCAACCACAGTGTGAAAAAAAACCCGCTAAACACGGCAAAAACACTGTAAAAACATATGTCCAAAAACGAGACAAGTACCGCAAAAAGCACTGCAAAAACGCTCAAAAACAACATGCATAGATGTGAATCGAGCCTAAGTTCTGGACAGACCTCCTTAAAGTGGAGTCAATATTAACTATTTTTAATCCTTATGCTACTAACATTAGTGATTTGTTAGGAAGGTATATTTACTTGTTTAACCCCTTCCCGCTGAGCTTCTGGGGGGTATACCGGGATGATGCCCACACCTGCAGGCATCATCCCAGTACCGTTTATTTCAGCAGGCGATTGACTATCCAGCCATAACAACCGATGCGGCTAAAAGCCACTCGGCTGTTATGCCGGAGGAGCGGGAGGAAACGTCCCCTCCTCCCGCCGCCTCCCGCCACCTCCCGTCGCTGTTACTGGTGCTCCCGCTCGATCGGCAGCACCGATTCACATTCCGCTGCCTCCGGCTGCTGGGGAGGAACTGGAACGAAGCCGCAATCAGCTTCGTTCCAGTCTCCTCATAGTAAACACGGAAGCGAAGTCATGACGTCACTTCCCGTTTACTCGGCTGCCAATGGCGCCGGTTTTAAAAAAATATTCGGTATTCAGAATCGCCGTTTTCGGCGATCTGAATACACTGAAGTGTAAAGGAGGGGTGGGGGGTCTTTTAGACCCCCGATCCCTCCATAAAGAGTACCTGTCACCGCCTATTACTGTCACAAGGGATGTTTACATTCCTTGTGACAGCAATAAAAGTGATCAAATTTTTTATTTTTAAAAAAAATCTATTTAGTCATTTTAAAATAAATAAAATAAATAAAAAAATGTAAAAATTTTTTTTAAAGAGCCCGCCGTCCCCGCGAGCTCGCAAAGCAAAGAAAACTCTTATGGAAGTCGCGCCCGCGTATGTAAACGGTGTTCAAATCACACATGTGAAGTATCGCCAAGATCGTCAGAGCGAGAGCAATAATTCTAGTACTAGACCTCCTCTGTAACGCTAACCTGGTAACGGTAAAAAATTTTTAAAGTGTCGCCTATTGAGATTTTTAGGTACCGTACTTTGTCGTCAATCTACAAGTGCGTGCAATTATAAAGTGTGACATGTTTGGTATCTATTTACTTGGCGTAACATTATCTTTCACATTATGCAAAAAAAATGGGATAATTTTACTGTTTTGTTTTTAATTCATGAAAGTGTCCCTTTTCCCAAAAAGTTGCATTTAAAACACCGCTGCGCAAATACCGTGTGACATAAAATATTGCAACAATCGCCGTTTTATTCTCTAGAATCTCTGCTAAAAAAATATATATAATGTTTGGGGGTTCCAAGTAATTTTCTAGCAAAAAATATGGATTTTAACTTGTAAACACCAAATGCCAAAAATAGGCTTGGTCATGAAAGGGTTAAAACAATTCTTCAATTGCTTCCTGGTTTCTGGTCTAGGCCAAAATTATTTTCTTTTACAAAGGTTTTTATTAGTATTAATGAACAAGTTTACATTCCAATACAATAGGCTGTCGTACAAATACTAGTTCAGGTGTTTCACAGTATAGTAGTAATTGAAGCAGGCTGTTGCCCGAGCGATTCTAACATGTCCTGCGTCCGGGTAAACCCAGGTTGTCACATGACTGCAACAGAAGCATGTCATACAGTACATTAACAGCCCATAGTAATCATCTACTGGTAATTGGTGAGACAAAAGGAAGAAGGAGAGAAGAAGATGTAGAATGAGTCAAGAGAAGATTAAAAGAGGTTGTTGAATGAGAAGCAGGGGAGGAGTAGTGAGGATCAAAAGAGAGAAGGAAGGGGGGGTCGAGGAAGAAGGCCAAAATTATTTTATACACCTCAGAAGTCTTAATGGGAATTTTTGTTTTCATCTGAAGGTGGGGATTAGAGATTTTCTCAGCTAAGTAGACCCTCTTGCCTACATGCCTGAGCAATGAGCAGATGCATTTTAAAGAAATTAACATGAGTCATCTGCCCTAACTCAAGATGGCAGCAGCTAGAAATGCTGGAGATGTTTTTCAAAGTAATTTCTCAACAGAATGAAGCATGGAGACATGGAAGGATGGGTGAGTTTGATTTGAATATTCAAAACAAAATTAAACAGCTCAGATACAGTTAGGTGTCAATTTAAAGTGGTTATAAAGTAAGGTGACCAGATTTTTAAAATGAAATCCGTGGACATTTTTTTTTTATTGGCAAATGGTAAACTAGTTTATAAGCATATTTTTCTCTAGTGATAAATGCAGTGTATGTGGGATGTGTTTACAAAATGATGGTATGATATACAGGGGGTCCCCGACTTATGAATGCCTGACTTACGAACGACTCCTACTTACGAACGGGCCTCAATGCCAGCTGCTTGTGTTCCCTCGATGGTTCTGGATACCTCCGAGCAGCTATCTTGCCACATTCCACACTGCGGAGGTTTCTTCATGGTGTACAATAGTGATTAGTATATCCTGGTTTCAGTATACCAATACACAACTGTACACTTCCCTTATACAATTCTACAAATTGACTTATAAGTGCAATGGAAAAACCTATAAATGAATATCCAGTGCAAATTAACCAATGTATTGTAATATAATAGTGATGGTGTCACCCCCTCTGCAAAAATATTTTGAGAAATTGCAGAGCTTTAATGTGCAAATAATGCTAAGATCCCCTACATACAATAATAACAGAGATGCAAATCAACCCGTGTGTTAGGTCATAGTAATGATGGTGTCACCCTCTCTGCAATAGGTAGGACTTATTGCAGAGGTGCAATGTGCAAAATCATAAAAAATTGAAAAATTGGGGGGGCGTGGCTTGGCGCTGTTCCGAGATGGCCGCCTGAACCCGGAGCTCCCGTCCAAGAGACCCTGCTTCATAAGCCCAGGCAAGTGATCGGCTATTCTCCTGCCCACATCTGACCCCCATACCACCGCAACATGTCAGCGGCGAGATCCCGATCTCCGCCGGAGCCCGACGCTCCCCCCGCCAGACAAATTCCTGACATGTTCAGGTCCCGGCCTACTGGCAGCACCAGAGCCGCGGCCTCGAGTAGGCCGCGATCCCACAGCAGGAGCCCGCTCCGCGCACAGCCTGACACAGACGCCAGGGATCCACCGGCGATCAGCCTGGAGGACTTGCGCAATGTAGCTACTGACATCAAACGTACCCTCTCCGCAGCCATATCTGATCTCCGGACAGACATCCAAACCATGACGCTGCGGGTTGAGGACATTGAGACCACTCAGGCCCGCCATGATTCCTCCCTGTGCCAGCTGCAACAGCTCACTGAATCCCACGCCGTCCATCTAAGGGACATGAACAGGCACATGGAGGACCTCGACAACAGGGGGAGACGCCGCAACCTGCGAGTAAGAGGTATCCCGGAAACTGTAGACCCTGGACGCCTAACCCAGAGGGTAATAAACATCTTTAACGACCTCCTCGAAAGACCCCCAGACACCCCGATTGTATTTGAACGTCTCCACAGAGCGCTACGCCCCAGAGGCCGCGACACTGACCCCCCGAGAGACGTCGTGTGTTGCCTGACCGATTTCCCCCTGAAGGAAGAAATCCTTCGCAAGGCCAGGGAGAGGAACCAAATTGTACACAGAGGAGTGACCATTAAAATATTTCAAGACTTGTCTAACATCACTCTCCAACGGAGGAGGGAACTTCGACCGTTATTGGAAATTCTGCGGAACAGGGCCATCCCATACCGCTGGAAGTACCCCTTTTGCCTATCTGTTTCTCACCAGGGCCGCACGGAAAACTTGAGAGTCCCAGAAGACCTCGACCACTTTTGCACTGCGCTGGACTTGCCTCAAGTGGACCTCCCCGACTGGTACAGTGAGTTCAGATTCCCTACACTCCGCAGAGCTGCATCGATGGAAGGAGTAGATGAAGCTGGTAACTACGCCGTCAGCAGACGCCGCAGACAGGCGCTCCAACCTCCTCACCATCGCTCCCCTCAAAGGAACGCCACCCCGCCGAGAAATGGGAGCCCCACTGCATCGCCTGCCCATCGCAGGCCCCGCCATAACTAACGACAACGTCCTTTATCTCTGTTTGCTATATGGCACCCGTTGTTAGAAATGCTGACTGTTATTGCAAAACCGCTCTACTATTGCAAATACCATCTTTGCCTGGAGACATTGCTATGTGCTTAACCCTCCCACCAGGCTGCCGCGCTCTCTCTTTCTCTCTACAAGGACCCCTCATGCCCCAGACTTGTACGATTTACTTTTACCTACCTACGTTGCGACTTTTGAAACCTTGCCCCATTGCCCTACTCCTCGTGACCCCCCCCCACGCATCCTGAACTGAACTCTCCAAAGATGCTACCTAACGAGGATGCACTTTTACGGACTCTTTTAATGTGGGAACCCCCGTTTTGCCCACTCTCTGCCTCTCTGGAGGGCCTCACAGAACTCACTTTGACCCACCACGGACTCTACTTGCCGAAACTCTTATTTTATTATCTCTAATTTAATATCCCGTTTTCCCTTGGTTTGTATTTACTTACTTACTTGCCTTTTTTTCCCTACCTATATGTGCTCTCAGCAGCTCACCTATGGACTGTTTCCAACCGCATCACTGTTTCCTTTGGAGTCGGGAGTGAGGTGTATGGTAAGAATAGCATGTTGTCCTTCGGGGCACTTGCAATCACCTAATTTTTGCTTGCTTCACACCTGCTGTCCTGTTCTAATTTCTCTGCATTTTTGGTATTTATTTTTCTCTTTATGTGAGGTTTATACTTCCCATTTCCCAAAATGATTAAATAACACTAGCACAGATCCCCAGTCACATGAGCTGAGCTGACCGACTTCCATGTTTTTACGTTGGCGGAAGGGGGGGAACACGCCCACATACCTACGCACCAGATCTACGTGCAGTAAGGAGTTCTAGCTGGCAGAGGGAGAGCAGGGAGGGAATACACCTTTCTGTCCGGGAGGGACTTTATACGGACAGCATGTCGGAAGCATTGCTTGTGGAAATCCATGTGCCACATGACTGGAGTGAAAATAACCCACCTTCTCAGAATCCTCCGTCGGTGACATATTACCTGACGCACAGGTAGTCCTTTTTTGTTTCTTTTTCACCTTTTTTCTTTGCCTTATTTTTTATCCTTTTTACCTTTATCTTCCTGCCTCTCCTCACTCCCAACTCTGACTGCCGCAGGTTTTGTAGAATTATACCGTATCTCCCAGGTAAAACATTCTCCTTTATTTCTTGTAACTATTGCAATATCTGTTTATCACGTTAAAGCATTTGTTGTGCCATTCTGAGCCTCTGTTATTGATTGTTTTAGTTATACTTGTTTGAATGTGCTTACGTATCGCTGTTCCCATATTATGGGCTTCAAGCTGAAAGTTCCCCCTCCACATAACTCAACCTGCTTAGAGGCTACGGGCCTCCTCTGGCCTGCACATGGCCTGCCCCCACCCAGTTTGCCTCTCCCCACCCTTAGGCCTTGATCCTGCACTCGAACTTACACTTGAGTTGCATTTTTTCTTCAAGCCTTACCTCCCGCCTCTAGGACTAAATCACTATACGTAGCTCAGATACTCCCCCATCCTCTTACTCAGGTTAAGGGGTCTTCATGCTGATACCTATTCCTGAGCCCCCCCGATCCCACACTAGGTCACATATCTAATTGCCACACATTACCCCCTTAGGTCTCGTAGTGACGGAGCCTCTTTCCAACGCGTGTAACTCCGCCCGCCACCCCCTAGCAACAGACGCTGGTAGTCAGTGTTGACCCGACCGGTGCCCTATTCGGAATTCCGAGGGTTGGCAGGTTCCACCCAAACACTGGTCCTTTCTCCCGCCCCTCCTACCCGTTGTCTCGAGTATCCACTTTCCTTTTTGTATCCCGAGCTCTACTCTCCCCCCTACCCTCCCCCTCCTCCCTCCCTCTTCGCTCCTTTTCTCCCCTTCCCCCTCCCTCTCTGACCCTCCCCCTCCCCGAGACCCCCCCTCCTGTGAGCAGCGCCCGCCACTCTTGCCTCTGGACTCCAACAAAATGTCCACTTCAGCACAAAGGTCCACGAATATCTCCCTGAAGCTGGTTTCCCTAAATGCTAAGGGATTAAACATCCCGGAAAAACGCCACCAAATGCGATTAACGATGCAGAAACTGAAGGCAGACGTCGTCTTCCTTCAGGAAACCCATTTTTGTTCAAAATCGACCCCCAAATTATCCAATCACGCCTTCCCAGTGGAATTTCATGCAACATGCCCCGACTCTAAAAGCAAAGGAGTCTCCATGCTTCTCTCCAAACACTTTGCCTTTCAAGTTTTAGACACTCTTGCAGATGTGAATGGTAGATTCTTGTTTACCAAAGGGACGTTTAAAAATAGAATGATTACTCTAGCTAACGTTTACAGCCCTAATACCTCTCAAGTATCCTTTCTTCAGAAGACACTGCACCAGCTAGGCTCCTTCGCTGAAGGGATGCTGATCCTGGGAGGTGATTTTAACGCCCCCCTGGATCCCTTACTGGATACCTCCTCCGGGACCTCCAGCTTACCATTTCGGGCACTTAAACAGATCAGAAAAAGCTTACATGAACTACTGTTACATGACACATGGCGAACGCTGCACCCCAAAGACAAAGATTTCACCTTTTTCTCTACGCCCCACAATAGGTATTCACGGATCGACTATCTTTTAGTCTCCCAGCAGGAATTACAGTTCTTAACCAAGGCCTCAATAGAACCCATGACGATCTCTGACCATCACCCTATCACTGCCCTATTTACCTTCCCTGAGCGACTAGATCGGACCAGTATATGGAGACTGGATGCGAGTATCCTGACAGACGAAGTTAGAGTAAAGGAGCTCAGGGATTGCTTATCTCATTATTTTGTAGACAATGACACACCTGATGTTTCCCCTCTCACGCAATGGGAGGCACACAAATGCGTAATAAGAGGCAAATTTATCTCCCTGGCCTCCGCCCGCAAGAAAGAAAGAACGGCAGCTCTGACAACCCTTTACACGAAGCTCAGATCTTTAGAAACTAAGCACAAAAAAACCCTAGCGGTAGACACACATACTGAATTACTGGATACTCGCACCCAGATCCAAGACATACTGGGCTACCAGACGAGAAGAGCTTTTGCCCTCTCACAAAAATTTTTCTACGAACATGGGAACAAATCAGGTCGTCTGTTAGCACGAGCGCTGAGATCCAAAAAGGCCAAAAACACGATCCACCTCATCCACTCCCCAAATGGCTCCACCCTTGAAACGAATACCGATATTGCCCGGGAATTTGAGCGTTACTATACCTCCCTCTACAACCTTAAATCTGACTGCCCACGCCCTCCAGATCCCCAAAAACGTCTTAAGGACTTTCAGACATACCTCTCGAGGCTTCCCCTCAAAACGGTTTCCTCCGACGCTCTCCAGTCACTAGAAACACCTATATCAGCGACAGAATGGCTTCAAGCCGTCAAACAATTGAAACCAGGCAAAAGCCCGGGTCCCGATGGGTTAACCTCTGCTTATTATAAGCTATTTGCTGAAACACTTCAAACTCCTTTCCTTAAAGCCTTCAATTCTGTCCCCACATCCAAATCCCTCCCCCGCAGTACCTTAGAGGCCCACATCACAGTTATACACAAACCAGACAAAGACCCGACGATCACAAGCAGCTATAGACCAATTTCCCTACTCAACGTAGATGTCAAATTATTTGCCAAGATCCTGGCCAACAGACTTCTCCCTTTTATTCCAACCCTTATTTCCCCTGACCAGGTTGGTTTCGTCCCCGGGCGCGAAGCCAGAGACAACACCCTAAAGTCTATTAATATCCACCACATGATAACCCAAACTGAACAGAAAGCCTTCTTCCTGTCCCTGGATGCGGAGAAGGCGTTTGACAGAGTGGCATGGGACTATATGGAAGCGGTCCTCCTTAATCTGGGTCTCGGCCCTCACATGATGTCCATGATCATGTCCTTATACTCAGCCCCCTCGGCGCGGGTGTGGGTTAATGCCACTCTGTCAGACGCCTTCCCCATCAGTAATGGAACTAGGCAGGGGTGCCCCCTCTCCCCGATTTTGTTTATCCTCACTCTGGAACCCCTCCTCCAAACTCTCACCCTAAATAGTGATATTAAAGGCATTATCACCCCACTTAAAGAATGTAAATATGCAGCTTTTGCGGACGACATATTGATGTTCCTCACAGATCCTATTACCACGATACCTATTATCCTATCGGAATTTCAAAAATTTCAAACCATTTCTAACCTCAAAATTAATTTCTCCAAGTCTTACGCCCTTAACATTTCCCTCCCAGAGACGATCCAAACACAATGCGAAACGAACTTCCCTATCAGCTGGAAGAATGACTCCATCACATACTTGGGCACACAAATCCCGAGGTCACTAGCCGACCTATATTCTAAAAACCACCTTCCTATCCTACTTAACCTCACTGCCGACCTTGAAAGATGGAACAAACAAACCCTCTCCTGGTTTGGCAGAATAGCGGTCCTTAAGATGAATGTCCTGCCTCGCCTTCTATATATTCTCCAAACAGTACCTATTCAGGTCCCTCCGTCATTTTTCAAAACATATAACGCCATCTGCTCTAAATTCATCTGGGGGCACCGAAAACCTAGAATCTCCCTTAAGACCCTAGCTCGCCCTAAACACCTCGGGGGCCTGGGCTTTCCGGACATACTTAACTATTATAGAGCAGTCCACTTAACTAGAATTGTTGACTGGAATGTTCGCGATCCCAACAAAGAATGGGTCTCTCTGGAGGCCTCCTTCTCCTCCTCCCCGCTTGCTTCCCTACCTTGGATGAAACTGTCCCACGCAACCCCCCCTACCATCTCCCACCCCCTCATACGCTCTACACTGAAATGCTTCCAGCAGATCTGCTCCCAAACCACGATCTCTTCAACCCCGGGACCCTTAACCCCGATCAAATGTAACCCGGACTTTCCGCCCGGCTTATCTCCGGACTTCTTACTAGATCATTGGCCTAAAGACAGACTGAACGCCTGCCACTTTTTTGAGAAGGGGACACTTGCTTCCGCTCAGAACATCGCCAATTCAGTTGATAGACCACCTATCCCTCCATGGACCTACCTCTTGATCGCCCATTACCTGCGCTCCCTGAACATAAATTCACAATGCTCTAGGGCACTGACTCCTTTCGAAACCCTGTGCACTCAATCTACCCCTCAAAGACATCTAATAGCGCTCACTCACAACCTACTCTTTGACGGGGCAAGCCCCGGTTCTACCACTGCATGTAAACGATGGGAGGAAGACCTTGCATTGCCTATCAATGATGAGCAATGGGAGGCTATCTTCCATACAATTCACAGGGGTTCTCTAAACGTCAGCGTTCAAGAGACCGGTTACAAAATTCAATCGAGATGGTACCGCACACCCTCCCTTCTTCACAAATTTGCCCCCAACACCACTGACGTTTGCTGGAGATGTAACCAAGACAGAGGAACCCCTCTCCACATCTGGTGGTCGTGTCCCTCACTACAGGATTACTGGAGAGAAGTATGCAGAATCACCTCCCAAATTACCACATATAACATTGATCCAACCCCATCCCAGTGCCTCCTTCACCTCTCGCCTCTGCCGAGACGTACCTACCATGGCTCCCTAGCTATGCATATGCTCAACGCAGCTAAGCAGTGCATCCCGGTTCACTGGGGCTCATCCAAGATTCCCTCCATCAAAGAATGGTTCCTCAGAATTAGCAGAACGGCTGAAATGGAAGAATTGATTCACATATCCAGGGATACCCCTTCTAAATTCAACACGAAATGGGCCTGCTGGAAACACTTTCAGACTACTGCTGATTATCTAGACGCAAGCAAATAGCGTCCCCATGCATTTTGGCTTAGCTATAACGTGTCACCTTTCATGATATTGATTCTCCTTGGAGATCATTTGGCCGGAAGGGCAAACAGGTTTTTCCGACTAAGTGTCAGCTTCTCTGCTCCGGGGGGGTCCTGGGGAAGGGGACCCTACACTTCCCCAGCCTCTCTGGTACCTTTCCGTCCCTCTGACACTGCTGCCCCCCTTCCCCATCACTCCCACTCCCACCCTCCCCCCCCCCCCTCTCTCCTTCTTTCACCTCTCTTTTCATCTCCCACTCCCCTCTTTCCCTTATACCCCAACCCAGGCACACAGATAATCCACTGTGCTTCATGTCACAGACCCCCAACATGACGCCATCCCAGCCTTTATCCACAGAGTTCTTCAGGAACATACCAGAAGCGTCCTGGAAATCTACTACCTACTTTGCCCTACCATTTACCTATGAACCTCTCTGAAACGATCCCCCCTTCCTCCCACTCTTAGTAGTCGCGCCATATCCAACAGCCTATACCCTCAGATCATATGTTTTTTTTTTTTTCTTCTTGTTTGGTCCCTTTAATCCAAGAAGGTTCCTGTATACAATCTTTCTGAACTTGTTGTGTGTTTCATTTGAAACTCTGTTAACATCTGAGTCCCCCCCGATTGTTGGGGATCATACTGTATTTCTGACCTCTTGTGCCTATTATCTCTTTTCAATAAAATCTATTTAAAAAAAAAAAAAAAAAAAAAAAATTGAAAAATTGATGTACATATTTTACATTTTATTAGGATTATACATAGGGGCTTTCACCACTATTTGCACATTGCAGCTCTACAATATTTCCTACCATTTGCAGAGGGGGGTGACACCATCACTACTATATTGCAATAAAATGGTTGATTTGCACTGGTATTCATTTATAGGTTTTACCATTGAACTTATAAGTCCATCTGTACAATATTATAGATGAAATGTAGGGCAACGCTGCGTTTTTTTTGCTTTTTATTGATTCATGTTAGATGAGGGAACCAGCTAACAAGATTTTCTTATTGCTTTTGAAATTTTTTTGGTTGTATGGTAGTTGTTTTACTTGATTTGTTATGTCCTTTGTATATTGGTAACCACTGGCCCAGCATATTGGTGGTCAGTGTGCTCCCTGTATGCTGGTGGTCAGTGTGCCCCCTGTATGCTGGTGGTCAGTATGCCCCCTGTATGCTGGTGATCAGTGTGCCCTCTGTATGCTGGTGCTACGTGCAGGAGGGTGCTAGGTGCAGGGTCTAGGAGGATGCTGCGTGCAGAATGCAGGATTCAGGAGGATGCTATTCCCAGAGTGCAGGGTTCAGGAGGATGCTATGCCCAGAGTGTAGCGCTCAGGAGCATGCCAGACACAGAGTGTACGGCTCAGGAGGATGCTAGGCACAGAGTGTAGGGCTCAGAAGGATGCTAGGCACAGAGCATATTGCTCAGGAGGATGCTAGGCATGGAGCAAAGGGCTCAGGAGGATGTTATGTACAGAGTGTAAGGTTCAGGAATGCATTACGTACAGAGTGCAAGTTTCAGGAATGCATTACGTACAAAGTACAAGGTTCAGGAGTGGGTTGTACAGAGTGCAAGGTTTAGGAATGCATTACGTACAGAGTACAAGGTTTGGGAGTGCAAGGTTCAGGAATGTATTACGTACAGAGTACAAGGTTCTGGAGTGCATAGTACAGAGTTCAAGGTTCAGAAGTATGTTGTACAGAGTACATGGTTCAGGAGTGCATTGTACAGAGTACATGGTTCAGGAGTGCATTGTACAGAGTACAAGGTTCAGGGGTGAGTTTTACAGAGTGAAAGGTTCAGGAATGCATTACATACAGAGTACAAGGTTCAGGAGTGCGTTGTACAGAATACAAGGTTCAGGAGTGCGTTGTACAGAGTACAAGGTTCAGGAGTGCGTTGTACAGAGTGCAAGGTTCAGGAGTGCGTTGTACAGAGTGCAAGGTTCAGGAGTGTGTTGTACTTACAAGGTACAGGAGTACATTGTACAGAGTACAAGGTTCAGGAGTGTGTTGTACAGAGTACAAGGTTCAAGAGTGCGTTGTACAGAGTGCAAGGTTGGTTCAGGAGTGCACTGTACAGAATGCAAGGTTCAGGAATGCGTTACGTACAGAGTGCAAGGTTCAAGAGTGCATTGTACAGAGTGTAAGGTTCAGAAGTGCAATGTACAGAGTACAAGGTTCAGGAGTGCGTTGTACAGAGTACAAGGTTCAGGAGTGCGTTGTACAGAGTACAAGGTTCAAGAGTGCGTTGTACAGAATATAAGGTTCAGGAGTGCTCTGTACAGAGTGCAAGGTTCAGGATTGCGTTACGTACAGAGTGCAAGATTCAAGAGTGCATTGTACAGAGTGCAAGGTTCAGGAGTGCATTGTACAGAGTACAAGGTTCAGGAGTGCGTTGTTCGGAGTGCAAGGTTCAGGAATTAGTTAAACTGCAAAGATCCCAATTAATTACATTATTAATTAAACATAGCACACTTATCTTCTAAATCTTGATTACCAGCATACGGGAGCCAAGGCAAGAGTGGCAGCATCAGATAGATCCGCCCATAGAAAATATTGAAGCAATATTTTGCTAAAAATACATTAAAAGCATTATTAGCTGACACAAACACAACATAACTTACAACATTTCTGTCAAATATAAAATGTAAAACTGTATTAAGGTAATAATTAAAGCTCTATGTGTGAATGAGGTCTTGGGGCTCATTCATGTGGACCATGTGGCCTGTACAGTATGAATCAGTGAGTTGTTTATGTGACTGAAGTCACCTGGAGTTGTGCGCAGGCAGCCTATGTTACATTATGTGGCTGTATGAACACATCTGAAGGTCCTAATTTGAAAGGTGTATGGGTGCAGGCCACTCACTCACACCTACCAGATTAAAACCTGCAGCTGTGTTCATACAACTGCTTTGTCCCCATAGAGTAGCAGGTGGCTCCGGCCACACGAGCAAACCACTCATCCACATGGCTAGAGAACCTGTGTGACTGAGCCCTTTTTTGTTTTTATTTTTACAATTTTTTATCACACATTTTTAATAATGCTGTTGAACAGATGAATGAACAGGAAGTGTTATGAATTGAACATGGTGAGTCATTGGTACCGATCACTCACTATGTTCACTGAATAATGAGGAAAGGAAGGGGTTGGACATATTTACTCACCCTCACCCCTATCCTGAAACTATCCCCCTATGTGCAGAGAGCAGAGAAGAGGCCACTGCTGCAGGGGTCGCAGGGGGATTAAACCTGCTGGAGGGGGTTAGATCCTGGACAGGGAGAATGATCATGGCTGATCCAGGGGGATTGGTTTTGGAGATCAAGCAATGGGTTTGGGCACCACCCCTGGATCCGGGGACAATTCCGGGGACACACAGGCTCCAGGGACAGTGTCCACAATCAGGTCACCCTATTATAAAGGCTTATTTTTTTCCTAAAAAATATGTTCTAGTTACCTGCTTCTCTTACCTCCTGTTATGGGTTCCCACACCGATGCTTTCCACTGCTCATTTTCTGCAAGTGTCCCCATAGCAAGTCAGCTTCTATTGAGGCACTTGTGCAGGTGCACTCCCAAGCCTCAAAGGTTTTCATTGACAGTAGCAAGAGCCAATGGCTCCCACTGCTGCCTCTATGTTATTTGAGACAAGGGGAGAGGGCTACTTCAGATGGTCACAGCACTGGATCGTGAGAGGACTCAGATAAGTGTTTAGGGAGGTGAGGGTGCAATACACCTACTGGGACATTTTTTACCTTATTGCAGGGAATACATTAAGGTAAAAAATGTCTTGGCTTTAGAACCACTTTAACCACCTCACACCAATATACGTCGGCAAAAAGGCTCATACAGGCAGAATCACGTACCTGTACGTTGCCCTTTTAAGAGGCGGCCATTGGGTGCCGCCAAGCTCCGTGAGTCAGGTTGCGGGTCCCATGGACTTGATTGCCGTGGGGATTGCCTCACGGGGAGGAAGAACGAAGAGATGCTAATGTAAACAAGCATCTCCCCGTTCTGCCTTGTGACATTGTCAGTGATCTCTGCTCCGTGTGATCAGAGCAGAGATCAGTTATGTGTCATACACATCCATGCCCCCCCACAGTTAGAAACACGCCCCTAGGACACACCTAACCCCTATACTGTCCCATAGTGGTTAACCCCTTCACTGCCAGTGTCATTTACACAGGAATCAGTGCCTATGTATAGCACTGATTGCTGTATAAATGACAATGGTCCCAAAAATGTGTCAAAAATGTCCGACGTGTCCGCCATAATGTCGCAGTCATGATAAAATCGCTGATCACTACCATTTAAAAATGTTTTCTATAAAAATGCCATAAAACTATCCCCTATTTTGTAAATGCTATAACTTTTGCGCAAACCAATCAATCGCGTATTGCATTTTTTTTATACCAAAAATATGTAGAAGAATATGTATTGGCCTAAACTGAGAAAAAAAAAGTTTTTTTTAATATATTTTTGGGGGTTATTTATTATAGCAAAAAGTAAAAAATAATACATCTTTTTTTTCAAAATTGTACCTCTTTTTTTGTTTCTAGCGCAAAAAATAAAAACCACAGGGGTGATCAAATACCACCAAAAGAAAGCTCTATTTATGGGAAAAAAAGGACGTCAATTTTGTTTGGAAGTCGCGTCGCACGACCGTGTAATTGTCAGTTAAATCGACGCAGTGCCGAATCGCAAAAAGTGCTCTAGTCAGGAATGGGGGTAAATTCTTCCGGGGCTGAAGTGGTTAAAGAGAAACTTCACCCTTATCTTATAAATTATAATAAAGATTCCCTCAATTGTTTAGTAATGGCAATCAACAAACAGATACTTATAGATAATTACAGGCTTGTTATTCTTTGTATTCTTTATTTTCCTTTTTCCTCTGTTAATAGAAAGTAATTTCACACTGGGTTTGCACGGAAGTGTTTTGACTGTGTAATCCTGGGGTGTGTGCATTTTGATAGCCTATTCATTTGTAAGGGCTGCAAAACTCACTGGACCACAGAAAAAGTAGTGCTTGCACTACTTTTTCAAATTGCACTGCACTAAACCTCATGGCATACCTCCCAATTTTTTGAGATAGCAACGAGGGACACCTACTACCAAAATAATGTATGCATAGGACATCATCCGGTGATGTCCCTATATAAGTCGCCGCACGCCCGGTCTCCGGTCCTCTGTGTTAGCGGAGGGAGCGACGTGTCAACATCTGAACAGAAGAACAGAAGAACAAAAGGCGGCGACGACAGCGGCGACCGAAGACCGGGCCACTGCCTGTAAAAGAGCTATAATAAGGCGCGGTGGCCCGGCAGAAGAACCGAAGAGGGGGACAAGACCCCCGAAATCGGAAGAAGAGGCCGGCGGTGAGGAAGAAAGCCGGGCTCCTCCGCTAGCAAAAGAGCTAGCAGAAGATAGCGGAGGAGTCCGGCGAGAAGACCCCCGAAGACGGAAGACCCCCGGAGCTGTGCAATAAACTATTTTTACCCTGTGTTGAGTTTTTTTGTACTTTTTTTCACAGGTGAATGGGTAGGGGTACATTGTACCCCATACTCATTCACATAGGGTGGGGGCCGGTATCCGGGGGCCCCCTTATCAAAGGGGGCTCCCGGATTCTGATAAGCCCCCCGCCCGCAGACCCCGACAACCAACGGCCAGGGTTGTCGGGAAGAGGCCCTTGTCCTCATCAACATGGGGACAAGGTGCTTTGGGGTGGGGGGGCGCTCACTCATCCCCTCCTTTCCTGGCCGGCCGGGTAGCGTGCTCGGACAAGGGCCTGATGTGGACCTGGGGGGACCCCCACGCCGATTGATTTTTTTCGATGTTGTAGTTTTACCTTTAAGTCCATATGGCGGGGCCAGGGATATCTCCTTTGCGGGCCCCGCCTACCTGGAGACCCGCTCAAATTGAGCGGACTTTTCTCCAGGTGGGAAAAGTCTGTTCATTTGAAAAGTATGGCGGACTGGCATACGCACGGCCGGATTGCCTGCCGAAATGCAAATCCGGTGGGAAGATTGTAGTGCAAAACTACTTTCTAAGCCCACGTACACACCGTCGGAGATTTTGCCAACCAAATCCATCGGATTGTGCCCGAAACTGTTGCATACACACGGTCGGGCCAAGTTGTCTGATTTAGCGGTTGCCAAGAACGCGGTGACGTAAGCCGTGTACGGCGGGACTAGAAAAAGGAAGTTGAGCACCACGTCCGGCACCCTTTGGGCTCCTTCTGCTGATCTTGTGTTTTAGTAGAAGTTTGGTGCGAGACGATTCACGCTTTTCCGATTAGTGATTCAGATCGCTACCGCTCTTCAGTTTGTGCTTGTCTTTGCGTATCTGATAATCAGTGCGTGCAGTCATTAAGTATTTGCTTCTCATTGTGGACTATATCTTGGTATAGTACGCTTTGAAAGGCATATTTTATTGTCTTCTTGCTTCTGCTATTCAGGTCGTCCTTTCAGGCCTTGCTGTTTATCGGTGCTTTCTGGTGTCCGTTCTGACCAGCCGACCGTTTTCCAAACATGTTTCGTCTACGTACTCATCGTACAGTTTGTGCTGTGCAGGGGTTCTTACTTTGACACAAGCCCAGTCCATGAACAGGGAGGGGAGGCATTTGTGGACCAAGAATTGGTTTGCGCCAGCTTCACCAGTTCTCCCACATGCCTTTGCTCCGTGAGATCCGCGAGAATAATCCTGATCATTTCTGGATTATTCTCAGGATGATGGACCCCATTTTGCACTGTCTGCTGGCTTTGCTTACCCCTTATATCACCAGGCAGGATACCTGCATGCGGCAAGCCATCACTCCAAGACAGAGGCTCATCGCCACGTTGCGCTACTTGGCAACAGGGAGAAGCCTTCAGGACCTCAAGTTCTCTACAGGCATCTCCCCCCAGGCTCTGGGGATCATTATTCCAGAGACTTGTTCTGCCATCATTCAGCTCCTGCAGAAGGACTATAGTAGGCTAATTTTTAGCCTTAAACATCACATTCTATGTATTTCATGATTGCTAATGTCTTGCATTTCTTTCCTCATTCCCTAATTACCATCATTGCAATATGCTCTAATTTATATGCTCTGCCCCTTTGTCCTCATGCAGATTTGCCTCACTAACTTCCCCACCATGCTCTTCTTGGCCCCTAAAACTATAGTCTAGTCACTTAACAATGTCTTTTGGCAGCTCCATAGTATTGCTTTACCCTAAACACCCCCTAAAATCTCTACAAATGTGATGTGTGTGCTTCAAATCATGTAAAGTGACCTTTTTTTGTTTTTTTGGAGTTGTGCCAAACTCATTAGGAACCCCCCTCTCCCCAACTACCTCAGCTGATAGCAATCTTCTATCTGATGACTTGACCCAACCCAATACACACTCTAAATACCTTTATCATGATCACATTTATGGACAAATTCACCAAAGCATGTAGTGTAAGGGCCTGCCTCAATACTTTCAAATGCTATTTTTATTTTTTAAACACATTAATTTCCTTGCTATGTAATAGCAGAATGTCTAAATGTCCTTCCATTTTGTTATTATGACACTTCTTACCTGTCCGGTGGGCTGCCAATAGTGTAACTAAGGAGGGGCTTCACAAAGTATCACACATTATTTAGGCATTCAGCTCTCAATCAAGTGGAGAGCGTTACCTGTCCTAAACATCCCCCCTCATTTTTTAGCAAGGGCCCATCAGATAGGGGGGGATGGGGGGTTATGACTCTCATAAGGGGACCTTATACTTTAGGCTTTAAATACTAATTTCAAAAAATGTTATACTAATTTTGCCAAAAAATGTGGGTGTCTAATCTGCATGCAATGTTGATTTGTCAAATTACTAGTTTTTTTTCTTGTGTCACTACACAGTGTCCTTCAACGCCACAGGAATGGCAGACTGTGGCCTCCCACTTTGCCATTTTTATTATAGTTGTGCCTTTTTCACCAACAGTGCAAACCCAAGTTTAGAGCGAGATGAGGGGACAGTCTCTTCTTCAGATAATCTTATTATGTTGTGGGTCTGCTACACACACACCTTCTTTTTGTAATTAATATATGTAGTGAATTACTGACCAAAATCATGCTCATTTAAAGCACCATGGCAGCAAAATGGCATGATTGTCCAAATTTACACATCACTGTGGGTGCTTTTTACTAAAGGCACATCCACTATGCACTACAAGTGCACTGCAAAAGTACACCTGAAACTGCACTTGGAGTGCAAAGTGGAGTTGCCTTTATTAAATCACACTCCTTCTCAGCACAAACTCAAATTTGACTACAAATACATTTTAAGCCCAATGAAAAAGGAAGCCACACATTGTTGAGAATTCAACTTTTTAATACAAGCACATTCATATGTGTGTTTATTAAAGGTTTTTACAACAAACCAAGATATTTTGGGTATCCAAAACAGAGTTTAATCATATTTTTTTTTTTACTTGTTTTTTTTTGTGTAAACAGGCATGTATCAAACTGTAAAATACAGAACACAGGAACTTACAAAGTTCAACTTGGAAAAGTGAAGACAATATCAGACATGAGTATGTACAAACTGGGCTGATATTGCCTTCATCACATGGGGTGTGACCCCTGAAAAATCCAAATTTGGAAGATGCACAGAGTGTGTCAACATGTGCTAACTCCCATCATGGGGGATCAATGTACATGCTTTGGGACTGCAACCCCTTCATCTCAGATACTTTCCACAAAACATGTACATTGATCCCCCATGATGGGAGATAGCGCATGTTTACACACTCTGTGCATCTTCCAAATTTTTAATTATGCAAAATACAACATTTTTATGTTAAAAAGAAAAAATAAAACCCTATCTAGTTTTTTAGTTTTCACACTCTCCCCAAAACATCAATGATGTTCTTCATTTTATTTTTAACATCATTCATGT
The DNA here is from genome assembly GCF_037356315.1 of Lithobates pipiens. Classification (NCBI taxonomy): domain Eukaryota; kingdom Metazoa; phylum Chordata; class Amphibia; order Anura; family Ranidae; genus Lithobates; species Lithobates pipiens. Next base: position 163,543,078 of record NW_027507784.1, read on the forward strand.
TTTGTTGTACAATTTCCAAATCCCTATTGCACCCCATTATCTCCCCGATAAAGATCTGGGCACTTTCACTGGTAAAATGGGAATCTTCCTCCACATCACCTAGAAAACAAAGCAAACAAACACACCGTGTAATCCAAATATGGTGATATACATTGATGAGCTTACCGGAAGCTGTGTTCTCTGACACTCACCTGCTGTGGTGACAATTTGTCCAACCTCCACGATCTCTCCTTCCTCCTCCTCCTCCTGCTCCTGCTACTGCTCCTCTGTTTCTTCTTTTGGAAATTGCCCTTCTTTGGGAGGGGTGTGGTCCCTGGTGTCCTCATGGTCCCTGGTGTCCTCATACTTGCCGAGTCTTCTCTCCCCTATGAGAATGTAAACAAAGATTAATTAGCACACAGAGGGCAGAAATAGGAATCTGAAACATTGCTTGGAAGTGTTGTACAATTGTGTTTTTGGGCCGAGTTCCAAGGTGAGAACATTATTGGGGACACTTTGTTAAGCTGGAATACTTCCCTGCAGAACGATGTTTCATACGAATGAACGAAACCATGAACTTGAAAGTGGCCATTTGCACAACATGAAATCAAAGCACATGGAGCATGTATGCAAGCAAGAATAATCATATGAACACACGACAACTACTTACTTTTTTTAAGAACACGCTTGATCCTTAGGTACTGCTCGTGCTCCCTCAGTTTCAGGTCTGACCAGCGTTTTCTCAGTTGATCTTTGGATCGGCGTACCCCAAAATTCTTCAGAAGACTCTTCACAACTTTATTCATGATCTTGGCCTTTCTGATATTTGGGTTTGGGTAAGGTCCATACTTCCCATCATAGTCGGTCCTGTTCAATATGTCGACCATCTCCAACATCTCTCCAAAAGACATATTTGAGGCCTTAAATCTTGTCTTCCTGGATCGGGACGTTTCAGGCTCCGGGCTTTTCTCACCCTCCTCCTCGTTAGTGGAACTATTAGTGCGCACCTGCGTTCTCTCCGCCATGTGCTCTCCCCACTGCACGGGAAGCGAAGGGGTGGGGAATAGTCTGGAAAGAACATCAGGGGCGGGCAGAGTTTCACGCATGCGCACTGTATATAAAACCCAACACATGTGTATTGTCCGTACGATCTGGGAGGAGAGTGTGAGTCACGGACACGGCGAACGTGGAAACGAAGGTAACATTTTTAACTTGGTGCTTCACTAGACTAGACTGCTTGTATCTAGGCCGATGTTGGGACAAGATTAGGAAGGATTTTAATTGCATTATTAGTATTTGAGGGTTTGTCTTGTGTTGTGTCTTGCAGACAAAATGGATCCATTCAACAATGCCAACTTTATGGGGCTATTCATAGAACTGTACATGGAGATGCCCTGCCTGTGGCAGTTCCACAACAAGTTTTATAATGACAGATCAAAGAGGAACGCAGCACTGGAGAAACTGCTTGCTTTGTTGCAGATCAGGGTCCCCACGGCAGACATGACCTATCTGAATAGCAAAATTGTGGCCATGAAGCTTACATATTTCAGGGAGAGAAAGAAGCACCTGGAGTCCTTGAGAGCAGGAGATCCAGATGCTATTTATTACCCCAGGATGGTGCACTTTCACAGGTTGCATTTTCTGGTAGACCAAGGGGTACCCAGGCCACCACTCGGCCACCACTCTCCAGGCTTCCTCCAAGGCATCCTTCACCCCCAGCTGAGGCTTCTGATGTCCAACCTGGGCCTTCCAGGCAGCACCATGTGGTGGGGCCCAGCTTGACACAGGTATTGCATTGTTGAACATATTTCTTGTGTTACATTTAATGATGTTAACTAGATCAGGCATGTCCAAAGTCCGGCCCGCGGGCCAATTGTGGCCCGCGGACCGGTTTTGAACGGCCCACCTGGTAATCTAAACATATATATCTTTTGTGGCCCCCGACGATTTCCCAGCGCCGGGGCCACAAAAGTTATATAGTCTGGCTGCATTGGAGATAGGAGGCTTTACGAGCGCTGTGCACACAGGAGTATTTCCTGTTTACACTGCAGCCTCTGTAATAGGATGTCCCATCTCCACCATTGGATGACTGCTCTGTCCATCAAAGGAGGCGGGACTTTCTCTTAAAGAGGCCACTGTGAAAACAGGAGATTCTCTTGTTCTTTGGCGCTCGTCCAACCCCCTCCATGTCCCCTCCAAGGCTGCACTGATGGCAATGTTAAGTACATTCCTGGCTAATAGTGAGTGAAATCCTGGCAATGGTGGCTGCATTCCTGGCAATAGTAAGTGAAATCCTGGCAATGGTGGGTGCATTTCTGGCAATAGTATGTGAAATCCTGGCAATGGTGGCCGCATTCCTGGCAATAGTAAGTGAAATCCTGGCTAATGGTGGCTGCATTCCTGGCAATAGTATGTGAAATCCTGGCAATGGTGGCTGCATTCTTGGCAATAGTAAGTGAAATCCTGGCAATGGTGGCTACATTCCTGGCAATAGTATGTGAAATCTTGGCAATGGTAGCTGCATTTCTGGCAATAGTATGTGAAATCCTGGCTAATGGTGGCTGCATACCTGGCAATAGTGAGTGAAATCCTGGCAATGGTGGCTGCATTCCTGGCAATAGTGAGTGAAATCCTGGCAATGGTGGCTGCATTTCTGGCAATACTATGTGAAATCCTGGCAATGGTGGCTGCATTCCTGGCAATAGTGAGTGAAATCCTGGCAATAGTAAGTGAAATCCTGGCAATGGTGGCTGCATTCCTGGCAATAGTATGTGAAATCCTGGCAATGGTGGCTGCATTCCTGGCAATAGTGAGTGAAATCCTGGCAATGGTGGCTGCATTCCTGGCAATAGTATGTGAAATCCTGGCAATGGTGGCTGCATTCCTGGCAATAGTATGTGGAATCCTGGCAATGGTGGCTGCATTTCTGGCAATAGTATGTGAAATCCCTGGCAATGGTGAGTGAAATCCTGGCAATGGTGGCTGCATTCCTGGCAATAGTATGTGAAATCCTGGCAATGGTGGGTGCATTCCTGGCAATAGTAAGTGAAATCCTGGCAATGGTGGCTGCATTCCTGGCAATAGTATGTGAAATCCTGGCAATGGTGGCTGCATTTCTGGCAATAGTGAGTGAAATCCTGGCAATGGTGGCTGCATTCCTGGCAATAGTGAGTGAAATCCTGGCAATGGTGGCTGCATTCCTGGCAATGGTGGCTGCATTCCTGGCTAATAGTGAGTGAAATCCTGGCAATGGTGGCTGCATTCCGGGCAATAGTGAGTGAAATCCTGGCTAATGGTGGCTGCATTTCTGGCAATAGTATGTGAAATCCTGGCAATGGTGGCTGCATTCCTGGCAATAGTATGTGAAATCCTGGCAATGGTGGCTGCATTCCTGGAAATAGTGAGTGAAATCCTGGCAATGGTGGCTGCATTCCTGGCAATAGTATGTGAAATCCTGGCAATGGTGGGTGCATTCCTGGCAATAGTAAGTGAAATCCTGGCAATAATGGCTGCATTCCTGGCTAATAGTGAGTGAAATCCTGGCAATGGTGGCTGCATTCCTGGCAATAGTGAGTGAAATCATGGCAATGGTGGCTGCATTCCTGGCAATAGTGAGTGAAATCCTGGCAATGGTGGCTGCATTCCTGGCTAATAGTGAGTGAAATCCTGGCAATGGTGGCTGCATTCCTGGCAATAGTATGTGAAATCCTGGCAATGGTGGCTGCATTCCTGGCTAATAGTGAGTGAAATCCTGGCAATGGTGGCTGCATTCCTGGCTAATAGTGAGTGAAATCCTGGCAATGGTGGCTGCATTCCTGGCAATAGTATGTGAAATCCTGGCAATGGTGGCTGCATTCCTGGCTAATAGTGAGTGAAATCCTGACAATGGTGGCTGCATTTCTGGCAATAGTGAGTGAAATCCTGGCTAATGGTGGCTGCATTCCTGGCAATAGTGAGTGAAATCCTGGCAATGGTGGCTGCATTCCTGGCAATAGTGAGTGAAATCCTGGCTAATGGTGGCTGCATTCCTGGCTAATGGTGGCTGCATTCCTGGCTAATAGTGAGTGAAATCCTGGCAATGGTGGCTGCATTCCTGGCTAATGGTGGCTGAAATCCTGGCTAATGGTGGCTGAAATCCTGGCTAATGGTGGCTGAAATCCTGGCTAATGGTGGCTGCATTCCTGGCTAATGGTGGGTGCATTCCTGTTAATGGTGGGTGCATTCCTGGCAATGGTGGGAGCGCAGATGGGCACTGACCCTTATTTTGCTTCAGAGTTTTTTATTTAAAATTTTAAGTTTTTTTTTCCTGAAACTTCCCTCTTATTCGCCAATAAATACGGTATATCCAAATAACACGCCCTAGCTCATCTCTTCAACACACACAGCCACAAAGGCAAGAGAATTCTTGTTGGGCCATGTATTAGTGTTCGAACGAACACATTTAGACCGATTTTTAATGGTTCAAAGAATGTCAGGCAAAATGGTCGGCCCTCGTGCATGTTCACTTCATCAAATATGGCCCTCTTTGAAAAAAGTTTGGACACCCCTGAACTAGATGTTCTTATTGATCAGTAAGTTGAGATTTCTCCAAGTGGTTTACATCTCAATAGACAGTAGTGACCAAAAAGGATTGGGACGGGAAAGAAAAATGCTGGTGTCAGAATGATAGTCTGTTCTATTTGGTAACATTCAATTAGCAAAAGCCAGGAGCACAAAATGTTGTGATTGATGATCAAAAAACTAAAACTATGTCCCCTTTTCATACACAGGAAGACCTCAGTCGGGGGGAGGCTGTGGCAAGTGGCAGCCAGGAGGTCCACCAACGCCCTCCTTCTCCTGCCCCTGCTACAGGAGCCCAGCCACAGCCTGGAAGGATGCCTGGTGGGAAGTCACAAAGGAAGACCAGAGAGTGATGGCCTGGGTTGAGTCTGGTGTGCCAGAAGATGCAGCCTCTTGAAGATCCACATCCTGGGGACAGAAATAGAATCAGAATTTCCTGCTCTCTAGGACTTCGGGACTAGACTTCTCTCCCTGAGATATCTACTCTTCAGGCCATCAATTTTTTAATATCTAATTTAGTCATGTCTGCCCTGGGGGCCAAAGGCTGCACCAAAGTTAAGAAGTTTCTCCAGTGCTGCGTTCCTAGTTTTATTTTCTAGCAAACAAAATAATTTTTTTTTTTTCTTTGATGAAATACTTGTGTAATGTGTTTTCCTTCAAAAAGTACAGTTTATTTGTGAGCAGGCAGGTACATTTCCAAAATATAAAGTGAACTAAATAACAAGGGGTACCAACACTAAACAACCTCCTGCAGATTAAAAAAGAAAATATAAAAAATACAATAAAGTTGTTGTTGTAAGTTTACACCCAAAAAAAAATAAAAATAAATAAGGAGAAATGAGCAAAGTGTCTTTAAAGGAGATTGTTAGGGAATCCCCCCCCCCCCCCCAAAAAAAACATCCAAAAAATAAAAAAACAAATCAAACATTGTGTAGATGTGACGCAAACTAAAATTGTATTGCTGAAATGGTTAAAAAAGAGTAATGAAATCCGTTCGGGAGAAGTGTGTGTGACTATGAGCATCAAAAGAAGTTCGTTCTTGCAGCATTGTTAAAGATCAAGAGAATGCGCTTGATGAATGAATTTTTAACATTGCAGCGTGACGAATGTGCTATATCGCTTACGAGCAGTAGTTTTACCTGAACGAGCGCTTCCGTGTCAGAATTCTAATGTGAGCATGCGTGGCACTTGGTCCGATCAAAATGCTCTACACATGATCGGATTAGGTCCGACCGGCCCAGTTGGTCGGGAAATATTTCCAACATGTTGGAAAATTGGGTCGGACGGAGATTCGGACAGAATCAGTCTGATGCATACCACACACAGTCGGATTATCTGACAACACGGTCCTATAAGACGCATTCCGACGGATACTCTGACCGTGTGTACGCGGCATAAATCCGCCGTACTTTCGGGTCAAAAAAGTCTGCCGGAGGCTACACACGAGGGATTGTCCAGCGGACTTGAGTTTGCTGGACTTTTCCACCCGATTGCACAAGACAAAAACACTAATGTCAGCCTAAACTCTCATAATCTTATCCCAATATAGGCCTCAATCTTGAAGCATTATAGGCCACTGATGTACCAAAGTTAAGATTTTACCTTCATTAATACGTTCGTACTCCTTCCTCAGCACACCGAAACTTACATACGACAGATGCATGTTACTTTATATACAGTGCAAATGCGTCACCCGACTTCGTTCTAGTCTATTCCCCGGCCCTTCTTTTTGACGCGCAGTAGAAGCGGCATAACGGAGACAGAGCAAGTGTCTGTTATTACTAATAATTCCAGTAACAAGAAGGAGGAAAGCCCGGAGGCAGAAATGTCCCGATTCCGGGGACGAAGATTTATATCCTTTGGTGAGATGGTGGAGATGGTGAACATCTTGAGGATGACCGACTATGATGGGAAGACTGTACCTAAACCCTAATGTGAAAAAGGCCAAAATCATGATGAAAGTTGTGAAGAGTCTACACAGAAATTTTGGGGTACGACGATCCAAGGAGCAAATAAGGAAACGTTGGTCAGACCTGAAACTGAGGGAGCTGGATCAGTACAGAAGGATCAAGAAAGTGCTTAGAAAAAGTAAATAGTTGTTGTGTGTTCCGATTATAATTATTACTTGCATGCTGCGCCATGTGATTTTTTTTTTACTGTAGGACATTTTAAAATGGCAAGTTTCAGGTTAGTGGGCACAGTAATCGGTCGTAGTAAACATTGTTCGCTCATTAAATACAATGTTTTGGGCAGATACAGGTTAAATACATTTGGTCATTCCTAAATATCTGTGTGCTAAAGTATACCTTTTGTTTCATTCTCATAGGGGACCAAAGACCTGGAGGACACCACTCATGGGACACCAGGAAGCCCTCACCTGACAAAGAAGGGGAACCCCCAAAAACAACCCACCCTGAGGATCTAGAGGAAGGAGGTGGAGGAAGTGGGCGAACTTGTCACCACAACAGGTGAGTGTCTGCCACCCCAGCTTCAGGTAATATATATATAAAATATTTAGGTGATTTGTTGGTTGTGGAAGAGCAAGCTCAAAATTTCACAAGTGCAAGTGCACAACTCCTAATCCAGGACATAATGACATGGAATCGTGAAATCAACATCATAAGAAAGAAACTAAATTTTCTTGAATCACAATTGTGTCACGGTACTACTTACAGTGAGCCCACAGGCGAGCAGGTGACACGGGATCCCCCAGGGTGTGGAATCTAAGAGCCAGCCGGTGTTCCGTCAGGGACCCCCTCACGAGGGTTTGGGCTTAACTGTGTGCTGACCCCAGGTCACGACCCCCGGGTTCACCCTGCTCACTAGGGAAGTACCAGAAGACACTGTTAGACAAGGATGGATGGATAAAGCAAAGGAAAGTTGGATAGTGAGCCAAGGTCAGGGCGGGCTGCAGACAACCTAATCAGAACAAGCCGGGCCGGTACACAAGAGATGAGTTCACGAGAGGTCAGGTAAAACAGGTTACACGAAGGGAGCTCAGAAACAAATGTTGCTCAAGCAATCAGTAGTTGGTTTGAAAGGGATTTAAAAAGAGAAGCGCATTAGGGGCTGGACAGGAAGTAGAAGGAAGGAAACATATATTAGGCAACAGGTGACGGGTGGCGACACCCATAGCTGCAGAGTGCACAGAGCTGAACACCAGTTAGTGGAAGAACAGATGCCAGCCGACCTACAGCAGTAAAGGTGAGACACACATCAGCTCCGCAGCTGATCTGTGACAAAATGAAGAACATGATTGATGTGTTGGGGAGAATTTAAAAGATCTTCAATATGCAACCATTTTTACAATTGCTGTTCTAAAAACACATTTTTTTGTAATTGGTAAAAGCCAAATTTTGAAGATGCATACAGTGTGTCAACATGTGCTATCTGTCATCAGGGAATTTCAATGTACGCGTTTTGTGGGTGCAACCCCTTCCTCCCAAATGAAGTAGGTGAGAGGAAGGGGTTGCACCCCAAAAAACATGCCCATTGATCCCCCATGATGGCAGATAGCACATGTTGACATTAGGCATGGGATCAGGAGGTAAATACCCATTTTGACTCCCAAATTGTGTGCAACCCCTTCCTCTCAAATGAAGTAGGTGAGAGGAAGGGGTTGCACCCCAAAACATGTCCATAGATCCCCCATGATGGCAGATAGCACATGTTGACATTAGGCATGGGATCAGGAGGTAAATAGCCATTTTGACTCCCAAATTGTGTGCATCTTTTACAGGGGTGACATCAGTCCATCTGATGAAGGCAATATCCAGACATTTAGGACATACTATAATGTCTAATATGACCTTCTGGTTTCCTACGTTGAACTTTGTAAGTTCCAGAGTTTTGTATGTTATTAAACATGCCTATTTTAAACAAAAAAAATAAAAGTAAAAAACAATTTTAGAACGCAAATTTTAGAATGCACATGTGTGAAAACTTAAAAAAAAAAAAAACTTTAAAAACTTTTCTAATCAACAATGTGTGGCTTCTTCTTTCAACAGTCAATACCAGTTTTTGAAGTAATTTTGTGTTTACAGTGACAATGGGGCTTATTTACTAAAGGAAAATCCACTTGGCACTACAATTGCACTAGGAGAACCTAGGAGACAGGCAAAAACAAACACAAGCAATAAAGAAAATTCAAGATTTTATCTGATTTTTTTTTCTTAATTAAAAAACGTTTAGACATTGTCTGGCATAGCAATGGCCCCCCTACCCATAAAATCATTTACATATTTCTGCCAAACTTTGCGGGTGATTTGGGGGGGGGGGCAAGCCAGTGCAGCCGGTATCCAGGCCCATCAGGGGATTAACAGGAAGTTTGGCCTCAGGACCAACTGAGGCAATATAATTGTGGGCATTTAAAAAAAAGTATTCTTGCTCTGACCAGCCATCAGCAAGAAAGACGAATGGGAGGCCTTCCACATTGTCCGCACCAGGTGGCAATGCCAGGCCACCAGTCTGTAGACGCTGGTAAAACGCCATCTGGGTGACGACTCCTTCATCTGACATCCGGACATTCTTCCCCATGTCCACATAGAGGAACTCATATTGTGCCAACACCATCGCCATTAACACTATACTATTAAACTCCTTATAGTTATAATAGTAAGACCCCAAATGGGGTGGTGGCACGATATGGACGTGCTTCCCATCTATAGCCCCTCCACAATTAAGAAGTCCTAACAGTCGGCAAAATGGGAGGCCACAGTCTGCCATTCCTGTGGCATTGAAGGGAACTGTGGAGTCAAAACAGAAAAAAATATATAAGTACTTTTACATAACATTGCAAGCAGATTAAACAAAAATATTCTTGGCCGACATCAGTATAACATTTTTTTTAAGAAGTATTTCCAGACAAAAATCGAAGGTCCACTTATCATATCCCTCCCCCCTCTGATGGCCCATTGTAAAAATGTTAGGGGGAGGGGGGAGGGTTCAAGGTTTAAGGTGACTTTGGAAGCCAAAAAAAAGCCTCCAGCACTCTGCTTGAATTTAAAGGACATACAAAACATTTGTACACATTTTAGGGGGTATTTTGGGTAAAGCACTACAAAGCTGACAAAATACATTGTTAAGTGACTAGGCTATCAGTGTATATGGGCCCAGAATAGCATGCTGGGGAGGTTAGTGAAGTCAAATGTGCATGAAGGCCAAAAAAGGAGCATTAAAGCTTACAGCATGCATGAGGATAAATGGGACATTCACAGCATATTCCAATCATGGTAATTAGGGAATGATGAAATAAATACAATACATTAGCAAACATTAAATACATATAATGTGAGATTAAAAGGATACAACTTACCCTAAATATAGTCCTTCTGCAGGACCTGAATCATGGCAGAACAGGTTTCTGGAATAATGATCCGCATTGCCTGGGGGGAGATGCTTGTAGAGAACTTGAGGTCCTGTAGACTTCTCCCTGTCGCCAAGTACTGCAATGTGGCGACTAGCCTCTGCTCCGGAGTGATGGCTTGCCGCATGCAGGTGTCCTGCTTCATAATATAGGGGGTGAGCAAAGCCAATAGATGGTGAAAAATGGGGTCCGTCATCCTTAGAAAGTTCCTGAAATCATCAGGATTATTCTCCTGGATCTCACGAAGCAAAGGTATGTGCGAGAATTGGTCACGCTGGAGTAAGCGATTCTTGGTCCATGAACTCCTCCTCGCCCTGTTCATGGACTGGACTTGGATCAAAGTATAAACCTCAACACCAAGCCCCCACACAGCATGAACTCTATGAGGAGTATGTATCCCCAACATGGTTTCAACATGGCCGGCTGGTCAGGAACGAACTTAACAGAACGCATTGAAGGACAGCAAGGCCTGTGAAGAGCAAGCTGAAAATCAGCAACGAGCAGACAAGAACGCACTGAAAAACAGATACGAACTGGCTACACACACTGTGAACCAGATACAAACCCACAAGTACAAACTGAACAGCAGTAAAACGATATGAAAAAGCTGGAGTCTGAAAAGCACGAATCGTCTCCAACCAAACTTCTACTAACACAATAAACACGAGATTAGCAGAAGGAGCCCAAAGGGTGGCACACTGGGTATTGAACTTCCTTTTTCTAGTCCCGTCATATGTCACCACGTTCTTGATGGTCAGACTTTGGTGTGATTGTGTGTATGCAAGACAGTTTCAGCGGAATTCCGTCGGAAAAACCTTCAGAATTTATTCCAGCGAGAAAACCAGTCGTGTGTACAGGGCATAAGTCTGCTGCCTAGAACATGTGACAGTGCTGGTGATATAGTCTTCTCATGGCTACAACTGTGAGGCCAGGACTATATCATCAGTGTCTTAAGAAGCCAGGAAATGTGTATTTTTAACCAATGAATGTAAGATGACTTCATATCAGCATGCAGAGCTGCATTTTGGTGTGATTTTTAGTGAAAGAGGGGAAAGGTCTGCTTTAAGTATATTTTGACATCAAAGCAAAAAAACATTTAATGCAGACATAAAAATATTCTTAATGCAAGCACTTAACAATTGCAAGTTAAAAAATGCTCATCAGACCAATGCTTCAACCATAGAGATATTTTTTTACTGCCTCACTTCTCTGCAAAAATACTGCGAAGTGAAATGATTGCTCACACAGCTTTATTTCCTCAGGGATTAGGAGCATTCATGTTTGTGTGAAAACCTGTTTCAGGATTTTAGACTGGAGCATGGAAGCATATGTAGCCATCCTTTAAAGTCTATGGGTTCTTTAAGACAGTGGTTCTCAACCCTGTCCTCAAGTACCCCCAAACAGGCCATGTTTTGGGAATTTCTCTTAAGCCTCATGCACACGATCAAATTTTCCGCCGTCAAAACCGCTGACTTTTGTCCAAAGTGCGTTGGCCCAAATTTGTCTTGCATATAAACAGCACACAATTGTCGGCCAACAATCCCGAACGTAGTGACGTACTAGACGTATTACGAGCCGATAAAAAGAAAGTTCAATTGTCATGTGCCGCCCTTTGGGCTCCTTCTGCTAATTTCATATTTCATATTCACATTTCATATTAGTAGAAGTTTAGTCATCAACTAGCCAATGGTGCGTTCTTGTTGGAGAGATGGAGATATCATTGGACTTGGAGTTATTGCTTTGATCCAAGTCCAGTCCAGGAACAGGAGGAGGAGGAGGAGGAGGAGTTCTTGGACCAAGAATTAGTTGCTTAAATCATGACCAATTCTCTCATATGCCTTTGCTGCTGGAGCTCCAGGAGAATAGTCCTGATGATTTTAGGAATTATCTCCGGATGATGGACCCCTGCTTTCACCATCACTTGGCATTGCTGACCCCCTATATTAAGAAGCAGGACACATGCATGTGGCTTGCCATTACTCCCGAGCAAAGGCTCATAGCCACCTTGTGGTACTTGGCGATGGGGAGAAATCTGCAGGACCTGAAGTTTACAACTGGGATCTCCCGCCAGGCTCTGGGACTCATTATTCCAGAGACTTGTTCTGCCATTATTCAAGTCTTGCAGAAGGACTATATTCGGGTAAGTTTTAGCCTGTAATATCACATCCTATGTATTTAATGTTTTCTAATGTATTGTATTCATTTCTTGATTCCATAATTACTATTATTGTAATATGCTGTGAATGTCCTCTTTGACTTCATGCATGCTGTAAGCTTTTAATGCTCCTTTTTTGTCTTTCATGCATATTTTCCTCCACTAACCTCCCCTATGCTATCCTGGGCCCATACACACCTAGCCTAGTAACTTTACAATGTATTTTGTGAGCTACATTTTTGTGCTTACCCTAAACACCCCCTAAAATGTGTACAAATGCTATTGTTAAAAAAGAAAAGAATTGTGCTAGGTGTGGAATAACCAATAAATAAATAAATGAATAAATAAACCGTGAAGGATACCCTGCAGCTAAGCACTATAACCCCGATATAGGACACAAAGAAATATAAATAGACAAAAGGTACAGCACTGGGTGATAAACTAATAATGCAAGTGATTATGAATAAAAACCGTGATTATACAAGGGTATGTTCTAAATAATCAAAAAAACATCATAATAGTCCATATGTGTTAATATGATCATTCCATAGGCAACAAACACGTGTATCAAACGCAAAAACAGTTCATGGGTGAAATAATGCAACAAAGAAGTGTTCACAAATGAAATCCAAATGATAAGTTTCCACCACTAGTGCAGCCCGTCACCTAGGAGTAAGCAATGGAGGCTTACCAAAAAGCCAGCGACCACGCTTGTTCAGGGGGGGTCACATAAGGCTCAGTAGAACAGCAGGCTTGCTGTTGAAGTACCACTGACTGTCCTCACAGGTAACCGGCCAACGTCTGTAGAAAGTGGTTTCAAAGGCGCTTCTGTAAGGAGATGATCACTGCGCATCAATGGACGTTTCCTTCCACCAGTGGATTTCTGCAAAAAGTTATAAGGAGAAAAAAAAACTCCAATAGTGCAGAGATACCTTTGACTAATTTATTCAAAAAAAGGTACCAACAGGTTCACAATTCATAAAAACGTTCCTTGCAAGGATAAAAGATAAAAAATCTCTGCTAATCTCCAAAAAAGTGGTCCGTACACACGCACTTGGTGGAAGGAAACGTCCATTGATGCGCAGTGATCATCTCCTGACAGAAGCGCCTTTGAAACCACTTTCCACAGATGTTGGCCGTTTACCTGTGAGGACAGTCAGTGGTACTTTAACAGCAAGCCTGCTGTTCTACTAAGCCTTATGTGACCCTCCTGAACAAGGGTGGTCACTGGCTTTTTGGTAAGCCTCCCTTTCTTACTCCTAGGTGACGGGCTGCACTAGTGGTGGAAACCTATCATTTGGATTTCGTTTGTGAACACTTCTTTGTTGGATTATTTCACCCATGAACTGTTTTTGATACACGTGTTTGTTGCTTATGGATTGATAAAATTAACACATACGGACTATTATGATTTTTTGGATTATTTAGAACATACCTTTGTATAATCACGGTTTTTATTCATAATCACTTGCATTATTAGTTTATCACCCAGCGCTGCACTTTTTGTCTATTTATAAATGTTAGGCCGCGTACACACGCGGGGACTGTTAGCTCAACTTTGTTCGTCAAACAGTTTCAGCGGACAGTCCGCTCAAAATTAGCATGGACGGACTTGGCCACACACGACGAACGAACAGTCCGCTGAAACCGTGCGCGATGACGTGAACGGCACGTACGACGGGACTAGAAAACGACGTCCTATACACTGCAATGCAACCTTCGGCGTATAAATTCTTTCTGAGCATGCGCGGAACTTAGTTTGACGAACAAGCCTACACACGCGGGGACTGTCCGCTCAAACCAAGTTTCAGCGGACAGTTTTTCGGGATTTCCGAAAAACTTTGTTCGTCAAACTGTCCGCTGAAACTGTCCGCTGAAGCCCACACATGAGTGGACTGTCCGCTGAAACACTGTTCAGCGGACAAAGTTGAGCGAACAGTCCCCGCGTGTGTACGCGGCCTTATTGTTGTTCTCAAATTCAGGCAGCGTGCAAGAGTCTGTTTTTTTGGGGGCACAAACTCTGCTGACTTTGAAAAACCCATAAACACTATACCTCTGTCAGGTCACCTTGAGGTGAGGTGACAGATGCACACCGTAGGGATCAGGAGTGCACCGCAAGGTTGTGGATCTTGAAGGAACCGCATCACCTGGGTCTGATGCGATTCTTGGGTCTCAAGTCTGCGAACTAAGCCCTGCAACGGATCGACTGTAGGAAGCGGCACGTCAGCCGGGTCCATGGCTGATCAAACTGTCAGGTCACCTGAGGCGAGGTGACAGATGCACATCGTAGGGATCAGGAGTGCACCGCAAGGTTGTGGACCCTACGGCTGACTGCTGCAGACGGGAGACAGATTCCACTGGGGTTAGAGCGTAAGATTCCCTGGGGCGCGGAGTCTAAGAGCCAGCGGGTGTTCACCAGCGCCTCTAGTGGTGAGGATGGACTTGGCTGCCACTGGCTCCAGGTCGCGACCCCCAGGGTCCCCCAACTCACACCCATAGTAGGCAACAGGAGGATAGGGAAAGTAAGGGACAAAGCCAAGGTTGGGGCCACAAGCAGACAGGAATAGTCAGGGACACGCCAAAAGGTCAGGATCACAGGCAAACAGGGATAGTCAAGGACACGCTAAAGTCGGTAACGGAACAACAGAAGAGCGCACGCCAGGTAACAGGAAGCTAACACTCAAAGGTTGATCAGCAGGGTTGGCCTGCAGTGCACAGGTTAATATAGAGCTCCCTGATAGGAGCTAGGGTGGAGCCATGCCAGAGGATGGATTACAAAAGCAGACAGGTGAGGGACGGCTGGTCTCTAGATGAACACATGGAAACAGGTAAGCAACCAAACTATTGCATAACCATGACAACTTCTTTTATGGTCCCGTTTCTGGATGAATTCACCAGAGCAAGGGCCTGCCTGATTACCTTCAAATTGTAACATATTAAGTTTTGTCTCATATTATCTTGATAGGTAATTTATGAATACCAAAATGTGCTTCAATAGTGTAAGTAAGGAGGGGCTGGCCAAAGTATCAAACCTTTATGCATTCAGCTCTCATGGAAGTGGAGAGGGTTACCTGTCCAAAACATCTACCCATTACCTCCCCCCACCATAACATTTTTCTAATGGTCCACTAGAGGGGGTGATGAATCTGATGAGTTGACCTTACACTTTCGTCTTAAATACTCATTTAATTTTTTTTACTTATGCTGGCCAAGAATGTTTTTGTCAAATCTGCTTGAAATGTTATGTGAAAAAGTAGTAATTTCTTCTTTCTTTCCACCCCCCCCCCCCCCCCCCCCCCCAACAAGAAATGGCAGGATGTTGCAGGCCAGTTTCAGCATCAGTGGGATTTTCCCAACTGTGGTGGTGCTATTGATGAGAAACTTGTGAAGATTGTCCCACCACCCAACTCAGGCTCATACTATTATAATTACAAAGGCTTTTGCAGCATAGTGCTGCTAGCTGTTTCTGCAATGTATGAGTTTTTTTTTGGATATTGGGAAGAACAGCAGCAACTCGGATGGAGCTGTCATCATGCAGACGGAGATTTACCATCCGCTCCAGAATGGCACCTTAAATTTGCTGCCTGCTAAGGACAATGTTTGTTTTTGTCGCAGATGAGACCTCTGGAAGAACATGTTATGATTGAAGCCCTTTCCTATGAGGAACCTCACCCCAGAGCAAAGAATATTCAGCTACAGGCTCTCTCGTGCCAGAAGGGTTGTTGAAAATGCCTTTAGCATCCTGTCAAGTCGTTTCAGGCTCTTTTTAACCCCATCAACCTGACCCAATATAAAATTAACTATGTGGTTTTGTGCTGTTACATCCTCCACAACTTTTTAACGGAGGAATGCAAGCAGCTAACTTTCATCACTGCCAGCTGATGTTGACCCCGAGGTGTCAGGCCCAAATGAAAAGGCTGCAGCTCTTACATAGGTGGGAAACATGACGGCTCTGGACATGACGGCTCTGGAACCTGCCCATGCTGGCTGCCCTCACAAAATGCTCACGATATCTGCCAAAAATATCTTGAATATTTTGTGGGTAGACGGGCAATGGCTTGACAGCAAAATTTAGCTGATCAAGAATCATAATTTTATCATAAACTACTATTTAATTTGAACTACTGTTGTCTGTGTTTCTTATCTGTATAATAGGTTGTCAAGACATAAAGATTACAATTAACATTACTTAGGGCAGTGTTTGCCAACTCCTTCTCCAGATGCATTCCTGGGTCATGTTTTCTATATTTGTTTGCTTTTGCCACAGATGATGGTGATGACAACATTTTCAAGCTTAGTAATTCACACAGTAATTTTTTTACTGTGGAAAATACAGAAAACAGGACCTGGTGGTGCACCTTAAGAAGTGTAGTGGATAAACACTGACCTTGGTCACTAAAGCCTAGGTTCCCATTGGAATGATTTGTCATGAAATTTGAGAGATAAAAATCACATGACAAGTCATAGATTTGCAGGTTCATATGTCAATCTTTTGCTAAAGTGAAATTGTACATTAAAATATAATAGTTGCAACAATTACAAAAATGTGCAAAGGTTAATCAATTTAAAGCTGTACAAACATGTTCAACATAACGCAAAAAATAGAACATGTTTGTTTTTTAAATTTTAGCTAAAATATGGATGATCTTGATAACTCTGTTTTGGAG
The DNA here is from genome assembly GCF_037356315.1 of Lithobates pipiens. Classification (NCBI taxonomy): domain Eukaryota; kingdom Metazoa; phylum Chordata; class Amphibia; order Anura; family Ranidae; genus Lithobates; species Lithobates pipiens. The sequence continues at coordinate 163,559,804 of NW_027507784.1, forward strand.
ATCATACATGTTTTCTTTCATTTTCTCCAATTCCCTATTGCAAACCAAGAGCTCACTGATAAGTATTTGTGCACTTGCACTGCTAAAATGAGTTTGGTTTTCCACAACATCCACATCACCTAAAAATTTAAAAACACACCATGTATTAGAAATATGCAGGCATCCACTTGAAGCTGGGATCTCAGACACTGACCTGTGGTCGACACAGTTTTGAGAACGTCACAAAGTACTTCCTGTACATCAGCATCAACATCTTCTTCAGGGTATGTGGGGAGTTTACTTTCTGTATCTTCAGGAGGTGCTGGGTTACCGGTGTCCACAGACTCTTAAGATGTCCCTCTTCTTTTCTCCCCTATGCGAATCCACAAAAGGTATACTTAGATATGTTAGGCTAGAAATAGCAATATGAAACATTGTTTGGAAGTGTCTTTAAGTTGTCTGTTTTGGCAGAGTTCCAAGCTGAATACATGATTTTTTTTACCTTTCCAAAGCAGGAATATGTATCTGTTTTGTGCAAGTTTCACACATGGAGATACCCCTAGTATCCACTGGAGCACCTGAGTGGAACACCATAACAAGAGTGTTATGGTGTCCCACACTGGTGCATGGTGTCCCACACTGATGCTCCTGCGACCAGTTGTGAACCAGCTGCTGAGTGTCCTCTACTGACACTGAATAAAGATAACATTTCATTAGTTACAAACACATTGTTAGGTACCTGGGTGGTGAGCCTGACTTGGTGGGAGAAGACTTCTCTTACGACTCTGGTTCAGGGCCCACTGGAGTAAAGACAGTGGTCCCGTGAGCACAGCGGGGTAGGAGTGTCTGAGCCGGAAGCAGCAGCTGGTGCAGGCAGTGGAGATGGTCCTCCGGACGGCTGGAACTGCAGAAACTGGCAGAAGCTGGCAGAGCAGAAGGATGGTCAATCAGCCGGGTTGAAGCAGGCACCGGAACAGCGGTAGCAGATCCTGGATCGAACTCAGCACACTTGGGACAAACAGAGGATTAGACAAACAGGCCGGGTCGGATCAGATAGGCAGTAGGCAGAAGTGGCAGGCAAAGACAAGGTCACAGGCTAGCAGAGGTTCAGCATCAGGGATAAGCAGTCCATAAACAGGGTCAGACAGGCCGGGATCAGGGCAGGAGAGATCAGCAGAGTCAGACGTAAGCCGGGTCAGTAATGGTAATCAGATTGGCAGGTAACAGGAGTCTCAGGTACAAGCTGCAGACAAACAGCCAGGGGTCAAGTCCTGGGGAAAAAAGTGTGGGAACTCCCACCCAAGATCCCCTCCCCCACCCAAAAAAAATAAAAAAATGATACGCTCATATGCACGAACACTTCAAAAGTCGTATTTTTCATCCAATTTTCGTATTGTGTGTATGAAGCTTAACTGTTAGTACATTTAAAAAAAACAATCCTCAATAAACATAAATACAGTAATTCTCTGAATAATCAGCATTCATTCAATTGTGCTTCCATGCAAATGTGAACATCATGTTCTGATCTTTATTGAGGAATTTTATTTTGTATATAGAGTTTTTCTGTGGTGAGTTTACACTTTTCATTGAACAGAGTTTGGATAACACAGGGTTAAACGGAAAGGTCATAAATTAACTGCACATTATCTGGACAGAATGCTTGGGGAGATAGTGATGTGTTCCTGCTTAGGAGATGTATGTTAGCTTGGGGGGCTGCAAACTCTGCAGGGCTCTAACACACACTCGCTGCTATTCCAACCCTTCACATATTTACACATAAACTTCCCTCCTGGCATTAAACTTGGCCAGGTATTGTGCTCAGCTTACCACCCCAAACTGATGTTCCTCCCTCAGCTCACCTCTCTCCCTGCATGTCCTGTGAGCAGAATAGCTAATCTACCCGTCAGCTAGACCTAGACCTGATCTACCCATCAGCTAGCTGTGATTGACAGGTAGATCGAAGCGGAAGCTGTCATGGGGCCCCCTACTGGAAAAGCCTGCATGGTCAGGTATGCGGCACTTACTATTGTGAGCTATGTCGGCAACTGTTGGTGTAGCACCTGCCACACAGCTCGCATACTTCAAAGTCTTGCAGGACACTGCTGCTAATGGGAACTGAGTTCCTGTTGTGGAAAAAGTACAGGAACTCCGTTCCCACGTGTTCCCGCAGGACTTGAGCCCTGCAAACAGCACTGAACAAGTGCTGCTGTCACCTTTAAATAGGGCCACTGGCGCCAAACCGCGCTAGCCTGAGGTGCACACTGGCGCGCACACACACGCCGATGCCCAGATTGCCTAACAGCGCGCATGCGTGCACGCAGATTCGCCCGCACAGCCCGAGCAGAGCCCTGACACTCATCTAGACAACAATCTAATGAACTTATTTACAACAAAATAGGCCATAACAAATGCATTTAACGTGCAATTCTCCCAATAACAAAGTATTAGTGATTGATCAAATGATGTATTATCCCGCGAACGATTCCTGTGTCCACGAAAAGAAAACTTGCCATTTTAAACTGAAGAACAGTAAAGAAAAACACATGGACCAGCACAAAATTAATAATAGGAACACAGGACAAATACTTACTTTTTCGCAGCACTTTCCTGATCTTTCTATACTGATCTTTCTCTCTCAATTTAAGGTCTGACCAGCATTTTCTCAACTGATCCTTGTTTCGTCATACCCCAAAATTCCTGTGCAGACTTCTCACAACTTTAGCCATGATCTTGGCCTTTCTGGCATTTGGGTTTCTGTAAGGTCCATGCATCCCATCATAGTCTGTCCTCACTAAGATGTTCACCATCGCCACCATTTCTTCAAACATCATATTTGTGGCCTTATAGCTCATCCTGGATCTGGAAGTTGATTTCTCTGGGTTTTTCTCATTGCTGCTCTCACCACACACCTGCTGTCTCGCTGCCATTTGCTCTCCCACTGCCCCAAAAGAAAAGAGATGGGGAATACACTAGAAAAAGGGACAGGGGCGGAGTTTAAAGCTTGCAGTGTATATAAAGCCATAACGTGCAATTGATGTAACGGCCATAGGAACGATCTGTGAGTGGAGATCGAACAATTGCCATTGCCAACACGCAAAAGGAGCCATAAAACGAAGGTACAGTTGTAAATTTGGGCATCGGTGGTGTTAGTGGCCTAAACTGATTAGATTGAGGCCTATATTGGGACCAAATTATGAGTTAAGCCTGAAATTGTGGTTTGTCTTGTGTTCTGTCCTGCAGGTATCAGAGAAATATTAGAAAATTCATAAATTCACTGCACCAGACTTTTTGCCTCAATTTATCAACCAATACCGGGAGCTGCCCTATCTGTGGAAAGTGAAAAGTAGAGATTACAAAATCAAGAGGAAGGCAACGATGGAGAAACTTCTTGAATTGGTGAAGCCTCTGTACCCCAGGGCAGACATCAATTTTGTGAAGAGCAAAATTGGGAACCTGAGAAGTACGTTTAATAGGGAGCACAAGAAGGTCCATGAATCACAGAGATTGGGAGCATCGGCAGATGACATATGTCCCCAGGCTGTGGTACTACAACACCCTGTGTTTTTTGTCCAACCAAACCCAACCCAGGCCATCACTGTCAACACTCCCTTCCACATCAGATGAGACCACAGCTCCTGAGGTCCACCCTGGTCCTTCAACACGGGATGAAGATGTGGAGCCCAGCTTGACCCAGGTATAGTATTGTTTAACATATTTGTATCCAAAAATAGAATTATGTTCCTAATTATTGTTCCTAAATGTCTGCCTTAACAAAGTGGTTTCAATATCAATAGACAGTAGTGGCAAAAAAATGATTGGGACAAGAAGGAAAAATGCTGGGGTCAGAATGATAGTCTCTTCTATTTCTCGAAATTCAATTTGCAACAGTCATGAGCTCAAAATTGTGCGTTATTGATGACCAGAATATTTACAAATATAATAACTATGTCCTATTTTCATACACAGGAAAGTGTCAGTCAGGAGGAGCCCGTGTCCAGCAGCCACACGGAGTCCCAGATCCCTCCCCTACACCCTCTTGCTAAAAGGGCCAGGAAAAGCAAAAACCTAGACAAGGTCTCAGCTGCCTTACTGAGCCACACAACAACTGCCATCACTTTGGCCCCAGATGCAGCTGAGGCATTTGGCTGTCTGACAGCAGACAATTTGAGGGATATGCATGTGGACCAAAAGGAGTTCCAGCTCCAAGACCCCCAAACAATCCCACTGGGCTGGGGATTTTTATCCATATAATTACTAATTAGTTTTTTGTTTTTTGTTAAAAAATTATGATTTCAGTTGTTATACTTTATTTTTGTATGCTGAGAATGCACTTTTTGCTTAAGTTATTTAATTTTTATTTGAATGGCAGATAATACATATATAAATTATACATGTTATTTTGGAATAATGCACAAGAAAAAAAAATGGCCTCAGCCGATGTGCAAGGGAGCGTTGACAGTGATGGCCTGGGTTCGGGCTGGTCTGTCAAAAACTACAGGCTGTGGTAATTCCACAGCCTGGGGACATACCAATCATCTGCTGCTGCTTCTGATCTCTTGGAGTGCAGGACATTCTTTTGCTCCCTATAAATGTACTACTCAGGTTTGCAATTTTGCTCTTCACATAACTGAGGTCTGCCTTAGGGTACAAAGGGTTCACCAATTCCAACAGTTTCTCCATCACTGCCTTCCTCTTGATTTTTTATAGAACCTTCTTGTGATCCCCATTAAAGAAAAAAATTTGAAAAATACTTGGCTATGTGTTTTACTTCAAATGACAGTTTGGGAGTAGCCAGGTACATTTAAAAAATGAACAAGGGACACCAACATAGTTGTATCTTTGAGCTTCTAAACTATGGGATAATGGTGTTGTGGTAACCCAATAAAAGATACCGTATTTATCGGCGTATAACACGCACTTTTTTCCCCTTAAAATCAGGGGAAAATTGTGGGTGCATGTTATACGCCGACCCCCCGCCAATTGTTAGCTCTTCTGCCTTTTCTGCTGGTCTCGGCAGCTTTCGGCTATTTTCGGCCACTCTCTGCTATTTTCGGGCGATCTCGGCAGCTTTTGCCTATTTTCGGCCGCTCTCAGCAGTTTTCGGAAGCCCCCGAGAACGGCGGAAAGCTGCCGAAAATAGCCAAGAATGGCCGAGAGCTACCGAGCGCCGCCGAGATACACAGGACATCCGCTCTGTATCTCGGGGGCCCCATTTTTAAACAGAAAGCCTGCAAAAGAAACTGACAAGGCTGCAATGGAAGGCTGCAAATGACTGGGAAGGCTGCAAATGACATGTAAGGCTGCAATAGAAGGCTGCTAATGACATGCAAGGCTGCAATGGAAGGCTGCAAATGACATGCAAGGCTGCAATGGAAGGCTGCAAATGACTGACAAGGCTACAATGCAAGGCTGCAAATGACACTGACATGGCTGCATTGATGGGCATTTAAATGTAAGTTTTTTTTCCTTAAACTTCCCTCCTAAAAGTTTTTCTCTTTAAAATTCCCTCCTAAGCTTGGGGTGCGTGTTATACGCTAGCACGTGTTATATACGCTGATAAATACGGTAATAAATAAATCTTCTTGATATCACTAGAAAATAAAAGACTTTAAAAATAAGTTTGGCAGAACTCCATCAGTATCACCAGCAAAGCAGCTTCATTAATATCCCTTTATAAAAATAAGAGAATGTGCGCTGCATTTGGAGATTTCATAAATTTGCTGAATCACGACTGTTAATTCTCTATTACAAACGCTAGTTTTACAAGACCGACCGCTTCCGGATCACCCTTGCTTCCGAGCATGCATGTTTGTACTTTGGACTTTTGTCCAACAGACTTGTGTACACATGCTCAGAAAATCCAACAGACATTGGTCCGTGGAAAACTTTAAAACCTGCCATCCAACATTTGTCCGCAGAAAATCCGATAACAATTGTCCGATGGAGCCTACAAACAGTCGGATTCTCCTCCAACAGCCTGTCATCATATATTTCCCGTTGGAAAACCCGATCGTGTGTACGTGGCTTTAGATAAAATAGCTGTCCAAAATACCAAGCCATTGACTCTGATTTAAAGCACCTGTGCAAGATAAAGGAAAATGTAGGTAATACTCTGTAAGAATTTTTGCATATGCATCCCTGTGTTCACTCTGATTTCTCCTTCTCCTCAGAATGTATCTTGCTCTATCATTTTAACACAACTTGTACTCGGAGTCTCTAGTACACCATATTAAGAAAGGTATAAAGGGAAAACAGGAAGTGACCTGGGGTGTGCTGTAGTCACGTGGTCAGTATGCCTAAAGGGGGCAAAAATAAGACAGTAGCATGAGCTAGCAAAACAGGTTTCACAGAAGTCACTGTATGCAGCATAAATCAGCCAAATGCATGAATGCCCGTGATATCTCCACATGTGGAACTGGGATATATATATATATATATATATATATATATATATATATATATATATATATATATATATATATATATATATATATATATATAAAACCTAACTTCTTAATTATGTAAACAGGGACCCCTTGGTGAGAAGCAGCAGAAATTGCCCTTACCCTGAAAGAATGACTCTCGTTCAGTACGAATGAACTCACCTGGCCTGAGGAAACCATAGAAAAACAGATACATGGTCACCTTGAGAACCAAGCTGGGTAGCAGCCCAAAAGGAGTCCCGGAGAGTAAAACAGACATGCTCCGGAAAATATGTCCTGTAATAGAGAGTCTGCTAACCATGGTAGGGGGGCTACTCATCTGAATCTCCTTGAAAATGGCCTTGAAGGGATGTACTGCAAAAAAATGGATGGCCTATTAGAGTCCTGCAAGGGAAACAATGCTGGACACCTGCCAGATATGTCCTCATAGTGCTGTAGGATAACTTGTGCTGTGAATGTCAGAAAGCAACGAAAGCAAGTAGATATAGGATGTTGTGGCAATCACACCTCGGATACCCATACTAGAAAGCAGCGAGAAAAAAATGGGACAGTGTGACACAGGAAAATAGCAGGTAGTTCAAATGACACAGAGCTTCCGCTCGAGTATACTCTGCACCACAGAAGAAGCTACAGTGAATGTGGAAATTAAACTGAAGGGACAGGCAAATCAGCCTATGTATGAAAGACATAGAGGGTTAATTCTGATTTAGCCTGATTGTCTGTGGAGAAAACCACCGTTTCATCCCCATGCTTGCACTGCCGACACTATGGGGTAAATCTCAAATAAAGCTGATATCCTTGCAAACCCTGGAATATCCAAGATCTCGTCTGACCATGGCCCCGCTGCCAGTGAGTACCAAAAAATAGCTGCATAGCCTTTAGTGGCTGCTGCATCACTCAAAACCTTGAGAAGAAAAACCAACTCTGCAAGGATGAACATGACGAACCCTGAAGGAAACTCGTCCCACATACGCAAGTCAGATAGAGCCGCAGAATCTAACTTGACCCAAGAGTCTGAGTCAGGCCAGGAAAAACTCTGGGGTGGAAAGCCTACGGTTCAGCCTGCGGCCCCTAGTATTTACAACCACGGAAACGTACGACTTTTCAGCTACATTGTGGGTAGCAATTGAACCCCGGATCATTTTGCAGCCAAAGGACCAGGCCCCTTTTTGTGATTCGGCACTGCACAGTGATCGTGGTTAATGACAAAGTATACATTATGCAGGACCGAAAATGTGTAAATCCCAAGAACTACCAAGGCCGAGCTACCCGAGGCATATCAGGCAAAATTAAAAAGTAAACTCAAACTATGAAAGTTGTGTCAGGCAAGTTATATGAGTAGTGATATGTCATGACATAGGAAACTAAATGTAAGCTGTATGAGAAACAGATTAGGAGACTTGCCACCGCACAAGTCAATTAGGTCAAATGTAGTGAGTAGTGCAACAACATATGAAAACAGTCTAATGTCTACTGTATGAGAAACGGGTGAGGAGATTTGCCACTGCACAAGCCAATTAGAAACAATCACCTCAATCACCTCAACCCGCTGTTACCTATAAACGTGATAGATAATACTGCAGTGGTGAAAGCCGTGACCTAAAAAGTGAAGGCAAAACATGTACCAAGTATGAAAATTGCAACGAGACACTGGTAAGTGGCGAACCAAAAGCACTGATATCTGAGCAAGAATAGTACATAAAGAAAAAAAAAACATAACTGACCTTCGACCTAGATTTTCTCTCTTATCCTTTACCGAGGCCAACCCTGAACTACATCATATGAGTAGGACTGAAAACGTGTCAACCGCCTGAAATACATAGGTCAAGCAGCCTGAAGCGTGGCTGGCAAATTAAAATGTAGCTCAGGCCTAAGGAAAACATGAAGATGTGTCAGGAGTGGTGAAATGTCATGATGCATGAACATGTAACATGAACCTATGAGAAACTGATGAGGAGACTTGCCACCGCACCATCCAAATGGAAACGAATATCTCAATCCTTTAGCACCGATAAACGTGATGTGTGACCCCACAGTGGTAGAACTCTGTAAGTCCTAAAACATGAAGAAATGATCACATGATATGTATGAGCTTAGCAACCGGCATAAGATGAAACAAACAACACCTACCTGAGATGAACAAAGCTACCACCTAATGACGAATGGATAAATCAGGTTTGAACACAAAATCATCTTCGTAATGAACCATTGCATGACTAGTGGAGTAGTGGACACAGTGAGTGAACTTGAAGTGGAGGAGGTCTGGATAAGACACGCACTATCTGACCCCTGCCAACCAACCTATGAGATGCCTAGGTGCAACTGGCAGGTGCCCTTACTAGCTACTCCCCAGTGACGGGACAGGATGTGAGCCGTGCCGACAGTAGGAACAAGGTGGTAAGCCATGCTGCCCCAAAATCCTACATATGCTAACCTGAGGCTCAATCAACCAACCAATAACTGCGGCAACAAGCCATGCACTGAGGACCTTATAAAACCAATAATGATACTACAACATCCACGTCTTGTGGGCATGGACACTGTGACCCAATAGGGCTATATCAACACAACCCCACAACAACTTCCAACACCCATGCAACCATCACCATGGGGAAGCATGTACTCTATGGCAAACAAGCAATCACCTGGGTCTGTGAAACCCGAACTGTGTATGAAAACATGACACTCACTGAGTTCACTAAACTGACACTAATTGTCTCATCACATACACACTCCAACCAGAAACCTAAAAATAAGCAGATATGTGTGAGATGCAGCCTTGTAAGATGTTTAGGTACCAGTTAGAGCCATGAACTGTGGTAAGAGTACCGGAGATATAGAGGATATAGGTCATATGAGGCCGATTACATGACTCTCCACCTAACACCAAAACAAACACCCTACCTACAGTGTGAGGATATGATTTTTTTTATTGTATTTTTTTTTACATTTTTGAAACCACAGCTAAACAAGGAGAAGGGGTAGATGGTGTTAGCTTGGATGAGGATGGTCCAGATGCAATGTGTGCACATGTAACTCCCTGAACCATGTTTACACAGAGAAATCCTGGTTCTTGCCATGTCACAAGCAATCGCAGGACCCCAGCGATCATCGAGACTGCCAGGCACTCGCATCGGCTCTGGGGGTGAGCAGCGAGCAGCGAGCATGAGCCCTGTTGCCACAGTACAGATGTGGTGGCTGGTCAGCAAGCAGTTAAATATATTTTCTAACTATCTCACCCCCACAAATCAATAGCCTTGTTTAAAGTCCCATCGTCTTTTTTCTCGTTACTCCTAACCTTATACACAAAAGTACAATAAATAATTTTTTTAGAGCTTTATACCACAATGAACCCAATTAAATTAATAGGAAAAACCCACCCATCTCTATCAAGGATGGGATATGTGGGAACGACTTACAACACATTAAGAAACAGGTGTGGAGCATAGAGAGTCTTACTAGAGTTAGGCCTTTTTCACATGGCCTATCCGTTCAGGTCCACTTGCCAGTTTTTCAGGCGGACCTGAACGGATGCTCCATAGAGGCCTATGGAGCATCGGATGTCAGCGGTGACATGTCCGTTGACATCCGACCCGCAAAAGTTTGACGGACCAACTTTCCCATCCATTATTGGATCGGATCGGGTGACGACAGAATCTGCGGTCCGTCGTCATCCGATCTCCCATAGGGGAGAGCGGTGCTCTGACAGGTCCATCCCTGTGCAGTGTGCAGAGACAGACCTGTCATCTTCCTGCTCAGCGGGGAATCAGATGAAGACGGACCATAGTCTGTCCTCATCCGATCCTCAGACAGATGGAAAAGTAGGTTTTTCCTTCGTCACACTTTTTCGGATCGGAGCGGGTGGTATGTCAGCAGACATGTCACTGCTAAAATCCGACGCTCCATAGAGGTCTATGGAGTGTCCGTTCAGGTCCGCCTAACAAACTAACAGGCGGACCTGAACAGATAGTCAGTGTGAAAGAGGCCTAATGGAAATATGACATTAGCACCTAATCTACCACCTTGCTAACATACAGTATATGGTTATCTATGTATGTAAAAAGTCAATTTATGAAAGCAAAATCATCCATAAAGCAAAAAACAAAAAACATGGTCAATGGACTCCAATGACCCTGATGTATGAAGAATCTGCACTCATAAATGTAAAAAAAATATATATAAACATTCCTCTTAATTATTTGACATTAAATGTATGATTCATAATCAAGATCACATGGCTATACAAACAACCTGACTAGCATAAATATAAAAAATAAGATGGTCCTCACAAAAAATCTTTTAGACCCCTTTCACACAGAGGGTGTTTTGCAGACGCTATAGCGTTAAAAATAGCGCCTGCAATTCACCCTCAAACAGCAGCTCCAGGAAAAGTCCTGCTAGCAGCTTCTTTGGAGCTGTGTGTTTACCGCTGCTCCCCATTGAAATCAATGGGGCAGCGCAGCTATACCACCGGCAAAACGCAGCTATTGCAGCACATTGCGGGCAGCTTAATCCTTTCTCTGCCTCTAGCGGGGGTTAAAAGCCGAAATGCGCTGCAAATCTGACGGTAAAACACTATGGGCGGCACAGTGTGAAAGGGGTCTTGAAGTCAGCAGCACTCATATGTAGACTTCACAGCTCCAATAGTATATTTGTGTGCAATACCTTACTATATAGAATCATGTTGTAATGGGTATAGAAAGCAATACCATCGACTACACATACCACCATAGTACTGTGTATTGGTGTATTGTGTAACTACTTCCATAACACTTAGCCAACATCCACTGGCAAAAAGCCGGTAATTACTCTATCAGGATCTGAATGACTGCCTATAAAGTGTAAGGTTCATTCCTCTATCTGGACCTAAAAGTCTACAGGGTAAAGATCAAATGTATCTCAATGTATTAAGTATAAGTCACTAATACCACAGTATCCTGGTCTCTGTTCTACATTTTAACATATCCTCCACACACACAAGACAATCATAATGGCCAATCTAAATCTAACAGACCTCTATATGGATCCAATTTCATACTATCAAAGCTAGAGGAGACAGGGTTAAAAGCTGTACATCATCACAAAAGCCAGTAGAGTTTTGTCTATTACCTTAAACACACTGAAATTTTGTGATTACTTAAACATTTCATTGCCACCAGCTGCAACAAAACTGGAAAACACCCTACTGGCCAAGATATCCAGCTCAAAAGCATGTGAATGCATAATGGTTAATACAGGTAATGGTATATCTTTACATGTCCTGTTAATTCAAGTCCCTAATATGGCTTTCAATATTACATTTGAAAGAACAGTGTGCTTACATTGAAGGCACGGTTATTTAAAAGTAAGCATACTAATCTTTGTAATTTTTCAAGGGCATAAAAGCAGAGTACACTGATCACGTGGAATGATCACTGATAATGTACAGTAGGGATGAGCTTGTGTGTTCGCATGGAACACGTGCAAACCTGCTCTAATCACAGGCAGTGAGACATTGCCCGATCTCTGCAGCCGCGCACCGGGCAATGTCTCACTGCCTGTGATTAGTGCAGCGCTGCACCAACTTCCTGGCGGGCTCTGCACGTGTTCCAATGCAAACATGCCTGAGCTCATCCCTAATGTACAGGGCAATAACCATTGGCAACCAATTACAAATAATTTCTTGCTCAGGCCCAAGTATACAATCACAATTAAATCGTCATAATCACATTTTTACAATGGGAAGTACACCACCATAGATTCCTTTTAAATAGAGTTTCATTATACAACAACTGGAGCCTTGCATCACCATAGACAATAAACAATCTAATATCTGTATCATTTATGGAGTGTTACTAATTCAGTTTTCGCGTGTCATTTTTAAACACATTTTAATAATATGGAAAGCCACATAGATCTGCTATTTCCTTGTGTGGAAGTTATGTCATGTAAAGACCACACCAAAGCTCCAGCAATGATAAAGGCTTCTAAATAAATAAATAAATAAAATCCAGGCAACAAATATAATCTGCCTTCCTCTTGTGGTACCAATCACATATGAATGCAACATTTGTGAATGCATCATCAACAAAATTCCTTCATCTTTGGAATGTGCCTACGCTTTACACAAGCTTTAATGCACAAACATTTGGGGCCCAGATGCCTAAACAGGCAAACAAAAGGGAGTGATTGGCCAATAAGTAATTAATGCCTTCCAGTTCAAATGCTGCGCCAAATAAACAAATATACAAAGCATGTGCCTGCATACCACACAGGATCAGAACCAGAGAAGTTTGCAATTGTTGTCATCACAATATTTATATTAAAAAAAGGCAAAAGAAATGTATTATTTTCTTCAGTAAATATGCCTTATAAAATAACAGACAAAATAAACGTAAAGTTCAGCCAATGAACAATTTATTGGTGGGTTAACTAGGGATCTGACATGCTAATTAAAAAAATCTGTTTCCTAATAGGCACTTATACAAGGACTTTTTGGGTTTTTTCTAATCATGTGTGATTTAAAAAATATGTATATTAATTGCAAGCCAGACAACATTTTGTGCAAGTTGGGCCCCTTTCACACATACAGATCATTAATTTCATCAGTTCAGTCACGTCAAAACGGATGAAGTATGAAGTAATAAAACTGTATGGGTCCCCGATCAGGTCCATACCAGGCCCTTCAGGTCTAGTATGGATTCGGAGGGCGTGGGGTTTCCCTCAAAATCCATACCAGACACTTATCCGAGCATGCTGCCCGGCAGGTCAGGAAAGGGAGGGGGGATGAGAGAACACCCTCCTGAACCATGCCAGGCTGCATGCCCTCAACATGGGGGGGTGCTTTTGGGCATGGGGCTTTGTGCCCCCCACCCCAAAGCACCTTGCCTGTATGTTGATGGGGACAAGGGCCTCTTCCCTATTCTCAACAACCCTGGCCGTTGGTTGTCGGGGTCTGCAGGCAAGGGGGCCCCCAGATCCCGCCCCCCCCACTCATTCACCCCAAAAAGCAGTGAAATGTAAAAAAAAAACAAGCCGTTTTTGTCAAGTCCTTTATTAAAAAAATAGCTCCGAGCTGCTCTTCTCCTGAGGCTGTCTTCCTCCATTGTGTTGTCTTCTGCTGTCTGACATCTCTTATATAGCCATGGTGGCATGGTCGTCCAATAACGTCACCCGGAAAGTGTGCCCCTTGTGTCGTCATCTGATGGCTACAACCCATGGCTATATAAGAGATGTCAGACAACAGGGACAACACAATAGGGGAAGACAGCCACAGAAAAAGAGCGGCTTCTTTTTTTGTTTAAACGGATAAATGTCACTGCTTTTTGGGGTGAATGAGTAGAGGTACGATGTGCCAGATATCCATTCACATAGGGGGAGCCCCCCCAAAGCACCCATCCCTCCCATGTTGAGGGCATGTGGTCTGGTATGGTTCAGGAGGGGGGCCCTCGCTTGTCCTCTCCCTTTCCTGACCTGTAGGGCTGCATGCTCAGATAAGGGCCTGGTATGGATTTTGGGGGGACCCCACAGAATTTTTTTCAATTTTTTGGCATGGGACGGTCCTCTCCAAATCCATACTAGACCCGAAGGGCCTGGTATAGATCCCACATTTTTTTTAGCAGCTGATGACTCATCAGTTGTTAAGGACGCAGTGGCCGGGTTCCCCTCCTTAGCAACCAGCTTTCTACAGTGTGTTTAAAGAGGGGGCAAAAAAGGGTTTAAAAATGGATGCCAGCAGATCGGATGTAAGTGGATGTCATTCGCTAACACTAGCGATGTGGATTTTGTTCGCTAACGCTTTATCGGAACGGAGCGGATGTTGACAGAAGTGGACAAAAACAGATGCAAATGAATGATCATCCATTGTCATCTGTTTTCCATAGAGATGCATTGATGTCCGTTTTTCATCCGTCAACGGATGGATGAAAAACAGATGAATGGTCCGTATGTGTGGGCCTAAGGCTATATTCACACTGGTGGCCCTCAGCCATCAGTTTGCTGTGTTCAGAGGTAGCTAAATGACACCTTTACATCCAGCTTTTATGCTGCACTATGACCTCATACAAACTGGCCAATTAGCTGTGGACAGTTGATGTGCAGCCAGAAATGTAAGTGAAATGCCATCTCTAGATACAATTTATCTGCATCCAGGGTCGGTCATGGGATCTTCACATGGAATAATTCTGATGGTTGGTATATGTGAACAGAGGCAGTGTCAGCCATTTATTTGTACAGAGTACAAATATGACATCCACCGCTGCTGGGCTTAGCAATTCACATACACTGTGTGCATGCAACATTTCTGATTCTTGTCGAAGTCCCACACCAAGTACCCATATAAATGTGGCTGCGCTAAACAATGCAGTGTGTCTGTACAGTAGTGGTCAGTAGCAGTGACTGTCAGGTTTGCGCTCTAAAAATAGCCAGTGCAGCTACTGTTTGCATGTGTAGCACTATCCCTACAGGAGCCGTTGGTCTTTTGCCTGGGTCTTCCCCACTTTTTCTCCACAGCCAGGCACAAGGTAGATGCACACAGCCAGGTACACATACATTTCGAACTCATTGTCTCCAGTGACCAGTCTAGGGGTTTTGTTTTGTTTTTTTATTGGAGAACTGTAGACTCCCTCTCTGTCAGCTATGGTAGGAGTAGGGTTGCCACACAGACTTCAGGCCCTCAGGTCTCCCACTTGAGGCCACATCTCAGCATTTCAGGACCTCAGGTCACCCACCTGAGACCACATGACAACAAGTGCCAGGGGAGACAATGCCTCTCCCCCGGCCTGGTGCAATTCTCTGCTAGGAATGACCCAGAGCCCATGTGCTCCTTTAACATAAATGCAGGCACCCAGCATGCTTAGGGGCACCTTCCCTTTTAATTGCTCAGGGCTGTAACATCCTGCCTAACATCCAGCACTTTCCATAGTTGCCAGTAGGGATGAGCTCGATGTTCGAGTCAAACGTAAGATTGTGATCGACTCGAACATCGGGTGTTCGCTGAACGGCGAACGTTATGGGCATTCGCTGGAAATTCGAGTGCCACAGGAATGCACCATAATGCACTGCGAGATCGCAGTGCATTAGCATCTGATGATTGGCCAAAGCATGCGCCTGACCTGCATGCTTTGGCCAATCACAGTGCACTCTGCTGAGAGAGCCATAATTGGCCAAAGGCAGAGTTATTTAGTTAGGCAGGTTATTAGTTAGTTTCAGTCTGTTGTGTATACAGTATCTCACAAAAGTGAGTACAACCCTCACATTTTTTGTAAATATTTTATTATAACTTTTCATGTGACAACACTGAAGAAATTACACTTTGCTACAATATAAATTTGTGAGTGTGCAGCTTTTATAACAGTGTACATTTTATGTGCCCTAAAAATAACACACAAATCACTGGCAACAAATGTGAGTACACCCCTAAGTGAAAATGTCCAAATTGGGCCCAAAGTGTAAATATTTTGTGTGGCCACCATTATTTCCCAGCACTGCCTTAACCCTCTTGGGCTTGGCGTTCACCAGAGCTTCACAGGTTGCCACTGGAGTCCTCTTCCACTCCTCCATGACGACATGACAGATCTGGTGGATGTTAAAGACCTTGCGCTCCTCCAACTTCTATTTGACGATGCCCCACAGATGCTCAATAGGGTTTAGGTCTGGAGACATGCTTGACCAGTCCATCACCTTTACCCTCAGCTTCTTAAGCAAGCCAGTGGTCGTCTTGGAGGTGTGTTTGGGGTCGTTATCATGTTGGAATATTGCCCTGCGGCCTAGTCTCCGAAGGGATGGGATCATGTTCTGCTTTAGTATGTCACAGTACATGATGGCATTCATGGTTCCCTCAATGAACTGTAGCTCCCCAGTGCCAAAGCACTCATGCAGCCCCAGACAATAACATTCCGCCACCATACTTGACTGTAGGCAAGACGCCCTTGTCTTTGTACTCCTCACCTGGTTGCCTCTACACACGCTTGACACATCTGAACTAAATACGTTTATCTTGGTCTCATCAGATCACAGGACATGGTTACAGTAATTCATGCCCTGAGTCTGATTGTCTTCAGCAAACTGTTTGTGTTCTCTGTGCATCAATTTCAGAAAAAGCTTCTTTCTGGGACGACAGCCATGTAGACCAATTTAATGCAGTTTGCAGTGTATGAACTGAGCACTGACAGGCTGACCCCCCACCCCTTCAACTGCTGCAGAAATGCTGGCAGCACTCATACATCTATTTCCCAAAGACAACCTCTGGATATGACACTCAGCACGTGCACTAAACTTCTTTGGTCGACCATGGCGAAGTCTGTTCTGAGTGGAACCTGTCCTGTTAAACCGCTTTATGGTCTTGGCCACCATGCTGCAGCTCAGTTTCAGGGTCTTGGTAATCTTCTTATAGCCTAGGCCTTCTTTATGTAGAGCAAAGATTATTTTTTTCAGATCCCCAGAGAGTTCTTTGCCATGAGGTGCCATGTTGAACTTCTAGTGACCAGTATGGGAGAGTGAGAGTGATAGCACCAAATTTATCACATCTGCTCCTCATTCACACCTGACACCTTGTAACATTAACGAGTCACGTGACACTGGGGAGAGAAAATGGTTAATTGGGCCCAATTTGGACATATTCACTTGGGGTGTACTCAATTTTGTTGCCATTGGTTTAGACATTAATGGCTGTGTGTTGAGTTATTTTGAGGGGACAGCAAACTGACACTGTTATACAAGCTGTGCACTCACTACTTTACATTGTAGCAAAGTGTAATTTCTTTAGTGTTGTCACATGGAAAGATATAATAAAATATTTACAAAAATGTACTCACTTTTGTGAGATACTGTATGTGGTAATAGCCCCACCTACTTCTGCCCACAGGGACAGTGCATAGCTATAAAGAGTTGATGCCCACACAACAGCCATCTTTTGTCCTCACAGATTTCACAGCAAGTGTGAAGAGAAGAAACTTACCTGCATCCCTTGGTTTCAGGCAAGTACTACTGACAGGAATATACTGTGAGAGAAGTGTCAGAAGTCCAATCCAAGATATAGAACATCATCTTTCAGGCTGAAAACCTTAGCACTCTGGCCTGAAGAATGGGTCAGAACTGCCTTAAAGAGGTAGATAGAAGCTCTTCTGCCCACTATCCATAGCCACAAGGAATTGCTGGAAGCCCTGGGTGAAGCTGCCTTTACAAAATAGAAAGTGTGCCAAGACTGCCTTAACCACTTCAATAACGGGCCCTTCCACTCTTCCTGCCCAGGACAATTTTAGCTTTCAGCGCTGTTGCACTTTGAATGACAATTGCGCGGTCATGTCACACTGTAGCCAAACAATTTTTTTTTCTATTTTCTTCCCACAAATATTTATTTTGGTGCTATTGGATCACCACTGGGGTTTTTATTTTTTACAAAACAAACTAAAAAAGACTAAAATTTTTTATATAAAAAAAGTTTTTCCTAATTTCTGTTATAAAATTTAGTTTTCGCCTTCACTGACGTGCACTGATAAGGTGGCACTGATGGGCATGGGTAGGCGGCACTGATGGGCATTGAAAGGCAGAACTGATGGGCACTAACAGGCCTTCAGTCAACAGTGGTGGCCGTGGGGCATGCTTTTCCTTTTTTTCTCCTGCTGGCCATGTTATTGAGTCCCAACATACAGAAGAGTTGGTGGAGTGGATAACAAAGCCATCCTCATCCTCTGTCACCCAGGCTCATAATAGTTTGCCCTCCAACGCAGCTGCTAAATGTGGCCTATTCCACTGTCTTCGTCAACAGTTACTCCTTCCAAAGCCCCACCATCATGCACGGAGGAGTCCCCAGAATTATTCGACCACAGTGTTGGTTACATGCTGCTGTTGGATACACAGCAATCTGAAGGCTCCATTGTTGGTTCACAGGTTGAGGAAGGGAGTAACGTGAGCCTAGACAGAGGCTGTGCCACAGAAAGACAAGAAACTGGCAGTCATGTTCCCCAAGCTGCAGCATACTGCCAAGTTTGCTCCAGTGATGATGAGGGAGGGGATGATGAAGTCACTGACTGTACTTGGGTGTCAGAGAGGAGGAAAGCGAGGAGGAGGAGGAGGAGAAGGCACAACTCCAATGAGGCAGGATGTCTTCTAGGGGGCAGCTTAAGGACAGCTACCCTATTGCCTCACATTGCAGAGGTCCGCAGGTGCAGGGCGCTGCTGACTCCCTGCTGAGTTTTAAAAGTTCCTAGATGTGGGTCTTTTTTCACACGTGTGCAGCAGATCACACTCTTGTTGTTTGCAACCTATGTCTGAAGCGGATCCAGCGAGGCCAGAACAGCAGGCACATGGGCACCATATGCTTGACCAGACATATTATGACTTGCCATGCAGTCCATTGGAAGCAGCACCTGAAAGACCCACATGATAGAAAAAGGCGGACTTCTCCTTGCTCCTCAGCTGGGATCTCAAACCCTACTATACTTCCAGTCCTCTCAAAAAACTGCACTAAAAGGAATTTAGGTATAGCATAGCAATAGGTGTCACAAGTACTTGTTGCCAATCTGCCAGCAGTACACCACCAGTTGAATTCAGCA
This sequence comes from Lithobates pipiens, assembly GCF_037356315.1. Lineage (NCBI taxonomy): Eukaryota > Metazoa > Chordata > Amphibia > Anura > Ranidae > Lithobates > Lithobates pipiens. The sequence continues at coordinate 163,578,759 of NW_027507784.1, forward strand.
GGCAAATTTCCCTATAGTTGCTTAACCGTAAAAAGAAATTCGGTCCGAGCCATCCACATGCTCAGCGTCTAAATTCTAGCTTGGCCAAATTGCTAGCACTGCAACTGCTGCCCTTTCAGCTGATAGACTCAGCCCCCTTTTGTGAATTTGTGGAATGTGCTGTACCACAGCGGCAGGTTCCAAAACACCATTTCTTTTCATGTAAGGCCATTCCGGCTCTCTACCGCCATGTGGAAGGCAATGTTTTGGCCTTGTTGGACAGGGCAGTCAGCAGTACGGTACCACCGGAGCGGAACTGCTACGTTTCTTCAGATCCAGTTGATGAGCGGGCTGTGGCCCACAGTTTATTACACACTTGCATACAGTTAGACTTCTACACAGAGGTGCTGGGACCTGTAGTCCCACGGAGGAGGATCTAACAAAGACTGACATTAGGCAGGCCTAAAGCCTACTCCTCATTGCATTTTAGTACTGTGCCATACCAGAGGCAACAACCACTGGCGTATCTACAGGAACAGTTCCAAGATTCCTTTTAAGTTAACCCTCACCCTCATACTTTTTGGATTACAAATTATTACAGACTTTTATAGCTAGCAGAAGAAATAAGATCTAAGACTGTATGTTAATGCAAGGCCTTGCACCTAAAATTAATGTAGGGGGAACTCCCTTGTAGTTGTGCTATATTTATCTGTTGTTTAGATTTATTGTACTGTCACGGTACATTGATGTAACAGCACAACTACTGTAATTACCACCTTATCATAAGCATAGTAAAATATACTTTTAGTTAAGCACTTTGGTGTGGAGTATTGTTCTTTTTCCAGCAGGTGGAGCCATTGGATACCCAGGGGACAACAAAGGTATACTGTCATTATATTGTATATTGTGGGGTTATCTTTCACCATTTATTCCACATCAACATTGCACCACAGCTGTACCAAGGAGACTGAGCCAAGTCAGTGGGAGGTTTATTAGCAGAGTGCAGGCCCAAATAAATTCAGCAGCTCCTTCGGGTCAGTGCTACAAGTGGGGGCTCGTCCGGGATCTTGTCACTCTGCAAGCAAGCCCGCCCCCTTGGTGACAGTATGGACCCCATAACTGCGGTCCAGTGGTGTGAAGCGGAAGGCGCGCGCTCAGAAGCGAGCATGGCAATTGAACTCCCAGGGGAGGACTGGGAAGAGAAACAGATTGGAGAAATTGCAGGCATTGTCCCCAGACAGGAAGGCCTATGTGGTCGCAGTGAGATCAGATTATGGAACCCCTCACAGTTATACACTACTAGAGTGGAGGAAAGGTGTCCCTGAAAATTTTCAAGGTACCAGCGTAAAATTGTCAGAAGGGACAAGGTTCTACCTGACACATCCCACCAGGTCACAAGAGAACTGTCCCAGTCTGGAGCAGATGGAGCCCCTTAGCAAGACGGAAAGGGTCTTTGCTAAATCACAGTCAAAGCAACAATTGGCTGATCTGAAACGGCAATACAATGACATACAGGAGAGGTTTCAGGAGACCTCCAGCATGATAACCGAGCACATTAAAGGACTAAGTGTCACATGCAGAGATCTAAAAGACAGTCAGATACTGACCTGTGTCGGTAATGAAGAGGCGCACTGCCAGAAGTTACCATCAGGAAAGACTTCAGGATCGATAGCCAGATAAGAGAGAGAGGGCAGAATGATAAGCTGTCCTACGCAAATCTCCTTCACCAAATTGAGTTGGAACTACAAAAAGGACATTTGGAGTCTGAAATCATAGAGGACGTAAACCATGCCGTTAGTCCAGGTCTAATGCCCCGTACACACGAGAGGGATTAAGTCTGACAGACCTCCAAAGGAGTTCCGCCGGAGTTCCGCCGGAGTTCCGACGGAGTTCTGGCGGACTTTTCGACCGAACGGACTTGACCACACACCATCACACCAAACTCCGACGGAGTCGAACGTGATGACGTACGACTGGAACGTAGGAAGTTCCTAGACAGTAGCCAATAGCTGCCCTAGCGTCGGTTTTAGTCCGTCGGAGTAGCACACACACGAGCGGATTTTTCAAAGGGGACCGGGTCCGGCGGAGTTCCGTCGGGAAAATTTAAAGCATGCTTCATTTCTAAAGTCCGTCAGACTTTAGCTTCGCTAAAGTCCGTTGCAGCCCACACACGATCGGATAGTCCGCCGGACTCAGTCCGTCGGAGTTTGGATGTCGAAAAGTCCGCTCGTGTGTACGGGGCATAAGTGTTAGAGGCAGGTTGGAGATGAAAAGTGGATTGACTCTGACACAGCTCAAGAGGATACTAAAATGTTATTACAAGGAGGAGGATGCCGCTTAACTATTCCATCAACTGATAAGCATGGCACAGAGTAGTCAGGAGACTCCCCAGAACTTTCTATTCCGAGCCATTGAACTAAAAGACCGTCTGCTGTCTGTCTCAAAGGGGGAGGGCTCTGAAGAACACTTTGGAGCCAAACTGATCCAGAGGAAATTCCGGAGGTCCGTGACTACAGGACTAAGGAGTGACTAGATCAAGTTACAGTTTAGGCAGTACCTGGAAGATCCCTCAACACCAGATGAGGTGCTCATTGAAGAAGCTAATAAGGCAGCCAGGATGGAGATCGAGAGGGATCAGAAGCAGAGGAACCTCAACCTCCGAATACAACCAGGACTAAAGTACAACAGTTTGATGCACCCTCAGGCACTCGAGAACCCAGTGTTCTGACAGTGAGTGCTGAGCAGAGATCTTGGCCTTCATCTATCCACCATCTGCTTACAAGTGAGCCTGGACTGGAGAAACTGTTCTAGACACAGAAGAAAATATTAGAAATTATGACTATGTTGATTGCAATTGTTCTGTTATTTATTCTTACTTTGTCCATTTTTGTTTACTTTAGTACAAGCAGATATAATTTCCCTGAGGAAGCCAATGGTTTGGCAAAACATGTAGGAGCTGATATCTCAAATCAAAGGCTAACACAAGATCTATGCCTGTGGGATTCTTTTTGGTTGCTTAATAATCAATTGCTTAGTACCCATTGTATCAATTTTTGTTTATGTCATGTTGTTTGTACTTGTTCAGTGTTTTCGTATTTTTGTATTTAAAATAAAATTATATTCTTAAATATTTTTTATACATATATAGTGTCCCTGTAGTTTTTGGCACCACGATAATCCCTTTCCTCCTCCTTGTCTTCCCCTTTACACAATAAATCTTGGCCGTAGTGCGTCTTCGCCCCCCAGGGGCTGATAAAAGTTCCCTCATCATTGGAACCAACACTGACCTGGTCAGAAAACTACTCATGCCGCTTGTACTGGAGAAAATGACCCTTTCCACAAGTATGCACCCTATGCTAACACAGGTGTACCAGGATCTTGTGCAAGAGCAGAAGGCCCCACCAGAAGGAGTGGAAAAGATCTGGCGTCAGGACAAGAGTGAAAGGCTGGTACAGCCGGGTGAGGTAGTCTGCCTGAGAGCCTCCATCAAGTTGAGTTGAAAACAGCCTGGTCCCTTCATCGTCCTTGAGACAGACTGACAGAAGGAACATAAAGGCCTGGAGGTTATCCCTGAAGAGTTGTCAACCAAGGCACTGAAGAGAAGCAAAGGAAGAGTTTCAGTGTCTGTGTCTGTAACACAACAGCCTTGCCTGTGAAAATGCCTGCCAGAGCGCTGCTGGGACAGGCCAGTCCAGCAACCCCAGTCTCACAGTGTGGTACCATGGGAGAACAAGACGGGAGATTCCCCTGGAAGAGTTCTACCCAAATAACACACCTGCTTGGATGGAGAGAGCTAGGACCCAGCTTGCTTTTTCTAAAAGTGAGTTTGATGTGGGACTGGCAAAGAGTGCAGAACACAAAATTTGATTGGAGGAGGACAAACCCTTCCGGGAGAGAGTCAGACGGATTCCACTGGGAGACCTTGAAGACCTGTGAGAACAGCTGACTGAGCTCACCCCCAAGGGGACCCTCAACTGGAAAGTTTTAACAGAACCCTCCTCAACATTCTGGGGACCTTGACTCCTGAGAAAAAGCCACATTGGAGCAAGCACATCACTGCTTTGGTACATGCTTACAACAGCACCAAGAGTGATGTTACAGGATACTCACCCTACAGGTCGATGTTTGGGCATGAAGCCAGACTGCCTATAGACTTGGCCTTCGGAACCTTCCTGGATCATACATCTGAAACCTCTCATCGAGGGTATGTGGAAAGGGTGCGAAGGAGTTTGGAGATAACCTATGAACAGGCCCAAGCCACGTCAGATGTCAGGGGAAGTAGGAACAAAAGGAATTTCAACCTGAAGGTAAGAATCCAGGATCTACAACCCAGGGACTGAGTTCTATTAAGAAATCTAGGTATTCTAGGCAAACATAAGGTGACAACAAAGGTATACTGTCATTATATTGTATATTGCAGGGTTATCCATTTATTCCACACTAACATTGCAACACAGCTGTGTCAAGGGTATTGAGCCAAGTCAGTGGGGGGTTCATTAGCATAGTGCAAGCCCAAATAAATTCAGCAGCTCCTTTGGGGGTCAGTGCTACAGACATAAGGGTGATTTTGTTTCTGCAACTATCATGCTATTGCACTCAAACTTTTCCCTCAACTGAAAGTTGTAACACAAACTATTTAAAGCAAGAAAAGCCACTATATGGATCTTTATACCCTGAGTCCCTTGCATGGCCCTGTGCTTCCTACCTCCAGCTACTGTGTACCTCAGTGATATACATTATATTGTCAAAAGTATTGCGACACCTTTAAATGCACATGAACTTTAATGGCATATCAGTCTTAAGCCTCGTACACACGATCGGATTTTCCACAGACAAAACAAACAGCAAGGAATTTTCGGCGAACAAACACTAACGTAGTGATGTACTACGTGTCTTTTCAGCTCTTTAGCGCCACCCTTTGGGCTCCTTCTGCTAATTTCATGTTAGTAGAAGTTTGAGTGTTGATTTGCTTTTCATTTCGTGCTTTTCAGTTCATTTCTAAATTGCCGCTCGTCAACCAGACATGTTGCGGAATCAGAGGAGATAACGTGTTATTTATTATTGGCCTTGGAGTTATTGCTTTGACCCAAGTCCAGTCCAGGAACAGGAGGAGGAGGATTTCTTGGACCAAAAATTGGTTGCTTTATTAATCATGACCAATTATGTCATATGCCTTTGCTTCAGGAGCTCCAGGAGAATAATCCAGATGATTTTCGGAATTATCTCCAGATGATGGACCCCTGCTTTCACCAACTCTTGGCATTGGTGACCCCCTATATTAAGAAACAGGACACATGCATGAGGCTTTTATTTTATTTTTTGGTTGAATAATAATGATGTGATTTGGTATATTTTCTATATTTTTGGATGCATAGAATGCACTTTTTGGTTAAGCTCTATTGGCAGATAGCATGTCTAATTGTATTTGTTTTCTTTTTTTAATGCACAATAAAAAATTGTGGAGAATAATACTTGGCTATGGGGGTTATTTACGAAAGGTAAATCCACTTTCCACTGAAAGTGCTCTTGGAAGAGCAATCACTCTAAATCTAATGCCGCGTACACACGATCAAACAATCCGGTGGAAAAGTCCGGCAAACTCAAGTCCGCCAAACAATCCCCCCGTGTGTAGCCTCCAGCATACTTTTTTGACCCGAAAGTACGGCGGACTTAGAATGCCGTGTTGCACACCAATCTATTCGTCGGACTCACATTTCGGCAAACAATCCGGCCGTGTGTGTGCCAGTCCGCCGTACTTTTGAAATGAGCGGACTTTTCCCGCTCGGAGAAAAGTCCGCTAATTTCGAGCGGGTCTCCAGGTAGGCGGGGCCCGCGAAGGAGACGTCGCTGGCCCCGCCGCCTGGTATGGACTTAAAGGGGAACCCCAACGCAGAAAAAAATCGGCATGGGGCCCCCCCCAAGTCCACAACAGACCCTTGTCCGAGCACGCTACCCGGCCGGCCAGGAAAGGGGGGCTAGCGAGCGCCCCCCTCCTGAGCCGTACCAGGCCGCGTGCCCTCAACATGGGGGGTGCCTTGGGGAAGGGGGGGGCGCGCGGCCCCCCCCACCCCAAAGCACCTTGTCCCCATGTTGATGAGGACAAGGGCCTCTTCCCGACAACCCTGGCCGTTGGTTGTCGGGGTCTGCGGGCGGGGGGGCTTATCGGAATCCGGGAGCCCCCTTTAATAAGGGGGCCCCCGGATACCGGCCCCCCACCCTATGTGAATGAGTATGGGGTACAATGTACCCCTACCCATTCACCTGTAAAATAAAAGTACAAAAAAAAAACACAACACACGAGATAAAATACTTTATTGCACAGCTTCGGGGGTCTTCCGTCTTCGGGGGTCTTCTCGCATGCTTGTACTTTGGACTTTTGTCCAACACACTTGTGTACACGCTCCAACAACAGACATTTGTCCATGGAAAATTTAAAGCCTGTCATCCAACATTTGTCTGCGGAAAATCCAACAACAATTGTCCGATGGAGCATACAAACAGATGGATTTTCTGGCAACAGCCTGTTATCACACATTTCCCATTGGAAAATCCAATTGTGTGTATGAGGCTTAAATCCGTATTGTTCAATATTGAGTTGGCCCACACTGTGCAGCTATAATAGCTTTAACTCTTCTGTGAAGGCTGTCCACAGGGTTTAAGAGTGTGTCTATGGGAATATTTGACCATTCTTCCAGAAGCGCATTTTTGAGGTCAGACACTGATGTTAGATGAGAAGGCCTGGCTCGCAGTCTCCACTCTAATTCACCCAAGAGGTGTTCTATTGGGTTGAAGTCAGGACTCTGTGCAGGCCAGTCAAGTTCCTCCACCCCAGTCTCGCTCATCCATGTCTTTATGGACCTTGCTTTGTGCACTGGTCCAAATAATTTGGGGATTATGGTGTGGGGTTGTTTTTCAGGGGTTTGGCTTAGCCCCTTAGTTTTTTATATATTCTTTATTTTTATTTTTAACAATTTATACATATACATTTGTACAATTATTAAAGGGAAACGATAATACAATTTATTACAAAGTCTTGTCGCCTCCCTCTTCTTACAAAATACAATACAGCCCTTTATATACCTCTTTCCCACCCCACCCCCGCCCCCCCCGCCCCCCCCCCCCCCCCCCCGCCGGGGCAAAGTAAAAAAAAAAAATTGGGGGGGGGATGTGCCCCCCTATCTCCCCCATCGTCCATTGCCTTCCTCTCTGTCCCCTTCTCATACTAACAAAGCACGACAGTCCCCCCTCTCCAAGAATGTCAGCCATTTTTGCCATTTCCCTTGAATTTCCCCTTCTGTATCCTGAACTTTGTGGATCGACTCTTCCATCAACCTGATCTGCTCCACCCTCCTCACCCATTCAGGAATTGTCGGCACTTGTGGATCTCTCCAATGGTATGGGATTAAGGCTTTGGCTGCATTCAAAAGATGAGGGACGAGCGTAGCTTTATATTGCCTTACTCCCATGTCTGTATCATGGAACAGACAAGCCCATGGGCATTTACTAATCCTCCTCCCAGTCACCAAAAATATAATTTCGATTTTGTCCCAGAAAGGTGCTATTTTCGGGCAATCCCACCATATATGTTTAAGAGAGCCTTGTTCCTTACATTCCCTCCAACAGGTTGGTTGCTCTTCCCCTCTGAGCCTCTGCATTCTTAGGGGCGCCATATACCACCTCGCTATTAATTTATATGCCATTTTGTTCGTTCGGGAATCTCTTGGGAGTGAATGTGTCATTTTAAGTATTTTCATCCTATGCTCATCATTTCTTAGTGACCCCAATTCCCCTTCCCATTTCCCTAGATATGCTGGTAACCCCGAGTCTCCCTCACCTCTTAATATTTTATAAATTTTTGATACCCTTTTCACTAAACAATGTGCATCCTTAAGTAATTTCTCTAATGGTCTTAGCAAATTCATTCCTCGCAAGGGCAGTGGGAGCCCCTGTGTAAAGTGTGACAATTGGTTGTGTCTCCATCTATCTAATGGTCTGTGCCCCCACTCTTGAGTGATTTCCCTATACGTGAATATCCTATCCCCTTTAATCACCTCCCCTAGTGTTATTTCCTCTCTCTTTGCCCATCTGCTATAATACAGCCGCTCCTCCTTCCCTGGCAGAAAATATTTTGTGTCTAATAGTGACATTAATGGGGAGTTACATGTCCAATTGTGTGTCTTGTTTATATTATCCCATATTTTAAGTGTATGTCTTGTTATTATACTAGTGCTTACTCTAGGTTCCGCAAATGAGATGGTATCCAAATAATTTTTGCTAATTCCATCCCACTTAGTCTAGTTTCCAACTCCGCCCAACTCTTCTCCTTCAAATTATGCAGCCAGTCTGCTACCCTAGATATCACTATTGCTTCATAGTATTTTTTAAAGTCTGGAAGTGCTACTCCTCCTCTTTCCTTTTCCTTTACTAGGACCTTATACGCAATGCGCGTTTTTTTTGAAGACCATATAAATGACAGGTCAAGAGATTTTAATTTTCTGAAAAAGCTCCCCGGGAGTGAAATGGGAATCATTTGGAATGTGTAGAGTACCATAGGTAATATAAACATTTTTATTACGTTTATTCTACCCATCCAAGATAGTGCTTTGTACTTCATACTTTTAATTTGCATTTTAATTTTATTTAGCAGGGGAATATAGTTAGCTTCGTATAAATTAGCCCTTTGTGCCATTAATTTTATCCCCAGGTAGCTCAATTCCCCCCTACACCACTTAAAAGGTAGGCTGGCGGAGAGATCTCTCTGCTCTGGCTCGGGCAAGTTCAAGTTTAATATTTCTGTCTTGGACAGGTTGATTTTAAAATTTGAGAGTCGTCCATATTGTTCCAATTCTTTAAGTGCCGCCGGGATCGATGTTCTAGGGTTTGTGATGTATAGCAACAAATCGTCTGCAAATGCAGATACCTTATATTCTCTACCACCCACCCCGATTCCCCGCAGATCCTGATTCCCTCGAATCGCTGCTAACAGCGGCTCCAAGGTAATCACAAAGAGAATCGGGGATAGGGGGCATCCCTGTCTCGTCCCGTTGAACAATTCAAGGGGGCGAGACAGGGATCCATTCACTCTAATCCTGGCTGTCGGCCTGGTATACAACGCCTTTACCCATCTCATCATTCTCTCTCCCAGTCCCATGTATTTTAAGGTCTCATTTATAAACTCCCAGTCTACTCTATCAAAAGCCTTCTCGGCATCTACAGATAAGAGCAGAGTGGGAGTCTTCCTTCTAATTGCTTCTTGAATCAGAATGATTGACTTCAAAGAGTTATCCCTCCCGTCCCTGAACGAATCCCACCTGATCGGTATGGACCCAATCGGGGAGGAGTGTTTTCAGTCGCTCGGCCAGTATTTTCGCGTGGATCTTTACGTCCGTATTCAATAATGAAATCGGCCTGTAACTCTCCGGGGCTGCAGAGTACTTGCCCTCCTTCAGAATCAGTGCGATGTGGACGAGGAGGGCCTCTTCTCGAAAGACCCCACCATCCCCCACCTCATTGAAGTATTCACAGAGCTTTGGTGCTAAGAAGCTTCGAAATTTTTTATAGTATAAGATGGAGTAGCCATCTGGTCCGGGACTTCCCCCCAGGGCTATATCTTTAATTACTCTCTCTACTTCCCTAACTGAGATAGGAATCTCCAATTCCTTCATCTCATCACACGTACCTTTTGGGAAGTCGAGCTTCTCGAGATATTCCCAAATGGCTCCCTTCCTTCCCCCCCCCCCCATCCTCCCTTCTTGCACCTATATTGTATAAGGCACTATTATACGCGTGGAAGTTCTCTGCGATGTCGGGGGTTGCAAACTTCATCTCCCCCTTTTATCCCTAATCTTCGGTATGTAGGTCTTGCTTTTCTGTTCCTTTACTCTTCTTTAGGGATGAGCCGAACACCCCCCGGTTCGGTTCGCACCAGAACTTGCGAACGACCCCCGCGTTCGGTACGAACGTTAGAACCCCATTGAAGTCTATGGGACTCGAACGTTCGAATTGGAAAGTGCTAATTTTAACGGCTAATATGCAAGATAGTGTCCTAAAAAGGGTTTGGCGACCTGCCTCCTGCCTAAGGGGACATGGGTCACTGCAAAAAAAAGTTTTAAAAACGACCGTTTTGGCGGGAGCACTGATTTTAATGACGATTAAAGTGAAAAAAAAAAGTGAAATATTCCTTTAAATATGGTGCCTGGGGGGTGTCTGTAGTATGCCTGTGAAGTGCCACGTGTTTCCCGTGTTTAGAACAGTCCCTGCACAAAATGACATTAAACGGAAATAACACCATTTAAAACTGCTTGCGGTTTTAATGTTATATCTGGTTCCTGCAATATGGTTGAAAATCATTCAGAAAAATGGCATGGGTAGCCCTCCCTGCCCATTACCAGCCTATTTGGGTCTTGTACACATATTAAGGGGAACCCCGTACCCATATTAAAAAAAGGAAATGTGTGTGGCCCCCAGGCCCTATATACTCAGAACAGCAGTATACAGGCGGTGCAAACAAGACAGGGACTGTGTAGGTTTGTTGTGTTAAGTTGAATCTGTTTGTCATTTTCAACCGGTACATTTTTAAAGTGTAGCTCCAGTCAAAAAAACTATCTTTAAGCTTTTTGGAAAACATAGGGAAGGGTTATCACCCCTGTATAATTTGTTTTGTCGTCCATCTTTTTTCATCTCACTTGCTGCTGTCTCCTTGCGTTTGCAAGTAGGAGATGTTTGTAAGTTGGATGTTTGAAAGTAGGGGCCTGCCCTATATTATAGCGGTATGTACTGGGTACAGAGCACGCAGACAGCACGCACTATCTCCTAACACTACTGACTGCAAGCTCTATTATTAACCACTTGTTAGCCCAATGTTTGCATAAAGTGAAAGATGAAGTTATGCTGAGTAAATAGATATCAAACATGTCACTCTTCAAAATTGCACATGCCCGTGGAATGGCGCCAAACGTCGCTACTTAAAAAATCCCCATAGGCGACGCTTTAAATTTTTTTTTACTGTTTTGAGTTGCAGAGGAGGTCTAGGACTAGAATTATTGCTCTCGCTCTAACATTCTCGGCGATACCTCACATGTGTGGCACATGCGAGCACATGGGGACATGGGCGCTTTAATTTTTATTTTATTTTTTTATTGTTCATTTTACTTTATTTATTTTAATTTGACATTTTTTTTCCCAAAAATATATTTTTGATCACTTTTATTCCTATTACAAGAAATGTAAACATCCCTTGTAATAGGAATATGGGGTGACAGGTCCTCTTTACAGTGAAATCTGGGGGGTCAATATGACCCCACATCTCACCTCTAGGCTGGGAAGCCTGAAATAAAAAATAAAAAAAAGATTCTGGCTTTGATCGTACTGGCGAGTTGGTAGAAGCACCGGAGGGCGGTGAGGGTGGGGGGCGTCTATGGCTGGGTATTTCAGGGTATCACTGAGTATGGCTGGGTATCTCTGAGTATGGCTGGGTATGGCAATTTATGGCAGGGTATTACAGAGTATTGGCGGGGTACTACAGAGTAATAGCAGGGTACTGCAGAGTATTGGGGGTACTGCAGAGTAATGGCGGGTACTGCAGAGTATTGGGGGGTACTGCAGAGTAATGGGGGTTACTGCAGAGTAATGGGGGTACTGCAGAGTAATGGCGGGGTACTGCAGAGTAATGGCAGGGTACTTCACTGCAGAGTAATGGCGGGGTACTGCACTGCAGAGTAATGGCGGGGTACTGCAGAGTAATGGCCGGGTACTGCAGAGTAATGGCAGGGTACTGCACTGCAGAGTAATGGCGGGGTACTGCACTGCAGAGTAATGGCGGGGTACTGCAGAGTAATGGCCGGGTACTGCAGAGTAATGGCAGGGTACTGCACTGCAGAGTAATGGCGGGGTACTGCACTGCAGAGTAATGGCGGGGTACTGCAGAGTAATGGCGGGGTACTGCAGAGTAATGGCAGGGTACTGCAGAGTATGCACTGGTATTGCAGAGTATTGGCAGGGAATTGAGGGGTTAAATTCGGTGAGCAGCGATGTGGGCACTGCAGATGCAGCCCACATCGCTGCTGACACCGATCTCTTCCCCTCCGCTGTACCGATCGGTACAGAAAGGGGAGGGAGGAACAGGCGTCATAACATGACGCCGGTTTGTTTCCAAGTGATCACTCCGTCATTTGACGGAGCAATCACGTGGTAAACGGCCGCTATGAGCGGCCGTTTACCGTGATGCGCCGGGTCCTATGGACCCGGCGATCACGGATGCTCTCGAGTGCGCACACCTCGGGGCACGCAAGAGCAGAATTCTGGGAGGCCGTTAATTAACGGCCTCTCTGAGTTAAACAACCGCCCTGAAGCCGTTAATCGGCAATGGGCAGTTGTTAAGTGGTTAAAGCTAGATCACTAGCTATATAGGTGAGGTGAATATAGTGGTGTATACTGCAGTCAGGGCACAGACAACAACCACTACACAGCAGCAAGATAGGAAATCAGCCAAAAACGATTGGTGTGTACTGTGTTGAAGGTACACAGAACACCCACTGCTTCAGATGCAAAGTAACACACTACAGGAGGCCGCCTTAAAGGCGGCCTTATATAGTGTGGGGCGTGCACTACACAGCCTGAGCTATGATTGGCCACAGGCAGGATGCCTGTGGCCAATCATGGCTCTCCTCGCTGCCGGCGCTGCGATTAGCCAAGCATGCGGGGTCACAGTGCATGCTTGGCCAATCATCGGGCAGCAATGCACTGCGCCAACGCAGTGCATTGTGGTCCGCGCGCGCGTCACTCGAATTTTGACGCGAACGGCCAAAACGTTCGGAATTCGCCGAACGCACGAACAGCCAATGTTCGAGTCGAACGTACGTTCGACTCGAACACGAAGCTCATCCCTACTCTTCTTGCCAACCACTTACTTGACTTATTGCCCCACTGATGTCTCTCCTTATTTTATAAAAAGCTGTTCTCCTCTCTTGCTCTAGGAACTCTTCCAACTCCCTTTTTTCTTTTTTCTTTTTTCCCTTTTTGTAATTCCTGGGTCTCCTGGAGCCCTCTAGGCCTGTTTATTTGCTCTAATTCCTCAATCTTAGTGTATAATTGAACCTTCTCTTTCTCCCTTTCTTTATTTTTTCCTGCTCCAATCCCAATCAGGATCCCTCTAATGACAACCTTATGTGTCTCCCAGATAGTAGCCTTTGAGCAATCCCCTGTGTCATTGACCTCGTAAAAATCCCTCAGTTCCTGTAAAATTTTTATGCTCACGTCCTGTTCTTGAATGAGTGAATCATTCAGTTTCCAGGCTCTTCCTGTCCCCATATGACCCTGTATTTCTAATTGAGTTTTTATAGGAGCGTGGTCGGACAAAGTGATGGGTTTAATTTCAGATTTTTTCAAGTTGGCCACTAATTGTTGTCCTATAAATATATAGTCTAATCTTGTAAAGGTTTTATGGGCTGAGGAGAAGTGAGTGTAGTCCCGTTCTCTCTGGTGGCTGATCCTCCATGAGTCATGTAACTGGGCACTGGTCAATGCTTTATTTACTTTTCTATATCTATGTTCCGCTACTCGTGTATCACCCCCCGAGGTATCCATCTTGGGGTCTAGGCACCAGTTCAAATCTCCTGCTAGCACCACTGTACCTGCTCTAAATTCTTCCAATTTATTTAGCACTCTCATTAAAAATTTGTCTGGATTTCTATTTGGCGCATACACATTTACAATAGTACATTGCATATCCCCCAGTTTACCCTTTAAAAATAAATATCTCCCCTCTGGGTCAGCCAAACGTTCATCGATTTCAAACCTTAATGATCTATCAAAGCTGATAGCTACTCCTCTTGAGTGAGCAGAAGGTGTATCCCCATAGAACCAAACGGAATTGTGATGATGTCAATTTGATCCCTGAGTTATTAGTGATGTATGTTTCTTGAAGGCATATTACATTTCCCCCCATAAATTGGAGTTCTTTGTTAATTTTATACCTTTTTTCCTTTGTATTTAAGCCCCTCACATTATATGTTATCACATTAAGGACTACCATTTACTACTGTTTTGTTGGTCTGCCAATCGGCGAACACTGACCCAGAGGAAATTTTTTCTGGGGGACAGAGAGGACGCGAAAAACCATAACAATCCCAAAAAATAAAAAATAAAATAAAAAAAGGGAAATAATAATTAAAACCCCAAAAAAACAACCCAAATTGCTCCCTCCCCCCCTCCACCCTCCTCCCTCCCTCCTTCCCAACTCTGCATCTGCAGCAGTTGGTCGGGGTCTCACCCCCATTTTTTTTTTGGGATATATGGACCCGACTTTTATCTCTTTGATAACGTCTATTCTCCATATTTACCCCAGGGTTCACACCTGGGGGCGACTAACCGGCGGCGGCACCCTCCTCCCTACCCCCCCATCCCCTGTTTCCCCGGACCCATCTACGCCTCATCTTAACTGCTCCCTATTGCTATTTACTCTTTCCCTTTCATTTATCTCTACACTTATCCCTCTCTGCCATCTTAAATTCCTTTGGGGGGCCTCACTTCAATTTCTTCCTGCCAGCCTGGTAGCGGGGGGGGGGGTTATCTCCAGGCACTCACAGAACCCTCTCAAATCTTCAGGGAAGCGCAACACCGCGGATCGACCATCTCTTCTCCCCCTCAAGCACGCTGGAAAACCCCACAGGTAGGGGACTCCCGAGGCATGCATACATTCCGTTAAGGGTTTTAGTAGTCTCCTTCTCCTCAGTGTTTCAGGGGCTAAGTCTGAAAACACCCGCAGCTCTGCGCCCTCAAAGGGGATCTCCGTCAGTGCCCTTAATTTCTCCATTATTTGCCCTTTCTCTTCTGCGTAGTGAAACCTTACTATCACATCTCGTGGGGCATCCCCCCTTGCTACCCTACGAGCTGCAATCCTATGGACTCTATCTACCTTTAGGATTTCAGTGGGCTCCCTTTGTAATATCGGATTGAAGACCTGCTGCACTATTTTACCCAGATCTGCGCTACCATACTTTTCCGGGAGACCTTTGATGCGAACGTTCATCCTCCTACTCCTATTCTCCTGATCTTCTAATTTGTAAAGGAGGGACCTATTCGCTCTCTGGAGACTCTGCACTTGTTCTGTTATCTCATCCATCCTTAGCTCCTGGCTATCCATTCTTTCCTCTATCTCCTCCACCCTCTCCAACACCCGTCCGATATCTGCGCAAACTCCTGCTATTTCTATCTTTAATGCCGCCTCCATTTTTGCAAACATTTCCCCTAGCATCTCCTTTATAGGAGAGGATTCTTCTTGGGGAGCCGGTCGCAAAATACCTTCCTCGCACACTGCTTATTCTGTTACTCTCCCCCCCTCCCTATCCTGTTGACCTTTAGCTATGCTTTGTGGTGTGGGGCTTATCTCTTTAATCCCCCCCGTTTTTTAACTGTTTGCTTTCCCACCTTTATCTTCCTCCACTATCTTCTGTCTACTCAAACCTGACCTCCGTCCTACTCCTTGTCTAGGACTTTCTTGCCCCTACTCTATCGTACTGGTGTTGGTGATGTTGCTTGCCATGTATCTCTGGATCCCTCCTGGACTAGATACAGGTGGGACATTTTTACCTGATTTTACCTTCCCCCTCATTCTTTCTCCCTACTATACCTTAAAAAAATTTAATCTCGCCCCCCTTTCCGTAGACAGACTGGTACCACAAAGGGAGATGAATAAAACTCAGGAGCATAAACACAACCTCCAGTCAGCTGCCACCACCACTGCTGGAAAATGGTATTTTGAGAAAACAAGGACAAATTAGTTAGTTCTAGGGGTGTAGGCACAACGAGTTCTTCAGCTGCTCTTCTCTATCCAGTCTTATGACCTCCTGGCTCCTTCACCTTTTCCTCCTCCTCGGGATGGAGACTTTATTTGTCCCTACAATTTCCGCCCCTTCAACGGGCTGAGTAAAGAGTATAGAGTCTTTCTGTACTGTAAGCGAGTCTCCTGTAAAAGTCACCACTTTATCTCTGCTTGCTCTTAAAGTAGGATAGCTGCTCTTATAGGGGATATGCAGGGAAAAAAAAGAGTCCCTGTGTTCCGCTGATCCAGGGAGAGAGAGGAACCCCAGATTAATACTCTTAAGTGGTCCCTGGGGGACGGCTTCTTTCTCTTTAGCATATGCTAAACCTGTGGCATGCTCTTTTTTTTTTCTTTCCTTCTCCCTTTAAACGTAGTCTGTAACCTTACTTGTGCAAAATGTCAAAAGCAGATGTCAAGTCAGGAATTAGCGTTAGCAATAACCGCCGCACTCCCCAAGCTTTCTACTTTCTGTATGGTGTACCCGCGCCGTACAGACCAGAGGAGAGAGCCAGGGATAGAACTGTCCTTCCAATACCCTATGGAAATGAGTAGCAGCCTAATATGCCTTTCCTTCCATAGTCCTGTAATCTTTTCCTTGCTTACTAGTACACAATTATAGCTCAGGGCTCACAAAGCATAGTCTCTGTCCTGTTTACACGTTTGTTTTGACAGTTTGACAGTTTTTTTCCGGCCACTCACCACTCCGCCTTCAGGTACCTTTACTCTAGCGTCTCCCCCATCGGAGCCTGGATCAGCTGGTTCCTCTCTCAGCTGCACCGTTCCTGTGTCACCTCGGCGGAGCTCCTTCCAGTGTTCCGGTCTTTAAAGGAGCGGACTGCAGTCTTAGCGTACCGTTCGTACTATTCACGGGGAGTCTGGTTCCCAAGTCCTTCTCCCCTTCCACTGCTCCTGCCTCTGACCGCCAGACCGCTCCAGCCGCTCAAACCGCGCTCAAACCGCGCCAATCCCCTCTGGGCCCCCTTCGCCAGGCAGCGGATCCCGGTACACTCTCGTCGGCTTCCTATGGCATCCGCTCGGGGGAGTTCCCAGTTTTTCTGATGGGTCCTTCCGGGTGCCTCAGCGTAAGCGTCGGACACGCTCACCGCGCTTCCCGCAGCTCATCATGAGGCGTGCTATCACTAGGGGATTCCTGGAGACTGGGATGTCGGGAAGCCGCCCTCAGCACACGCCTACCTCATGGTGCTCCACCCCCGATGGCTTAGCCCCTTAGTTCCAGTAAAGGGAACTTTAAAGGCATCAGCATTCCAAAACATTTTGGACAATTTCATGCTCCCAGCTTTGTGGGGATTTCGGGGATGGCCCCTTCCTGTTCCAACATTTTTTTTATTATTATTATTATTCTCCCTTTTATTATGTAAGCAAAGATACACAATGTCAACATTGATTGCTATGTCAACATTCCTTATTACATTACCCTTTTGCTCTGAATGAACAGGCTTCAAGAATCAACTTAAAAGTACTCTTTAGGCATGCTAAAGGCAATGAGCGGTGTGGCCGTAGGATTTTTCCAACTACTTGAACCAAGCGCCTAAAAGGGATACATCCTCCATGCAGTCCAGGCTCAGAGGAAGTGTTTTAATATTGGCGATATCTGGTCTCTGAGATGGGATCAGTTTAGCTGGTAAGTGGCAGTAGTGTTGGTGGTGGAAGCCTTTTCTCTGCAACTCTGATGACACTTTTTCTATATTGGTGTGGTGTGTTAAAACACGTTGGAGACTACAAGCAGAATCTCTGTTGACGGGGAAATGGACTAATATTTGAACACTTGTCTATGCATTTTCTGTTTATATTTTGTCAAACCTTCGTTTTATTCTTTTATTCATCTATTTGTCTCACATAGCATTTTTTGGATCAGTATAGCGCAGCTTATCTGGAAATAATTATTTGAATTGTGGGTATCTCACGTTTAAAGCGGCTGCTGCACTTATAGCATATTTTCACAATTTCTTGTCACAATTGCTTCATTGTTACACAAATCACATTTAGGAATAGCGCTGTATTTTTTTGGTTTTTATTCCTTATTACATACATTGTTTACAATGTGCAATTATTCTCCATATCCCCCCACCCCTGAAAAAAAAAAGGAACACCCTCTCCTCCCCCTTGACCCCTAAACCTCTGTCAAACCTCTAACAAATCCCTCCAACCTTCTTATTTTTTAAACTCCAACCATTTTCCACATATGTTCCAATGTATCTCTAAGTAATCCTCTACTGTATGGATTGCTTCCTCTATGGCTCTCACCAATTCCGCTCTTACTGCCCACTCCTTCAAATTCGCTGCTTCTTGGGTTCTCCACAAGCTTAGGATCAGGCCTTTAGCTGCATTTAGAAGGTATGGGACTAAAGTATTCTTTTATTGGGCCACTGCCGTTCTTGTATCATGAAATAGAAATTCCCAGGCATCATTCTGAATCCGCTCTCCTGTTATTTGGTAGATCGCAGCTATAATTCTCCCCCAGTAAGGATGTGTCTTTGTGCATTCCTTCCTGTTCCAACATGACTGCACACCAGCGCACAAAGCAAGGTCCATGAAGACATGGGCCAAAGGGTGGGCCAACTCAATATTGAAGCCTATGGACTAAGACTGGGATGTCATAAAAGTTCATGTGCGTGTAAAGGCAGGCGTCCGAATACTTTTGACAATTTCTTGTAGGAGCCAGCAAGAGGAACCACAGAATGTAGCAGGAGATGCAGGCATCGGATACACCCAGTTGTGTGAAACACTATACATCTGATCTGTACAATATCTTTTAGATCTACCATCAAATATGTAGCACAAGTGTCTGTCTAATTGGATATTAATTGAATGTGTTATGTTGGTTTATCTTGATATTATAAAATTTTCGTAAATCTAAAAAAGTTTGTGTAAAGATTGTACAATCAGATTGTATAACGTATGGACAACCTAAAATGTGAAGGTACTTTTGGTAACTTTGCTCAGTGAGGGAGCACTTGGACAGGTAAGTATAACACGCAATATTTTGCAGGGGCGTTTTGATTTCTCTTTTTTTTGAGTGACCGAGTTGATTTAATTTGCTGCAAACTGTAGCCAATATCTGTCCACAGCTAAACCTATTTTACATAATCATTACTAGAGAATGCTTTGGGTGTACTACGCTGCAGTTTAACTGCACATTAGAATTCATAGCATAGCGCTAAACTGCAAAAATAGCCTCAGGGAGAGCACGTGAACAGTTTTACAAACTGATAGCAGGACAGGCACAACAGAAATGAAACCATACCCTTTACTACTCGTGTTATTTTATTTTATAACTTGAACATTTTCATTTTACTTACAACTGTCTTTACAGATCAATGATTTCTATGTAAGCATACATCTCTGCTGATTTAAGCTGTCAAAATACAGAACAAAGAGAAGATCAATGAAAAGATGCTAAAATCCAAAATGTAATATCTACACCTGTAAAGACTAGCTGAGTTTAACACACTAAAACAGAAGTTAAAAAGCAGAATAACAGCAATGTTCCATGAAATAAAAGTGACTCGTTTGTTAGCATTTTTCCTGTGCTCTTTATTCTCATTTCATTATACCTCTCTTTTTTATGTTCTGCCAAACTTTACTTTGTACACTTGCCCTGGTCCCAAGTTCATATTTGGCTTTTACAAACAAATTACAAAAGGGGAACTTGGCACGCTATAATTCTCATGGGTCAGAAAGAGTGTATTGATCCAAAATCTATTTTTTCTTTTGGTATTTAAATTATATATCACTGACATTATGTAGGGCTTTACAAAAGAAACTCATAATTCATATCAAAACATATTCATATTTATATCATACCATTCATTTCAGTCAAACAATCTTGCAGCCTATGTCCCTTAATACACTCAATAAACTTGACCATATACATATACATATATGGATCACACAGATTGCTCCATCCATCTAAACAGCTACTGCTATTGTATTTTGACAGTCTGCCCCATCAGCTGTCAACATACCTGATTAGCGACTGTATCTGATTGGATACAGCTGCTGTTTAACCACTTGACCACTGGGCACTTAAACACCCTTAATAACCAGACCAATTTTCAGCTTTCGGTGTTCTCACATTTTGAATGACAATTACTCAGTCATGCAACACTGGACCTATATGAAATTTTTGTCCTTTTTTTCACACAAATAGAGCTTTCTTTTGGTGGTATTTAATCACTGCTCAGTTTTTTATTTTTTGTGCTTTAAAAGAAAAAATACAGAAAATTCTGTAAAAAAAATGAATTTTTCTTTGTTTCTGTTATAAAATTTAGCAGATTAGTAATTTTTTCTTCATAAATTTTGGCCAAAATGTATACTACTATATATCTTTGGTAAAAATAAGTACAAATTGATGGATATTATTTGGTCTTTGTGAAAGTTATAGAGTCCACAAGCTATGGTGCCAATATCTGAAAATTGATCACACCTGAAGTACTGGCGGCCTATTTCAATTCTTGAGACCCTAACATGCCAGAAAAGTACAAATACCCCCCAAATGACCCCTTTTTGGAAAGAAGACATTCCAAGGTATTTAGTAAGAGGCATGATGAGTTTTTTGAAGTTGTCATTTTTTCCCACAGTTCTTTGCAAAATTAACATTTTTTTACTTTTTTTTTCTTCACAAAATTGTCATATTATCAGTTTACTTCTCACACACAGCATATGCATACCACAAATTACACCCCAAAACACATTCTGCTATTACTCCCGAGTACGGCAATACCACATGTGTGAGACTTTTACACAGTGTGGCCACATACAGAGGCCCAACATGCAGGGAGCGCCATCAGGCGTTCTGGAGCAACCAGGACAATTCTGACATTTCTCTCCTACATGTAAAAATCATCATTTATTTGCTAGAAAATTACATAGAATCCCAAAACATTATATATGTTTTTTTAGAAAACACCCTGGAGAATACAATGGTGGTCGTTGCAACTTTTTATCTCGCACGGTATTTGCGCAGCAATTTTTTTGATCACTTTTATTCCTATTACAAGGAATGTAAACATCCCTTGTAATAGGAATATGGCATGACAGGTCCTCTTTACAGTGAGATATGGGGTCAATAAGACCCCGCATCTCACCTCTAAGCTGGGAAGTGTGGAAAAAAAAATTCTGGCTTTGATCGTATTGGCGAGTCGGTAGAAGCACCGGAGGGCGGCGGGAGGGGGGATGTCTATGGCTGGGTATTGCAGGGTATCACCGACTATGGCTGGGTATGGCTGGGTATCTCCGAGTATGGCTGGGTATCTCAGAGTATGACTGGGTATCTCAGAGTATGGCTGGGTATCTCAGAGTATGGCATTGCAGAGTATTGCGTTGCAGAGCATTGCAGGGTATGGGCAGGTGTTGCAGAGCATTGCTGTCACGTACCTGGTGGTTGAGCCCACGGATGCTGGGAGCGGCTACTCGTATTCCTCCGGCTCAGGAACTCCTGGTAGAGTTGACAGAGGTTCTAGAGCGCGGAAGGGGCACAAGTGCCAAGCAGGACACAGGTGTCAAGCTCCGGGTACTGGAGAGGAGCAGATGCAGCAGGAACAGCGACCAGCAGGCGATGAGATCAGCAGAAGACGCACACGCTGGAGCAGCGGGGAAGGTGTTCTGTAGTACGGCCTCTCACGACAGACCCGTAAGCAGGTAAGGCAGGATACTGGAAGACTGGCACCGTAGAGGGACAGCAGACAGCAGACTGGACGAAGTGGTGAACAAGCCGGGTCAGGAACAGGCAGGCAGGTAGGTACCGAATCAGCAGGCAGAAGAATCGTCAGACAAGCCGGGGTCGGAGGCAGGCAGCAAACAAGTGGTCGTCAGGATAAGCCGGGTCACAGGAACGAACAAGTAGTAAGCAGGAGCAGAGGGGTCACGACAGGAACGCTGTAGACCGGACAGCAAGGAGGCAAGGCAACAGGTCCCTTTAAGTAACCCCTTTGGCGCCAAGAGCCGTCACGGCGCGCTCCCGCCCACGCTCAGCAACACCAGCGCGCACCCGCGTGCGCCCACCCGCGTCAGCGCGCACCCGCGTGCGCCCAACAGCACTAACGGGCACCCGCGTGCGCCCATCAGGACATCTGCGCACCCGCGTGTGCCCACCTATGTTAGCGCGCACCCGCGTGGGCCCACCTGCATTAGCGCGCACCCGCGTGCGCCGACAGACACTCATAACAGGGGCTTTGCGGCCCGAACCTTCAGGAGCGGACAGATGGCTGGGCTGACCTTCTTGACATTGCCCCCCCAAGGGGCAGCCCCCGGATGCCCAACTGGGCCAGCTTAGCTGGGTGCGCTCTCTTGAAGGCCCGGATCAGCTTTTCAGCATGAATATTACTTTCCGGCTCCCAAGAATTATCTTCAGGACCGTATCCCTTCCATTTCACCAGGTACTGGACCTGTCCCCGTTTCTTCCTGCAGTCCAGAATCGACTCTACTTCGAATTCGACTTCTCTGTCGATCAGGACAGGTTCAGGTGGACCAACGTCTCTGCCAACGAAGGGATCTGGGACAGCGGGTTTGAGAAGAGCCACATGGAAAACCGGGTGGACCCGGAAAGACTCTGGTAGTTGCAACTCGTACGCCACGCTGTTGATCTTCCTCTTAACCGGAAAAGGACCAATAAACTTTGGACCCAGTTTCCTGGAGGGACATGCCAGCTTTAGGTTCAGGGTTGACAGCCAAACTTGATCCCCAGGCTAAGTTCCCCTCTCCTCTTTCTATCAAAGATCCGTTTGTAATATTCCTGAGTTCTGGACATTGTTTCCTGAAGAAGCTTGTTGTTGTTGCTGAAGAAGGTCAAAGTTTCCTGAACGGCAGGTACCGAACATTCCGGAAGATTATTTGTTAGAAACAGGGGGTGAAATCCGTAATTTGCAAAGAAAGGGGTTTGCTTGGTGGCGGAGTGGACAGAATTGTTGTAGGCAAACTCAGCGAGAGGTAAGAGGGAGACCCAATCATCTTGAGAGAAAGATGAGAAGCAACGTAAGTACTGTTCCAAAGTTTGATTTGTTCTTTCCGTCTGGCCGTTAGTCTGTGGATGATAAGCAGAGGAAAAGGAAAGGTTGATCTCCAGGGAACCACATAACGCCCTCCAGAACCTTGAAGTAAACTGTACCCCCCGATCAGAGACAATGTCCACAGGGATCCCATGAAGCCTCACAATTTCTCTAATAAATACCTTAGCAGTCTCAGCAGCGGAGGGGGTACCTTTCATGGGAAGGAAGTGCGCCATCTTTGAGAGCCTGTCCACAACTACGAAGATGGTAGAATGGTCTTCAGAAAGAGGCAGCTCAACAATAAAATCCATGGAGATCATCCTCCATGGTCTTTCAGGGACAGGCAGAGGTTTCAGCAGACCCCAGACCTTGGATCTGCTGCCCTTGTTCCTCGAGCAGACCGTGCAGGATTCCACATAATTCTTGCAGTCCTTTGCCAGTTGTGGTCACCAAAAGGTCCGCTGCAGGAGTTCAAGTGATTTGAGTACCCCAAAATGACCGGCCAACTTATGGTCATGGCAGGCACTGAGAACAGCTACCCATACCCCCTGGGGTACAAAGATCTTGTCCAGATGCCACAAAAGATTGTCTCTTGCCTGCAGAGTGACACCAGGAGGAGGAGAGACATGGAGTGAGGCCCGTTTAATCTGGTCCAGCAGGTTTTCCTGAAGTAAAAGGAAATTCCCGGAAGATAGGATGGTATCCGGGGGAGAAGAGGCCTCAGGTCCGCAAAACATCCTCGAGAGGGCATCCGGCTTGGTATTCTTCGACCCAGGTCTGTAGGTTATATGAAAAGAAAATCGAGTAAAAAAGAGTGCCCACCTGGCCTGACGTGGTTTTAGCCTCTTAGCGACCTTCAGGTACTCGAGATTCTTGTGATCCGTAAAAATGAGGATGGGGTGTGCTGCTCCTTCCAGAAGGTACCTCCATTCCTCGAGTGCCGATTTGATGGCCAACAGTTCCCGATCTCCCACATCATAATTCCTTTCAGCTTCCGAAAGCTTGCGGGAGAAGAATGCCACCGGATGCAGGAGGGCCTTGGAACCTTGCCTCTGTGAAAGAACAGCCCCAACCGCAATTTCAGAAGCGTCGACCTCTAAGATGTAGGGCAGAGCTGGATCAGGGTGCTTCAGGATTGATGCCGAGGTGAACAGCTTCTTGAGGGCCACAAAAGCCTCCTGGGCTTCGGAAGTCCAGTGGAAACGACAGCCCTGCTTCGTGAGCTTCGTGATGGGGGAGATGATGGTAGAGAACCCCCTGATGAATTTCCGGTAAAAGTTGGCGAAGCCCACAAAACGTTGAACGCCCTTCTTATCGGAGGGAGCAGGCCAGTCCAGAATGGAGGAAACCTTCTGTGGGTCCATTTGAATGCCTTCCACAGAGATAATCAAGCCCAGAAACTGAATACTCTGCTGCTCAAACACACATTTTTCTGGTTTCGCGTAAAGGCCATGACAACGTAATCTGATTAACACCTTTTTGACGTGCTCACGGTGCTCGGACAGAGAAGAGGAAAAGATCAAGATGTCATCAAGGTAAATTATAACAAACAAGTCAAGATAGTCCCTGAAGATGTCATTCACGAAGTGCTGGAATGTAGCAGGTGCATTGCATAGTCCAAAGGGCATGACCAGGTACTCAAAATGCCCGAACCGGGTGCGAAAGGCAGTCTTCCACTCATCGCCGCTTTGGATGCGAACCAAGTTATAGGCCCCGCGAAGATCCAGCTTAGTAAATACCGCCGCCGTCCCTAGTCTCTGGAATAGTTCGGGTACCAGAGGTAGAGGGTACCGGTTCTTGATAGTTATTTTATTCAGTTCCCGATAATCAACACAGGGGCGCAGAGAGTGGTCTTTCTTCTCTACAAAGAAGATTCCGGCTCCCGCAGGGGAGGTAGAAGGTCGGATGAATCCCCTTTCCAAGTTCTCATCAATATACGTCTTCAAGGTGCCCAACTCCAGCTCAGTTAGAGGAAAGATCCTTCCGAAAGGAATTTCGGCCCCCGGAAGGAGCTCAATCGGACAATCGTAAGGCCTATGTGGCGGGAGAGTTTCGGCACCTTTCTTGTTGAAAACGTCCAAAAACTCGTGATAGGCCTCAGGAACAGATTGGAGAATCTCCTTGTCAGCTTCCAGACACAACAAAGAAGGGGAAATATCGGTAGGCTTAATCAAGCAATGCTGGTTGCAATAGGGAGAGGAGAAGTTAATCTTCCCGGTGCACCAGTCCACTTGAGGGTTATGGGCCTTCAGCCAGGGCATGCCAAGGATGATTGGGAATAAGGGAGAATCAATAATGTCCAGGCATAAAAGTTCTTGATGGTTCTCCGAGATGGTGGTCAACAGGGGTCTTGTTTCCTGTGTAACTGGCCCGGATTTAAGAACAGATCCGTCGGCCAAGTGTACTGAGAGTCCCTTCGCCCGTGGTCGCAGGGGAACGTGATTTTTGATGGCAAAGGTCAAGTCCATGAAGCCACTGCAAGCTCCAGAATCAATAATTGCGGTGGCCCGAATACTCCTTCCTGGAAGCTGTAAGAGAGCGGAAACAGCCAGATGAGAAGCATAATCAGGTAAGGTGGATACAGGTACAGGGGTAGTGGCTTGGCACTTACGGAGCTTGGCTGGGCAGGTCCTTACATAGTGTCCAGGTTCCCCGCAGTACAGGCACAGATTATTATTATTATTATTAGTCCTCCTACGAAGACGTTCTTCCGGTGTGAGAGAGGGCCGTAGGAGACCAAGTTGCATAGGTTCGGAAGAATCGGAGGAAGAAGACACCGGAGCAGAAGAAGCTGGCTGAGGGTAACTGGGAACTCGAGGAAGCATCCAAACAGGACGGGAAGGACTGGCAGAGCTTTCTGATCTCCGTTCTCTTAACCTCCTGTCGATCTGTATGGAGAGGTTAATGAGAGCTTCTAAAGTCTCTGGGATGCCCACACGGGCCAGCTCGTCCTTTAAGTTTTCAGAGAGACCTGCACGAAATTGGAAGCGCAGGGCGGCGTCGTTCCAGTTGGTATCGGCACTCCACCGCCTGAACTCAGTTACATAGTCCTCTACAGGTCTGCGGCCCTGCTGTAAGGAGTGCAAGGCCGCTTCTGCGGTAGCTGTCAACTGAGGGTCCTCATAAAGCTGGGACATTGCCTGGAAGAAGGAGTCCAAGTTATCAAGGGAGGCATGCTTCTGCTCGAGAAGACGGTGGGCCCAAGACTGAGGTTCCCCCAGTAACAAGGAAATGACGAACCCCACCTTAGTGGCTTCAAGAGAAAAAGTCCGGGGTTTCAGGGCAAAGAATAAACCGCAGGAACGCCCTGAATTTGCTTCGATACCCTGAGAACCTCTCAGGCGTGGGGACCCTTGGTTCGGGTGGCATCATTACCACGGACGGAGTGGGAGCTGGACCTGATGAAGGTGGTGAAGATGCCGACAAAGCCTGAACTAGACCCTCCAGACGGTTGTACCCTTCTTGTAGGTTCTTCACAGCCTGAGTGAGACCAGCAAGGTGGCGGCAGAGTTCATCCATCGGGGAGGCTCCCGACGTGGGCTCGGACATGGCTGTCCGGTACTGTCACGTACCTGGTGGTTGAGCCCACGGATGCTGGGAGCGGCTACTCGTATTCCTCCGGCTCAGGAACTCCTGGTAGAGGAGACAGAGGTTCTAGAGCGCGGAAGGGGCACAAGTGCCAAGCAGGACACAGGTGTCAAGCTCCGGGTACTGGAGAGGAGCAGATGCAGCAGGAACAGCGACCAGCAGTCGATGAGATCAGCAGAAGACGCACACGCTGGAGCAGCGGGGAAGGTGTTCTGTAGTACGGCCTCTCACGACAGACCCGTAAGCAGGTAAGGCAGGATACTGGAAGACTGGCACCGTAGAGGGACAGCAGACAGCAGACTGGACGAAGTGGTGAACAAGCCGGGTCAGGAACAGGCAGGCAGGTAGGTACCGAATCAGCAGGCAGAAGAATCGTCAGACAAGCCGGGGTCGGAGGCAGGCAGCAAACAAGTGGTCGTCAGGATAAGCCGGGTCACAGGAACGAACAAGTAGTAAGCAGGAGCAGAGGGGTCACGACAGGAACGCTGTAGACCGGACAGCAAGGAGACAAGGCAACAGGTCCCTTTAAGTAACCCCTTTGGCGCCAAGAGCCGTCACGGCGCGCTCCCGCGCTCTCCCGCGTGCACGCCTCTCAGAGTTAAACAACCGCCCTGAAGCCGTTAATCGGCAATGGGCGATTGTTAAGTGGTTAATTGACAATTTTCCAGCTGGCTGCTTCATTTTTTTTTTTTTATCAAAGTATGTCTGGCCACTCACTGATTCAAAGTTGCACAGTGTATGTACAGCTTAAAGTGGTAGTAAACTCTTATTTGTGATTTTTACCTTCACATAAACTTATTATAAGGCTTACCTGTAGGTAAAATTAATATCTCCTAAATGTGCATCATTTAGGAGATTTTTAGGCGAACAGCAGTTGGTGACATCACTGATGCATGCGCTCTTAACCACTTAAGCCCCGGACCAATTTGCAGCCAAAGGACCAAGCCCCCTTCTGCGTTTAACTTACAATTGCGCGGTCATGCGACGTGGCTCCCAAACAAAATTGGCGTCCTTTTTTCCCACAAATAGAGCTTTCTTTTGGTGATATTTGATCACCTCTGCGGTTTTTATTTTTTGCTCTATAAACAAAAATAGAGCGACAATTTTGAAAAAAATGCAATATTTTTTACTTTTTGCTATAATAAATATCCCCAAAAAATATATAAAAAAAACATTTTTTTTCCTCAGTTTAGGCCGATACGTATTCTTCTACATATTTTTGGTAAAAAAAAAAAATCGCAATTATTGATTGGTTTGCGCAAAAGTTATAGTGTTTACAAAATAGGGGATAGTTTTATAGCATTTTTATTAATATTTTTTTTTTACTAGTAATGGCAGCAATCAGCGTTTTTTTTTATTGTGACTGCGACACTATGGCGGACACATTGGACATTTTTGACACATTTTTGGGACCATCGTCATTTATACAGCAATCAGTGCTATTTAAATGCACTGATTCCAGTGCAAATGACACTGGCAGCAAAGGAGTTAACCACTAGGGGGCAGCGTAGGTGTTATGTATGACGTTATGTGTTTTTTTTATGGTAGGGGGCATGGCCTGGCATGTGACGTCACTGATCGTCTTTCCCTATAAAAGGGAACAGACGATCGGTGACAGCCACACTAGGAAGCACGGGGATAGGTTTGTTTACACATACCTCTCCTCGTTCTTCAGCTCTGTGACCCGATCGCCGCTGGTGTCCTGTCACGGTCGCGGAGCTCAGGACTCGGTCAGGATGTGCTTGTGCCCAGCCATGCCATTCTGCCGACGTACATCGGCATGAGGCGGTCCTTAAAGTGGTTGTAAACCCTTACAACACACTTTGACCTACAGGTAAGCCTAGATTAAGGCTTACCTGTAGGTCCAAGAAATATCTCTTAAACCTATACGGTTTAGGAGATATTTGCCCGAAGACAGGCACCACAGTCTATGGCGCATGCGCCGTAGACAGCGGTGCACTGAGCGCGGCATTTTCAACGACTGAGCTGCCGTGCGTGTCGGCTCCCGTGCGCATGCGTGGGAGTGACGTCATCGCGGCTTCGCCGAATTACAGCGGCGGAGCTGCGAGAACCCACCGAGAAGATGGATGCGCCGGACTACAGGGGACAGCGGCATTATGCTTTGCCTTTGCAGGGAATGAAAGAGGAAGTAAACTCATCAGGGTTTACTTCCTCTTTAAGTGGTTAAGGAACAGCATACCTGTGTCGTTCTTTCAAAACTGTGTGCCATGACCGAGCCTCTTGAGCACATGCGCAGGAGTGGCGTCATCGTGGCTCGTCCAGTCAGGCATCTTGAGTCCCCAAACCCGGACGGAAGCTCGGATGAAGATGGAAGTGCCCACGGCGGTGACAGCGTGCCACTGGAAGACATTGTTTCAAGGTAAATTTCTCATAATGTGCTAGTATGCAGTGTATACCAGCACATTATCATATTATAGATAACATATAGGGGGCGCTAATTAGCAAAAATTTGCTGTCACCGCTGCGGGCACTTCTATCTTCACCCGAGCTATAATCTGAATTGAGAAATGTACTACCATATTCTCTTTTTCAGGGGAGCAGCATTAGAGTATTAATTTAAAAAAAATTATAATTCGTTATATATTTTTTTTTTTTTTCACATTATCATATTGCCTTGCAGGATAAAACTTTTATTTTTTCCACAAGACTTTACTATCGCTTTAACGAACAATGTAAATCTGTGTTTACAGATTGTACAAGATATCCAAAGAAGAGAAAAACTGCATGTAAAATTGCTATTTAGGCCTTCAGACCTAACCTTTTTACATGTTTTATTTTTTGAATACAATAGGTATAAAGCTGGGTGTACACATTCAGGTTTTTTTTTTCCAACTAGGGGGTTCAACAAAAAAAATTACAGATCCCTGCATCAACACAAATGATGTGGATGCAGGGATCTCTCCTGCTGTGCTATTGCATTCTCATGGGGGGGGGGGGGGGGGGGTGACACTCCCTCCGCCCGGAATACACTGATCAGTGCTTGCAGCCATTGGCTGCATGTGCCGATCAAGTGCTGTTTTTTTTTAGCAGGATAGTTCAACAGAACTTGGTCATTAGACTGGCTTTAATTGAACAGACAACAATATACATGTGCCAAAGTTGACCAGACCCTGTTGAGTCGGTCAACGTTCAGTACATGTGTATCAGGCTTTAGTATCCATGTTTTATTGGTTTAAACCTTTTTTAATCCTCTAGTTCTGCCCCTGCACTGTAGAACTTAGTCTGGGAGGATTAGAACTAGAAGCCAACCAGGCTGGCAAGAAATATGCGTACAGGAGCAGAGAACAGAGTGAGCAGAGAGATGAACTTATCTGTGTGCTGCTGCTCTTCACTGTCCAATCACAGATTGGAGACAGAAAGGGGTATTTCTTATTGCTTGTTTATTCAATGTCACCAAAGTGCTAAGGCTCATATACATTTAACTAAAAAAATAACTGTGTATTAATTCTAACTGTATTCCAAAGATATCATTTTAAAATAAAGTTATTAGCCTATAGGGCTGCCCATACAGGACAAAGCAAAAGGTTCCCTTTATTACAAACCTCACCAACAGAATATACTTACCTTCCATTTGTTTCCACAATGCTTCTTTCAACTCCTGGAATCAGTAGAAAACATACTGTGCATACCATGCATTGCTGAAATTGAAGCTTGAACCATGGCCTCCCATTAATGATGCTGATTGGCCCATCACTTTCACATGATGTGAGTCACATACTCCACCTGACAGGTTATTTCTCTCTCTTCTGGTGCTGAATGGAATGCATAGGTCAGCAATGGCAGCCTACATGTATGTCTATTGACATGTTATCTTTAATTCTTATGATAGGTCTGCTTTAAATGTCAGATCTTGTACCTTTATAAAAAGAATTCCACTTGTGCCAAACATCGGAAAATAGAAAAAGATTATTGTGAAACATTTAAAAACATTACATTTAATAGTATGTAAAAATGCAATTATATAACTCACTCCTTTATCAAATAAATACTAAGACTGAGTGTAAATGTATCACAGAAACATTGCTTCAAATTACATTTAAGGTACAAAAAATTAACTATAATCCTAACAGAATTCCTTTCACCTTAATAAATGACTTTGTCTCAGACCCTGAGTAAATCTAGCTATGAAATCCATTATTTGCCACCATTATTGGTTCATTTTGTTATTATTTTTTATATAGATTTCATACTTTAGATTGATTACACTTTTGGCAGCAAAGACATTTCTTATTACTAGTCTGAAATATTTGACCAGATTATCTGTATTGTGTGACATATACTATACTGTATTAACTCTGTTCAATATTGGCTAGTTCCAGCATATAACCCTAGGGCTTGGATAGATGTAAACATTCCATTTTTAGAATGTGACTTTTTATTTTCATTCATGAAATGTTAAGCTATGATGAAAGTCTTGCTGGATGAGATTATTGATTTTTGGAAATAGTAGTTTTCTGATAATTCTATGAAAGAAAATAGGGAGCCTATTTGTAGGGAGTTATAAAATAATAAGGGTTTTAACTTCTTGGTTTGCTGCTTTTCTTTTCTTTCTTTTTTTTTTTTTATAAGTCCTTTACTAAGGATGGCCATACATTATACAATTGATGCATATATATAAGGTATGACCAGCTTTAGATTTTTAAATAAACAAAGAACAGAAATGAAAGGAGGGATAAGGGTACTAGGACAGTCCATGGAATAAAGCAAGGGGAGATGTATAGGCGAGAGACATCTATTTCTTTCTATTAGTAGAATCAATGATAAAACGTGACACTCCAAAACACACCAGAAAGTCCTTGATCCTCTGGTTACTGACAGTTGCCCACCCAAGACCATGTCTCCTCTGCACAGTCACACTGTTAAAGGGAAGGCTCCTCACTAACGAGGGTGCAGAGGGGATTGAAGGGAAAAGAGGGAAAGCACTAAGAAAAAGACAATGACAATCTCTTCCCAGTGATGAAAAACCACCTAGTGGCTATATGAAGAGACCCTCACAGGCTACAAACTAAAAAATAAATTAAAAAAATGAAAAAAATTATTACTGTCCCTTAAAAAAGAAAAGATTAAAAGAGTATTAATGAATTAACAGGTAACCCAAAGGTCAGTATAGCACAATGAGAGGAACACCCATCGACATCATAATTCTCACTTGAGAATCAATCTTTGGAAAAAAAAAGATTAGAGAATAAAACACATTCATTATTGAGGTATACAATATAGAGCCAAATCAAATAAATATGTAAAGATAATGTTTAACACCAAATTAAGAGGTTACCTAAAGTACATTATGGATAAATGGTCATTGAAGAAGAATGGGTAGCGCAAATGGGGAGCAGAGAGAACGTTTCTTATTCTCCTGTTATGTCCTTCCTTGTCTTCCACAATGCATTTTCCAGTTTGACCAATTCCTTCCTTCATAATAATGTATCATGTCCCATTCAAAATTGAATCTATATGTGGGATATGAGTCCCTAATTATCCAAAACTTCACCTATAAGGTTTTCTTCATAGATCCATTTTGAGGTTTTGCATGATATGGTAGAGCTTGTCATTGTCTTTCCTTAGTGCTTACCCCACAACCTCCCCCCTCCCTACACCCCTGAGTAGTGTTTTGATTTATTTTATTAGATCTCTCTTGTACAGTAGCTTGATTTGTTCTAAATTATGTAATATTTTATTAACTGTGTGTGTGTGTGTGTGTGTGTGTGTATATATTTATATACACACACACACAGCCAGACGGGAGGTTCAGTGTTTTGGGAGGATGGACTGGTGTGTCCTCCAATTCTCGCCCGTAGTGCTGTCTGTCATGTCTGTGTGCCTCGGACCAATTTTCCCAGAAGTCTGCCTAAGATACAAGTCAGATTTCTGGCATCCCCTGGAACAAAAATTAGATTTTTGGTGAGATACTTCCAACAAGAACATGTCTAAAGGGATTCAGGCCCAGCAGCTTTCCTCCTTAGTGCTCTACAACTGCACAACTGATTGTTAATTATGAAACCACTCCCATTAGACCCACTTAGCACAGAGGAATAAACAGTGGTTTCTTCAGAATAATAAAAGGTAGGAATCTGCAACAAAGTTTGTTATAGTCCCTGCAATGTACATAGATCACCCAGAGGGGAATGTTTTTTTCTCAACAAAAGTGGAGTTACGGTTTAAATGCAGGGCAAAAAATGACATTTACAATAGACTCATTATTCCTCTTAGAAAATATCTTGGAGTGTTTGTTTCCAAAGTGTGGTCATTTTGTGGGTATTTCCACTGTTTAGATGTGTAATTTATGCCCCTGGAATACCTGAAAGTGCTCCTTGAATTTTGGGCTTCTCTATTTGGTTAGGCTGTGAAAAAGTTTTACACACATTTGGTATCCCCATACTTGGAAGAAGTAGTATAATGTGTTTTGAGTTGTAATTCTGACTATACCTATGCTGTATGTCACATACCTTGTGACTGAGCCTGACGTGCAGAAGGAGGCCTTCTCGTACAGCCTCGACTCGAGAACCACTGATGTTACGACAGTGGTCGCATTAGTGTGGTGAGGTATAGATGCCCGTGTGATCTCCCTGCTCGATGTAGAGGTGAGCAGTAGATTTGTTTACCAGAGATGGATGGTAGGCATCTAGACAGCAGGCAAAGGGTCGTCAGGAGACAGGCAGGGTTCAGCAACACAGGATCAGGCGGATATCAGAAGGCAGAGTAAAGTCCAGAGCAAGCCAAGGTCAATGTAGGTAATGATCAAGCAAAGTTAAGGTCAAGCCGGGTCAAACACAGGAATCAACAGGATCAGATGCAAGGAACACAGGAGCAGCTGCAGCTCAAACAGCAAAGGACTGGTGCAGCTACTGCACTTATATAATATATAAATGGCAAACGTGTGCGCATACACACATCCATTCGCGATCGTGTATGTGCGATTATGTGTGCTCACATGCACACGTCTATTCAGAGCAGGATGGGTACCAGTAAGTCTGCACCTGTGCTCTTCTGTGTATCTACAGGTCACTGCAGTATCGTGACCAGCATATTCATGATATTGTGTGTTATAAATATCTTGTTAATTGATAACTTTGTGTAAAAAAAAAAAAATTTTATATCCTTTTGGTATTTTCCAAAAACTTGTGGCAGAAAAATTTAATTTTCAAAAAACTTAATATGCCTCTTAGAAAATTCCTTGGGGTGTTTGCCTTACAAAATGTTGCCATTCTGTACAGTAGGTGTTTTCACTGTCCTATTGCTCCGGGGCCTCTAAAAACACAATAGGCCGTCAAGAAATAAGATGTTTCATCTATGTCCCTAGAAAGCCTGAAGGCGCTCCTTCGATTTTGGGCCCCTCTATGTGGTTGGACTGTAAAAAAGTCTCACACATGTGGTATCCC
The DNA here is from genome assembly GCF_037356315.1 of Lithobates pipiens. Classification (NCBI taxonomy): domain Eukaryota; kingdom Metazoa; phylum Chordata; class Amphibia; order Anura; family Ranidae; genus Lithobates; species Lithobates pipiens. Next base: position 163,612,553 of record NW_027507784.1, read on the forward strand.
TATACTCAGGAGGAGGAATAGAATGTTTTTTGACATGTGATTGTAAGTATGTCTATGTTGTGTGTGAGAAACAGCTTGTTAAAATGAACCTTGTGAGCATTTTTTTTTTATTTAACCACTTGCCAACTCGTCACAGTACATATACTGCGGCGGGGCGACAGCTACAGGCACATTGACGTACTGGTACATTTCTGCCTGTTTCAGGGTTTCCAGCACATGCGCCCCCACCTGCCTACTCCCCTGTGACTTGACACAGTGGAAGTTTGTCAACAGATCCTGACCAATGATTCATGGTCTAGGACCTGCTGACCGGCTATGTCCAATCACAGACTAGAGCCCTGTGTTGATAAACAACACAGGGCACCATACAGAGGAAACAATCACGTTGTTTCTTATCCCTGCAAAGCAGGGAGGGAGCAGCTGTGAGCTGGATTTAACCACTTGCCTACCATGTAATTTATAAACATACATTGGTAGACAAGTGGTTAAATCAGAGTTCTCATCAGGGTCCTGTTAGAGTTCCCCTTATATCAGATTATATCAGGGTTGCCATTGGAGTCTTCCCTTACACCAGAGTCCTCCCTTACATCCGGTTCCCCATCAGAGTCCTAGTGCATATTGAGGAAACTCTGCTAACCGTAGCTGCACATTGCATAAGATCTTGTGACCAGCCAGTTGTGGCCCACAAGTCGTGGTTTGGAGACCCCTGTCCTAAGGCAATCAGATTTTCCCTGTATCATCCACATCTGTTTTTATGGCTTGTAAATGTTTATAACTTGTTTTATTCTGTGCACCCAGGAATGCATCTAGCGATTTTTAAAACAGTTAAGTGAGCTGGCGAGAACTAGTCCCTGAGGGAGTCTATTCTACATTTTCATAGCTCTTACTGTGAAGAATCTATATGCAGAGGTTAAACCTCCATGATGTCTGGATGAGAAGGGGTTAAATGCTTTCAGGAGGCTCGCCGGTCACACGTGAAGAGAGGTCATCCCAAACCGATTGGGGAACGGTATTGTCCCAATGGAAGAAAGTAGGGTAATGGACAGCCTCTTACCTCTGACGTCACGTCAGGTATTATGAGGCTCCAGAGGAAAACAGTGTAAGCAGAGAGACACTGGTTGGCTGCGGTAAAAGCTGTTAGGGACCATGTGTGTAGTGGTGAACCAAAAGCTGAAAAGGTTGCCGTAGCTTACATGTTTCGCATGCGTTTTAACAAAGCTATGGAGGGAACATTAATAGGAGAATTTAAAGGAATTTGAGGCTATTAAGTGGGAGCAGGAGATGGTGGAGAAAGCAAGCCTACTAAGTGTTGTTAACCCCTCTCAACGCTAAGGTATAAGCTAAACACTTAATAAGTTACATAAAGTATGTAAACAAATACTATTGTAAGACAAAATACATACAAGGCTGTTGCTTAATAGACACATACTTAATGTAAAAAATAATAAAGAAATTTAAAATGAAAATAACACACATAAGGAAAAAAATAAGAAAACACACATATGAGAAAAAAGAAAAAGAAAATGGTTAGTCGTGGACAGATTAATAGGGATATATTATTATGCTGGCATCTACTGTCAGAGAAAGATGATACGACGAAAGTAATACATTCTAAAAAATGTATGTGTATATGAAGATATAATACTTGGTACCCACTGTAAAGTTCGGGGCTTGTCTAGCTCAGTGTAAAGTCCACACCAGATATGCCATTTAAGGGCTTGTAGGCCCACTTTTATTAAAGAAAGAAAATGCCCATCCAGAATTCCCACACAGGGGTTTCAACTTCCCAGTAGTAATAAATGAAAATTACCAAGCCACCTGGCTCTCGAGCAGACCGCTGCTCAGGCTTATGCTTCATCTCTCTGGGCTCTATTATTAGTTCCTGTACATCAGCACTCTTTTTCAGCTTCCTTGCTGTTCTAGCCCACCGGCTTGGACCCTCTGTCTGCTCTGACAGATGCAACTGTGCAGACATGCACACTTCTCCCTTGCTCACCTGGACTCCTTGGGAGGGTGGAGCCCAGAACCCTGGTCTTGGCTCTGCTATAAGCCCAGAACCCACCTGCACAATCAACAAGCCAGACTCCTGGCTGTTCCCAAAACCCGGCCGCCGAATTGGAGATGCCATCCCATCCAGATCGCTATGAATTCTCCAGGCTTCAGGTCCCCACCTGGATTTTACCAACCACAGAGGAAACTGATAAAACAGTTTCCCCTAAATTAATAATCCTCCTGGAGCCTCTCAACCTGCCTATTTGAGAATCCTGGGCAACAATCACTAGGACAGGGATTCGTACTGTCTCACCACATGGATAATGGATAATAATTTTTATTATTATTATATAGGATTTATATAGTGCCGACAGTTTACGCAGCGCTTTACAACATTAGGGCAGACATTATAATACAATACAATTCAAGACAGGGGGAATCAGAGGGCCCTGCTTGTTAGAGCTTACAATCTAGGAGGGAGGGTCAAGTTATACAAAAGGGTAATAGCTGTGTGGGATGAGCTCATGGACAAAATAGTGCAGTTGTTAGATGGAGGCAGGATAGGCTTCTCTGAAGAGGAATGTTTTCAGGGATCACCTAAACATGGATAAATTTGGAGACATTCTGACAGATTGGGGTAGTGAATTCCAGAGGATGGGCGAGGCTCGGGAGAAGTCCTGGAGGCAGATATGGGAGGAGGTGATGAGGGAGCTAGAGAGCAGGAGGTCTTGGGAGGAACGAAGTGGGCAATTAGGTTGGTATTTGAGACTAGGCTAGTGATGTAACTGGAGGCAGAATTATGGATGGCTTTGTAAGTAAGTGTTAGTCTATTTAAAGGTAAGCCAATGAGGAGGGAGTTGCAGTAGTCAAGGCGAGAAATAACCAGGGAGTGAATCAGGAGCTTTGTGAATTCATTGGTTAGAAAGGGACGTCGTTTAGAGATGTTTCGGAGGTTGAGGCAGCAAGCTTTGGAAAGTGATTGGATGTGGGGCCGAAAGGAGAGTTCAGAGTCCAGGATAACACCTAGCACCCTGACATGTGGGGATGGGTGGATGGTTGTGCCATTGCTCTTGACAGAGAAGTCAGGGGAAGAGGCTCGTGGGGGAGGAAATATTATAAGTTTGGTTTTGGACAAATTGAGTTTGAGGAAGTGTGACATCCATACAGATATGTCTGTTAGTAAGTTAGTGATGCATGAGAAGACTGGTGGAGTGAGTTGAGGGGTGGAGAGATAGATTTGTGTGTCGTCAGAGTAGAAATGATATTGAAAGCCGTGAGTGGCTATCAGCTGACCCAGGGAAGAGGTGTAGATTGAAAATAAAAGAGGTCCAAGAACAGAACCTTGGGGGACTCCGACAGAGAAGGGAAGAGGAGTGGAGGAAGTAGAATTGTAAGTGACACTGAAGGTGAGTTGGAATAGGTAGGATGAGAGCACAGTCACGGAGACCAAGGGAGTAACCTTTTTTGAGGAGGAGTGGGTGGTCAACCATGTCAAAGGCAGCTGAAAGGTCCAGAAGTAGGAGTACAGAATAGTGTCTATTGGTTTTTGCGGTTAGTAGGTCATTTTTGAGTTTTAAAAGAGCAGTTTCTGTGGAGTGTTGAGGGCGAAATCCAGATTGAAGGGGATCAAAAAGGTTATTCTTAATGAGGTGGTCACTCAGTTGGTTGTAAACCAGGCATTCAAGAAGTTATAGAGGAAAAGGGGAGCAAGGAGATAGGGCATAAGTTGTTAAGATTGGTAGGGTCCAGGGATGGCTTTTTAAGTATGGGGGTGACCAGTGCATGTTTTAGTGCACGGATAATTGCAACAATGCGTGTGGGTCACCCAATGTATATTGTATTATTACCTACATTAGTAAATACAAACATAAATCTAAAAATTGTAAATGTATATAAAAATATATATAAAAAAGAGAAAATTATTTTATATTATATTAAAATATAAATATAAATACTAAAAATAATTGATATTTAGACAAGTCAATACATGAACCTGCTCAGTTTAACAAGGGCCATGTAAAAAGAGATCACATGACGCTGTGGATTTTAAGTTGCTCATTATCAGATGGAACTTTTCACGTTAGTTGAAGGGGCCTGGAAAGAGGGGATACTAAATAAGAAAGAGAAACGTTTTTTGTTACCTGCAGTATATAGCACGCCCAAAGGTACACAAAGCCTTAGTGAATCCTCCGGGTAGACCAATTGTAGCCTGTACGAATAGCTTCACTAGTGGCCTATCGGTTTATCTAGATTTTTTACTACAGCCCATGGTTTGTCAACTTTTATCTTACATTTGGGATTCCAGTCATGTCATTGAAGTTCTAAAAGAGTATTCTTGGCAAGAGGGTTATTTGTGGGCATCTTTAGATGTTGCCTCATTATATACATCTATACCCCATGATGTTGGACTTGTTGCCATGCAATACTTCCTCACCAAGAATGGAGAGATGAACTCTGAGTTTGTTTTAAATAGCATGGACTTCTGTTTAAGGCATAATTATTTTACTTTTTTGGATCAATTCTACCTCCAATGTGAAGAGAAAGCCATGGGAGCAAATTTTGCCCCAGTATATGCCAACCTTACCATGGGGTATTGGGAGGAGAAGCATGTCTGGGCCAACAACCCCTTCTCTGAGCATATTGACTTCTACGAATGGTATATTGATGACCACCTGCTTGTTTGGAGTGGTGGCCCAGACTTGTTCTCCTCCTTTGTTACCCATTGTAATACCAACGCACTAGGACTATCTTTCGCGCATGTGTTAGACCCCATGGAGTTGGTGTTTTTTGGCTCTGGTCCTATCTCACCATCAGCATAACATCATTACCTGTAATCCATACCAAATCCACCAGCGGAAAATCTTATTTACATTACAACAGTTGCTACCACCCAATTTAGAAGAATAACTGAACAAGAGTGAAAGATTATAACTCACAAGGTGAATACATGCTAAAAAAATGTTTGTAGAGAAGGGTTACCCCAGAGATTTAGTCCAAGACGCTTTCCTTTCTCACATCAGTAAGCCACCGAAAAATTTAAATAAAGATAATCATACCAAGGAAACAGAAAATATGGCTATATTTGTGTCTACTTTTAATACTAAATACAGGACTATTTCAAAAATTATCCATAAACATTATAATATTTTAAAGCTGGATCAACGCTTGGCCCCTTTGCTGCCTCCCAAGCCATAAATAACATTTAAAAAAGCATGTACCATAAAAACCAATAATGCCCTAAGTTAGAAAAACCTGATGATAGACCTTTTTCTGATATTAGGACATATTTTGACAATAGAACAGGTATTTTTCAATGCCAGGAAAGAGGCTGCCTTACATGTCAATCCATTACTCAGGGTTGTTCTAAGATTGTTACTAATAAAGGTACCTCTTTCCAGATTAGGCAGTCCATTACATGTTCAACAGAATTTGTTGTTTATGTTCTGCAATGCCCATGCAATCTACTGTACGTTGGTTGTACTATACGTACCCTTTGTGTGAGAATAGGCCAACACCATAGGTTTATTAAAAAAGGTTTTGACAAACATAGCGTTCCATGCCATTTCCTCCAGGCACACAATAAAGACATTCGATGCCTTGAGATCTTGACAATTGAGAGCATCCCTAAGGGTACTCTGACTGAGAATGAGAGGTTTTCCCTCCTTTGCAGGAGGGAAACTTTTTGGATCTATTTGTTGGGTTCTCTCGTGTCTGGGGGCCTCAATGAGGAACTTGAAATCCACAGCATCTTGTGATCTCTTTTTACATGACCCTTGTTAAACTGAGCAGGTTCATGTATTGGCTTGTTTAAATATCAATTAATATTATTCTTGTGACTTATTTTTAGTATTTATCTTTAGTTTTTAATATAAAATAATTTTCTCTTTATTATATATATTTTTATATACATTTACAATGTTTAGATTTATGTTTGTATTTACAAATATAGGCAGAGTGGCCAGAGTGGTCAGCAGACAATATACATGGCAGAGTGGCCAGACAATATACATGGGGTGACCCATACGCATTGTTGCAATGATCCTTTATATGTGGGTACCAAGTATTATATCTTCATATACACATACATAAATTTTTTGGAATGTATTACAATTGTCATATCATTTTTCTCTGACTGTAGATGCCAACATATTAATATATCCCTATTAATGTGTCCATGACTGACCATTTTCTTTTTCATTTTCTTATATGTGTGTTTTCTTGTTTTTTCCTTATATGTACAGTGCCTTGCAAAAGTATTCACCCCCCCCCCCCCCTTGGCATTTTTCATGTTTGTTGCCTCACAACCTGGAATTAACATGGATTGTTTGAGGATTTGCATAATTTAATTTACAGAACATGCCCACAACTTTGAAGATGTTTTTTGTGAAGCAAACAACAAATAGAACAAAAAAAAACAAAAAAAGTCAATGTGCATAACTATTCACCCCCCTAAAGTCAATACTTTGTAAAGCCAGTGTTTGCGGCTATTACAGCTCCAGGTCACTTTGGATAAGTCTTTATGAACTTGCCACATCTTACCACTGGTATTTTTGCCCATGCTTGCAAAACTGCTCCAGCTCCTTCAAGTTGGATGGTTTGCACTTGTGAACAGCAATCTTTAAGTCTGACCACAGATTTTCTATTGGGTTGAAGTCTGGGTTTTGACTAGGCCATTCCAACACATTTACGTTTCCCCTTAAACCACTCAAGTGTTGCTTTAGCAGTATGTTTGAAGTCATTGTCCTGCTGGAAGGTGAACCTCCATCCTAGCCTCAAATCACACACAGAGTGGTACAGGTTTTGCTCAAGAATATCCCTGTATTTAGCACCATCCATCTTTCTCTCAACTCTGACCAGTTGCCCAGTCCCGACTCCTGAAAAACATCCCCACAGCATGATGCTGCCACCACCGTATTTCATGGTATGGATGGTGTTCTTTGGGTGATGTGATGTGTTGGGTTTGCGCCAGACATAGAGTTTTCTTTGATGGCCAAAAAGTTAAATTTTAGTCTCATCAGACCAGAGCACCTTCCTCCATACATTTTGGAAGTTTCCCATATGCCTTTTCGCAAACTCAAAATGTGACATTTTGTTTTTTTGCTGAAAGTAATGGCCTTCTTCTGGTCACTCTGTTGAGCGTATGACTTATTGTCGTCCTATGTACAGATACTCCAGTGCTGTGGAACTCTGCAGCTCCTCCAGGGTTACCTTAGTTCTCTGTGATGCCTCTCTGATTAATGCCCTCCTTGCCTGATTCGTGACTTTTGGTGTGCGGCCATCTCTTGGCAGGTTGTTGTGCCATGTTCTTTCCATTTGGTTATGATAGATTTGATGGTGATCCCAGGGATCATCAAAGGTTTGGATATTTTTTTATAACCTAACCCTGACTTGTACTTCTCAACAACATTGTCCCTTACTTGTTTGGAGAGTTCCTTGGGCTTCATGGCAGTGTTTGGTTAGTGGTGTCTCTTGCACAGATCATGTAACACTTAGATTGCACCCAGGGGACATCATTTCACTAACATCGCGCACCCTTCTCCAATGGCTACGCTCGGCTCCCCAGCTCCATCCTTCAGTGGCAGTAGATACACTACATCCCTAACAGCTTGGCACAGCGCTGTTGGATCACTGAGGTCACTTCCAGCTTTCACCACAGCAAGCCAGTGTCTCTCTGCTTACATTGTTTTCCTCTGGGTCCTCACAGTACCTGACCTCACGTCAGAGGTAAGAGGCTGTCCATTACCCCACTTTCTGCCATTGGGACATTACTGTTCTCCACACAGTTTGGGATGACCTCTCTCCACGTGTGACTGGTGAGCCTCCTGAAAGCATTTAACCCCTTCTCATCCAGACATCATGGTGGTACTGTTTTTAATACAATATATTTGCATAGCTATATGCTTTTTATTATTCTCTGCAGTCTGTACCAGCACTAATAGCCTCTTGTAAGTTGCTGGGTAATTGTAATAAACTAACTTTGAATCCAGACCATGGTTCATATATATATATATATATATATATATATATATATATATTTATATATATATATATATATATATATACACACACACACACACACACACACACACATATACATAGCTTGGTGTCATCTGCAAACACATACATTTTACTTTCAATCCTAAACTCTATATAATTTTTAAATAAATATGTAAGAATCCAACAATGAATCTTGGGTTATACAACTAATAGTTTTAGGTACGTGATTTTGCACACCTGGGCCGCCCTGCTGCAGTAAATGTATGTGGGGCAGTCCTTAAGTGGTTAAAGGGTATGTTGACTTTTTATAAAAAAATAAAAGGTAACTCAGCTAAGAAAACTCTCCCACCCCCAGCCCTTACTGCACTTAGCTCTGTCTCCCACTCTCCCACTATTGCTGTCAGTCATTATAACAAACCACACACTCAGAATCTTTACTACACAGTCCTGATAGCTGTGTGACTTCATAAAACAGGCAATGGAAAGCGGTGATTCACCAATGTGGCCAGATGACCATGCTGAGCAATAGGATTTTTTAATGAAATGGTGAAATTCACTTAAAGCCAATTTCAATCCATTTACAGACTGAAATTTCCAAACCTGTAGACCTAAACTTTAACCTCGTACACACTTCTATTTAATTTTTTTCATTCAACCCAGCGTGTTAAACGATAAAAAAAAACCCCTGATAGCTCCGGTTGAAGCTGCTGTACTAACAATCCAATGTTAGTACAACACTCTCCCCTGCTGTGCTATTCTGTTCTGTAGAAAGCCCCCCCACCAAAACACTCCAGTCAGCACTCTCAGCTATTGGCTGAGAGCGCTCATCTGGAGCTGGTTAGCAGACAAATTTCGGTCATGCCCCTTCAACAAAAGGCTGAACGGCCAGCTTCTGTTGGACCGGCTGCCATACACACAGACTGAATGTCAGATGGTTTCTATTGAACCGGCCAATGTTGCCCGACATTTGGCCTGAGTGTTCCTAGGTTTTACACATTAACTGTCAGTGTGAAACTGTATCAAAAGCTTTTGCACAATGCAAACACACTATATGCACAGCCACTCCATTCTGTAGGTTTGCTAATTCTAGATTTGCTTAAGAATTTTGGTCTTTTATGAATCCATTACTGACTATCACGTATAATATTGCTTTCTAGCAAAGACTCATCTATATGGTCCTTTATCAAACTCTTAAATAGCTTCCTGACTATAGAAGTTAGGCATACAGGTCTGTAGTTACTTGGTAGAGAGTTTGCCTGTGAACAGCTGTGATCTGAGCTGCCATTGTCACAATTAGGGATGAGCCGAACACCCCCCGGTTCGGTTCGCACCAGAACTTGCGAACGACCCCCGCGTTCGGCACGAACGTTAGAACCCCATTGAAGTCTATGGGACTCGAACGTTCGAATTGGAAAGTGCTAATTTTAACGGCTAATATGCAAGATAGTGTGCTAAAAAGGGTTTGGCGATCTGCCTCCTGCCTCAGGGGACATGGGTCACTGAAAAAAAAAGTTTTAAAAACTACCGTTTTGGCGGGAGCACTGATTTTAATGACGATTAAAGTGAAAAAAAAAAGTGAAATATTCCTTTAAATATGGTGCCTGGGGGGTGTCTATAGTATGCCTGTGAAGTGCCACGTGTTTCCCGTGTTTAGAACAGTCCCTGCACAAAATGACATTAAACGGAAATAACACCATTTAAAACTGCTTGCGGTTTTAATGTTATATCTGGTTCCTGTAATATGGTTGAAAATCATTCAGAAAAATGGCATGGGTAGCCCTCCCTGCCCATTACCAGCCTATTTGGGTCTTGTACGCATATTAAGGGGAACCCCGTACCCATATTAAAAAAAGGAAATGCGTGTGGCCCCCAGGCCCTATATACTCAGAACAGCAGTATACAGGCAGTGCAAACAAGACAGGGACTGTGTAGGTTTGTTGTGTTAAGTTGAATCTGTTTGTCATTTTCAAGCGGTACATTTTTAAAGTGTAGCTCCAGTCAAAAAAAATATCTTTAAGCTTTTTGGAAAACATAGGGAAGGGTTATCACCCCTGTATAATTTGTTTTGTCGTCCATCTTTTTTCATCTCACTTGCTGTTGTCTCCTTCCGTTTGCAAGTAGGAGATGTTTGTAAATTGGATGTTTGAAAGTAGGGGCCTGCCCTATATGCTCTGCAGAAATGGCGGAACAAGGTGTTGGTTTTGCAACAACATTGTAAGCCCTCAAAGTGACTCTTGGTGGCCGCTGGAGCGCCCTGCTGTGAACGATTATATCAAGAATTGTAATTACATGCCATTGTTGAACAGTGGTAGAAAAATTGACCTTTGGTGGTTGTGGTGCTGGTGCCACAACACTATAAGTCCTCACAGTTACTCTGGGTGGGCACAGGAAGGGGCCCTCCTGTGAAATATTATATCAAGAATTGTAATTACATGTCCCTGTTAAACAGGGGCAGAAAAATTGGGCCTTAGGCACTGGTGCCATCACACTGCAACCTCTGCCATACACTCTAGTTTTATTGCAGGAATTAGCCCTGCTGCAAAGCATTGCATCAAAAATTGTACTTAAACGCCCCTGTTAAACAGGGGCAGAAAAATTGGGCCTTAGGCACTGGTGCCATCACACTGCAACCTCTGCCATACACTCTAGTTTTATTGCAGGAATTAGCCCTGCTGCAAAGCATTGCATCAAAAATTGTACTTAAACGCCCCTGTTAAACAGGGGCAGAAAAATTGGGCCTTAGGCACTGGTGCCATCACACTGCAACCTCTGCCATACACTCTAGTTTTATTGCAGGAATTAGCCCTGCTGCAAAGCATTGCATCAAAAATTGTACTTAAACGCCCCTGTTAAACAGGGGCAGAAAAATTGGGCCTTAGGCACTGGTGCCATCACACTGCAACCTCTGCCATACACTCTAGTTTTATTGCAGGAATTAGCCCTGCTGCAAAGCATTGCATCAAAAATTGTACTTAAACGCCCCTGTTAAACAGGGGCAGAAAAATTGGGCCTTAGGCACTGGTGCCATCACACTGCAACCTCTGCCATACACTCTAGTTTTATTGCAGGAATTAGCCCTGCTGCAAAGCATTGCATCAAAAATTGTACTTAAACGCCCCTGTTAAACAGGGGCAGAAAAATTGGGCCTTAGGCACTGGTGCCATCACACTGCAACCTCTGCCATACACTCTAGTTTTTTTGCAGGAATTAGCCCTGCTGCAAAGCATTGCATCAAAAATTGTACTTAAACACCCCTGTTAAACAGGGGCAGAAAAATAGGGCTGCTGGCATCACCCAGAACCAAAAATGTTCTTCCAACATATCAGCGGAGGAGGAAGAGGATAGACAATCAACATAACAGGACAGTCACTCAGCATCAGCATAGGCAGTCTTGAAGGGATGTGGTATTTCAAAAAAAATTATTCGGTTACATCAGTTTCAGGTGCTTGGTAGCTGTGGGTGATCCAAGACTGATTCATCTTGATGAAGGTCAGTCGATCAACTGATTCGGTGGACAGGCGCACCCTGTGATCGGTAACGAAGCCACCAGCAGCACTGAAGGTGCGTTCCGAAAGAACGCTGGATGCAGGACAGGCCAGGAGCTCAATTGCATACTGTGCAAGCTCTGGCCAGTGATCCATCCTCAAGACCCAGTAAGCCAGAGGATTTTCAGTGGGAAAGGTGTCCAAGTCTGACCTTGCCCCTAGGTATTCCTGCACCATGTAAATTAGACGCTGGCGATGGGTGCTGGAACCAATCATACCTTGGGGCTGCGGACTAAAAAATTGTCTGAACGCATCAGTCAGACGGCCACCTTCTCCACCGCTCCTTCTGACTGATGCCTCAGCAACACGTTGTCCAGGACCAGGAGTTTGTGACCTCCCAGTCTCTGGGAACGCGTTGCACAGAGCTTTCTGCAAGGCCTCCCGGAGATGTCTCATCCTCTGCTCCCTCTGCGATGGCAAGATAAGGTCGGCAACCTTACCCTTGTACCGTGGATCAAGGAGAGTGGCCAGCCAGTAATGGTCCCTCTCCTTGATCCGAAGAATACGAGGATCCTTCCGCAGGCTTTGCAGGATCAGGGAGGCCATGCAGCGTAGGTTAGCTGAGGCATTCGGTCCGGAGTCCTCTGGGTCACTAAGGACAACATGATCCGCAGCTACCTCCTCCCAGCCACGTACAAGTCCACGTGTTTCTTGGGACTGTAAATCATCCCTATAAGACTGCTGCTGCTGATGCTGAGTGCCAGCCTCCACCTCCATGCTGACACAATCATCCTCCTCCTCCTCTTCCTCCTCCTCACCCTCTTCCTGTGTGATGGGTGGCACAGCAGGAACACTGTCTGGATAAAGGGGGCCTTGAGAGGCAAGGAAGTCCTCCTCTTCCTGCCTCTGTTCTGCCTCAAGTGCCCTGTCCATTATTCCACGCAGCGTATGCTCCAAGAGGTGGACAAGAGGTATAGTGTCACTGATGCATGCACTGTCACTGCTCACCATCCTTGTGGCCTCCTCAAACGGTGACAGGACAGTGCATGCATCCCTGATCATGCCCCACTGGCGTGGTGAGAAAAAACCAAGCTCTCCTGACCCTGTCCTGGTGCCGTAGTCGCACAGGTACTCATTGATGGCCCTCTGCTGTGTGTGCAGCCGCTGCAGCATGGCCAATGTTGAGTTCCATCTGGTGGGCATGTCACATATAAGGCGGTTCTTGGGCAGGTTCAACTCCTTTTGGAGCTCAGCCAGCCGAGCACAGGCATTAAATGATCGGCGGAAATGCACACAGACTCTCCTGGCCTGTTTCAGGACATCCTGTAAGCCGGGGTACCTGCCCAAGAACCGCTGCACCACCAGGTTAAGGACGTGAGCTACACAGGGCACATGGGTCAGTTGTCCCTGTCGGAGGGCGGAGAGGAGGTTGGTGCCATTGTCGCAAACCACCATTCCTGGCTTAAGCTGGCGTGGCGTCAACCACCTCTCGGCCTGCCCCTGCAGAGCTGACAAAACATCCGCCCCAGTGTGGCTCCTGTCCCCCAAACAAACCAGCGCAAGCACGGCATGGCATCGTTTTGCCTGCGTACTTGCGTAGCCCCTGCAACGCCTACGGAGCACCGCTGGTTCTGAGGACAGAGCACTGGAAGAGGCCGTGGAGGAAGAAGAAGAGGAGGGGGTGGAGGAGAGAGGTGTGTCACAACCAATAGTAGCATTTTGGAGGCGTGGTGGCGGAACAACCTCCAATACTACTGCACCTTGTCCTGCATCCTTCCCAGCAGCCAGAAGAGTGACCCAATGGGCCGTGAAAGACAGGTAACGTCCCTGTCCATGCCTGCTGGACCATGAGTCAGCGGTAATATGCACCTTACCGCTGACCGCCCTGTCCAGCGAGGCAAGGACATTGCCTTCCACATGCCGGTAGAGAGCCGGAATTGCCTTCCGTGAGAAAAAGTGGCGTTTGGGGACCTGCCACTGAGGAACCGCACATTGTACAAACTCACGGAAGGGGGCCGAATCTACCAACTGAAAAGGCAGCAGTTGAAGTGCTAGCAATTTAGCCAAGCTAGCATTCAACCGCTGGGCATGTGGATGGCTGGGAGTAAATTTCTTCCGCCGGTCCAGCAGCTGGGGCAGGGACATTTGTCTGCTATAATCGGACGTGGATGTACCACTAGCAGAGTTCCCGGAAGCACTTGGCTGTGACACACCTAATTCTACACCTTCATTCCTCTCAGAGCAGGTTTCAGAGAGGACTGAAGGTCTAGTGGGGTTGGAGATGCCAGCTGATGAGGAGCAAGGAGAGGTCCGCTTTGTTCTTTGGTGTGGGTCTTTGAGGTATGCTTGCCAACGAGCTGCATGGCAGGTCAACATATGTCTGGTCAAGCATGTGGTGCCCAAGCGGCTGATGTTTTGGCCACGTGAGATACGCTTGAGACATATGTTGCAAATAGCAGCGGTGCGATCTGATGCACTCGTCTCAAAAAAGGCCCACACCAAAGAACTTTTAGAATAACGCGCAGAGGAAGCACTCTGCGCAGAGGAAGCGCTCTGCGCAGGCGGAGCTCTGCGGTGTGATTCAGTCGGTGTGCTGCCCCTAAGCTGGCCCCCGGAGGGCATCCTGCCTCGTTGGACATGTGCCTCCTCCTCCTCCCTCCTTCCAGGCACCCATGTGGAGTCAGTGCCCTCATCATCCCCTCCCTCTTCATCGCTGTAGCAAACCTGGCAGTATGCTGCAGCTTGTGGAACATTACTGCCAGATTGCTGTCCTTCTTGAGCATCCCCTCTCTCTGTGCTCACGCTACTGCCTTCCTCTAGCTGAGTGTCATCATCAGAGCCCACCAAACACTGGGCATCCTCCTGGAGCATGTACCCAACACTGTGCTCAAAGAGTTCAGGAGACTCCTCAGGAGGACGTGGTGGGTCTAGGGAAGGAGTCACTGATGATGACATTGAGAGGAGGGACGACGATGTGTTGGCAGCTGCTTTTCTACTACCCTGAGACTGGGTGAGAGAGGATGAGGAGGATGAAGAGGGCTTGGTCATCCACTCTACCAAGTCGTTGGCATGTTGCGGTTCAACATGTCCAGCTGCAGAAAAGAAGGACAAGCATGTCCCATGGCCACGTGCTGATGACAATGCACCGCGTCCCCGACCAGCACTGTTGTCTCTAGACACAGAGCCTGCTTGCCCTCTTTTATCGGCTCGCGCCTGTCTGCCTCTCCTTGCTGGCCTTCCAGACATGGTAATGGCCTGAAGGGAGTTGGGTAAAACAGTAGTTGGGTAGTTTATATTGTGCTGGAGGCAGACAACACCCACTAACTCCTGCAGATGCCTTTTTTATAGAACAGCAGAGTTAAAGGGGTATATACAGATGTATACTGTGCTGTGCTGGAAGCACACACAACTTCCAATAACTCCAGCAGATGCCAATTGGGCCCAAATACAGAACAGCTATGTAGGTGGATAATAGCGGTATGTACTGGGTACAGAGCAGGCACACAGCACGCACTATCTCCTGAGTGACACTGCTGACTGCAAGCTCTATTGTTAAAGATGGACCACTAGCTATATAGGTGAGGTGAATATCACGGTGTATACTGCGGTCAGGGCACGCAGACAATAACAAGAAAACAGCAGAGTTAAAGGGGTATATACAGCTGTATACTGTGCTGTGCTGGAGGCACACACAACTTCCAATAACTCCAGCAGATGTCAATCGGGCCCAAATAGAGAACAGCTATGTAGGTGGATAATAGCGGTATGTACTGGGTACAGAGCAGGCACACAGCACGCACTATCTCCTGAGTGACACTGCTGACTGCAAGCTCTATTGTTAAAGATGGACCACTAGCTATATAGGTGAGGTGAATATCACGGTGTATACTGCGGTCAGGGCACGCAGACAATAACAAGAAAACAGCAGAGTTAAAGGGGTATATACAGCTGTATACTGTGCTGTGCTGGAGGCACACACAACTTCCAATAACTCCAGCAGATGTCAATCGGGCCCAAATAGAGAACAGCTATGTAGGTGATAATAGCGGTATGTACTGGGTACAGAGCAGGCACACAGCACGCACTATCTCCTGAGTGACACTGCTTACTGCAAGCTCTATTGTTAAAGATGGACCACTAGCTATATAGGTGAGGTGAATATCACGGTGTATACTGCGGTCAGGGCACGCAGACAATAACAAGAAAACAGCAGAGTTAAAGGGGCATATACAGCTGTATACTGTGCTGTGCTGGAGGCACACACAACTTCCAATAACTCCAGCAAATGACAATCGGGCTCAAATAGAGAACAGCTATGTAGGTGTATATAGTGGTATGTACTGGGTACAGAGCACGCAGACAGCACGCACTAACACTACTGACTGCAAGCTCTATTATTAAAGCTAGATCACTAGCTATATAGGTGAGGTGAATATAGTGGTGTATACTGCGGTCAGGGCACAGACAGTAACCACTACACAAGAGCAAAATAGTAAATCAGCCAAAAACGATTGGTGTGTAACTGTGTTGAAGGTACACAGAACACCCACTGCTTCAGATGCTAACAAACACTACACGAGGCCGCCTGAAAGGCAGCTTTATATAGTGTGGGGCGTGCACTACACTGTCTGAGCTATGATTGGCCACAGGCAGGATGCCTGTGACCAACCATTGCTCTTCCCGCTACTGGCGCTGCGATTGGCCAAGCATGCGGGGTCACAGTGCATGCTTGGCCAATCGTGAGACAGCAATGCATTGCGCCATCGCAGTGCATTGTGGGCCACACGAATTTTGCCGCCAACGGCCCAAACGTTCGGAATTCGGCGAACGCACGAACGACCGATGTTCGAGTCGAACATGCGTTCGACTCGAACACGAAGCTCATCCCTAGTCACAATGTATAAAAAGCCTATCAGAGCGGCTCCTTCCCTTCTGAATCACTGAGAACAAATCACAACCTTCACAAGTGTAAACACAACTAAGGAAGCCCCTCCAGCGCCCCCTGCAGTGCCTAGAGGCGATTCAGTTCGCATTGTGCGCTATACAAGTATTTCATTCATTATTTCATTCATTCTTCCTTCATTGTAAATAAGCGGAAAGTTTGTAAAAAAAAAAAAAGGAGGAAGGAGGATTGGCAGAGGTGCAATGGTTCTTTATTTACTGTAATTATGTCTAACTGTTTGGGTCTGTAAAGCTTTTGAGCCATTGTGGATTTCATGTGGAACTGCAATCCTCATTATAAACTTTAGCTTCACCTTTCCTTTGTATACACAGAGCTGAAAAAGGTTTTTAATAGCTTTTCCTTCTTTTTGTCAGCAGCCATCAAGTTGTCTTGTAAGGGGTTTATATAATAGGATGCAATAGTCTTACTATTAACTTCGTTGGCGGGTTTCCCAAGCGTGGCTTGGGGTTAAATTTCAGTACCATTAGCGGTAACCCCAAGCCACACTTGGGATTGCACTTGGGATTGCACCTGGTGTCTCTGTGTGTTGGACCCATTCCCTGTGAGTGTCGCAACTCACTGGGGTGGAGCACGGCGGTAAAAATTGAAAATTCAAAACACATACAGTACGCTGTAATCTTACAGATTACATTATAATTTCACATCCCTTTTGTCCCTAGTATATGATATATATACTGTTGTTTCTGCCTGGAAACTTGAGATTGTCCATAGCAACTAAAAACTGTCCCTTTTAAGTCAACAGTGGTTTTAGACCAGCTAGAAAACAGAGATAGTAAATTACAAGACTTGCAGAATTGAGCGATAGTGATTTGTGGGAAAATGTATTTTATTATTATTATATTATTATTTTTTATAATTATTTATAGTTATTTATTATATTATAATTTATGATTTTGTATTTCAAACTTTATCCCGGGATATCTACTAGACTCTTGTTTGGACAGATTTAAGTGTGTTATTGCTAAGAATTACAGGTCTACAATATAAAACAACCATTTTCTATTCAAAACAATTGTACCGCTTTGAGACGCAAAAATCTGACATAATCATAACGCCAGGGAGGTTAATGTATTTAATAAATTTTTGTGATTTGTATTACTGTTTTTCAACCTGTTGCTCGAATTGCAATCTGGATTTTCTGCTTTTCATCTTTTGTTATATTCTTGGTAAATTTCACATAATGAAAGTGTTCCTCTGTTTTTTATATTTTTAAAAGCCTTTTTTTATTCCTTATGTCATGTCTTTTTAAAATGAGATTTAAGACATGCAGGTTTTACCTTTTTGCCTTTTAAACTTATTATCCATCAGAATATACTTTGCAGTGTGTTTGCATATTTTTCATTTGAAACATTCCCATTTTTGTTCTGTTCTTTGATGACAATTTTCCCTCCCAGTCTAATGCCCCGTACACATGATTGGAATTTTGGTCAGAAAAATCTCTGATGGTTTTCCCGATGGAATTTCAACAGGATTTCGCTCAAGCTGTCTTGCATACACACAGTCACACCAAATTCCGACCGTCAAAAACGGAGTGACGTACAACAAGTACGATGGGACTAGAAAAAGGATGTTCAATAGCCAGTAGCCAATAGCTTCCGTCTCATAGTTGAATCTGAGCATGCGTGAGTTTTTGCGCATTGGAATTGCATACACACAACCTTTTTCCGTCTGAAAATTTGAGAACCTGCTCAGTCTTTTGCTGGTGGAAATTCGGCCAGCAAAATTCCGATGCAGCACACACACGCATTTTCAGACAAAAAGCTCTCATCAGTCTTTTTCTGGCCGAAATTCAGACCGTACATATGCAGCATTAGTCTTGGAGAGCATTAGGAAATAAGTATTTTTATCTTTTCCGTTGTTCGTAACTGGAATTAAATTAAATGCATTCTCCTTTAAAACCCACAAAATGTGCATACACAAGTAAAAAATGCAATGACTCGTTCTTTATTAGATGACTACATTCAAAGTTTCAAGCTGACAAAGTGAGCCTCAAAGCAGGTAAAGTCTAGATAAAGATATGTCTAGTGTTTACCTTTAAATGTTTAAGCTTAGCATCACTGAGCGCTTAAATTTATTATAGTAAGCCTCCATATATCACAGGAGGCCTGCACTCTCAGGGGACTTCATAAAATAGATGGAAAGTGAAAACTCTTGGTTTGCTTTGGGTCAACTGTACACTTGAATGGTTGTCAACTTTATTCACAGCCTTCGGTGTTTAACATCTGGAAACAGCTATGTGAGACACACAGAGAAAGCATCAAGTGCTGTTCTATCTCTGTTGAATGGTTGACTTGAAAACTACATGTTTTCCTTGTTGCAGTTGAAGAACCCATTGGTAACTTATGTCTGTGAGGCATGTGGGGAGCTATGCTCTCTTCTCTTTCAAATCATGCAGAACCATCCATAAATAATATACAGTTACATTGTCCTAGTGCTGTAGCGGATTTATCTTTGTATCCCTTGTTACCCCCACAACTCACATTTGTACACAAGAAAAAAAATAGTAGTAACTAACATTTGTGCCTTTGGCAATAAAACCACAGGCCTTGCAAACCCCACATGGCAAAAAGACATTTCCATTCCAATCCCAGTTTTAAATTAAACTGTAATGAAAAATCAGAAGAGGCAGCTGGGACCATTGACAGTGATTGTAGACAGGAACGCACACAACGAAAGAAAAAAAAAATAGAGAGACAGAAGAGAAAGAAAGATTGTGAAGGAAGGCTCTGTAGAGCAATAAAGCAGCTGGTAAACATAAAAGTGAGGAGAAATTAGAAAAACAAATCTAGGATGGAGACAAGCAAAGATGTCTACGTTGCCAAATAAATACATTCTGGGAGGATGGCAAGACAGATGCAATGAATGAGAACTGAAAGAATTGTAATAGAAGAATTATACATAGTCTTACACTGACCCCTGCAGGTCCATGATTGCATTGTTTGCTCCCTCCTGCAAGCTATAACAGTTTTTTTTAGTAAAATTTTTATCTTCCTGTTTAATCTTAAAAGGTAAATTAGGACTTCTTAGAACTTTGCAAAGCATACCCATTCATGTGCAATGGAAAAATTACATTTTTTAAAAAAAAAGTAGTTTTCCTTGTCAGCAAAGCTTCGGCTTATTCACTAAACTAAGGGAAAGTCTCAATTCTGCCACTGTATCCAATGGGAAATGCTCAGGATAACATGTTATTATTGAAAAAGGTAGGTGCAATTATGTCAACAGAGTTCAACTGTTTATAAAAGGATTTTCATACAAATCTAAGCATGTATAAGCAAAGCTACATTTCACGTACACAGCTGGAAAAAGGATCTGTTCTATGAGAAATCCATAGTGTCTGCCTTACGGGTACTGCATTTACATTTTACAGAATATCCAAATACTGTTTATTAAAAATGGACCTATTTCCAAATATTAACATAAAGATATGTTTACTGTTATGCTAAGATTAATAAATAGTAACAGAAGGGCTGAAATACTGTAAATTATCTTTCCTGGAGCAAATGATGTGTCAAATTCCCTCCAGTGACACATATCTGATGGCCTAGGCACTTGAACACCATGGGTAGCATTCGCAGGATTTTCTTTTTCAGCAAGAATCATGTGACCATGCCCTTAAAGTGATTGTAAACAATCACCTTGTAAAACAACCCATTCAGTTTCAAATATTAATGAAAGGCAAAACATTTTTGTATAGATATAACATTTTTTTTTTTTCATTTTATAAGTGATCACATTCCATCTGTTCTCAGCTGCATAAGAGCTGGGGGAGGAGAAGCAGCAGCACACTGAGCTTTCCAGGGAATAGCTGTGCAGCATGGGGTAGGTCAGGACAAGTCTAATCATTGGAGAAGAGTACACTGAGTTCCCAGCATAGCTAGAGAACTGACCAGGATGTGCTCTCCTGCTTAGTGTGGTCATTTTTTTAAAAATAGGAAAGCAGAGGGACTGACAGGAACACCAGGGATTTCACATAAAGGAAGCAATACAAAGAGAACAGGATACTTTCTCATACAAGTACATGGTACAGCAGGCACATAACAGGAATATGAAGTGTTGGGGTAGCAAACGCTTTAAGTTTTCAGAC
Source organism: Lithobates pipiens (assembly GCF_037356315.1). Classification (NCBI taxonomy): domain Eukaryota; kingdom Metazoa; phylum Chordata; class Amphibia; order Anura; family Ranidae; genus Lithobates; species Lithobates pipiens. Next base: position 163,633,074 of record NW_027507784.1, read on the forward strand.
ATATGGGAAAAGTGAGAGGCAACCTGGAGCAGCATTTTCTGTAGGAAAGGTAAGCATTTCAGCTCTTCCAACAAGGAATGATAATTTTCCATTACCCTCTGCATAATAAATGTTTAAAGTGGTTTTAAAGGCAGAAGGTTTATTTTTATTATGACAAAAAACCTTCTGTTAGCAGCAGCCCCCTCAGCCTCCCTAATACTTACCTGAGCCCCATCTAGATCCAGCAATGTCGCACAAGAGACATTGGTAGTAAGGGAGCCAATGAGGAGAGAGAGGGGGCTGGGATAAGCCACAGTTCAGTGTCTGAATGGACACACAGAGCAGTGGTTTAGCTCGGGTGCTCCCATAGCAAGCTGCTTGCTGTGGAGGCACTCAGCAGGAGGGAGGGGCCAGGATCACCAGCAAGGGACCCGAGAAGATGAGGATCTGGGCTGCTTTGTGCAGAACCCCTGCACAGAGCAGGTAAGTATAACATATTTGTTATTTTAAAACAACAAAAAATAGATTTTAGTGTTACTTTAAGCCCAGGTTCACACTGGTGTGGCTTTGAAAGTTTAAAGCTGCAGATCATTGCGATTTTCACCTCAGATTTCATTGCAGCTTGCGACTTTGTTTAACATAAGTCTATGCAAGTCACAATGAAATCGGCAAAAGTAGTGCGGGGAACCTTTTTCAAAGTCACTGCTAGATGTGTCGAGGCAATTTCAACAGTTCTATTGCAGACAATAGGGTGCGACTTGGCATGCGATCTGGAACTGTCAAAACACATGACAAAAAGCACCAGTGTGAACGGGGGCTAAATGAGGCAATTCTACCTTGCTTGCAATTGCTCATACGAACACCAATGCAATCTGGTCACATGCAAAGCCAGTGTGAAATGGGTGTTGCTCATTCATATCTCTGTTTATATAAACGTATGCAAACAGACCATTTTTAGTGCAAGGGCAAGTTACTCTTTACATGGCGACTGAATATCTACTGTATGTAAATGTTCAAAATTATAAAACATGTAAAGAGGAGAGAAAGTTTGGTTGACGGGACTTTGAATGAGGCCAATCACTATATAAAGTAAACATGTGGGATAAAAAAACACAATATTGCTTTTATGGGTTCCAACAAAAAGGGTTGTTTTTTTTTGTTTTTTTGGAGACTTTGAATGAGAGATGTATACCAAAGAGCAGTCTTGGCAAAGAACATTTTATTATACCTTGTGAAATCCTGTACAGCATACTGAATGACACAAAAAAAGCCATACACAGAATCGCATACACAGGGCATGATAAAAACCTGCATTTACATATTGATGCCATGGTACTGGCATATCATAGAGTAAAAACAAGTCCTGCACAACATGGGCCACTGGAAGGGCTGGATGGTATGGAAAATCTAGAGTAAAACAATATAAGAGACATAAAATCATCTGTGTGGACATCATGCATCTATGTAAGCCCGACACATTTCGTTGGGGTATACCAACTCTTCAGGAGTGAATGCAATGGTGATCTATAAAGAAACATAACCATATGGTATAATATTGTAACTTAATAATAGGAATGAGTAATGAGTGTAAGGGACAGGGTGGACATCCCTATAAATATTCACATCAACTGCATAGATGTGAACAGAGGATCAGAGCTGTTAGAAATGTTTGGCATGGGAGCTGAGGTAGAGACACGTAGACAAGCACAGAGCACTTTGGATTCACCAAGGTCAATGTGTAAATGTGGGTCAATGTGTAAATGTGGGTGAAGCCAACACTTCTTTAGATTGAGATCAGTAATATATATTGAATGTATAATATTATTGATGATAAGTGTGAAAAGCCCATACACCAGGTCAGATGAAGGGAAAAACTGAGCATAGTTGAAAAAAGAAATACTCAAGAACCACCAAATATGAAAGAGGAAGAAAGAAAGGTAACGAAAGGAAAGAAGAGGAAAGAAAATTATTTCCTGGGTGAGATAGTGAAAGAACCAAAGAGAATGATGAACAAAGTGCTAAAAATATAGGTGAAACCTATGGTGATTTACCGTGTTGGTTCACAAGGAAATGGGGAACCAAAATCACAGGTGAATTCTTGCATATGAGGTGTTGCCAGAGAGACAAACAAGTGAGGTGAATTTAAATGCTCCCAGCTGATACAGCATGACCCGCCCAGCGTCATGTGGGTGTGGCAAGAAAGGGGACGCATCCATGCCAGAGCGAAAAAAAAATCCACCCATACAGGCTCAGGTACCTCCCCAGTGTCAGCCTAGATGGAAAGAAAAACCTGCTCATGCAGTGCGACATCAAAAGGCGTCACACATACAGAGCGGTAACGTGATGTGCCGATGTGGTAGGGAGCACCCACTCAAACCACCACCTCCATCCACCACAAATGGGGAGGAAGGGAACAGGTGGAAGAGGGAGGGGTCCCAAAATCCACGCACACACTAAGCAAACCCTACCATGTGGAACAGGGCACTAGGGACAAGATATGGTGGATTAAAATAAAAAAGTATAAAATATATGTAGGTCATGAGAATTGAGAAAATATATATGGGTCTATCATGGATTGCAAACATGCAATTGAACAAACGATTTCACATGGTATAATAAAATGTTCTTTGCCAAGACTTCTCTTTGGTATACATCTCTCATTCAAAGTCCCCAAAAAAACTCCCCCCTTTTTGTTCGAACCCGTAAAAGCAATATTATGTTTCATTCAGTTCGATGAGAAAACATGTAATTAGTGTGTGTGTTTTTTTCCATAGTAAACAAGCAAGGAGATCATATTAGATCTCTTGCTACTATACTTTATGCATATCCCTTCCTATCATTATAAAATGAAAGGCAAAAGCAGCTCTAAACATTTCTGCTCATGGCTGTATTTAATTATATGCTTACTATTTATGTTTCAAGGAACAAGAATTCCCATGACAGGTGACAATATGTTACACATGACATTGTTGATGATTTGCTGCCAATGTACTAATGGCAACATGAATATGTTATTATTCCTGTTCGAGGAAGGAAACATGGATGCTTGGCAATCTAAAACAAGTAATGCATTCTGCTGTAAGAAAAGATCATTTTACTTTGTCAATGTGAGAGTGTTTGCCTTGAAAGGTATGAGGCCGATAGAAAATTGGTGACGAGTTGGCCCTGGGCTAGATACATTTCCATGCTTCTCAGTCAGAATTAGTTATTAATGTTTGACACCTCCCAGTTCATTTACCATTACCATTAATTAACCTTGTTTGATGGTGGCAAAACACAGTAGCTGTACGGCACCCACTTTAAGGGGTATAGGGTGCACGCGCAGTACTATGGAGCCGATGCTCATGCCTAGTGCCTGCGATATCTGCCGGGTACACGCAATTGCTCCTGACAGAGCCAGAAGGAGGATCTGTGTGTGTAAACACACAAATCCACGTTTTGACAGTGGAGAAGAGACAGATCTGTGTTCCTAGCATGAAGGAACACTGATCAGTCTCCTCCCCCAGACAGTCTCGTCCCCCAGAGTTAGAACATACTGAGGCAACACATTTAACCCCTTGATTGCCCCCTAGTGTTAACCCCTTTCCTGCCAGTGACATTTATACAGCAATCAGTGGCTATTTATAGCTCTGATCGCTGTATAACTGTCAAAATGTTTCCGTCGCAATGTTGCAGTCCCAATAAAAATCACAGATCGCCGACATTACTAGTAAAAAAAATTTAAATTATAAAAATGCCATAAATCTATCCCCTATTTTATAGACACTTATTTAGATTTTTTTTTTTAACAAAAATATGTAGATTACATATTGGCCTAAACTGAGGGGAAAAAAAAATTGGGGATATTTGTTATAGCAAAAAGTAAAAAATATTGTGTTTTTTTCAAAATTTTTTGCTATTTTTGTGTTTATAGCGTAACAAAATAACAAACCCTATTGTGGGGAAAAATTTTTTTGGGTACAGTGTCGCACGACCACACAATTGTCAGTTAAAGTGACACAGTGCCGTATCACAAAAAATGGCCCGGTCAGGAAGGGGGGAAACCCTCCCAGGGCTGAAGTGGTTAACAGCTTCACACATCATTTAGATCAAGGTTGATAACATTTCAACATACAGTTTTTTATTGTTCTCAAATAAAATATACATACAAGTAATCTACTTTGCCTATTTTGTATTGTCAAATCACTGTTTTAATCTTAATCAGGATACTGAAAGTTAAAACATATATATTTTTAATATGAGTTCCATATATATTCCATATGGGTAAAATGTATGTTTTCTAAATACTGTAGTAGTCAAAGAATCAGATATATTTTTCATGTTAAGTACATACATACCACAAAAGCTGTAACTGTAATGCCTTGTACACACGGTCGGAAATTCCGGCGGAAAAGGTCCGATCGGATTATATTGTCGGAAAATCCGATCATGTGTGGACTCTATCTGAATTTTGTCGGAAATTCCGACAAAAAAATCTGATCGGACTTTTTCCGATCCTTTGTAGAGAATTCCGATTGGAAAAAGTGCCATGTATGCTCAGATCAAATTACGAGACCAAAGCTATTGGCTACTAGGTTCAACGTGGTCCCATCGTAAGGAACGAACGTCATCACGTTCCGAACAATCTGATTTTCTGACAACTTTGTCCGACCGTGTGTATGCAACACCAGTTTAGGATAAAATCCGTCGTAAAAAATCCGACAGATTTTGTTGTAGGAATGTCTGACCGTGTGTACAAGGCATTATGCTTACAGGTATTTATTAACTACTAAGCCTCATTCACATGGGCGTACCAATCCATGCACCCATGAGAAGGGTTGCCTTCACCTACGCAGGATGCACAGGTGTTCCCTGCAGCCACATGGAGACAGCCTGCTGTGATTGCATTCTGATCTTGGCATCAGTCCCACATGGACGTACAGTCAGGGATGTGCCTGGAGATCCATGCATACAGCCACCCCCTTGTCATTCATTTGAACGAAAAGTCCACACGTAATTCACATATTCAGAAATAAACTGTGTTAATTCATTTTTTTTACTTTGTTTCATCATTACAAATTTAGGTTGAAAAAATATTTTCAAAAACAATTCCGTAAAGTTCAACCAAAAGAGAATTTACCACATAAATACATCAAAAACCCTGCATATACAGAACCCTAAACCCACAGTTGATTCAGAGTAAGCTTAAAAAAACTCTTATAATCATTCTACAAATCACTCTTTCAGAAATATAAAATCCTTCCTGAACTCTAAGCCCTTGTACACACGGTCGGAGAATCTGTTGGAATGTGTCCTATCGGACCGTGTCGTCGGATAATCCGACTGTGTGTGGTATGCATCAGACTGATTCCGTCGGAATATCCGTCGGACCCAATTTTCCAATGTTGGAAATATTTCCCGACCAACTGGGCTGATCGGACATACTCCGATCATGTGTAGAGAAAAACGCCCAAACGCCAATAAACTGCAGTTTATCAGCTTCAGTGTGCATGGAGCCTAACTGGATCAACGAACCACAGTGGTATTATGTATAAATCCACTACCTAACAGCCCTGTAATCCCTTTTTCATGAAATTTTTGCCTCTTTCCAACATTCTCCATGAGTCCTCCAATATCTAATTTCCCCCCTCACTTCAATGTTTTGGAACAAGCAGTATACGTTAGTTGTGGTCTGTACTGCTCTATGTACACTACACAACCCATAGTCTATAGTCCCTAGTCCATCTTGGGAGTGAGCAAGAGAAGTTGGCTATGCTCTTACTTGCAGTGGGACCATGAAGCAGGGACGTGCAGTCAAGGGAGGTAGGTGAGGCAGGGCCATGAAAAAAAAGAACCAAGCTTAGAGGGTTGTAGCTCGGTGACCTGTGGTCACAGCGACAATTTGGGGGGTTTGTAACCTAAGTCCTACCCCACCTCTGGTAAAAATATGGGGCTCCTACGACCTATGGTTTCAGAGATATGGGGCTCTTTGCACAGCCTGTAAGTAGCTAAATACAGAGCGGCCACTTTAAATACAAGCTTACACACTTTGTTTGCAGCAGACTGAGAGGATAAGCTCACAGTGCCTCTCCTCACTTCTTGTCAGAGGAGGTGAGCTCAATAAACAGCTTGGAGTCTTAAACCAATAGTAAAGTACCATTGGTCCCAGTTGTCCAATAAAAATGCTGCAGTGGAGGCATGCCTCTCATTGCAGTGTCATAGGAGCTGCCTGTGTCTAAAAGACACATTCTCCCTTCCAGCCCAGCCCTCTTAACTACAAGGAAAAAATGTGTTTATGAGAATAAGATTTATCCACAATCCCATGTTTTTCTCACACAGTTAAGAGGGAGAATGAGAATCTTCTGTTACTAGGGTACTGTTATATTCAAACTAAATATATAAATATATATATATATATATATATATATATATATATATATATATATATATTTATTTATTTCTTTATAAACATATATTATTATGCTATATGTTATAAGATAATAATTTATTATTTATCTATTTACTGTGAAATTACTGGTTGGAAGTTATAACTTCAAACTTCAGTAATTTTTACATTAAGCCATTTGCTTGAATACAGATTTTGAAAATATAGTAAATTACCTTAAAACAATATATAAGGGGGCGTGGTCTGGATGGCAGCGGGACAGGACACACAGCACTGAAGCTCCCCGTCTGGCCTGCCTTTACCGACAGCGATCGGCACCTCAGACGAGCACACCATGGGCAGATCAAAGCGCCACAGGGAGCCCAGCTCACAGGGACTGAGCATACGGTCCTCTTCGGCTCCGCCGCCGCTGATAACAGAATATTTCAGCCCGGAGACAGCGGGACATCATGAGGCCAAGATGGCGCCGGCGGACTCATCCGCGGAAGCCTCCCCTGCATCGCACATATCGGAGGGACCCGGCAGTGCGAGGTATGGTTTGGAGGGGCAACTGACACCCGCGGGAGGCATAGGGGTCCCCTTATACTCCCAAGCCGCAAACGTAACCTACACAGGCAGCTATCAAGAGGACGGACAGCCGGCGCAGCAGCCCCTGTCCAGCATGGCACGGACAGTGCGCTCTACAAGCCCCCCTGCGATGCCTGTCATTCGGAGTATAGATATCCTTGCCACGGACAGGGTTTAGAACACTGGCTATCCCACTGGGCACCCCCTTCTTTCTCAGGGGGGGAGGGGACACTACCTGGAGTTTACCCACCTGACAGCCTATCTCAGACATTCCCCCCCTGCCTTGCAGCACCTATGTCACCCACACAGAGGCAGCCGGATCACTCTTCCCACTCCTCCTCCCCGTGGGACTCCCCCACTCCTGCCCCCTTCCGCAGCGATCCCAGGGGACCAAGACAACCTAAGCCCCGATAGCACCCCACCAGGGGCCGCGGTCTCAGCCTCAGGCTCATTCACGGCCTGTAGACCAACTTGAACCTCTCCACTCCCCAGGCCGGACACAAGGTCTCCCAGCTCAGATGCCCCATCGCCCTCCCCCTAGTTCATTGATTCCGGGGGCCTGCGCGGCTCAGGGGGCTCACGTGAGCCCGCCGTGGGATGCCCGAGAACCTGCAGACGATGACTCTGACCCTGAACCTTGCACCTCTTGGAGAGATTATGTCCGTTGTATGCCCACGAAGCAGGACTTCCGCATGCTCATCCAGGAGGTCCCTGAAACTTGCAGATCAAAGTTTAACATGCTACGTATGGACCTACACCATCTCTCTACCAGGGTGTCCTCCTTGGAAGATGAGAGTGGAGGCACTAAACTTGAGATTTCCCATATTCACTCCCAGCTGGCCTCACAAGCGAGTACCCTTTCCAACGCCACCTTGAGGACTTAGATAATAGGGGCCGGCGGAATAACATTAGGGTCCATGGCCCAGGACGAGGACCTACCCATCACGCTCCAAGCCATTTTCAACAACATACTGGGTCGCCCTGAACACCAAAAGGTCAAGCTTGATCGGGCCCATCGAGCCCTCCGACCGCGGGGGCCAGGTTCCAAGCCGCAAGATGTGATATGTAGAGTTCATAACTACACTCTTAAAGAGGAGATCATGAGAAAGGCCCGCAGCATGCGCACTATTGACTTTGACGAAGCCTCTATTCAACTCTTTCCAGACCTGTCATGGCTTACGCTTCAGCAACGACGTTCTCTACGACCCCTTTTGTTGCTACTATGAGAAAATGACTTCCGATACCATTGGGGCTTTCCCTTTAGTCTCACGACTAAGAAGGATGGGAGATCCACAACGATCAGATTCCCGGAAGAACTCCAGTCTTTCTGCAGAGACTTGGACATTCCCATTCCACCCACTCCCAGCTGGGAGCCCCTCCCGGTCCCGCCGCCACGCCCGGTCCCTTGGACCCAGGTGATGGGTCGAAAATGCCCTGGACCTGGCCCGGCTGGAACCTCCCCACCATCCCGGGGACGACGAGTCTAGGCCCTTGACAGGGACACTGCTACGTCATGGGACTCTGGACTGTCTTGTGACTCCTTAGCACTGGGCAATTAGTGGGAGTATATTCGGATTTGAGCGCTGCAGGCCCCCCTCCTGGGATGGTGCCCCCCCCAGGGGGGGGCGCTGTCCCGGAGGGGCTGTATGCATTGATGGTTAATGCATGCTACTCTAGTGTAGGATGGTCTTGCTTAGCCCATTCCCCCCCCCCTTTTTCTCTCCCTGATGCGATTTACTCTACTCTAAGTTGATCTGTTGGGAGTCCCCCCCTGCCGGCACCCCTCTAGGGGGGCTTCGGCTCAGGGGACTCCCCTGTGCTCTGTTATGAGGCCTTGGGCCTCCCCAGTTTTCCTCGCCCCCCCTGGCGGACTGCCACCCCGTTGAAATGTTGACTTGTTCCCAGGTTATGATGTTGATTAGTGTGGTTAGTATAGGAATGATGTCAAACACCTGCAGGCAGGCCATGGAGTTGCATATCTCTCCCTCGGTCGTTTGTACCCCCCCTCGGGGCTCTCCGACTGGCCTCCTATCTGGCGACTTTGCTATTTAGGACACCCTTTGGCGGGCGTGTAGTATTCGCACCCGTGGGAGGGGGCCCCTCGGGGAATCCCAAAATGCCACCAGTTCCAGGTGGATTACATAATGGCGCGTCTATGTCGGTTGACTTGATGCTGATTATCTGTGCGCCATATATTTGGTTTACTGTTATGTTCTCTCTTCTTCTCTTGGAGCATAGCCTCCCCTTTTCTCTCTTTCCTTTTTCTTTAACCCCTCTGGACGCCCCTCCCCCACAAGAGTGGGACCCTTTCCGGTCTGCTCTGACCCCGCGCTTCGAGCTCCCCTGGATGGGCCCATGGAAGGAACCTCCGACACCTTGGTCCAGGAGAGGCGGGAATGGTAAGCGATGCTTTTTGTTTTTTTGGTTTCCACCATGATTGATATTCTGTCGTTAAACGTAAAGGGCCTGAATTCCAATATTAAACACAGTCTAGCCCTTCATGAGTTCAAGCGCTCAAAGGCAGACATAAATTTCATTCAGGAGACTCACCTCCTGAAATCAGGCACCTTGACGTTTGCCCACAGACACTATCCACAAACGTACCTCGCCTCCAACCCACGCAAACGAGCTGGTGTAGCGATCCTTTTTAAGCAAGGATGCCCCTTCCAACTACAATCCCAATATGCAGACCCACTAGGTCACTATCTTATTCTACGGGGCACATGGAAGGGTTCTAGCCTAACTTTGTGCAATATTTACGTGCCCAATACCAACCAGATTCCCTTCCTCTCCAAAGTTTATAAACGATTGCACTCCTCACCTCACCAGTATCTGGTGGTCGGAGGGGACTTCAACTTAGCCTATTCCCCGACTCTGGGCAGGCTATCGGTCAATGCGGGGAAAGCCACTGTAATAGCCGATAGGAAATCCACCTCATTCCGCCAGCTGACCGGAAAATATGCCATGTTTGACGCATGGCGCACAATGCACCCATCCGCTAAGCAGTTCACATTCTATTCCCACCCACACAAGTCACATTCACGCATAGATCATTTTTTCATAAACGCCCCTACGCTACGCACATGCACGAGTTCGGACATTCAAGCGATCTCGTGGTCCGACCATGCACCGATCACTCTGTCTCTGTCCCTCGCCCCAGGCTCCTTCCGTGCTTGCCATTGGCAGCTTAATGAATTTCTACTCAAACATGACCCTTCTAGATCAGAATTAGAGCAAACCCTGAAGCTCTACTTCACCGAAAATACCTCACCTGAGGTGTCTCCCACCTTGGTATGGGAGGGACACAAGGCACTGTTTAGGGGTCAGTGTATTGCGCTCTCTACGGCCCTGAAGCGGAATGCAAACAAGGTGAGACAGCTTTTGCTCAGCCGGCTACGTACTCTAGAGGCCAGCCTGCTGTTGTCCCCTACCATCCAAACGCTTAGGGCATCAGTGAGCGCCAGGGCAAGCTTACGGGACCTGGTGGTTGGGAAGACGGAGAAGGCTCTTCTTCGTTTGCGCCAGATCTTCTATGACAAAGCAAACAAATCACATACGCTTTTAGCAAGACAACTCCACGAGAGGACTCACCCGCCTCCATCAAAGATGCGAACGGCACCCTGCAATCACACCCATCCAAAATCACGCAACTTTCCATGATTATTATTCCGCTCTTTACAATGACCCGAGCGTCCCCCACAACCCCCCGCCACCCGCTTTGGCCCAAGCAATCGACGAATATTTAGCAGACTGTGACCTCCTAACACTTTCCCCCACGGCCCTAGCTAGCCTCAACTCCCCAATCATAGAAGAGGGAGTTGAGGACATAATTAAAGCCGTTCCAAACAACAAGGCCCCCGGCCCTGATGGCCTACCCTACCTCTACTACAAAACTTTTATGAGGAATCCTGCTCCCCCGGATTACATCCCTATTTAACGCCTTCATGTGCTCAACGCCCATACCGAGGGATATGCAAACATCCTTCTTGACAATGATCCCCAAACCTGGGAAAGACCACACTCTGTGCCCTAATTACAGGCCAATAGCTCTCCTGAATTCAGATTTAAAAATTTTTACTAAGCTATTGGCCAACAGATTGAACGCTTTCATGCCTTCATTGATACACAAAGACCAAGTGGGGTTCATCCCCGGCCGACAGGCAGGGGATAACACCAGGAGAGTGATTGACCTTGTGGAGGTGGCGAACAGGAACAAGACGGAAGCAATCCTCCTTAGCTTGGATGCTGAGAAGGCCTTTGATAGGCTGGGCTGGTCCTTCCTGTTCGCCACCCTCCGGAGGGCAGGTGTGGGGGGTTTGTTCCTCCAAGCTATCTCTCACCTATACTCATCCCCTCTGACCCTGGTAAGGACCCAGTTTGCCCTCTCTCCCACGCTACCTATAACTAACGGGACTCGGCAGGGATGCCCCCTATCCCCTCTTTTGTATGCCTTGTGCATCGAACCCCTTGCTGCCCATATAAGGCGAAATCCAAACATTCATGGCATCTCGGTCTGGACAAGGGACTTTAAAGTGTCCTTGTTTGCGGATGATGTCCTCCTAACCCTGACTCAGCCACGAATTTCCCTGACAAATCTCCATAAGGAATTAGATAACTATAGCCTCCTCTCGGGCTACAAAATTAATAACTCAAAGACGGAAGCCCTTCCCCTTAATATGACCCCGAGGACATTATCAGCCCTCTCTCACTCATTTAACTATTCATGGAAGTCATCCTCTCTAAAATACCTGGGGGTACATCTCACACCGACCTATGAGACTCTATATAAAGCTAATTTCCCCCAACTATTTAGGGATATTAGGGCGTCCCTAGCCAAATGGAAATTTCTAAAACTGTCCCTCTTTGGCAGGTTAGCAACCATTAAGATGGCAATCCTTCCCAGACTCTACCTTTATGAGACACTCCCCATCCCAATCCCACCAGCGCACCTTAGGACGCTCCAAGGTGATCTTATAAAGTTCTTTTGGAACTATGGAAGCACCGGTTAGCCAAGTCCGTATTATTTGCCCCCCGGAACCAGGGGGGGCTTGCTTTCCCCAATGTAACCAAATATTATTTAGCAGCCCAACTCCGACCAATAGCTTCTTGAAGTACGCTACACGCCTATAACCATTGGACTCAAATCGAGAAGTTATGGTTGGCCCCTACGCATCCTAATTCCATGTTATGGAGTACGGATGTCAGTCTTAGTAAATACCAATCACTGGGACCAATAGCGCTCGTCCACACACTGTGGCTCCGCACCAAAAAGGTGTATCCGCTGACCTCCACAGCCTCTCCGGCCACCTCCTTTTTGTTTACACCCACTGTCCCAGATAGTCTGACATCACGAATGTCTCAACACTGGTTTCATAGAGGCCTATTCCGCTTTGGCCAGTTGGTAGATACTAGGACTAGGACACTTAGATCATTCCAGGAATTAAAAGATTCATATGATTTACCTAAACAAGCATTCTATAGCTACCTGCAGATCCGCCACTTTGCGCAGTCTTTTACGCCGACCTTACAATTCTACCCTTTAACAGAGTTCGAGAAAGTATGCCTGGAGGGCCCGTCCCCAAAGGGCATGGTCTCATGTACCTACCAAATTCTGATAGCGGACTCCTCTTTGATGGGACCGCGGCATGCTTATATGGATAAATGGGAGACAGATCTGGGGGAGACCATACCTTTGAAGACATGGCAGCAGGTGTGGCCGCGTGCAGCTAAAAACTCCATATGCACCTTATATAAGGAAAACCAATATAAGGTTATGCTCCATTGGTATCAAACCCCGGAACTACTCCATTCTACATACCCCTCCGCTGACTCCCGCTGCTGGCACTGCCATAGTGCAGTAGGAACGCTGTTCCATATTTATTGGACATGTCCACAAGTCGTCCCCTATTGGGAAACAGTCCAGGCCTTATTACAAACCATTTTTGAGGTACAAATACCATTAGACCCCAAACTATTTGGGCCTCCCTCCTACCTAATTTTCACAATCCTCCCAAAAACTACTAGCCCAAGTGCTGACGGCCAGGCGATGCCTAATTGCTCTAAAATGGAAGAAAAGGGAAACCCCCTCACTAGTTAAGTTGCATACCAGAATCAGAGACGTCAGGCGAATGGAATATCTCACAGCTTCCCTAAATAACACTCTCGACAAACATAACAAGGTATGGGACCTTTGGGATAGGATCTTCTCAATCACCTTTATCTAAGTCACATGAAGGTTTACTAAATAGACCAGTGGAATAATGCAGGAATTGAATTCCCTCTGTAAATGTACATCAGTAGTGGTGTAATGTTTGAGTTGGTGTATTGTTGTATATTATGTTTCAGTTATACAATTAGTGGACCCAGAGAGCCGGGATTATGTGCCCACGGCACTGAATAGAAGTATAGGTGGCTCGTTTGGTATATGCCATCCGCCATACGGAGTAATGTAGCTTGTGACTGCCTACCCTCATTAACTGTACCTTATTGTTTAGTAACTGTTTAGTTTGATTTTAGTTACTTTTAGTTACTTGTGCCCAGAACGTGTGTAGTTTTGGGCAGGACCACAAGATGTGGAAAAGGGTTCCTCGTGCGCCACACATTCTCCAGCAATTGTAAGAGGTGTTTGGATACAGTTTTGATAGGCGGTATAGCATTAAATACCAGTGTAACAAAATGTTTTGGTACAACTCCCAGAGGTTTGTGCTTTTGGTGGATGAATAAGTGGAACTCAGGGCATTTTCCCATTGGTCTACATGGAACTCCTTGACTTTCCTTTTCCCATGCAATAATTAAGGAGGATTTACCAAATTTATTCTTCCCCTGTAGGCGCAAGTACAGGCATAAAATGCCCTTTAGTACCTCCTTGGAGGACTGGTAGTATTGAAGCAGGCAATGAGATCTGTAAACAATTGTTTGCCCTCACTAAGTGGGCTATCTGGGTATATTTATATATTTTTTACTGGAGGAAAGATTATATTCCAGTTGCAGGGTTCTGAATGATTTAAGTGATGGGCCAGCCTGTAGATCTTCAAGCTGGGAAATACCCTTGTCCATCCAAGTAGTGAGGTTAAAGTCTGGTATGAGAAGTTGTATTGTGGAAATAGGAAACCTCAAGGGTATTGCCTTCCCACTCCATTGTTAGGTTTTACATAGATGGATCCATGAGCGTATAGAGGCTAAAATGGGAGGGGCAAGTCTAGTATCTAGTGTCCTGATGTAGGATGAAGCTATTAGAAAGTTGTTTAAGTTCCCACCTGGAATCTGGGTTTGTTCTAATTCTACCAATAAGGAGCTGGATTCAGGGGACGCCCAGTTTCTCAATTGTTCTAAAAGATTTGCATAGTAGTAGAGTGCCTTCTTACCCTGACATAGGTATTTGTTCAGTATGGATTGAAGACTGTTAAAGAGTAACTTCACCTTTGTGGGGAAAAAAAATAGCAAAGAAATAATAATATAGCGCATATGATTGTGACACTAATCATTTTGTAATTGAATGTTAGTAAAAATTACCTTTCCCCGTCCTGAGCCGAGGGTTGAGCTATTACTTTACTTCCCGATTTCTCCTTTATGTTCTTATTCTTTCACCCCTTCCTCTTTCCTCTCCTTCTCTCCTACCTTCTCTCTTATGTCTTCCTTATATTCCATAGGCTCTCACGTAGCTTATTGCAAACCTCATTTACCATCTAACAGTTCATAGTATGACTTAGCAATGATCTAGCACCACTTACTGCTAAAATGTCTATACTTGATATATCCTTGTTCTAGTATTACCTGGAATTTACTGTGTTCTGTTTTTGTTCTTTTATCTGCTGAGATAACTAATAAAACTGTTATTTGAAAAAAATTACCTTTCCTTTTCAATCTGCAGCCAATGTAATTTTCTGAGAATACAGTAAATTGCAATATGGCTACCTGGAGTTTTCTGTGTACCGACCACTCCCTAGAAACATCCTTTCCTGCTTGTGTGATTGGCTTACCAATTTTCCCAGAAGTCTGCCTAAAGCCTCGTACACACGATCAGATTTTCCGACAGGAATTTCGTGAGGAAAGGCTGTTGGCGGAAAATCCGACCATTTTGTACGCTCCATCAGACAATTGTTGGCCAACTTTCCATGGACAAATGTTGGATGGCAGGTTTATAAATTTTCTGCGGACAATGGTCTGTTGTCGGATTTTCCGAGTGTGTGTACAGAAGTACGTCGGACAAAAGTCCAAAGTATAAACATGCATAGTCGGAAGCAAGGACGAGCCAGGAGCGGTTGGTCTTGTAAAACTAGCGTTCATAATGGAACAATTATGAAATCTTGAAATGAAGCACACATTCTCTTTTTCTTTAATGGGATAATGAAGCTGCTTTGCTGGTGATACTAACGGAGTTCTGCCAAATGTATTTAAAAAGGATTTTTTTTTTCTAGTGATATCAAGAATAATATTATTATGTTTTTTTCTTTTTTGGTCAAGTTACCACAGCATCATTATCCCGTACTTTTTTCCCTTGTCCCTTGTTAATTTTACATTGTATTTTTTAAAATTTAACTGTCTACTCCCAAACTGTCATTTGAAGTAAAACACATAGCCAAGTATCATTCTACACAATTTTTTTAATGTGCATTGAAAAAAGAAAACAAAAAAATTAGACCTGCTATCTGCCAATTAGGGATGAGCTGAACACCGCCCCTCCCCCCCCCCCCCCACCGGTTCGATTCGCACCAGAACTTTCGAACGGACCCAAAATTTGTACGAACTTTAGAACCCCATTGAAGTCTATGGGACTCGAATATTCGAAATTAAAAGTGCTAATTTTAATGGCTAATATGTAAGATACTGTTCTAAAAAGGGTCTGGGTCAATGCCTAAAATGTTTTTAAAAATTGCCGTTTTGGCGGGAGAACTGATTTTAATGACGATTAAAGTGAAAAAAAAAGTTAAATATTACTTTAAATATCGTGCCTGGGGGGTGTCTATAGTATGCCTGTGAAGTGCCACGTGTTTCCCGTGTTTAGAACAGTCCCTGCACAAAATGACATTTAACGTAAATAACGTCATTTAAAATTGTTTGCGGTTTTAATGTTATATCTGGTTCCGGCAATATGGATGGAAATCATTGAGAAAAATGGCATGGGTAGCCCCCCCTGCCCATTACCAGCCCCTTTGGGTCTTGTACGGATATTAAGGGGAACCCCGTACCCATATTAAAAAAAGAAAATACGTGTGGACCCCAGGCCCTATATACTCAGAACAGCAGTATACAGGCGGTGCAAACAAGACAGGGACTGTGTAGGTTTGTTGTGTTAAGTAGAATCTGTTTGTAATTTTCAACTGGTACATTTTTAAAGTGTAGCTCCAGTCAAAAAATCTATTTTTAAGCTTTTTGGAAAACATAGGGAAGGGTTATCACCCCTGTATAATTTGTTTTGCCGTCCGTCTTTTTTCATCTCACTTGCTGTTGTCTCCTTCCGTTTGGAAGTAGGAAACGTTTGTAAGTTGGATGTTTGAAAGTAGGGGCCTGCCCTATATGCTCTGCAGAAATGGCGGAACAAGGTGTTGGTTTTGCCGCAACATTGTAAGCCCTCAAAGTGACTCTTGGTGGGCGCTGGAGCGCCCTGCTGTGAATGATTATATCAAGAATTGTAATTACATGCCATTGTTGAACAGTGGTAGAAAAATTGACCTTTGGTGGTTGTGGTGCTGGTGCCACAACACTATAAGTCCTCACAGTTACTCTGGGTGGGCACAGGAACGGGCCCTCCCGTGAAATATTATATCAAGAATTGTAATTACATGTCCCTGTTAAACAGGGGCTGAAAAATTGGGCCTTAGGCACTGGTGCTGGTGCCACAACACTGCAACCTCTCCCATATACTCTAGTTGTAGTGCAGGAATGAGCCCGGCTGCAAAGCATTGCATCAAAAATTGTAATTAAACGCCCCTGTTAAACAGGGGCTGAAAAATTGGGCCTTAGGTACTGGTGCTGGTGCCACGACACTGCAACCTTGTCATAGTTATGCAATAGTTTGTCTGCTTACCTGTTCCCATGTGTTCATCTAGAGACCAGCCGACCCTCACCTGTCTGCTTTTGTATCCATCCTCTGGCATGGCTCCACCCTAGCTCCTATCAGAGAGCTCTATATTAACCTGTGCACTGCAGGCCAGCCTTGCTGATCAACCTTTGTGTGTTAGCTTCCTGTTTCCTGCCGTGTGCTCTTCTACTGTTCTGTTACCGACTTTGGCGTGTCCTTGACTATACCTGTTTGCCTGTGATCCTGACCTTTTAATTTCAATAGTTTTTATTGAATTTTTAGAAAATAACACGAACCGCAAAGAAACAAAGTCATATAACCAATATCTGCCATACAATGAACAGCTAGCATGAAATAGTTGTGTACATTGGCAAATCTGTAAAAAAAGAGTGTAGGAAAGGAATAACTCGCTCAGATATCAGGTGAGAGGCATCCCCCCATTCCCTCACTGGCACCCCAATGGGATCACACTGTGCCTGAGAGGGAAGGGGCCCCCCACCCGTCAAATTCTACATTATTAAGAACAACAAAAACAAAAAAAAAGGGAAAGTAGACAGACACAGAAGGAAAGGGTACAAAAATAGGGGAGGCAAGCGGGGCATTATGAAGATACAAGAAATGCAGACCTCAAGAGGCACCAGGTAGCAAAGATGATAGAAAGTTCAATATAGTTAGTTCACAATGTCCCCGTAGAGATCCTTTCACTTCCATTAGTTGATTACCTTGGAGAGATGGTGCTCTCGCAGATGAACAAGAGGGAGATGAAGGAATAACGGGAGAGGGAGAGAGGGAGAGAGGGAGGAGTCACCTTATGTAAGTATCAAGGACAAAGATAAATGATACGTACGAGTACATGGGATGGCTTGAGGAATGAAAACACGTTATCAATCTTTAACCGTACACCATGGGTGTGAAAGCCAGAGTTTCCATTTGGTCCGAAATGACATAATCCTAAGATCAGTGATAGCTAATAATTTCTCCATCTCGCACTGATGATTGAGAGTAAGTACTGCATCTGTAGGAGATGGAGATTTATCCGAGTTCCACAGTCAGGTGATAGTCAGTTTAGCTGCTAGCAAAAGTTGAGTAAGCACTATTCTAGTGTTGGGTGGAAATTCATGTATTGTGAGGTAAAGCAGAGTGAGTTCAGGGGAGGGATCTACATGGGTAACGCTTAATTCTCCAACAGAAGGCCGTGCGATCATGACAAAATTTACTCAATCTATAGGGGGTGAGATACCAGGAATGAACAACTTTTTGAAACAGTTCCCAATGATTAGCACATCTGGAAGAAGTATATGTAATAGAAAATGCTGACTTCCAGTAATTGCCAGTAAAGGATTTACCCACAACCTTTTCCCATTTAGAGATAGTAGTTGTTTTAGAAAAAGAGTCAGGCAACGGAGGTCCCCGGCAGCCCTCTCCAGGCAAGTCCCTGGCTTCGGCCTATGTTGGATCCTGGTGGCCATCTTGCTACACCCAGTTCCTCACAGCTCCCACTACCACAGACCCAGCTGGAGTATATATCCTGGAGAATATCCCCTTCCTCCTTGCCCTGCAGGACCTGGGTCACGTAAAGTTCGGGTTCTTTCTGTGGGACCACATATCCCAGCAGGCCCATAGATAGTAAACTTGCAGGTATCTTTCCACACTCACTTCAGCTCACCCCCTTCCAAAGAAGCCGCATACGCGGCTCGGAGCAAGATGGACGTTTGAATTCTTAACTCTGCTCCGTCCGGGACTTCTGCCTATCCCCGAGGGCCGTTAACACCGCGATTCACTCCTTTTTTTCTATTTATCACCCCTCAACCCGCAGAACCTTGGTGCATGCCGGCGAAGAAAAAAAAAGCACGGGACACCGCTCAAAAGACCCTCACACAGTATCTTCTTCGCTCTCAGGAACAGTCCGACATGGCGCAGGATGGCGCAGTCAGGGGGGGCCTCTCCCCGGGTCCCACCACCTCTCCACGTTCACCGTGTCCATCCTCACTTGCCCCTTCATCTAATGGTGAGTGCCCTGGCTCCCTCTCTAAAGCTGATCTAGAGGAAAGTTTGGAAACCATGTATAACAGATTGGCATCTAAATTCCAATCGGAACTTCACAAAACTTCACATGCCTTATCACAAGAAATCTCTGCCCTGGGAACCAGAACGGAGAGGTTAGAGACTAAGCATGATGAGTTGGCGATTGCTCATAATGACCTTAGCAGAGAACATGAAGCACTATCCTCTTCGGTCAAGTTGCTGCAGTCTCAGATCGAAGACCTTGACAACAGAAACAGGCGCAATAATCTGCGCCTCCGCGGAATTCCTGAGTCTGAGTCTGAGCTCATACCTGTGGTGATTAGATTGTTTAAATCCCTGCTCCCTGACCATGACTCCAACATGTTCAAATGTGATCGTATTCACAGGGCCCTTCGCCACAAACCCCCGGATGACAAACCCCCTAGAGATGTCATCCTTTGTATGAAAGACTTTCTCGTCAAGGAAGAAATATTGAGAGCTGCCCGCAACAAGCAGAGAATAACCCTTGATGACCACTTTATACAGATTTTCCCTGATATTGCCCCGGCGACTTTGGAGAGGAGGAGGAACCTGAAGGAGATTACCACTGTCTTGCAATCTGCCCGTATCAGATACCGGTGGGGATTCCCGTTTCGCCTGGTGATCCCTCATAACGGCACAACATCCTCCGCCACCACCATCCTAGAGGGTCAAGAGATCCTGGTAAAACTGGGCTTATTGGACGCTTCCGCGATTCGCAGGCTACCCTCCACTCCCAGAGCTACACCTATATGGCAAACACCCCCTACAAGGAGAGATAGACGGAGGATCCGGTATGATGTTGGAGAACGTATGAAAGATAGCCCTCGTTAAGGGTACCTTCTCCGGCCCATCTTGAGGTTCTATATGCGGTTAATACTGACTCCCAGAGGACATCCACGCTGTGTGTTTATTTTCTGTTTTTTCAAGAGATACTCCCTTTTTCTTTTATTTTTTTTTTTTTTCCTCTCTTCCTCTCCCCCTTTTTTTGGGGGGGGGGAGAGGAGATGGAGAGGAAAAGCATACTTCCCCTACTGTTGTCTGCCTACTCCTCTGGCACTGTACATGTCCCTAGGAGCTATGTCATGGCTCCCCTTCCTAGTGGTTGGTTGCTTCTCTGGGGGGTGCTCCCCCCATAGCGCAACCCTACTGGCTGCGAGACCTGGTCGTCTCGATGTATGATTTTCTCTTTGCCGTGGGAACTTTCTCCCACAGGCTACCATATCTGTTATTAATGTTGTTCCTCAAGTCTTTGTTAAAGGCTGGGATTGTTTTTCCAGAGGTTACTTTTATTTTTCTATGTTTTTTGGTTCTTTCTTATATTGGTCAATCATTTTTCAAATCCTACGATTCTTCTACAGCATATGTTCTTTTTATATTCCGGTTCTGTGATCTGAACATGCCCTCATTGTTGCTGCATAGCTCCCTACTCATGCGAGCTATGGAGGATGAAGTGGGGACTCCCCTGACGTTCTTGGACCTGGTGGACGAGTGCTTATTTGTGATCCCCTTCCTCCCTCCCCCCATCAATTCTGATCCCCCAATTGCCTACGCATTACCTCATACGCCATGGCGATAACTTGTATTTCACACAACGTTAAAGGATTTAACTCCCCTTCCAAGCGGCGTAAAGCCTTTACCTTTTATAAACAGCTTGGAGCAAAAATCCTTCTTCTCCAAGAAACACATTTCTCCCGCTCCTCCCATCCCAAATTTTTACATAAAGACTTCCCCCAAGCCTTTTACTCGCTCCACTCGTCCAAGACCAGGGGGGCCGCCATACTCCTCCACTCTTCCCTCCCGATGGAGGTTAAACAATTGTTCAGGGATCCTGAAAGTCGTTATATGATTGTGAAAGGGGTTGTCCACAACAGGGAACTTACTATTGCTAGTGTTTATGCACCCAATGACGGCTCAGCAGCCTTTTTTAGGTCATTTTTTGAAAAATTAGCACAATACCACTCCCCTCATTTGATCATAGGTGGTGATTTTAACTCAGTAGCTAACGCCACTCTAGACCGTTCGTCAACTACGGTTGTTTCTAGAGCTTTCCCGAAATCTCTCACTGGTGGTTTACAGGATCTTCAACTCACTGACACATGGAGGGCACATAATGTGGGTTGTAAGGAATTCACCTTTTTCTCCCATCCTCATAACAGTTATGCAAGATTAGACTACATATACACGTCTCCAATCATACTCGCCAACTCTTTGGAGGCCTCCATCCACCCCTGTGTTTGGTCGGACCATCAGGTTACATCTTTCACGACAGGGTTTATTTGGCTTGCCCCCACACCCCACTCCTGGTGATTGAACGAATCCATTCTCTCTGACCCAGCAGTAGATTCCCAATTAGCTCAGTCCCTGGAAGACTATTTTTCGCTTAACGCCCGCCCAGACACTCAGCCCTCACTTCTCTGGACGGCGCATAAAGCTGTCATCAGAGGAAAAATGATTAGTATTTCCGCAGCCCGCAACAAGTCTAATAGACTTAGAATTGTGGAGTTAACTAGGGAACTTGATCATTTATATAAAAACTCATCTCTGCTACACTTAGATTCCACCAGGCAATCCATCGAACAAAAGCGCCTAGAACTGGACTCCCTTTTGTCATCCAGAGTTGAAAAGTCTCTCCGTTGGACCAAGGCCCGCAATTTACTATTTAATAACTCGGCATCAACTTTGTTTGCTAGAAGATTGTCTAACTCGATTCGCCCCCCTCATTTATACAGGTTGTCTAATAAAGACAGTTTTGTATCCTCACATCCCAGGGAGGTTCTCAAAATCTTCGAGCAATTTTATACCAAACTCTTAGAGTCCCCCCACACTCTCCCCTCCCCTGAAGACTTGACATGGCTACATGACATCCCCTTCCCGACCCTTTCCACCTCACAACTGGATGAACTCAACGCCCCTATCACCACTCCGGAAATCTTAGGGGTCATCAAATCACTGAAAACAGGCTCCGCCCCAGGCCCCGATGGCTTTTCGGCCCTTTATTACAAAAAATACTCCATGATCCTAGCCCCTAGAATGGCATACCTCTTTAACTCAGTCCTACTTGGCCATAGCTTCCCAGAAGAAATGTTGTTAGCCAACATGTCACTAATCTTTTAGGCCTATCTCGGTTATGAACAACGATATCAAAATATTTAGCAGAGTTCTAGCTGACAGACTAGCAAAGTTTATCCCCTCCTTGATATCCCCCTTCCAATCTGGATTTATTCCACACCGCTTAATTACAGACAACATCCGCCTGGCAACAGACGTTATCCAAGATGCTAACCTATTTTCCCGCAAGCTCCTCCTGTTAAGCCTGGACATACAGAAGGCGTTTGACAGTGTTACAGGGGATCACATCAACACAATCCTCCCACGCATGGGATTTCAGGGGAAGTTCCTAGTGGGTTTTAAAGCCCTTTACGATAACCCTAGGACCCGCATAAAACTACCTGGCTGTTGCTCCGAATTCTTCCCCATAGGTAGAGGCACTAGACAAGGGTGCCCCCTTTCCCCTTTACTCTTTGCCTTAGCCCTGGAGCCCCTACCGATTAACCCTTTTGAGGCATCCTGATATCACAGGTCACTCTAAGGGTGACGAAATGTACAAATTTTGCATGTACGCAGACGACGTTTTGATGTTCATAACTAATCCCCATGTTTCACTCCCCAACCTTTTTACGACACTGTCAAGTTTCGAGAAGGTCTCTGGTCTAGCCATTAATGTTTCCAAATCGGTAGCCCTTCCCATAGGTTTTGATCCCACTGATTTAGCCCTTATTAAACAAAACTACTCCTTTACATGGGCCACCTCCCACATACCCTACCTGGGAGTGGGGCTGCCCGGAAATTTTCGTGACCTCTTTGGGGTTAATTATCCCCCATTGATTAGAAAACTTAAAAATACTATTAAAAGCTGGCTCTCTTTACATATCCCCCTTAAGGGGAGAATCACTGCGCTCAAAATGGTCATCCTTCCCAGGCTGCTATATCTGTTTCGCTCCCTACCGGTTAGACTTTCTAAATCTTTTCTCCTCAACCTTCAGTCCCATTTTAACAGATTCATTTGGAATAATAGGTCGCCCAGGTTTGCCAGGGGAGTCCTATACAGCTCTATGAGAAGTGGAGGCCTAGGGGTTCCTCAAATCTGGTTGTACTATCTTACCTGCAGATTTACGCAACAAGCACAATGGTCGATCCCTAATTCCAGAGTTCCTTGGGTGCGTTTTGAGAGTGATTCGATAGCACCCTTTTATCTCCCGGGCCTTATGTGGTCAACCCATCGACCTCACTCAACCTTATGCACGCTTAACACTATAGTTGCAGACAGCCTGCAACTGTGGCATCGCTACAAGCACAAATACAACCTCACTTCGGAGAGCTCTGTGGGCGCCTCTTACCTGGGCGATCCTAGGTTCCCCCCAGCCTACCTACATCCTGAGACTTTCAGATTATGGGTTCAATGCAAGATTACTCAGTTAAGGGACTTCGTGACGGGTTCTGATTTCATTCCCTTTGCAGTATTACAGACCCAGCACCAACTCCCCGATGGGGAACTTTTCAGATACCTGCAAATCCGTCACTTCTTTCTCTCCCATTACAGACTCCGGTCCCAGGTCCAACTCACCATTTTTTAGGATTTATGTTTTAACTTCCCACGCCAAAAGGGCCTGATTTCCCTGATCTATAAAGCTCTAGAGGGACTTACAATGGTTCAGACTCTGAAGTATAGATCACAATGGGAACAGGAGCTTGCACTAGGGACCGGTGTTGTGGACTGGGAGGAGGGATGGGACAACATGTGTAAATGCACTAGATCCTTAACAATTAGGGAAACAGCTGTTAAAGTAATTACTAGATGGTACTACACTCCGGTACATTTGCACAAGATTTATGTTCATACATCCCCCAACTGTTTTAGAGGTTGCAATCACCGAGGCACTTTTGTTCACATTTTTTGGGAATGTGACCGGATTCGGACAGTTTGGCAGGAGATTTTGAGATTGATAGACAAACTCGCTGGTAGAGCGATGTCCCTTACTTACCAACACTGTCTTCTCTTCCAAACCCCACAGGACACCCCTAAACCTCTAGTGAGGCTCGTCCATTCCATCTCCGTTGCTATGCTATGGACTATAGCGTTACATTGATAATCCCCTTCGATCCCTTTATCTCAGGTTCTCTCACGCATTGATCAAGTAATGCTGACTGAAAAGATTTTCCATACTTTACAGGACACGACTCATATATATGACCTAAAGTGGAACCCATGGTTCCTATTTAGATTACAAAAATGATCACACCGGGGAGTTTTTTTTTTGTTTGTTTTTTTTTTCTCTTCTCTTGCCCATCTGGAAAAAGAAGAACTAAGGAATAAAAAATAATAAACAGAATTCTACTTTTGTTATTTTCTTTATTTTTTTCTCTTCTCTCTCTTTGCTTTCTTTCTAGACTTCTCATTTCTTTCTTTGTGCTGTCTATTCTTATACATTATGAATATGAAGGTCAGGACATTGAATATTTTTGCTTTCCCTCTATTACGATTTCTTATTGGATGTAAGATCTATGCCACTGTAGAACCCTATGGTCTGTTCGCCATTTTGTTATAATCTTGTCATCCAACTGCATATGATGTTTATGTCATTTGATCCTTTTCACTGAAGCTGTTTTCTATTTATCGCTTTAATAAAACTTTTTTGAAAACAAAAAAAAAGAAAAAGAGTCGTGGGAGTTATAAATACCACAGAATAGGGAAATTCCTTTGATGGGGCTACTAGGGTCCTGGAGGAATTTATAGAGTGAGGAAGGTAACATCAGGTAAAAGGGTAAGGGGTGCTTCATTAGAAACGAGTAAATTTGTAGGTAGGAGAAATAAGCTGAAGAGGGGAGAGAAAATCTGGAGACCAAATCACCAAATTTGTGAAGGGACGCGTCATGGTATAAATCTTTGATAAAAGTAATGCCTTTGGAGATCCAAGGTTTTAAATCAAGGTACGGAATGAAATCGTAAAGAACCGAAAGTGGGGTAGATAGTTTACAGAGTGGCTGATTAGGTATGGAGGAAATAGAAAACTCTGACCATAAGGTGGTAGAAATCTGGATAGTGGGTATAGGGGAGGGAGGGACAAGAGCACCCAATTGAATAGCAATCAGGGTTGATTTAAGGTCTCTATTAGGATTACTGCCGACCTCCATGGATGTCCACGTTTTGTGTTCGGAGGGGGACCACCAATATTTAAGTTGATCTAGGACGCACGCTTTGTAGTACGCTGTTACATTAGGGGCACCCATGCCCCCGATTTTCTTATGTTTTAGCAGAATAGTGATAGAGCATCTAGGCGGCTTGTGGTTCCAAATATACTGATTAAACGTCGTTTGAACCGAGGAAAGAAAAGTGCGCGGTATAGGAATGATTAGTGTGCAAAATAAATAAAGAAGTTTAGGGAGGATGATCATTTAAGTGCCGCTATTTTCCCCGTTGTGGACAGACCTTGAGTATGTAGATGTGACAGTTGTTGGGGTAAGGCTTCTAGAAAGGGTTTAAAATTATAGTTATACAATTGAGAGGTCTGGCGGGTCAAATGGATACCTAAAAAGGGTATAGAGTGAGTGGACCAAGTAAAGGGGAATTTTCTGGTTAAAGTGGATTTCATGGCCGCGGAGACGTTGATACCAAGTATTTGGCATTTAATTTATAATAGGATACGGCACTGGAATCCTGTAGTAGTTGCTGAGACTCAGTCAACGATGTCAAGGGGTTAGAGAGTATGAGCATCACATCATCAGCGAATAAGCTGATTTTATGCTCTTTACCAGCTATAGACAGTCCTGTTATGTGAGGATGGGATCTAATACGCTCTGCTAGCGGTTCCATGAGAAGTGTAAAAATTATTGGGGAAAGGGGGCACCCTTGCCTTGTCCCGTTGGTTATGTGTATCAGTTTTGAGGTAATCCCTGATGTAAGTACCGTGGTTGAGGGGGTGGAGTAAAGGGCTAATATGGCCGTTTGTATCCAGCCCGCAATTCCAAAGGCGTTGAGTACTGCCTGAAGGTAACCCCAGTGGACCCTGTCGAATGCCTTCTCCGCATCCAAAGAGAGAAGCAGAGAAGGCACTCGAGAGGATCCAGCCTGTGAGATTAGGTTGAGAAGACGTCTGGTGCCGTCTGGAGCCTGTCGACCGGGTACAAAGCCCACTTGGTCCGGGTGAACTAGGCAGGGAAGGACTGATTGCAATCTAGTAGCTAGAAGTTTGGCATACAGCTTCACATCCGTATTAAGGAGGGAAATAGGTCTATAATTTACTGGACTAGTAGGATCCTTATCGGGTTTAGGCAACGTCACTATCACCGCTCTAAGCATGTCAGGTGGAAAATTTCCCGAGGATGAAGCAAGATTGAAGACTGATTGTAGGTGTGGGGAAATTTCTTTAGAGAGGTGTTTATAGTACTCATTTATAAAACCATCTTCACCAGGAGACTTACGGTTGGGAAGTTGGTGGATGGCCGAACAGATCTCTTGGGTAGTAAATGATTGAGATATGGAATCGATTTGATCCTTGGAGAGGGTGGGAAGCTTTAATTTCCGTAAGAACTCATCAATAAGTTCTGGAGATGGTTGAGGGGTAGACACATCATTACGAAGATCGTATAAAGACTGATAATAATCTGCAAACACATTGGCTATATCTTTAGGGTTAGTAACAGATTGTTTCGTAAGCGGATGAGTTAGGCCGCGTACACACGCGGGGACTGTTCGCCCAACTTTGTCCGTCAAACAGTTTCGGCAAACAGTCCGCTCAAAATTAGCATGGACGGACATGGCCACACACGACGTACGAACAGTTTGCTGAAACCGTGCGCGATGACGTGAACGGCACGTACGACGGGACGAAAAATACGACGTCCTATACACTGCATTATAACTTTCGGCGTGTAAAGCCTTTCTGAGCATGCGCGGAACTTAGTTTGTCGAACAAGCCTACACACGAGGGAACTGTTCGCTGAAACAAGGTTTCAGCGGACAGTTTTTCGGAAATTCCGAAAAACTTTGTTCAGCGGACTGTTCGCTGAAACTGTCCGCTGAAAGCCCACACACGAGCGGACTGTTTGCCGAAACACTGTTCAGCGGACAAAGTTGGGCGAACAGTCCCCGCGTGTGTACGCGGCCTAAGGGCGGCTATTCTTCTTTTGATCTGTTTTGCCTTCACCACTCTAGCCAACCATGCCCCCGCCTTGTTATGCAACCCGTAATAGGAGGCTTTAAGGAATTTGAGGTGGTTTGCTTGCTTATAAAGAAGTAGGCACCTCAGTTGCTGTCTATCCCGAAGGATATCCTGCGTCAGTTGGGGGTCTGGGTTAATTTTGTTGTCTCGTTCTTTAGAGGATATGGAATGGAACAAATCGTCAATCTGCTTCGTCCTCTTTTTTTTAACAATGGATGCCAACTTAATCAATACCCCCCTCATATACACTTTATAAGCATTCCACAATGTGAATCTATTAATATCAGGCGAGTCATTAAATTCAAAGAAATTCTGATGCTCCTGTAAGATCGTTTGGCACAATAGCTTGTCTCCCAGAAGGGAGGCGTTCAGTCTCCAAAGTTGAGGAAGAGTGTGACGCAATGTATCTTCAAAGCATAACACAATTGGTGTGTGGTCTGACCAAGATATTGTGCCAATATCGGATCTCAAGACATTCTGGAGCGAATTTTTCCCAGTCAAAAATAAATCTATGCGAGAGTAAGAAGAATGTGCCGCTGATAAGAACGTATAATCCTTCTCTGAGCCATGGAAACAGCGCCAAACATCATACAATTCATATTGTAGAAGCAGAGGAACAATAGATTGCCATGGTCTCCTGGATTGGGCTGAGGAGTCCAAGGTGGGGTCAAGGACTGCGTTGAAATCTCCACCCAAAAGGAGGGTACCCTGAACCACCTCTGAAATTTTGGTAAGCAGAGGAGCAAGAAACTTTTTTTGTCGGGTATTGGGAGCATACAGATTGACCAATGTAAACGTCTTTTGGTTGAGTTCACATATAAGTATGAGGTACCTTCCAAGGGGGTCTTGGATGGTGTGGATGGGACGGAACAAAGTCTTTAATAGCAATTAGGACTCCACATGCCTTTTTAGGACCATTAGAAGTGAAAACTTGGGAATAGTTCCTGAAGTACAGTTTAGGGCACTTATGGGCAGCAAAATGGGTCTCCTGAGCGAATATGGCATCCGCTTTAAGTGAGCGGGCTTCTTTTAACATTGCAGATCGTTTAAAGGGGCTATTGAGGCCTTTTGCATTAATTGACATAAACGTCAAGGGCATGACAAAGTTTGGGTATGTGCTAAGAGGTCGCGGTACCAGGTAGTCCAGTTACCTTGAAGAGAGTACTTAGTAGACTCGTGCATCCCTGTTAGAAGGAGCCAGGCAGAGTTGGGATATACATTCTCTTGGAAAAGGTGGTGTACTTGCATCTGAAGGAGTAGCAGTCCAGGTAGAGCAACAATCCATGGAGGAGACGCAGACCAGAAGCCATGCTCTCTTGTAGTGAAGGATAGTCCGTAAGCGGTGACCCAAGAAGAAAGGGAAGGGGAGAACCACAGGACTAAGGAAAGAAAGGGGAACAAGATCAACATAAGTAAAAAAGACCTGTAGAAACAGGACAATGGGCAGCCAAAGCTGCTTCAACAACAGTGTGGGGTAGATAGGCCACTAGTGCGGCGCACTAGGCACAACAATAAAGGTGCAAACTAAACGTTCGACCTCCTTGCCTCACGCTACTGAAAAGTAGTAACGGAACGGAAAGGACTTGGACTTCTCAATAGGTGGGTCACGACCATTCCGTAGCCAGGTGTTCTGGAGCAGGTGGAATGGGGGGTGGTGCATCAGGCGGGAGCAGATTCCATTGTTTAAACAGTTGTATACCTTTATCCACACTATGTATGGGGAATAATTTACCATTCCAGGAGACGAGGAGCTTCGTGGGAAATCCCCATCTGTAATTTATGTTGTTGTTGCGCAGAATTTTCGTGAGTGGATTTAGTTTCTTCCTATTCAATGCTGTTTGTTGTGAGATGTCGGTATATAGAGAGATACCAGTAAATTCATCAGGAACCACCGGGCTTTGTTTAGCCGCCACCATTATCCTTTCTTTCACGTGATAATAATGAATACGTGGCAGAGTATCTCTAGGTGCAGTGTCAGGGAGAAATTTTGGTTTCGGAATACGGTGCGCCCTATCCACACACAATTCAATGTCTGTCAGAGACGGAATAAGAGCTTTCATAAGGCGTTGAACAAAATTGGTGAGATCACTCGGAGGGATAGTTTCAGGAATACCTCTGAACTTGATGTTATTCCTCCTTGAGCGGTCTTCCAAATCTGATAATTTATATTGGAGGCGTTGCAACTCAGCTTCCTGATCAGTGTACGCATCAACAAGCTCATTATGGGCAGTGTAAAGATCCGCCATTTTAGACCCTAAATGATGAATTTGTGTAAAGTGAGCCTGAACAGTATTGTTCACAGAGGCAAACATGTCAGAGAAATCAGTGAATAAAGTGATCCTGAGAGATAAGAGCATACTTTTCATGGTGCTCTCAGAGATAGCATTGTCAGAGGCTGGAAACATATCAATTGAAGGCTCAGCCTGTGTCTTCTGTGAGGAGAGCTGTGAGGAGACATGCTGCAGCCCAGCAGAGAATTTATCTCCCTCCCTTCGCTGCCTGGATTTAGCAGGGCTGCGCATAGTGGGGGTAGAAGGGGGTGAGCTCTCCCCTGTGTCCCTCAGAACGGCAGGAGCCTGACTCACCCCAGACTGAAGGCCGACGCACGTGCTGTGTCCTCCGCCGGAGTGAGCGCCGGTGCCATCTTGGATGTGCTGAGGCACCGCCGGATAGAAATCTGTGAGGCGATGGGGTGGTCTATTGTTTTTCCGCCGTTTAGTCATGCTGCCGGTTATGTCCGCCGCTACAGGAATGCCAACCACTCTCTGGGGACCTCTCCGTTTGGTCGCGGTGAGTAGCTATACAGCGTGAGGCGGCAGGAGCTCGCAGCTATGCGGCCATCTTCTCCGCCGGCCGGACACGCCCCCCGTGATCCTGACCTTTTGGCGTGTCCCAGACTATTCTTGTCTGCTTGTCGCCCCAACCTTGGCTTTGTCCCTCACCATCCCTATCCTCCTGTTTCCTACTGTGGGTGTGAGCTGGGGGACCCTGGGGGTCGTGACCTGGAGCCAGTTGCAGCCAAGTCCATCCTCACCACTGGAGGCGCTGGTGAACACCTGCTGGCTCTTAAACTCCGCGCCCCAGGGAATCTTAGGCTCTAACCCCAGTGGGATCTGTCCCCATCTGCAGCAGTCACCCGTAGGGTCCACAACCTTGCGGTGCACTCCTGATCCCTACGGTGTGCATCTGTCACCTCGCCTCAAGGTGACCTGACAAACCTCTCCCATATACTCTAGTTGTGGTGCAGGAATGAGCCCTGCTACAAAGAATTGCATCAAAAATTGTAATTAAACGCCCCTGTTAAAAAAGGGGTGAAAAATTGGGCCTTAGGCACTGTTGCTGGTGCCACGACACTGCAACCTCTACCATATACTCTAGTTGTAGTGCAGGAATGAGCCCAGCCGCAAAGCATTGCATCAAAAATTGTAATTAAACGGCCCTGTTAAACAGGGGCTGAAAAATTGGGCTTTAGGCACTGGTGCTGGTGCCACGACACTGCAACCTCTCCCATATATTCTAGTTGTAGTGCAGGAATGAGCCCTGCTGCAAAGCATTGCATCAAAAATTTTAATTAAATGTTAAACAGGGGCTGAAAAATTGGACTGGTGGCATCACCCAGAACCAAAAATGTTCTTCCAACATATCAGCGGAGGAGGAAGAGGATAGACAATCAACATAAAAGGACAGTCACTCAGCATCAGCATAGGCAAAAAAATTATTCGGTTACATCAACTTCAGGTGCTTGGTAGCTGTGGGTGATCCAAGACTGATTCCTCTTGATGAAGGTCAGTCGATCAACTGAGTCGGTGGACAGGCGCACCCTGTGATCGGTAACAAAGCCACCAGCAGCACTGAAGGTGCGTTCCGAAAGAACGCTGGATGCAGGACAGGCCAGTAGCTCAATTGCATACTGTGCAAGCTCTGGCCAGTGATCCATCCTCAAGACCCAGTAAGCCAGAGGATTTTCGGTGGGGAAGGTGTCCAAGTTTGACCTTGCACCTAGGTATTCCTGCACCATGTAAATCAGACGCTGGCGATGGTTGCTGGAACCGATCATACCTTGGGGCTGTGGACTAAAAAATTGTCTGAAAGCATCAGTCAGACGGCCACCTTCTCCACCGCTCCTTCTGACCGATGCCTCAGCAACACGTTGTCCAGGACCAGGAGTTTGTAACCTCCCAGTCTCTGGGAACGTGTTGCACAGACCTTTCTGCAAGGCCTCCCGGAGATGTCTCATCCTCTGCTCCCTCTGCAACGGCAAGATAAGGTCAGCAACCTTACCCTTGTACCGTGGATCAAGGAGAGTGGCCAGCCAGCAATGGTCCCTATCCTTGATCCGAAGAATACGAGGATCCTTCCGCAGGCTTTGCAGGATCAGGGAGGCCATGCAGTGTAGGTTAGCTGAGGCATTCGGTCCGGAGTCCTCTGGGTCACTAAGGACAACATGATCCGCAGCTACCTTCTCCCAGCCACGTACAAGTCCACGGGTTTCTTGAGACTGTAAATCATCCCTACAAGACTGCTGCTGATGCTGAGTGCCAGCCTCCACCATGCTGACACAATCATCCTACTCATCCTCCTCATCCTCTTCCTGTGTGATGGGTGGCACAGCAGGAACACTGTCTGGATAAAGGGGGCCTTGAGAGGCAAGGAAGTCCTCCTCTTCCTGCCTCTGTTCTGCCTCAAGTGCCCTGTCCATTATTCCACGCAGCGTATGCTCCAAGAGGTGGACAAGAGGTACAGTGTCACTGATGCATGCACTGTCACTGCTCACCATCCTTGTGTCCTCCTAAAACGGTGACAGGACAGTGCATGCATCCCTGATCATGCCCCACTGGCGTGGTGAGAAGAAACCGAGCTCCCCTGACCCTGTCCTGGTGCCGTAGTTGCACAGGTACTCATTGATGGCCCTCTGCTGCGTGTGCAGCCACTGCAGCATGGCCAACGTTGGGTTCCACCTGGTGGGCATGTCACATATAAAGCGGTTCTTGGGCAGGTTCAACTCCTTTTGGAGCTCAGCCAGCCGAGCACAGGCATTAAATGATTGGCGGAAATGCACACAGACTTTCCTGGCCTGCTTCAGGACATCCTGTAAGCCTGGGTACCTGCCCAAGAACCGCTGCACCACCAGGTTAAGGACGTGAGCAACACAGGGCACATGGGTCAGTTGTCCCTGTCGGAGGGTGGAGAGGAGGTTGGTGCCATTGTCGCAAACCACCATTCCTGGCTTAAGCTGGCATGGCATCAACCACCTCTCGGCCTGCCCCTGCAGAGCTGACAAAACATCTGCCCCAGCGTGGCTCCTGTCCCCCAAACAAACCAGCGCAAGCACGGCATGGCATAGTTTTGCATGCGTACTTGCGTAGCCCCTGGAACGCCTACGGAGCACCACTGGTTCTGAGGACAGAGCACTGGAAGAGGCCATGGAGGAAGAAGAAGAGGAGGGGGTGGAGGAGAGAGGTGTGTCACAACCAATAGTAGCATTTTGGAGGCGTGGTGGCGGAACAAGCTCCAACACTACTGCACCTTGTCCTGCATCCTTCCCAGCTGCCAGAAGAGTGACCCAATGGGCCGTGAAAGACAGGTAACGTCCCTGTCCATGCCTGCTGGACCATGAGTCAGCGGTAATATGCACCTTACCGCTGACCGCCCTGTCCAGCGAGGCAAGGACATTGCCTTCCACATGCCGGTAGAGAGCCGGAATCGCCTTCCGTGAGAAAAAATGGCATTTGGGGACCTGCCACTGAGGAACCACACATTGTACAAACTCACGGAAGGGGGCCGGGTCTACCAACTGAAAAGGCAGCAGTTGAAGTGCTAGAAATTTAGCCAAGCTAGCATTCAACCGCTGGGCATGTGGATGGCTGGGACTGAACTTCTTTCGGTGGTCCAGCAGCTGGGGCAGGGACATTTGCCTGCTATAATTGGACGTGGGTGTACTGCTAGCAGAGTGCCCGGAAGCATTTGGCTGTGACACACCTAATTCTACACCTTCATTTCTTTCAGAGCAGGTTTCAGAGAGGACTGAAGGTCTAGTGGGGTTGGAGATCCCAGCTGATGAGGAGCAAGGATAGGTCCGCTTTGTTTTTTGGTGTGGGTCTTTGAGGTACGCTTGCCAACGAGCTGCATGGCAGGTCAACATATGTCTGGTCAAGCATGTGGTGCCCAAGTGGTTGATGTTTTGGCCATGCGAGATACGCTTGTGACATATGTTGCAAATAGCAGCGGTGCGATCTGATGCACTCATCTCAAAAAAGGCCCACACCAAAGAACTTTTATAATAACGCGCAGAGGCAGCACCCTGCACAGGCGGAGCTCTGCGGTGTGATTCAGTCGGTGTGCTGCCCCTAAGCTGGCCCCTGGAGGGCATCCTGCCTCGTTGGACATGTGCCTCCTCCTCCTCCTCTTCTCTCCTACCAGGCACCCACGTGGAGTCAGTGCCCTCATCATTCCCTCCCTCTTCATTGCTGGAGCAAACCTGGCAGTATGCTGCAGCTTGTGGAACATGACTGCCAGATTGCTGTCCTTCTTGAGCATCCCCTCTCTCTGCGCTCACGCTACTGCCTTC
The DNA here is from genome assembly GCF_037356315.1 of Lithobates pipiens. NCBI lineage: Eukaryota > Metazoa > Chordata > Amphibia > Anura > Ranidae > Lithobates > Lithobates pipiens. Next base: position 163,666,859 of record NW_027507784.1, read on the forward strand.
CTCTAGCTGAGTATAATCATCAGAGCCTACAAAACACTGGGCATCCTCCTGGAGCATGTACCCAACACTGTGCTCAAAGAGTTCAGGAGACTCCTCAGGAGGACGTGGTTGGTCTAGGGAAGGAGTCACTGATGATGACATTGAGAGGAGGGAAGACGATGCGTTGGCAGCTGCTTTGCTAGTACCCTGAGCCTGGGTGAGAGAGGATGAGGAGGATGAAGAGGGCTTGGTCATCCACTCTACCAAGTCTTCGGCATGTTGCGGCTCAACATGTCCAGCTGCCGAAATGAAGGACAAGCGTGTCCCATGGCCACGTGCTGATGATGACGATGCACCGCGTCCACGACCAGCACTGTTGTCTCTAGACACAGAGCCTGCTTGCCATCTTTTATCGGCTTGCGCCTGTCTGCCTCTCCTTGCTGGCCTTCCAGACATGGTAATGGCCTGAAGAGAGATGGGAAAACCAGCAATTGGGTAGTGTATATTGTGCTGGAGGCACACACAACACCCACTCCTGCAGATGGCAGATGGCTCAATTAGAGAAGAGCTATGTAGGTGGATATATAACGGTGTATTCTGCGGTCAGGGCACGCAGACAGCACACACAATCTCCTACAGCTGACTGCAAGCTCTATTTAAAAAGAGCAATATAGCTAGCTATATAGGTGGATATAACGGTGTATTCTGCGATCAGGGCACGCAGACAGCGTGCACAATCTCCTACAGCTGACTGCAAGCTCTATTTAAAAAGAGCAAGATAGCTAGCTATAAAGGTGGATATAACGGTGTATACTGCAGTCAGGGCACGCAGACAGCATACACAATCTCCTACAACTGACTGCAAGCTCTATTAAAAAAGAGCAATATAGCTAGCTATATAGGTGGATATAACGGTGTATACTGCGGTCAGGGCACGCAGACAGCACGCACAATCTCCTACAACTGATTGCAAGCTCTATTAAAAAAGAGAAATATAGCTAGCTATATAGGTGGATATAACGGTGTATACTGCAGTCAGGGCACGCAGACAGCATACACAATCTCCTACAACTGACTGCAAGCTCTATTAAAAAAGAGCAATATAGCTAGCTATATAGGTGGATATAGCGGTGTATACTGCGGTCAGGGCACGCAGACAGCACGCACAATCTCCTACAACTGACTGCAAGCTCTATTAAAAAAGAGAAATATAGCTAGCTACATAGGTGGATATAACGGTGTATACTGCGGTCAGGGCACGCAGACAGCACGCACAATCTCCTACAACTGACTGCAAGCTCTTTTAAAAAAGAGCAAGATAGCTAGCTATATAGGTGGATATAACGGTGTATACTGCAGTCAGGGCACGCAGACAGCATACACAATCTCCTACAACTGACTGCAAGCTCTATTAAAAAAGAGCAATATAGCTAGCTATATAGGTGGATATAACGGTGTATACTGCGGTCAGGGCACGCAGACAACAACCACTACAGAAGAGCAAGAACGCAAAATCGGCCAATAATGAACGGTGTATACTGTGTTGAAGGTACACAGAACACCCACTAACTCCTACAGATGCCAACACACTACACAAGGCCGCCCGCACTGGTGGCCTTATATAGTGTGGGGCGTGTACTACACAGCCTGAGCTATGATTGGCCACAGGCATCCTGCCTGTGGCCAATCATGGCTCTCCTCGCTGCCGGCGCTGTGATTGGCCAAGCATGCAGGGTCACAGTGCATGCTTGGCCAATCATGAGCCAGCAATGCACTGTGATGGTGCAGTGCATTGTGGGCCGTGAGCGCCACACGAATTTGGCGCGAACGGCCCATAACGTTCAGTATTCGCCGAACGGGCCAACAGCCGATGTTTGAGTCGAACGTATGTTCGACTCGAACACGAAGCTCATCCCTATCCGTTACCAACCCTCCATCAGCACTGAATGTGCATTCAGAAAGAATGCTGGGTGCAGGACAGGCCAGTAGCTCAATTGTATATTGACCAAGTTCTGGCCAGTGGCCCATCCTCAAGACCCAGTAACCCAGAGGATGCTCTGTTGGAAAGGTCTCCAACTCTGCTTTTGCCCCTAGATATTCCTGCATGTGTAATGCAGATGCTGGCAATGGTTGCTTGAACCGATCAGACCTTGGCGCAGAGGACTGAAAAATTGTTTAAAGGCATCCATCAGCCGGCCATCTTCTCCACTGCTCTTCCTCTGACTGAACGAAGCCTCAGCAACACGTTGTCCAGCACCAGGAAATTGTAACCTCCCAGGGTCTGGAAATGCATTGCACAAACCTTTCTTCAAGGCCTCATCCTCTGCTCCCTCTGCGAAGGCAGGATGAGTTCTGCTAAGACTGCTGCTGAGTATTATCCTCTGCATCCATGATGACACAATCCTCTTCCTCTTCTTCCTGTGTGTTTTGCGGGCCCGCTGAGACTGCTGCTGAGTGTTATCCTCTGCATCCATGCTGACACAATCCTCCTCCTCTTCTGCCTGTGTGTTTGGCAGGCCTGCAGGAATGCTATCAGAATAAAGGGGGCCTTGAGAGGAAAGGAAATCCTCCTCTTCCTCCTGCTGTTCTGCCTCAAGTGTCCTTTCCATTATTCCATGAAGCGTGTGCTCCAACAGGAAGACTAGAGGGACAGTGTCACTATGTATGCATTGTCGCTTCTCACCATCCTTGTGGTCTCCTCAAATGGTGACAGGACAGCGCATGCATCCTTGATCAGTAGCCACTGGCGTGTCAAAAAGAAGCCAAGCTCCCCCGATCCTGTACTGGTGCCATACCCACACAGGTACTCATTGATGGCCCTCTGCTGCATGTGCAGCTGTTGCAGCATTGCCAATATTGAGTTCCACCTGGTGGGCATGTCACAAATGAGGTGGTTGGTGGGCAGGTTGCATTCCATTTGAATGTCAGCCAGCCAAGCACTGGCATTGTATGACCTGTGGAAATGACCAAAGACTTATCTGGCCTGCCTCATGAGATCCTGTAAGCCTGGGTACCTGCTCAAGAACCGCTGCACCACCAAATTCAGAATGTGTGCCAAACATGGAACATGGGTCAAGTGTCCCTGCAGGAGGATGGAGAGAAGGTTGGTGCCATTGTCACATACAACTATTCCTGGCTGAATCTGGTGTGTTGTCAACCACCTCTGAGCCTGCCTCTGCAGAGCTGACAGAATCTCTGCCCCAGTGTGGCTCCTTTCCCCTAAGCAGACCAACTCAAGCACCGCATGGCATCTTTTTGCCTGACTGCTTGCATAGCCCCTTGAATGCTTGCAGAGCACCACTGGTTCAGAGGACAAATCTGCAGAAGAGGCCATAGAGGAGGAAGAAGAAGAGGAGGGGGTGGCAGAACAAGCTCCAACAATACTGAAACCTGTTCTGCATCCTTCCCAGCTGCCAGCAGAGTTACCCAGTGCACTGTTAAGAAAAGGTAATGCCCCCTGCCAATGCCTGCTGGACCTTGAGTCAGTGGTAATATGCGCTAGCCACAAAATACCCAATACGATTAGGGTATATAAAAGTGCCAGACCCACACTGTGGGTCTTAGTATCTAGTGTCTCAAAGACCACCTCCAAAGTGTAGTATGAACCATATACAGATAAATGCAATTAAATACAAAAACAAAACGTAAATACGTATCAATAATGTGAATTCCCCAAACACAGTATATGTGTATCAGACTCTGTGTATAAACCCCTAAACCATAAAGGTAAGAATATGAAAAAAATATATTTGCTATTAAGCATAAATGGCCTATCAAAAAAATATATATATAAAAATATATAAATCTGTGTTTAGAGACACTCTATATAATGTCCATACAGTCATATAACAAAAATAAAAAAATAAAAAATAAAATGTCCATATGGTGAACGAACACCAGTGAAGCAAAACTTCAAATGAGGTACGACAGTGAAGAAAAGTTCCAAACAGCTGGATTGCAAATACACAAATTGAAAATCTTCTCCAAAGATGTGGTGTGCTTATCCCATCACCGAAATAAATGAATCAGCTCCTTACCAGATCCAAGCGACCCCCCGTTACAGAGGGTCACCACAAGCAGCAGCAGTCAAAGGGTATCCGGATAGCGCTTCCTCCTCAGGTGGTCACGAATCTTCCACGCGATAGGGTTATGGCTGTTACTCACTCCCAACTCGACGTGGTGTCACATAAGGAAAAACATAGGCTCCAGATAGTGTAAAACCAAATGACTTTAATTCTTAAAAACGAACGTAAACACTTACATAAAAGACTTTAAAAGCAGGTTCAAAACAAAGACGTGCACCGGCCGGATACACGCCAACGCAGAGACCAACCCGTCCTTCCTGGTCCACAGAAACGAACACGACTGGGGTGACGTCGACACGTTCGCACCGCCCTACGCGTTTCGTAATAATTTACGTCGTCCAGGGGCACGGGCGGCGTGCGACGTCACCCCTTTTATAACCATAAACTTAACCAAGCCTCACTTTGGGTCAGCGGCCATCTTAGATGTCACAAAAAACATTAGTAATCAAAAAACGTAGGCCAAGCCTCACTATCACTCACGTTCGTGAGTGATAGTGAGGCTTGGCCTACGTTTTTTGATTACTAATGTTTTTTGTGACATCTAAGATGGCCGCTGACCCAAAGTGAGGCTTGGTTAAGTTTATGGTTATAAAAGGGGTGACGTCGCACGCCGCCCGTGCCCCTGGACGACGTAAATTATTACGAAACGCGTAGGGCGGTGCGAACGTGTCGACGTCACCCCAGTCGTGTTCGTTTCTGTGGACCAGGAAGGACGGGTTGGTCTCTGCGTTGGCGTGTATCCGGCTGGTGCACGTCTTTGTTTTGAACCTGCTTTTAAAGTCTTTTATGTAAGTGTTTACGTTCGTTTTTAAGAATTAAAGTCATTTGGTTTTACACTATCTGGAGCCTATGTTTTTCCTTATGTGACACCACGTCGAGTTGGGAGTGAGTAACAGCCATAACCCTATCGCGTGGAAGATTCGTGACCACCTGAGGAGGAAGCGCTATCCGGATACCCTTTGACTGCTGCTGCTTGTGGTGACCCTCTGTAACGGGGGGTCGCTTGGATCTGGTAAGGAGCTGATTCATTTATTTCGGTGATGGGATAAGCACACCACATCTTTGGAGAAGATTTTCAATTTGTGTATTTGCAATCCAGCTGTTTGGAACTTTTCTTCACTGTCGTACCTCATTTGAAGTTTTGCTTCACTGGTGTTCGTTCACCATATGGACATTTTATTTTTTATTTTTTTATTTTTGTTATATGACTGTATGGACATTATATAGAGTGTCTCTAAACACAGATTTATATATTTTTATATATATTTTTTTTTGATAGGCCATTTATGCTTAATAGCAAATATATTTTTTTCATATTCTTACCTTTATGGTTTAGGGGTTTATACACAGAGTCTGATACACATATACTGTGTTTGGGGAATTCACATTATTGATACGTATTTACGTTTTGTTTTTGTATTTAATTGCATTTATCTGTATATGGTTCATACTACACTTTGGAGGTGGTCTTTGAGACACTAGATACTAAGACCCACAGTGTGGGTCTGGCACTTTTATATACCCTAATCGTATTGGGTATTTTGTGGCTAGCGCAGTTCTTTTTCTTTCTATTTTTGTTTGGTGTATTTTTGGTATACATTTGAATTGCAGCTTCCGTTCAATACTATTTGTTTTTTCCCGTAGCGCAGTTTTTTTCCTCTTTTTTCTTTTCAGTGGTAATATGCACCTTACTGCTGACCGCCCTTTCCAATGAGACCAAAATATTGCCCTCCACATGCCGGTAGAGAGCCAAAATGACTTTGTCAGAAACCATGAATCAGACTGAGACAGAAGTATAGTTAAATCACACTTGTTTAATAATAATAAGAAAAAGGTAAATGTAGTCAAAACATTGTAGCCAGAGTTCAGGAACCAAAATGGATAGTCTGACAAAAAAAGTAAATGTGAACTATTGTTTTTGGTCTGTACTCCATTACATACAACTAACACATATTTGGTAAGCAATGAAAGCTTGACAGGGATTTGAATCCCTCCAACTCTGTCTAAAGCTTTAAACAAGGTTTTGGCTATACATGCACTTTACAGCAAAAAGAATGATATTTCTAGTTAAATTATTTATAGTTTTTTAGCAGCTCGATAAATGATGAGTCACTGCTAATTCCTTTTCCAAGGAACGATACGTTTTGACAAACGATAACGAAAGTGCAGAATCCGAAAAACGAAACATCCGACATAAATAAATGCTTTTTTTTCGTTTTCGTTGTTACAACAGTTCAATATAGAATAGGAGATTCGACGTGACCGTTCGATATAGAATAGGAGATTCGACGTGACCGTTGGATATATATATATATATATAGGAGATTCTACGTGACTTTGACAATATCAATCTGCCTATTGAACCTGTGGTCGAATGTGCCTAAGTTTCGTTTACCTCTATTGGTCCAAGATTATATAGAAAAGCTTTGACAGAGAGTAAATATTCGACATAGAGAGAACAGATTCGAAAGAGAGAAACGATTCTGGAATTAGGTGGGGGAAGTAAAATAAAAAAAATAATGATGATGATGAATGTTATTGGCTGATTGTAACCAAAGAGGAGGAGCAGTAAAATAGCCGGAACTAACAGAACACATGTACAGCCAACTTACATTCACTTACGATTTGCTAGCAGAGAGAGACACACACTGAATTATTTCAGAAGACAGTCAATCTTAGCTAGTCCGTTTGTGTTCCTGAATCATTTAGCAATCAAGCATAAGCACAGCAGCAACAATAGTGAAGCAAGCTACAGTTGAACTTAGCTTTTTCCTAAAAATCTGATGCTATAGTGATAGTGTGAGAACCTTAGTGATTCTAGTGTTGCTGCTAGTGTTGCTGTGATAGCCTCAGAGGCTGCCTGTGTTGTGTGGGGATTTATTAGACTTGTACCTGTCTGATCAGTGATCGCTATCACCAGTCCACCAGTTTCTGTTTGAACGAGTATATAATATATATACAGAAACGGCAATGTACCGTTCTACTGGAAACGCGAAGGCAGGTAGAGGTAGTGGTCGTGGTCGCAGTCGCGGTGGACGCCTTGCTAAAAAAAGTGGCAAGGTCTCTGCTACTAGTGTCTCTTACATTTATGCCATCACAAACATGCTGTCCACAACAGTGGGTGCCACCACCACTGCCACCAGCAAAGCTAGTTCCACCACCACCACGAGTTCTACTAGGAGTTTTCCTGCCAGACCACCATCTGCTGCCGCTTCCACTGCCAGTGCAGTGCTTCCTTCTGCTTCTACAGGTGTCATGGCTTCTTATTTTTATGGGATAGGCAAGAAACCTAGTATAAAACAAGTGGAGTTGCCTGTACACTCACAACCACCAATCACACAGCCAGTGCCACTGCCCAGCTCCCCAAAGAAGCAATTGAGGGAGACAGCAGCAGAGACAGAGTGTGAGACTTTTTTGTCATTGGCCCAAGAGAATGATTCTGAATGTGATGCTCCTCTTTCCCCAACCACTGCAGACGTTTTATACACCCACAAGAGTTGCAGCATGACGTAGAGAACATGCAAGAGGAATATTCTGTGAGGAGTAGGACAGGTAGCAGTCCACTTTTTTCATCTGCTGCTAATTCCCCTTCTCCCTCTGTTATTATGGAGGAAGAATTATGTGATGATGATAACACAGACCTCCCCAGCACCCCTGCAATTAGCACTAGTTCACCAAGTGTAACTATAGTGGCAACAGCTTCCACCACTGGTATGCTACCTGCTGCAGCTATATCAGCCCATACTACTACTACTACTAGTGATCAGGGTAAAGGGGCTGCATCCCGCCGCAGCAATGTGTGGAAATACTTCCAAACAGTGGAAGGCGGGTTCTTTGCAAAGTGCAAGTTGTGTGGGAAGCAAGTCAGCAGGGGTAAAAAGTTGGGACATTTAACCAACGCTGGCATGAACCTTCATCTCAGAAATCACCACAGTTCTAGTTTACTGCGGGCAGAGGCAGAAAAAGATGGTAACGCTGACTGTACTGGTGGTACCTCCTCAACCACACCACAGACTCAGATCACAGCCCATAGAGAGGGTTCAATTAGGACAAACCGTCCACATGCAGTAGTTCCACTGCAGGCCAAATCAGGCTCCTCATCCTCCCAAGGACATTATCAGCCTACCCTAGACAGTTTTGTTGGCTTTAGTTCCAAGGGCATGTCAAAACAGCAGGCCAACAAGATCACCTGCCTCATTGGCCAATTCATTGCTGTTGGAGGAGCCTCTTTTCGCATGATTGAAGGGGAGCCATTTAAACAGCTGATGCATGCCCTTGCTCCACAATACGTTGTTCCTGCACGAACAACTTTCAGCAGAAAGATTGTTCCAGCACTATACCATTTGTGTGTTGCATTATTAAAGGAAAAAATGGCCAAAGCTAAGGGTCAGACAATTCATTTGACCACTGATTTGTGGACAGCTCCCAGCGGTCAACATGCTTTCCTGTCTGTGACTGCACACTGGTGGCAGGCCACTGTGCCTGTTGGTGGTGGCACTACTGCAAGAGCTCAAACTTCATCAGGAAGCAGGTCTGCAGCTCAAGACCAGCAGGGTTATCAAGCTTTCCTGCTCCACACAGAAGTCTGTGATGATAGACACAGCTCTGCCAACATATTGCGGGCAATTAGAGCGATGTTGGCCAATTGGTTTGGAGAGCGGGCAGTCACCAATGTTTCTGTTGGATTCATAGTAACAGACGGAGATTCAAAAATGGTCAAAGCACTCCAAGATGGATCTTTTGTTGGTGTGCGATGTTCTGCACACATACTGCATTTAGTGGTCAAGGGTGCAATCCCAGTGGAGAAAAACAACAAGATTGCTCAAATCTTGGACCTTTGCAGGAAAATTGCAGGGCATTTCCACCGCAGTGTAGTTGCTAGTCAACTGTTGAGGGAGGAGCAAGAACAATCAGGGCTCCCCATACATCACCTGAAACAAGATGTCAGCACCCGGTGGAACTATACCCTGGAAATGCTGGAACGCATTTTGGAGCAAAAGACAGCCATCCACAATCTATGATCTCACCACAGCATTGGGATTGATTCCACACTGGGACATTATGACTGGTGTATAATTGGGCAGCTTGTTTCTGTCTTAAAATCTTTTCGTAATGTGACGGAAAACTTGAGTCAGAGCAATTCCAGCCTAGGACAGGTCATACCCTTGTTTACCTATCTCATAGATAAGATGGGATCATTCCTAGAAAACAGTGAGCCTGTTTGTGGCAACCCACTTCATGCCGATGTAGCGTCTTTCATCAGAAAGCTACAAGACAATTTAAAAGATCGGCTAAATGACCGTGTCCGCAAAAGCCCTGAACTCATGCTGGCTACCCTGTGTGATCCCAGGATCAAAGGTAAACTGTCACTCAGAGACAACAGCCTTTCCTACTGGAAAGAAAAACTCATTGAAAGAGTCCATAATTTGCAGCAACAAAGACCTGCAATGTCTGCTATTCCAAGGCCTGGCACCATCACTCAAAAACAACTGAGTGGAGCATGTGCATGTTGGGTAGAGGCACTTGACAATCTGGTGGATGCAGGTCAAGCAGCAGGTAATCGAGAGGAGAGCAGTGCCTCTGAAATGGTCAGGGCCTACCTATATGAAGCCCCTTTGCTTCCTACAGAGGACCCTTTGACCTATTGGGATGGTAAGAAAAGTGTGTGGCCTGGTCTTTGCCTGGTTGCCCAGAAACTACTATCCTGTCCTCCAACCAGTGTGCAAAGTGAGAGAGTTGTCTCTATTACTGGGAACATCCTTAATCCACACTGTGCACAGCTAACACCCCATTTGATGGAACAAATAACTTTCCTCAAATTTAACCTCCCAAGCTGGGTTACCCTACCCTTAACTTGTGAGACCAGAATCATTGCCACCATGTGAAGAAGATACATGGGACTCAGAGAACCCATCCAAATGTTGAGGAAAATCATTTTTTTTTTCTTACCACTTGAGGTTGACATTGAATAGCAGTTCTCTTTGGTGTGACTCCAAGATTGAAATAGAATTAGATTTTTTCAAACAATCCTAATTACTCCCTTTATTCCTTCCATCAACCTTTTTTGTAATGAATGTATATGTGTAGAGTGACTAGAGTGTGTGTGATTGCATGAATGAATGTTGTGTGAATGGACAGTAGCAAGGGTTGAAGCCTTGACGTGGCGCTACTGCTCATGTGTTGCTGTCTTTGTACATACAAATAGCAACGTGTGCTAATTTAACCATTTTTTGTATGATGGTGTGGAAATAAGAGACAATGATTATTATTGATGAAGCGACTGTCAACTCAAGGATCAGAATATGTTATCAACACAACATAGAACAAAGAAACATACAGCTGGAAAAGTGATTCTATGCAAGATAGATTAGTTGGTCACTACTAAGCTGCACCCAGATGCCCATGACCCCTCCTATTTGCCATCTCTGACCCTGGGGACACCAGGGCCCTCTCTGATCCTCCGCCTGTCAGGTCAACTGAGACCAGGTGACAGATACACTCCGTAGAAGTCAGAAGTGCACCGCTAGGTACAGGTAGCGGACCTTAGAACTGACTGCTGCGGATTGTACCCAGGGAGATTCAGGACACAGGTCTACAGGATCACTAAGAGTTTTGTGATTTTAGTGTTGCGCAATAGAAAATAGGGGAAGAAAAGGAAAGGGAGACGGAAAAGAGAGGGGGGGGGGGAAGGGGAGGGGAGAGAGGGGAGGGGAAGGGGAAAGAGGGGAGAATGTGCAAAGTGCTTGATAAATTATTGAAGTGCGTGATAGCAAATATGTAAAAATACCATAAAGGTAAAACTATCAATCATAAATGAATGCCTAAACTCACAAATAATAAAAATCAAGAAGGCATTGCCAAATTGCCAATATAGTGTACCAAATGTGAAAATAAAGTGATAAAGTGATAATCCAAGATATATAACTCAAAGTGTACAATTTTTAAAAAAATCACATAAGCATATTTCCATGTGACATGCCAAGTGAACAATCAAATGTCAATAAACCCAATAACTATATACACAACATACATAATCCATGCAGTGCTTATAAGTGACAATGATGCTAACAGCAATATAAAACGTAACAATTGCAAATAAAAAGATTGTGCAAAAATGAATCAAATGGGTAAAGTGCTAATAGTCAATATAAACTATTCAATGCAGTGAACATGCTGTGTTCAAAGGGAGAGCACTTTGCTTCAAACTCCAGTGACTCATGCAGGCATACAGATGCAGTGACTTTTTCCTCCTATTAACCAGTGAGTGGACGGATGTGCCCTTACCTCACGGCTGTGAGGTTACAGCCTTAATCAAATATTGGTGAATAGCTTGCTTCAATTCCTAGGGTAGTTATGCCTCACAAAACAAAGAGATGATATCCCATAGTGCAGTAGTTTGAACAAATTCAATTTATTAAGTAAAACGTCAGGGTACTCACATTTGAGGAGTAAATAAATGCAGTATATACAGAGCAACGAGCGGTGCGTTCCAGCGTTCTTCCTGGTATCTCTCTCACTTCCATCCTTGCGCATTCGTCACCGTCACGTGACTTCTTCCCTGAAGAAGTCACGTGACGGTGACGAATGCGCAAGTAAGGAAGTGAGAGAGATACCAGGAAGAACGCTGGAACGCACCGCTCGTTGCTCTGTATATACTGCATTTATTTACTCCTCAAATGTGAGTACCCTGACGTTTTACTTAATAAATTGAATTTGTTCAAACTACTGCACTATGGGATATCATCTCTTTGTTTTGTGAGGCATAACTACCCTAGGAATTGAAGCAAGCTATTCACCAATATTTGATTAAGGCTGTAACCTCACAGCCGTGAGGTAAGGGCACATCCGTCCACTCACTGGTTAATAGGAGGAAAAAGTCACTGCATCTGTATGCCTGCATGAGTCACTGGAGTTTGAAGCAAAGTGCTCTCCCTTTGAACACAGCATGTTCACTGCATTGAATAGTTTATATTGACTATTAGCACTTTACCCATTTGATTCATTTTTGCACAATCTTTTTATTTGCAATTGTTACGTTTTATATTGCTGTTAGCATCATTGTCACTTATAAGCACTGCATGGATTACGTATGTTGTGTATATAGTTATTGGGTTTATTGACATTTGATTGTTCACTTGGCATGTCACATGGAAATATGCTTATGTGATTTTTTTTAAAATTGTACACTTTGAGTTATATATCTTGGATTATCACTTTATCACTTTATTTTCACATTTGGTACACTATATTGGCAATTCGGCAATGCCTTCTTGATTTTTATTATTTGTGAACTTAGGCATTCATTTATGATTGATAGTTTTACCTTTATGGTATTTTTACATATTTGCTATCACGCACTATAATAATTTATCAAGCACTTTGCACATTCTCCCCTCTTTCCCCTTCCCCTCCCCTCTCTCCCCTCCCCTCCCCCCCCCCCTCTCTTTTCCGTCTCCCTTTCCTTTTCTTCCCCTATTTTCTATTGCGCAACACTAAAATCACAAAACTCTTATCGCTTAGGGAGTAGGTTAAGCTCCTATTCAGTGTTTGCAGCATTTTTTCATTTCCCCCTGTCTGGTTGGCTGGCGCAGAGGTATCTTATATAACAATTATCTACAGGATCACTAACACAGATCCCAATGGGAGCTGGAGCATAGATTCCCCCTGGGTGCGGAGTCTAATGCCCCGTACACACGAGAGGAATTAAGTCTGACAGACCTCCAAAGGAGTTCCGCCGGAGTTCCGCTGGAGTTCCGACGGAGTTCTGGCGGACTTTTCGACCGAACGGACTTGACCACACACCATCACACCAAACTCCGACGGAGTCGAACGTGATGACGTACGACTGGATTCGACGTAGGAAGTTCATAGACAGTAGCCAATAGCTGCCCTAGCGTCGGTTTTAGTCCGTCGGAGTAGCACACACACGAGCGGATTTTTCAAAGGGGACCGGGTCCGGCGGAGTTCCGTCGGGAAAATTTAAAGCATGCTTCATTTCTAAAGTCCGTCAGACTTTAGCTTCGCTAAAGTCCGTTGCAGCCCACACACGATCGGATAGTCCGCCGGACTCAGTCCGTCGGAGTTTGGATGTCGAAAAGTCCGCTCGTGTGTACGGGGCATAAGAGCCAGCAGGTGTTCACCAGAGCCTAAAACTTCTAAAACAAAAACCACTAGACACAAATGAGCATCAGTTAAAGAAAAACTCCAGGGTACATGTAAAATATGTCAGTAAACAAAACAAACAGCCTGTTGCCAGTGTGCAACACAATACACTCTGGAGTCTGAACTATAGCCTAAAGACTCAATTTTTAGAGACATTTGCCTGCACAAAGATCTACGAGGTCACAAGGTAATTTACAATTTTTTGCTTTAGATGATGACAAAGAGGAGGCAACAGACAATCAGACATCATGAGGAAAGTGTTAATGCATGCATTAGGGGCATGCCACAGATTGAACATGTCCAGGGACAATAGCTGCAGATTCTTGTCTGACACACCCCCTCCAGCCTGCTTTTTTATTCACGATGATTGACGATTATGATTAACAGTGATTGGCTCAGACTGGGAATCTGAACTACAGCAAGAAGGGGGCGTGATCAGGGAAGTGACATTGAGGAAGTGACAAGCACAGGTCACGTTAACCGGAAGACTGGAATCGGCTGCAGAGGGGGACTAATGTAATTAATAATTCCAGCTAAACCAAAGCCTTGCAGAATAAAGCAGAACCAACAAGGTATGCCACCAGCATTTCATATTTAAAATACTATTTGCCTGGAAAATACTAAAAAAGTTGTACTTACTCCCTGGATCTGCCGCGTCTGGCTGGTCACCTTCCGGTGCATCCCCAGCAGCCTCTACAGGGCAGGTCTCCTCCACCTCCTGCTCAGCCTCAGCAGCTGTTGATCAATTTAATATAGAAAAGACGATTACAATCTGCAATGTACAACAATCTCACACACATTAGTACAAAAACATTGAAACATGTATGATCACTCAGCAGCAGATACCAGCAAGATTATACAAACTTACATGTGGATGTTGCCGCCTCAGCCTCTTCCTCCTCCTCCTCAGTCTCCCCCTGTGACTGGATGATGAGACCTATTTAATAATAAAGGGGAAATGATGAACGTTACAATGTTCAAGCTTCAAAGATATTATTACTATAAATAAATACTGTATATAGATAAAATTAATTATCCATTAGCATGGCAATCCAAAAATAAAATAAAAAAACAGTAAAAAATTAAAAAAAGGAGGTACTTACCTGTCCTGGTTCCAGCGGCGAGTGCTAGGTGCACGACACTGATCAGGCGCCTCAGTTCAGAGCGGCAACGTTCTGTCAGATTACGTAAGTTACACAAGCGCTTGCGTTACCTGACAGAACGTCATAGAGGCTCTAACTGTCACTGCTTGAGCGAGAAGCAATGACATTGGAATCGACAATGGAAGGCTGGACCAATGGAAAAGGACCCACTGTATTAGTGTCACTACTACAGTACTTACTGGATGTTGATGCTGAGGACTCCTCCTCCCCCGCCCTCCGCTTCCGGCGGTGCTCCTGGATACGATCTTTAAATACAATCAAACACAGCATGGTAAATGTCCGATGCTTGACAAACAAAAAAACGTCCTGCACAATGTAATGCTGACACCAACCTTGATGGGACAGGAGCTGCTCTATCTCCTCCTCCCCTATGCCCGCTAATAGCTCCGCCTCATGGGGGAGGAGAGGCACCTGCTTCCCTCTGCGCCCCAACTGCCTGCGTTTACGTGCAATTGAGCTGCAAAACAAAAAGAGAAGAGAAACGGGTTCCATAATTAAACTACAATTGTAATCTGAAAATGACATCAACACATGAAACAATTGTAGAATGAACCCGTAGTATGACATGCAAATGGAATTTTTGGATTAGGCACTTTTTTTTTATTTAGCCCAAGATTTTCACATTTTCTTATTAACCAAATTCATTTTAAGAAAAGGGTATGCTTTTTTGGTGCATAATAAAATATAAAAGACAGGATTGGGATTGTGCCAAGTAAATAAATATTAATATAGATGTCCACTGTCCAGTCCACCTTTCTAATTAGGCGCTTGTGTGAACTGTGTATGGTGTAAATTTCCTTTCTTGTTTCTTTTGCATTAACCACTTGTGGATTTGGACCCCTCCACATATGGTGGCATGTCCGCAAGCTGGTTAAGTCCAGCCACCATAACAACATTTTTTGTTTAATTTATTTTTTTATATTTAACTCTTTTTTTCAATAACAAAATATGTAAAACCCAGTGTGGTGATCTAATGCCACCAATAAAAGCTCTATATGTGGCGGGAAAAGGGCATACATTTAATTTGGGTAGTACATCGCAGGAGTGTGCAATTGTCAGTTAACCACTTCCCGACCGGCACACGACAATGTATGTCGGCAGAATGCCACGGGCAGGCATATTGGCATACAGGTACATCCATTTCTATATGCCACCCTGCCATCGCGTGCGTGCCGCCTGTCGGGACCCCCATGAGTCCGGTCGGGGGTCCCGCGGGCTCCGTTGCTGTGGGGATACCCACGATCGTCTCACTGGGCGGATGAACGGGGAGATGCCATTGTAAACAGCATCTCCCCATTCTGCCTAGCAACAAGTGACACTGATCTCTGCTCCATGTGACTGGAGCAGAGATCAGTGTTCAGTCACTAACACACAGCCACGCGCCGCAAAGTTAGTAACACGCCCCTAAGACAGACTTAACCCCTACACTGCCACCCCCTGGTTAACCCCTTCACTGCCAGTGTCATTTACACAGGAATAACTGCATTTATATAGCAGTGATTGCTGTATAAATGACAATGGTCCCAAAAATGTCCGATGTGTCCACCATATTGTCGCAGTCACAATAAAAATCGCTGATCGCCACCATTACTAGTAAAAAAAATTATTAATAATAAAAATGTCATAAAACTACCCCCTATTTTGTACATGCTATAACTTTTGCGCAAACCAATCAATAATCCCTTGAATTGACAGAGTGAGGATGGTGACGCCGGGACATGATACGAGAGACATATCGGCCTCGGGGGTTGGGGGGCGACGTCGCAGGCACCCTGGACAGGTAAGAGTCCATATTAAAAGTCAGCAGCTACAGTGTTTGTAGCTACTGAATTAAAAAAAAAAAAAAGATTCCACTTGAACACCCCTTTAAGCCTAATTCACACTTATGCATTTTTGTGCTTTTTGCATTTTGCAGATTTGCACTACAGAACGTGTTCCATAGGAAACCATGTTGTATGGACTGTAGTGAAAATCTGCAAAATGCAAAAAGCACTAAAAATGCATAAGTGTCAATCAGACCTTAAAGTTGAAATTACCAGGGACATGAGAAGCCTAATCGCATTCCTTTTTTACAGGAGCTAGGATATCCATTGGGCGATCCAGGCAGTGGAGCCTTGCTGCTTCACTGCCCGTTTCCTACTGCGCATTCAAGAGTCGCACGGCGCTGTGTGAATGGGGCGCTCTGTGTTCTGGTACACACACAGTTCCCAGAACATAGCATGCCCCATTCCCCAGAAGACAGCGCGAGGAGGAGAGAAGACCGAAGATCACCGCAGAGTAGGAAGAGACAGATTAGGAAGACTGCCTAGCAATATTAATGCTATTTTTTTTTTTTTTTTTAGGGTGGCCCTCCACTTTAAGTAGATCTGTGAGCTATGAACATGTAACTATTTACATGTTTTTTAAAAGCAGCCAACATTCTTTAAAACAAGTCCAGACAGACCTCTCTAGCTGGAAGCACTATAGCGTATTTCATTCTTAGATTTCTGAAAACAAATACAGTACTTTCTTTCATTCTCTATAATTTATTCCATTTTGTTCCCACCGCCAGCAGTGAAGGAAGGTAGGAGAGGTGATTTTACTCCTAAAAAACAGTAGGCTAAATTGATTAACTGTTTTGACAATTGATGATGCCCAATTAGAGGACAACTCCCAATGGAAATATCTCCAATTAGGGCCGGTTCACACTGCGAGGCGAGGCGAGGCGACACGGCTCGCCTCGCCTCGCTCCCGCAAGTCGCCCCCATTCAGTACTATGGAACCGTTCTGAGAGGAGCGACTCGAGTCGCTCCGACTCAGAAAAAAGGTTCCTGTACTACTTCGGGGCGACTTCGGGGGCGACTTGCATTGACTTCTATGCAGAAGTCCTCTGCAAGTCGCCGCTGACCCCCCCTGCAAGTCGCGGCGAGGAAGTCGGAGACGCCTCGCCGCGGCTCGCAGTGTGAACCGGCCCTTAGGTAAAACAATTAAGCAAAACTAAACAAACATCTACAATCACTTAAAAGCCATTCACCAAGGTGTGCCAGTCAATGTAATATAATCACTAATTCATTATATCAAGACTGTGTGCATCCAAAACAAAACATTCTAAGTTGATAGCTGAATGATCCAGATCATATTACCTCCCTGTTATGGTATTCAAGTGGAACTTTACGATTTTTTTTTTTTTTAAATGGGTGCACAGGCAGGTAAGAGACATCTAATTTGATCATAATTGTTTGTCTGGTACATGCAGGGGTGTACCTAAAGCATTTGGCACCTGGGGTGGATCGTATATATGGCACTCTTCCCTCACTGATCATGTGACAGCATACAGGCAATACGATTGCTGCTAGACCCGAGCATTGTCACATTGCCCACCATACCTGGAAGTACTGGATATTGTCACCAGCTGTGACAGAGGTGGAGGTGGTGAGGTGAGTAAAGGGGGCTTAGGAGAACATACAGTCACTCTGTCCTGCACCTGGCATTCTCTACACCCCCATCTTTATTAATCTGCCCCATCTTCAATAATCACCACCATCTTCAATAATCTGTGTCAGGGAAATGGGCACGGAAGAAATGGCAATCTTGCCAGTAGTAGAGATGGGCAACATAGCCGCATTCCTGTGCATGCGCAAAACCGGCGTGCACTTTTGCACATGATGTGACAGATGGGGTCCCTTGCTGGCCTATAAAAGACTGCTGTTGTCTGACCTAAATTGCTGGATTATTGTCAGCTTCCCTGTACTCCTGAACTTCTATTTATCTCTTTGTTTCCCCATTGTGGCTTGTTCCAGACTTGCTTGACCTCTGCTCATGCCTTACTCACTGGCTTGCTTCTTGACCCATCATCTGCTTGATCACCAGTGTATGACCCCAGCTTGCTGCATGGACTTTGCCTTCACCTGATCACGTGTGTATGACCCTGGCTTGCCTTCCGGAGTTGCTCTTTCTTCCTGTATGATTATCAGTGCCTGCCCTATGGACTCTGTTACTCATTACTGACATGCCATCTTGTGTTTGATCCTCGGCCTGGCTTCTACCAATGTGTCCTGAAAGCACGGTTCATCTGCAGCATGGTAGAGGTTTCTGGCAGTCTATATCTTGCCATGCATGTAGCAGCCCTCACAAGGTGACTCTCCTCCTGGTCCACCCGGATCCTGCAAGCAACCCATGCTTCTCTGGGCCTACACCTACTGTTGCACTATCAGAGGTATATAAGGTTATTTCCAATTTGAAGAGCATCTGATGGTTTCTTCTGCTATTGCTGATTCCAGTTCACCATCTACCAGCACTGCATCAGCTTCCTCTGCACAGGAACGTGACCTCTTACAGAGATGGTCCCCCTCCTGAGCCTCGAGTACCAATGCCCCCGGTGATCGGAAGAAATTCCGGGCCTTTAAAAATGCCCCGGGAAGAAGTCACTTTTGACGAAACGACGTAGGGTTGAGCGGCGTGCTGATGTCACCACCATTTCGATCCAGGAAGGACGGGCAGTGAGAGAGAGAGAGAGAAAGCTGGCCGGTATTTGAACACACGCTTGTATACGCCTAAATTGTGAGTGTAAATTATTGATGCCTATGTGTTTTCATAAAAGTTGTTTGTGGAGTTACGCTATGGGACCTTTTCTGTTTGCTTTATCCTAATAACATCCATCAATGTGGCTGGGATGAGAGATGCTTAAAGGAGGAGGTACACAGATATGAGTTACCAGCGGTTGCATTTTGGCTTAAAGGTCCAGGCTGGGGGATTATTTTCAGGCACGTTTTGATCTCCTTAAAAAGCGATCTGGCTAGCTGGTAAGCCTCAGTGGATCTATTGGTGGAGGACTTTCTCGTTGGTGCACTTTCTCACGTCTTGAGGGTGTTGTGTGCGGTGTCACCTAAGAGGACTGAAGTTATATCTCCGTATCCTCCTGCTTTTATAATTTAATTATTGATTTTCCATTTATTTGTGGACTATGTGCATTTGTTTTTTTATTATTGCCTTTCACTTTTATTTTTGTAACATTAATAATTTTTTTTTTTATATATCGTGTGGGAAATTAATTTTTTCACGTTAGTAATGAATTATTTCAGTATAATTTTTATTATTATTTATTTTATTATTATTATTATTATTATTATTATATTATTACTGTGGCATATGAGTGTATATCACTCACTTTTATGATTTTCAGCGCAGCTTCTTTTTTGATTGGTGTTCTATTGTGTGTATCTCAATTTAAAGCGGAGCTCCACCTGATTTATACACAATAGCTCAGATTGATTAAACAGCTGTTCTAATTATAAAACGGAACATTATTTTTTTTTTATTTGAACTGTACCTTGTTTTTTTCTTTTTCATTTCCCCACTTCCTTAATCTGGGGATTGCGGATATGGGCGGGGATTTGCGGCTAGCTCGTCATTTCCTCGAACCGCACAGTCTCCTGGGATCTTTCTTGATTGTTCCCAGGAGTCTGTGCAGCGATTTCTTCTTGGATTCGTTTATCTCAGTTGCCATCACAACGGGGCGGGACTTCCCATGACGCAGCCCGTTGTAATGGAAACCTAAGCTGTTGACTGCGCTCCGATATTACCTACTGCGCATGCGCAAGATCATAACTACAACGGCCGCTGCATGCTGGAAGATCCACGTCAGAGAATCCAGGAAGAGAATGCCTGTGGGCTTCACATTCCCACAGGCAAGATGAAAGCGATGGGTCTCGTTTTTTAAAAGATGTCTTTAACAGAGAAAAAAGAAAGTCAAACAAATAAAAAACAGAACATGTGGCTGACACCTGCTGGAATGAAGCAGCCCTTAAATGCCAGTACTGTCTCGGCCTATCTGAAACCCTTAAAGATGAACTGGCCCGAGTCGAGACCCAAGCTACTTTGGAGGATCTGATATTGCTGGCCATTAAGCTGGACAGACGTCCGCGGGAATGGCGATCAGAATGATTACAAAATCCTTGACCTGCTTGGATGATGCCCAGGATTCTGCAGGTCTCTACCAGTACTATCTGCCACCGCCGCACAGAGCGCACTCCCCCAACCCTGCACGCCACACACAGTGCACCCCTTCAACCCCGCATGCCACACACAGCACACTTCCTCAACCCTGCAAGCCGCACACAGCTCACCCCCTCAACCCTGCACACAGCGCATCCCCTCAACCCTGCATGCTGCACACAGTGCACCCCCTCAACTCTGCACGCCACACACAGAGCACTCTCCTCAACCCTGCATGCTATACATAGCGTACCCCCCTCAACCCTGCACGCCACACACAGAGCACCCCCTCAACCTTGCATGCCACACACAGTGCAGCCCCTGAAACCTGCAAGCTGCACACAGAGCTGCCCCTCAACCCTGCACGCGGCACACAGTGCACCCCCTCATCCCTACACACACTGCACTCCCTCAACCCTGCACGCCACACACAGTGCACCCCCCTCAACCCTGCAAGCCGACACTGTGCACCCCCTCAACCCTGCAAGCCACACACAGTGCACCCCTTCAACCCTGCCTGCCACACACAGTGCACCCCCTCAACCCTGAACACAGTGCACCCCCTTAACCCTGCCCTCTGTACACAGCTCACCTCTGAACCCTGCATTCCATACAAAGCACACCTCTGAACCCTACACTTCATACAAAGCACACCTCTGAACCCTACACTCCGTACAAAGCACACCTCTGAACCCTACACTCCATACACAATGCACCTCTGAACCCTGCACTCCGTCACCTCCACAGTCTGTGGTGTGCAGGCAGGGAGATGATGTGCTGTAACCTTAAGCAACCAATCAGTGGGTTGTAATGATGTGCTGTAACCTCTAACAACCAATTAGGGAGCTGTAATGATGTGATGTAACCTCAAGCAACCACTTAGGGAGCATTAATATTGTGTAGTGGTGTTAATGATGTGCAGTAACCTTCAACAACAAATCAGTGAACTGTAATTATCTGCTGTAATCTCTAGCAAGCAATCAGTGAGCAATAATAATTTGCAGTAACCTCTAGCAACCAATCAGTTAGTAGTAACACAGTGCAATAACCTCTAGCAACCAATGGGTAAGTGGTAATTATGCGCAGTATCATCAAGCAACCAATCAGTAAGCAATAATCATGTGTGTAGTGGACAGTGTAGGTATCAGGTCGTGTAGTGGTCAGTATAGGAATCAGATGGGTCAGTGTAGAGGTCAGTATAGGAATCAGTTAGGTTAATGTAGTGGTCAGATAGGTCAGTGCATTTGACAGTATAGGAATCGGGTAGGTTAGTGTAGTGGTCAGATAGGTCATGTAAGAATTAGGTTGGTCAGTAATACTGTACTAGTGGAAGGGACTTAGGAAATGCTAAAAGTCAGCAGATCAGGGGGCAGAAATTTCTTGCCTTGCCCCGGGCGCTAACAAGCCATGTTACGCCACGGCCCGGATTTTCCCTGATACCCCTGAAATAACAGAACCTGGCACCATCTGATCTGCATAAAATGTTTTGCTTATCTGGCTTGATTTGAGAACAGCAATCAGACAGGCATCCATCCAATGAACAAAGCCAGAAATGTCTTCCCTAAAGAACCAAGAAAGTCTGCTTTGGTACCAAGATAAAATTCTTGTCCCACAGCAAGTCAGACTTCAGGTCTTGAGGACTTTTCATGACCATAAACTTGCTGGACATTTCGGAATAAGAAAGACCTCTTAACTAGTCCAATGCTCCTTTTGGTGGCTCAGTCGAGATTGCAGGAAGTATGTAAACTCTTGTAATTTTTGCAAACAGAACAAGGGGTCCAATGCCAAGTGCTGGGGTCTACTAAGACCATTGCCCATTCCAGAACAGCTCTGGAGAAAATAGACTTTATTGTGGACTTACCGCTCTCTGAACAGTTCACCACCATCTTGGTAGTAGTTGATCGCCTCTTTAAAATGGCACACCTTCTGCGGTAGATACCACCAACATTAAAGAAATCATCAGGCAGCACAAATTACCATTCAGAGGAGTACAATTCACTTCCAGGTTTTGGAGAGATCTTTGTAAATCTTTATCCCTTGAGGTACGGCTATTATCAGCCTACCACCCTCAGAGCAATGGTCAGACACAACGAACAAACTAGACCCTGGAGCAATGTCTGCAGTGTTTCTGTAACTGCTCTCAAGAATACTGGGTCTCTCTTTTTCCTTGTGCAGAATTTGCTTATAATAACTCCCTGCATGCTGCCACAAATCAATCTCCATTCTGGGAAAACTATGGGTACCACTCCACTATGGGGACCAGTGTGTCCAGTACCTAATTAACTGTAAGGGATGCTCTCTGGAAGAGACTTCTTGGGAACCCTCTTGTAATCTGTATGCTCCAAGATTGCTGCAAACCTTTAACAGAAGACACCTGGAGAAATTGGCCCATTTGGGCATCTGGAGGCTGCCCCTTGGAGGAGGCAATGTCAGGGAAAGGGCCATGAAATAAATAGCAATCTGCCAGTAATAGAGATGGACACCATAGACGCATTCCTGTGCACATGTGCAGCGCTAAACAGCACATGTGGTGTGCAACGGTGCAAATCAGCATGCACATCCGTGCATGGCATGACAGATGGGGTCCCCTGCTGGCCTATAAAAGACTGCTGTTGTCTGACCCAAGTTGCTGGAACTCCTTTACTCCTGAACTTCTGTTTATCTCTGGATTCCCCATTGTGACCCAGCTTGATCCAGACCTGCTTGACCTCTTCTCCTGGCTTACTCCCTGGCTTGCTGCTTGACCCTTCATCTGCTTGATCACCAGTGTATCACCCTGGCTTGCTGCATGGACTTTGCCTTCACCTGATCACCTGTGTATGACCCCGGCTTGCCTTACAGACTTGCTCTTGCTTCCTGCCTGACTACCATTGCTTGATCCGATTTGCCCTACAAGCTCTGTTACTCATTACTGGCATGCCATCCTGTGTTTGACCCTCGGCCTGGCTTCTACCGCTGTGTCCTGAAATCACAGTTCATCTGAAGCATGGTGGAAGTTTCTGGCAGCCTATGTCTTGCCACACATGCAGCAGCCCTCACAAGGTGACCCTCCTTCTGGTCCGTTGGGCAACTTTTTCCAGAAGTTTTTGAAAAATGTGGAAAAAAAATGAAAACGCATTTTTTTTTTTACACAAAGTTGTCCATTTATAAGATATTTGTAACACACAGCATGTACATACCAAAAATGACACCCCAAAATACATTCTGCTATTCCTTCTGAGTATAGTGATACCACATGTGTGAGACTTTTACATAGCCTGACCACATACAGAGGCCGAACATTGAAGTAGCACCTTCAGGCGTTCTAGGAGCATAAATTACACATCTAATCTCTCAACCACTTGTTACACTTTTGAAGGCCCTGGAGCACTAGGACAATGGAAATGCAAACAAAATGACCCAATTTTGAAAAGCTAACACCCCAACATATAATCTGTGAGGCTTAATGAGTCTTTTTAACGGTTCATTTTTTTCCAGAAGTTTTTGGAAAATGTGGAAAAAAAATGAAAATGTATTTTTTTTTACACAAAGTTGTCAATTTATAAAATATTTCTAACACACAGCACGTACATAGCAAAAATGACACCCCAAAATACATTCTGCTACTCCGCCTGAGTATGGTGATACCACATGTGTGAAACTTTTACATAGGCTGGCCACATACAGAGGTCCAACATCCAAGTAGCACCTCCAGACGTTCTAGGAGCATAAATTACACACACAAATTCCTGCCAACCTATCACATTGTTGAAGGCCCTTCATATTTCTAACCCATAGCATGTACTGTACATACCAATTACAAACCAAAATACATTCTTCTGAGCAAACAGTAAAAAAGATTAAAGAGCAAAAGATTACCTGCGGTTTTAGTAGTGCAGTGGTCCAGAGGAGCGCATTGGTCCAGGTAGCAGGCAGGTATGTGGTCAGCAGTAGCGAAAGGATCGTCTATGCAGCAGGCAGGAATACTGTCCATAGTACATGCAGCAGGCAGAGATATGGTTAGTGCAGCCAAAGTATTGATCCAGGCAGCAGGCAGGACCATCAAGTTTAGGGCCTCGGTCAGGAAAGAATGGGGACGGGGTAGAGGCTTCTCCCCCCAAATCACTT